>NC_142012.1:93456091-94108591 GCF_049901735.1 Notechis scutatus | reverse complement strand
TAAAGCATATGATGAACGGTTGCAGGAATTGGTTATAGCTAGACTAGTGAAAAGAAAGACTAGGGTTGACATGATAGTAGTGTTCCAATATCTGAGGGGCTGCCACAAAAAAGAGGGGTTAACCTATTTTCCAAAGTACCCTAAAGCAAGGCAAAAAACAATGGATGAAAGCTAATCAAAGGGAATGAATAAAGGAGAAATTTTCTGACAATGAGTACAATCAACAGTTTTGCCTTCAGAAGTTGTGGGTGCTTCATCATTGGAGGCTTTTAAGAAGAGACTGGACAACCACTAGTCTGAAATGGTATAGGGTCTCCTGCTTGAGCAGGGAGTTGGACTAGAAAACCTTCCAGATCCCTTTCAACTGTGATATTCTATATTCTATGTTCCAGAATACTTAGAAATGGTGGAGCATAAATTTGTGAGATTAATCTTAGCTTTACCTCCATGTATACCAGCCGCATTGTTGAACTGTGCCTTGGTTGTGAGTGGCATTTTAGTTATTGGTTGGAATGTTGATGGCTAGTTATTAAATCATTGGATGTTGTTTCCTGGTGCTTTCAAGTCGTTGGCACCTGAACAAGCTGAATAAGCTGGTGGTAAATCAGCACTCCTGTTGACTGACAAGGGGCTCATTTCCCTGGGTTCAATCATTTCCAAGGCTATTTTTGTACCTGCTCAGCCAACAATTTTAATAGCTGCAAAATTGAATGCATGTCCTTGTTCATTTCAATGTGAAGCTACCGATATATTTTGTCTTCTGTGGCCCTATGTCACTGCTTTCCTCTTTTCCCCTGGCCAAGCCAGGTTTAATTCATCCCTATTTCTGTTAATGTTAAAATAGTGTTTCTCATTCTCCTATACTGCTTATTCTTATAATGTTTAAAAAAACAGCTTTAAAGTATGTAAAATCTGTCATGCTTTGTCACACATTACTTTGGAGAAGTCAGGTTACTGCAGTGACTTGAAAGAGATAATGAAACAGGATTGAGATCAACAACAGGAATAGCAAATGTCATGTTGATAAAAGTTACTGCTGACTTAAAGAGGAATGGAAACCTTTTAGCTCAATGGTGGGGAAAGGACCACTTACAACACTGGGAAAGAGTCTTATAATATTTTTCTTTGAAGGATTGAAACCACTTTTGTTGCACAGAATGCACAGCCTTTGTCTGCTCTAAACAGTGGCTCAACTTTTTTCTAGTTAATTTTTATCCTCCTAAATCCACTGTGGATCAGATGTAGCAAAATTCACAAATTCATTTCTGCTAGAACCAATGGTATGTTTGATTTTCATTGCTGTTGAAATGATGGAAGATCACTGCCATTGTAAGAAACGTATAGGCTGTTTCGTTCACCCCCCACCCCCTTCTTATTGGAATCAAAATAAGAAAACTTAGATTTTGGTTATTTGGTTATAAAACTGCTAAGCAGTGTCTGAAAAAGTGACTTCAACTCAAATATGCTGTTGGGAGAAATATCCACCTAGTTCAGTTCCAAGCTGGGAGAAAGATACGGAGGCTTATTGGAAAGGTGGTTTATTAATGAAGCAGAACCACCAAGCACATGTGATTCTGGGTAGCTGACCACATGGAGTTGACCTTCTCTTGGGCTTTGAACTTGAGCTTTCTGATCCTGTGCAAGAACATGTATTCTATTGGCTGTTGTAGGGGTCATAGCTGTAGGTTGTCTCAGGTTTGGTTGAAGTTTGGAGGGTGTGGTGCAACTGAGATGATGCAATGAAGGAACTTGTGTTATGAAAGGATGTTGGGCAATTCCTATTATGGCTGAGGACTAATCCTACCTTTGTTCAGACCTTGCTGCAGGGAATTTGCTTATGAATAGAGCTAGCTATCTCTTTATCTCTTAAGTGCTGACATCTGATGAGGGCTATTAAGAAAGGTGGGGGCTATTAAGACCGAGTCTGCTTCCTGCTTGTAAAAAGAAACATGTCTCCAGGAAAATATAATATTCTGCCTTTTTAATATTTCTCAAAATATTTCATTCTTCAAGGAGAGGGGTGGGTTCTAACTTTCTACAATGCATACAATCAACCCTTTCCTTTTGGTAATGCTGGGCCATTTTCTGATTAATTCATATATAAGACCTATACATTTTACAGATGTGGAACTGTTCTATATTATTTTAAACTTGGTAGTGAACGCATATCTAGAATAATTCTGAAGGAAACGAATCAAATGCAAACTAGCACAGAAGTATCCTAAAATAATCAGAAGCATTGTTTGCATATCTGCTACAAAACACAACACTTGGACAAAATTCCTGCTGACCTGTGAGCAACAAGTCCTTTCATTCTTGTCATATTTCTTAGCACAAACAACCTGTGAGGGCAGGAGTGGGATTCTGCTGGTTCGGACTGGTTTGGGTGAGCCCCTAACTCTGAAGATCAGCTGGGAGTGAACCGGTTTGCTCCGACAATCATGTGGGCCCACCCACCCGCCTGCCCCTCTGCTGTAGTGAACCTTTATTGTCCCAGATTTATTGTCCCAGTGGAAGACCAGATTGCTGTTCCTCAGCTGCGTTGCTCCCCTGAAGTAACATAGCAGGTAAGGATTTTTGCATTGCTGTTCAAGCGCACTCAGTGCGTGCCAGGCGCATGATCACTGAACTAGTTGTTATACTGGCAGCATCCCACCCCTGTGTGAGATGGTGATTTGTTGTTCCTTCATCAAGACTCATTTCACAGCTTATTTTGCTAGACATGCTATGGGAATTTTTTTCAAGTTCAAGAATGTTGATTCTTTTTAAATTGCTTCTTCATTTCTTTGTTCAATTCAACTTGTTTATGGAAAAATGGTCATGGATCAACATAGGGACAATGTGGCATTAAGACTAATTCAGGCAGGGGATAGGAGATCATACTGGCAAAGGGAAACTTGCACAGGTATTAATAAAGACAATCGATGGAAATGGCAGATTGAGCTGTCTCCGACATCTTTGTCAGTGGTGGGATTCAAATTTTTTTACTACTGGTTCTGTGGGCGTGGCTTGGTGGGCATGGCCATGTGACTGGGTGGGCTTTCTTTTTGCTTTTTTGCAGCCACCCCCACCCATTTTGGGGGCCTTCTGTGCCTCAGAGGAGCCTCTGGGGGTAGGGCATTTTTCCTCCCATAAGGCTCCTCTAAGGCTCAGGAAGACGGAAAAAAAAACAGCATGGGAGAAGCACACAGCACCCCTCCAAGCTCCATTTGGGGAGCTTCCTGGCTTCAGAAGAGCTCCTGGGAGGGGGCATTTTTGCTCCCATAAGGCTCCTCTGAGGCTAAGGAAGGCAAAAAATGGAGAAGGGCTGAGCCATTTTTTTCCTTCCTGGGCCTCAGCAAGGGGAATCCCGGCACAGCTGATTGTTGGGAGAGGAAAAAAGAAAGAAATGCCTTAGGTGAATGTCAGGTGGGTGGGGTAAAACGAGCATCGGGCGGGAGGGCCACCGGGTCGGGAGCATGGCCAGCCAGAACTTACTACCGGTTCAGTGATCCATGCCAAATCCTTGCTACTAGTTTGCCCGATCCGGTGCGAACCAGCTGAATACCACCACGGGTCCTTGTGTAACAATTGACACTTTTTCAAATAAATAGCAAAGAAGACAACTTCCTGGTCCTGATAATATTTTCTCTTTCTATTTTTTCCTCTTTGCCACTGCATCACTCATTTGCTCCTTTAGTTTTTCACAGACACATTGTATATTGCTTGACTCTTCTTTGGAGCTTTCCCACTGTTCTACTTACACATCAATTACTTGAGATATATCTAGTTTCAGGTATATACAGCTGGTGACAAGGCTGGATGACCTTTTTGAAGCTGAGCAGGATCAGACCTGCTTGGGGGCCTCTGGAGAATACCAGGGCTGCATGGGAAGTTGCAAAACATCAAGGCACTTAGGAAACCATTGTTGTACTGTTGCCAAGAACACTCTGTGGATGTTTTCACGAAGTCCCCAGGTGCTGAGATCACTTTGAAGGAGACTTTACTTGCTCACATGCAATTATACGCAATGGAGCATTAAAGATTCTGTCCTTGGGAACATCTCCCTCTGCTCATAAGGAACGTTGTAGGACAACTCAAAGTTCGTTTTGTCAACCCTGGCAATACCTTCAGCTCAGAAAAAATGCCTCATTCCTACATAAATATTACAACAGGCTAAATGCTTCACAAAACAGCTTTAACTCCTTTTTAAAATAATTACTTCATTTCAAACAGTAAGAGAGGGAATAGAATTTAACAGAAAAAAAATATACAATGAGCTAGAACCTACACTATCAAAATACTCATAAGATCCCTAAAACCTCCAACTTCATTTCAATAAACAAACCTAAAACCAGCCATAAAAACTGGTGGGTGAATGCAGTCCAATTTCCTATTAATGTAAGAAATACATTTTGATTATTTAATGGTGACATCATTTATGTATGAGCAACCTCTTCCAGCTTTTATTCTATTAGTTAACGGTTCAGCTCTTGCCAGTTGCCACAAAAGTTTATTGCATCTTTTAATCATTTATCCATTTTCATCTTTCTGAGAAGAAGCTATCCCAACTGCGATAAAAGTAAGTAGCTCTTTGTCTACTAGATTTTCATCTGGTCCTCCAAACATGGTAGAAAAAACAGAGAATGGCTCTGGTTATATTTTAAATAGTAGTACTACTTTCTTGAAAGATTATGTTCCATTTTTTAAAAAAATATCTGAACTTTTCCATCAGAGTTATTAGTAAGTTGTTTTGGTACAATTTGTTCACAACCATTGTTACTTATTGAGCCATAAAAAGATTCTTATGCATGATTTATTTTAAATAAGACCACTTCAGCCTTCAAATTATTTGTCCTCACTTAGTTCTGTTCCTATTTCATCACTGGTGCAATGTGTTTATTTGGAGGCATTGGGATGTTTGAAATGTAATATACTTTGAGCTTATATGAATGTACCCAGAGATAATTGAAATCTTCTCATATGAGCAGAGAAGTACAACTCTGACTTACACAAGCTTTATTTATTTATTTGTTTTCTTTATTTGTCACCCGTTTTGTTTCAGAGCAACTCAGGGTGGCTTACAGCACTTAAAAACTTTAAAACCATCAGAGATAAAATGAAGGAAGAAATCAAAGTAAAATCATACAGAAGGGGAGATACGGATTGTGTGGATGTGAGATTGGCTCTTAATTAATCACTTCCAGTAAGATGTGCCTCTATTGGCATCCTAAGCTCTCTGGCAGAGTCGGATCTTGCAGAAGTCCAGAAGTAGAGAAACCAATCTCACCTCACAGAGTAAGATATTCCAAAGGTCAGGAGCCATGACAAAGGAAGGAACCCCACCAGTTGCAACCCCTCGACTTATGGGATATATAGTATTCCATCCCTGCTGGTGTGAGTGGGGTGGGCCAGTCCCACCAGAGTTCCATCCTCAAGCAATCTGGACCGATGGCATGCAGAGCTTTATAAGTAATGACCGATTTTATGGATGTGGAGTCCTCTATCTCTCCCTCTTTGGTTCCTTGCTGGGGTATGATCAGAGGTGGGCCGCACTTTCATTGACAAGGGGCTCTCTGGTGACACACAAGTGCTTGCTTTGCTTGCCCACGCCACTTTGGGGCTGAAATGCAGCTTCAAACAGGCAGCTAATCGATTCAGGCAGCTCTGGTGAGTATGGCAGAGTGGCACAGAACTCATCTGGGCAGCCTGGGTGGGGGAAAAAATAGTTATTTAGGGAAAGCATAGAACAAGGGTAGGCGGGCTGGCCCAGCCAGAGATCACAGCTAGGGGCTCGCCCGTATATCGCCGACCATCCAGCAACCGACTACTGGGTACGACCAAATTATATGCAATCTCAACTCATGTCTTTTGTTACTCATTTTTGTTGCATCTGGAGAACCATTTTGTTAAAATCAAATGCCTGAAATTCTTAAATCAGTGTTTTTCAAACCTGGCAACTTTAAGAGGTGTGGACTTCAACCCCCACGATTTCCCAGCCAGCATGCAGGGAATTAGCCAAATTTGAAAAACACTGGCCCCAAACCCTTGTTGTTTCTCAAGTGCTGAGAAGTTGGTGGAAAAAGAGAGACATACGCCTCGAATGAGTAATAGTACCACAAACATTTCAAGAGCCTAATACCCTTACAGTTTCATAAGATTAAAGTATAGTCAATCCTTAAAGGTCATAGGAAAAGAAAAGGCCATATAAAGCATTGCTTTCTTTTCCAAGGCTAGTTTAAGATGAGTAAGCAGGGCAAAGGTTCCCTAAGGACAAGGAATGAATGATGTTTGAAGAAGAAAGCAGAAGGAAGTTTTAAAACAGGCACTACTCCTCGAAGACAGTAATTATCACTCTTTCTGCCAGTTAATTCAGGCAGTAAGTTGCTATCACTTCTCATAATGATGAATTCGGATAGGGAGTATTGAGAGAATGGAATTCTGAGAGAATCATGGGGGAGAAAAATGGAAAGTATGTTGGGCCAATCTCATGGTTTGGGGAAATTAAAAAACTGATCACTGTCAGGAGTGAAGGATCATCCATTAGGTAGCAGCATAGAAGATTTATTCAAGTCTATTCACAAGAATCTAGTCAACTATAGTTCAACACAGAATTAGCGCAGATAAGGGTCAATGGAATTCAGAAGGGATTGGACTTGGACAGCTCTAGGGAACATAATGATGCTAAGCTAATGACATGCTTGACTGCACCACTACAACTCTGCCTGCAATTCTCCTACAATCATTTAGTTACACAAAGTTAAGTATCAGTTAGAAATGCAACTGTCAGCCTTCAAGATCTTCTGCTACTGCTTTGCATCTTTTGGCTGCCATGAGTAACGGGGGGGAGGAGGGGGAATTGTCTGGGAAGAGAGCTGGAGGTGTTACATTCTTGTGTTGTGTAAATGAGGAGCGGGGGGAGTATAAATTCCTGCTTTTAGGTTTCTATTTCTCGCTTAGCTTTCTTTTCTCTGCGCAGCTGCAAACCTTTATCAAAATATGCCAAGGTCAACGGACAGAGGCCTCATCACCACCTGAAGATGTCCACGTGATCATATCCAGAATTTTTAATTGGAAGAATCTTTGAACTTTTTTTTTGAACTTTGAGGGTGGGAACAATTCCATCACTTTGTATATGTGATCTGCGCCCTAATTTCTCAGATTCAGAATCTTACCTGATGTTACCATTTCATTTTTCAGTAAAAGAATTCTTTTCTCTAATCTATGGAGTCTAAGTATTTCTTTCTTGGATTTTGAATGAAGCACAGACTGACAGCAACTTTCAATCAAGAGAATCAGAATCTATAAGATGGAAGGTGTGGTGTTGCAATAGAAACCTGCAACTTCTAAATATTTACTGATCTCTTCTGCAGATGCCCATATGTTGAATGAGGCTGCCAGGAATCTAATAGAAGATAACTATTGGAAGGAGAACATACGAAACGTTTTGTTACAAATGCCATTTTTCTGTCACAGTTGGTTCAGCCTTAGGAGTTCAAGTGATAAGAATTTGTGCATTGACATCATGCTATTGGGGAGCAAAAGATATCCGAGTTCTAAATGATAAATATTTAACAATGAAACAACACTGGAATGAAAACAGGAAAACTACATTATGGATCTGACCAGAATTTATCCAAATTATAGATGTGTACTTCTTCAGATGCTCCAAGAAAAAACAAGTTTATCATGAACTACCAAAGCACCACAACAAAAAAAGTCTGAATGTACAAAAATGAAGTACCACTTATTTCTGTGTGGTGTGTCTTAAAAGAATATATTGACTTATTTCAAATATTATTAGTTTTTGCTTTTTACTTAAGACAGAAAGGAGTTTTCCTGAATGAAAGTATTCTTTTTCTGTGTTATGAACAATATCTGCTGTGCAAATTCAGTTTATTAGCAAATTAAAGTGACACTGCTTCTCTCTAGGAAGAAAAGTAACATATAAGTGTTAGTCTGGAAGAAAAAAGGTTCTTCATTACTTGAAGAACTTTACCTCAGATAACTTCCCATAAGTGGCGTTCCAAGGTGTATAAGGAGAAGAAAACATCCATGTTTTTTGAGACATCATGTTTAATATTATGATTACAGAAGGTCACAGATGGCATTGATACTTCTTACTCAGCTTTTAGAGGAACGTCTGTGAACTTTGGTGGCAGGGAAACATTTTTAATAAGCAACTCAAGTCTCACATTTGAGCTCTAATTGTTATCTTCATTTTTTAGGAGAAATGCATGTCTTCCTTGTTACTTACTTTAGAAACAAGAGTCTCCCTGACTATAGTTTTGGATGTAGAGTCCTACATATTCCTACATCTATCACTCTCCTCACTTGTTATTTATCTTTCTTTAAGCTGAAGTTAAAGGAAGTGTGAATCCAATTAGGCAGTTCTCTTTTGACTTCTTTTTTTTTTTTTTTTTTTGTAAATTTTATTTGAGTTTTCACAAAGAGAAAAAACCCCCACAAATAAAGCATCTTTTTTGAAAGTAGCGTCATCCCGGGTTACATTTCTTCGTACAGACACAAATTCAAGTTCATGCTCATTTTTATATTCTATTCCATATCTTATTACTATTTTATATTTTCTGCATAGCTTCTCCCCTCTTTTAATTTTCTCGATTTTATTTTAATTATCTCATCTCAATTCAAATCATTGTATTTATATTTTTTTGTCTGTCCTGTTTCAATTATCTATTATCTTTTCTCATTAAACAAAATTTCTCCTGTAGTTACTGATTGGAGTATGACGCCTTTATATCTTTTAAGTTTATCCATTTAACTCTTATTTAGGTTTCAATATATACCCTAAAGTTATAACATTCAATATAATACAAAACTTCCATTCGGATTCTGCTTGGTACATTCTTAAAATACACACTGTATTCTTAAAAAAAGAAAAAATTATAAATGTATGTAATTAAAACAACACATTCCATTTTATTTTCAGCTTAATTGCCTATTGATGTCAAAGTGGATTTTTCTGATTACTTATTTAAGTCTCTTAGTTGTCAGTATAGGGAAGGAGAGAGAAGAGAAAAAAAAAAAAACCTTTCCCTTTTCACTTTGCTTCGCTGCTTCCGACTCTTCTTTGGGAGCGATGTTATTTTTTTGTAAGTTTAAATTCCAGGGTATCTTAGTTGTTGCTTTTACAATTTAACCTGGTCAGCCAAAACTTTCACTTCTTATCTTCCTCCTACACATTCTTTTCCGGTCGAGTTCTTCTTTGTGGTGGCCATTTCTGACCACCACTGCAACCGCCTTCAGGAAAGGGAGTAATGGCCAGCTGAGGAGGAGATATGCGGCTCTCCTCAACCCTGCTGGTGGTCTCTCCCCTCTTCACCACCTCTACGGGGTGGCTTAGCCCCGAAACCAGCCGGCTCAGGGTGCTCCAACGGCGACCCCAGACCGAAACCGCGCACGATCACGGATTTCTGTCTGTCGCCGACTTCAAATCGGAAGCCCTCTTTTGGCTTCTTGAGCCACTGATATAAAGAAAGTAAGGGAACATGCTCTCTGGTACCCAGTTCTCCATTTCTGAATTCCTTTTGTTAGTGGGTAAAGTTGGAGATAAGTTTGAATTTGCTTGTCCATTTTATAATCTCCTACAGGCTTGGGAACCATTAGGTTCTGGATTTTATAGAGAGATAAAACTATAATCAGCAAAATATGATTACCCTTTCATTGAAAGCTTTTCTTTTTAATAGAGCAATGCGTTTCCACCTTGATTTACACATTGGTTTATGACCATCTGAAAAGAATCATTGTGATGTGCAAATTACAAAACTATTACAGATAAAGTCAAAGAGAAGGTACAAGATGGTAATAGTAATGTATCATTCTTGTGAATACCGAATGCATCTGATTAAGTTCTATTATGTGCTTTTTGTGTTTGGCAGCTGAAGAGCCTGAACTCTCTTTATTTGACAATTTTAAGTTAACAGGATTTAAGAAAGATTCTACAGTTAAAAGAGGAAAGCGTTCTTGTACCCTGCTAATCGGGTGGGATTCAATTTTTTTAACAACCAGTTCTGTGGCCATGACTTAGTTGGTGGGCATGGCTTGGTGGCCATGTGACTAGCTGGCATGGCCAACTCAACATCACTCACATCAAGGCACGCATCTCCTCGCCTGGCCTCTCGTGACTGTGGTGATGCTGCAATAGTCGTAAGTGTGAAAAAGGGTCATAAGTCACTTTTTTCAGTGCCGTTGTAACTTTGAATGGTCACTCCACACAAGCAAAGTATCAGCAAAGGAAGGAAAAAAAACTCCAGAGAAGTTCCTGAGACAGGAAGTCTAGTCCTGCCAAGAATGTAATAAGGGTTAACAGAGAGGCAGTTTCTGTAAGTAACACCAGGGTGTTTCCTTCCTGCCTTCCTTACAGGATTAGGCCAGTAATTTCTTCTAACAACCAGTTCTCTAAACTGCTTAGAATGTTAACAACCGGTTCTAGTGAATAGGTGCAAACCTGTAGAATCCCACCCCTGCTGCTAATTGTCCAGAGTACAGCAGAGTAGAAGCTAAGGCTGAAATTTCTATATATATCTAAATGCTGAACAAGGACTACTTCCATTACAGGTAATCTTTGACTTACAACCACAATTGAGCCCAATTTTTTTGTTCTTTAAGTGAAACATTTGTTAAGTGAGTTTTGCCCCATTTTATGACCTTTCTTGCCCCAGTTGTTAAGTGAAACACTGCAGTGGATAAGTTAGTAACATGGTCATTAAATGAATTGGACTTCCCCACTGGCTTTGCCTGTCAGAAGGTCACAAAAGGGGTTCACTTGATCCTGGGACACTGCAACGGTCAGAAGTATGAACTAGTTGCCAAACATCTGAATTTTGATCACCTGATCATGGAGCTGCTACAACGGTCATAAGTGTGAAAAACAGTCATGTCACTTTTTTCAGTGCCATTGTAACTTTGAACGATCACTAAGAGAACTGTTGCAAGTCGAGGACTATTGGTATTAGCAATAATCTGGTGAAAGCTTAATATAAGTTCATTCTTATAGTCACATAATACACGTGTCAATAATGTACAAATCCTTCAAAGCCTACAAAAGCCAAAAAAACTAATTTATACCTGGAAGATCATAACTAACTTCATCTAGAACATAAGGATAGGTAAATGTAAGGACTTAATATTAACTTTTTATAGATCAGCCTTTTCCATTGTGCCAGGCTAACGTGAATGCGTTATCCTTGCATCCAACATTTCCTGAAATCATCAACTGAAATTTATATGATAAAAGTCAACTGAATAAAATAGAACCCAACCAACCCAATATAATACCAGATATTCTCTTGACAGCATATAGATAAGATCTATGGATGGTTATTGGAAACTGAATGATGTCAATACCTTCACAAGACCAGTGATGATTAATAAGGTTCAATAAGAAGAAGATAGGACATTAAAACTTAGAAAGATTCTCTTGAACCTGAACAAAAGGTAGCATTACATGTGATTAAAAAATGCTGCACATGCAAAAAAAGCTATTGAAAATGCCAGAAGATGCCTCAAGGAAACAAAAGTTATAAGAGAGAATGTGCCACCTCCTTACTTCAAGGAGGGGAACTGAATTCTAGTGTCTCACCAGGTTGAAACCAAACCATTTCAGAAGCCCATTGCACATCCTGAAAAGACAAGCAAGAGAGGTTATTGGATTTGAACAAGAAATCCTAGATTTGGAATCTTTGTGGTCTGACATCTAAAATTGTGTTTCGAAAAAAGCTTATGAAAAATGCAGACATAATTAATCTATTTACTGACTTCTGTTCTTGTTTCAGATTAATAAGGTAAATGGGGTGCTTTTTATTAATAAACAATTCAAATTGTTCTAATTCTCTTCTGAGCCATTCATACATATGGCAGGAATATGGTGCAACACCAAATGTTATGCATTGTAATCTATGACTTAATCTTGTAGGAGGCAGTCCTTCTTTCCCCTAGATTTCTGTGCTACTCTGGGGAAGGAAAAAACAAAATAAAGCACTGCTTCTATAGAAACAGAGACAATGAGAGAATTGCTATTCAGACTGCAATTCCCTAGGGTCATCACGCAATATGACTTGCATTCTAAAGTCCATCACATTTATAAATATTATACACTCAGCTTCATAGAGAGATCTTTACAACTAGCTGATCAATGGGAATGCACCAAATCTACTACTGATGTTGGGTTTCAAGGAGGACCAACATTGAAATTGACCAGAAAGGAAAGAATAGCTCCCAAGCTTACAGTACATGTAAGTGGATATGCCACCTTCTGATTTTAAAAAAACTTGTATTATAGCCTAACCATTTGTCAGAATGAGTGTTGCTATATAATAAATGTCCCATTTTGTCAGGGTAATGATTTAAGAGCTGATCAGCTGCAATAATGATGTAATGCTAAGAATGAGTCTGCAAGGTTTTTGGGTTGAAATCACTCTAAGAAGCCTGTAATAAGAAGAAGCTGTGTTGGGATGTATCTCTCTCTCTCAGTGTGTGCTTCCGTGCTGTAAATTGCTGTTTGCTATTTGTTTGAGGTTTGACTAAAGTATGTGTATATATTCTTTGTAGATAAAACTGCTATTTAAATACAAAACTCTGTTTGCTGTAGTTGCTGCTAAGTTGTGTCACATAGTCACACTCTGACACATTTCACTTACAGGGCTCAAAAGCAACTCCCCCCCCTCAAAAAAAAACAATATTACTGAAACGGAGATGCCTCAATCTACTACACATTGACAATGGTCATGATAATCTAGCAGTACTATCTCTCCCTGCTTTGAAAGCCATAAAAGCTGACTAGAAATCACATTTGGTTTTTTTTAAAGCACATTTTTCCCCATTTCAAAAATCCCAGTCTTCCCATCTTTCTCTCAGTTTTGTGATTTATTCCAAAAGTCTGGGTTAGTCATTTCACTGCTGTTCATTTATGTGAGGAAAAAAGTCCTTTAATCCCCTTTCTCTTGGTTTCCGTACTCACCAGATTTATGTGAACATTAAGTCCAAGAATTCTCAATAATAGACATGAGAGCTAGATAATTTTAGGAGTTGAAATACACACATCTACATTTTGTCCACATTTGTGAAGACTTCATTCTACTTGATAGATGACCACTAAAATGTATGCAAGAGTCTTACAGTGCCATAATGCTCCATCATTATATAGTTTACACTAAATCCTTCTTTTGATCATAGCAAAGAGTTCATTTTAACACCGGTTCATGGCAGGGGGATATGCTACCAGGAAGCAAGCAAAAACATCGTTAAAACAGTGATTATTCACTCCAAAATTGTGAGAACATTGGGAGTTTAATATTAATGAGTTACACTATAAAGAAGCCAGCATGACTTAGGAACCATACTTTTCTCTATAATTTAATACAGAATTCTGCCTCCTTATGAGATGCTTGAAAGAGCTAATTAGTTGCAATCACTTAGATGCAGAAAATATAGTAATGAAATGTGGCCTGATACAATTATGTTGCCTTCACAGCAATTCATTCAAGTCTAGGAGCTACACATTATGTTTATATTATGTTTCCTATCCTTATAATGAGTTCACACACTGCGGCATGTAAAATTGCCATATTATCATGTCACGTGGTTTCACTGCATGAATGTTCTAGTGCCCCAGGCACCAACAGTAGCCACCATTGGCCCAATAGGTGAGAGGAAAGCAAAGAACTCTTAACCATAGTATATTAAAGTAGTTCACAGTTATTAAAATACTCAAATTTTGTAAAGTGGATTTCCTCCTTCTTTTACGTACAACTTGAATTTATTTAATTTTATGTGTAACTCTGAAAAAGGAGTTCCACAGGAAAAACCAATAAAAATGCCTTAAATGTGGCAGATAACAAAATAGCAGAGTTGGAAGGGACCTTGGAGCAGTGGTGGGATTCAAATATTTTTACTACAGGTTCTGTGGGCGTGGCTTGGTGGGCGTGGCAGGAGAAGGATACTGTAAAATCTCCAGTCAGGGGTGGTATTTGCCGGTTCTCCAAACTACTCAAAATTTCCGCTACAAGTTCTCCAGAACTGGTCAAAACCTGCTGAATACCACCTCTGCCTTGGAGGTCTTCTGGTCCAATCCTCTCTCAGATAGGAGACCCTATAGCATTTTAGACAAATGGTTGTCCAATTTTTTGTTAAAAAAAACTCTAGTGATGGAGCACCCACAATTTCTGGAGTCAAGTCATTCCACTGATTAATTGTTCTAACTGTCAGAAAAAATTTCCTTAGTTCTAGTTGCTTCTCTCCTTATTAATGCTTATTAAATCTTTTTATTTCACTATGCCACTTTTCCTCCAGAGGTTAAGGTGACTTGGTGGGGATCTCCCTATACTTTTCATTCTACCACAACAAATCTGTGAGGCTGATTGGGCTAAAAGAGAAGAAGTATCCCAAATTCATCAAGAATGGGAGATGAATTGCTAGCAGTCTTAAACCAACATTTTCACCAATACGTTATGTTGACTCTCCACTGTGACTTATTTGCTCAATGTCAATGTTAAATTTCAACCAAACTAACATTGTCTCAGAGTAAATAATGCATTAGGTGAAGTAACCACATCCTCATTGGTAGTATAGATGTCAAAAAACAGCAATGCAGAACTTGTCAGGAGTGGTTTTAGATGTTTTGCTTCCAGCAAATCTATCGTAAGACAAATGTAAGCAGGAATTCAGTTCATTTTATATTCCTACCCCCCCCACACACACACACAGACACCAAAATGCTTGACTCAGTTTTAAAAATTTATGTAATGGCCAGAGTCTTGTTTTTTCGTTTCTTTCCACTGCCGAATTGCCTCTACATATAGTTTACAGCCCTGATACATTTGGATGCAGCTAATATATAGGCACTGAGGGAACACTCAGTAATCGGTTTGCTTTGCACATCTTGATACTGTATACAGTGTCCTAGCAAGGAGGACAAAAAAAAACAAACCACAATTGTTTTCTGAGCAAAAGAATAAAAAGGATATGATCTTTCAGTTGCTTTTAAACTACTCAGGAGCTTAAGGATATCTTTGTGCTAAACAAGAGATTTTCTTTGCTCTCTAAAGGGTGACATTTTAATTTACCTTGGATAGTATCAAATACATTCTTAAAATGTAGTTTTGATTATGTGGTGGATCCAAGGCTGGCCCTTCACATTCTTTGGGGAAAACACAGTGCATTGTTATTGTTGCAATGAAAAAGGAATCCACTCTTGTTTTGTTCCTGTGTTTTCTATTCTGCTCCACCAGTATTATTCATTGAAATCAGCAGGTTAGTTTTTCACAACATGGAGGTTGGCATTATTGGCTGCTAATATTGGCAGATCAAGGGGTTAGAAAGACAAGATGGGCAATTCTTCTTACACACTGCAAAATGACAACAGTAAAGCTGTCACAGTGTCTAAACCAGTGTTTCTCCACCCTGGCAACTTAAAGGTACATGGACATTAACTCCCAGAATTCCCCATCAACCTACCTGGTGTCAATTTAGCTTTGACCATTAGTGAATCAGATTTTCGTGTATAGGTAACAATAATAAACTCTTCAGAGCTTTGAACTCAGTGAGTGTTCCTGGTTTTTTGCTCCTGACAATCACCCCCAATCACCCTTCAGCGATGCCTTCCATGGTCTTCTGTGAAGGCAGAACAGCTCACTAGAAACAGGTTATAAGAATTCATTGAAACAAATTAATTTATCTGCAAAATGGCCTCAACATGCCACTTGATTACTGTAGGCCAGGGCTGTCAAACTCATGGCCCGTGAGCTGGCTGTGTCACACATGGCCATGCCGACGCCAGATTTAGCGAAGGGGGGGGAAAGTTGTGATATGTCACATGATGCCACTGTGATGACATGAGTTTGACCCCTCTGCTTTAGGCCACAGGTAATGTGTAGCTTTTCCCAGCAGCATAGATTTATATTTTCCATTGGTTCATTGGTACTATCAACTATCAATTGTGTGCTTGTATCAGGTCAGAAGAACTGATTGTTATATTTTCTGGAATTCTGCAAACTGGTTGAAAGCAATGTTGAGCCTACAGCTTGCCTGTCAGCTGTTTTGTGATGAGGTGACAGTGGTGAGGCTGGTAGTTTTGGTGTGGTCTGAAGCAGTGGTGGGATTCAATTTTTTTTACTACCAATTCTGTGGGCATGGCTTGGTGAGCATGGCGGGGGAAGGATACTGTAAAATCTCCAGTCAGAGGTGGCATTTGCCGGTTCTTCAAATTACTCAAAATTTCCACTACCGGTTCCAGAACCCGTCAGAACCTGCTGAATACTACCTCTGGTCTGAAGGCACTAGAAGAACACATCCTTCGGGGTGGTGGAAACTGCAAAAGACTAAGTACTGGCAGTTCATCAGATGTGTGTGTGTGTGTGTGTGTGTGTGTGTGTGTGTGAATGCATGCATATACATACATACATACATACATACATACATACATACACACACACATACATACATACATACGCATACATTTCCCTCAAATAACAGATTATTAAACATTCACCAGCATTCCACTGGATGTATAGCCAGTTTTATGAAAAACGAAACAGTTTAGCATTCAAACATTTTGTCTCAAACCAACAGCATCCCTTGTCACAAACATTTTTGTGCCAGCTGGAAGCCTATTGTAACAGTCTCCTTTCTGCATTTTAGATTATGTTAACAATCCAGGAACATTTCAAGGTGATGCTTTTAGTTTGTTGAGGTGAAGCACATCAAACAGTCTAATTTCAAAGTTGCAACTGTTTCTTGAAAGGGAAATTGAATTACATGAGCCCTCTTACTATTCATATTTATATTTTGAAGTACTGACAAAATTTCAGATGAGTAGAAGATAACTTTCTATCGCCCATATTTCCTCTGTCTCTGTGTATTCTTGAAAGATTCTGACCTGTTCAAGGTTGACTCAGTTTTCCATCCTTCTGAGGTCAGTAAAATGAGGACCCAGATTGTTGGGGGCGATATGCTGACTCTGACTCTTTATACATAATGCTATAAAGCACTATGAAGTAGTATATGAGTCTAAGTGCTATTGCCATTGCCACAGGAGATTTGGAATAAGTATGTTGGAGAACATGGACTACCCTCTGCATAGAAGCTCCCTGAGACCATGCTTTCTACCTGTCCTATCAAAATTTCCACATTTTTCTCTCCTTACCATAAAGGGGATAAATACAGAAGAGGTTACAATTTACCAGACTTAGTTATCAGACTAGCAACCTTGGTGATGCAGTGGTTAAAGTGCAGTATTACAGGCAACCTCTGCCCACAGCTTAGAGTTTGAACCTGGTGTGATTCAAGGTTGATTCAGCTTTCCATTCTGCCATGGTTGGTAAAAATGAGGACCCAGATTATTGGGGTCAATATACAATGAATGCTACTACATCATAATCAACTCTTACCCTCAAAACGACGCTACAGAGCACTGCACACCAGAACAACTAGACACAAAGACCGTTTTTCCCTGAATGCCATCACTTTGCTAAACAACTAATTCCCTCAACACTGTCCAACTATTTACAAAGTTTGCACTACTAATAATCTTCTCATCACTCCTTATCATTCATCCCCTCCCACTTGTGACTATATGACTGTAACTTTGTCACTTGTATCCTTACGATTTATATTGACTGTTTCCTAGTATGATTTGATTGCTTATTATACCCTATGGTTATTATTAAGTGTTGTACCTTATGATTCTTGACTCTTGACAAATGTATCTTTTCTTTTATGTACACTGAGAGCATTGCACCAAGACAAATTCCTTTTTAGTATTGAGGTCTATCTCTGTCTGTCTGTCTGTCTGTCTGTCTGTCTGTCTGTCTGTCTGTCTGTCTATCTATCTATCTATCTATCTATCTATCTATCTATCTATCTATCTACCTACCTACCTACCTACCTACCTACCTATCTATCTATCTATCTATCTATCTATCTATGGTATTTGTTAGGGATAACATTGTTTACCCTAACTGGTTTGGGTAAAAATAATAAATAAGTTATCATGGTTTGTTGGTTAAAGTGTGTGTAACTTTAACTACACGAATGTAATTAAGGGTGTGGTTGTAAAAGCACCATAAAAGAAGCAAGTCAATTGCAGCTCTCTCTCTCTGGCTTAATGATCCCTAATTACTGAATGGATTGATGACTGCATTTTTCCTTACTGGAATGGAGGAGAGAAAGGAGTGTTGATTTCTCAACGGAGAGAAGAGATAATACGGACTGATTTATTGTAAGTGAACTGACATTGGCTATTCAACACAGACTTTGCAAATTGAGTATCCTCGGCTGGACTGACTGAAATGATACATGACTAATGGACCGTTTATTTTGACTATGCTATAATTCCTAATGGAATAAACTATATTTTTGATAGCACAAGCATATCTGTTTTTTACTGCGTGTTAACTAAAATACAAATTTATCTCACACATTTACCTGTCTGCCTATCTGACTACGCTACACATTCTGTTTAGTTTGTTTTCCTTAACACTCGTTGGGGAATTCAGGCTTAACAAAATTAATCAAGATGTTAGCTAAGATATAGGGTGTATTTCAGTTGTGAAATATAATTCCTTTTGCCAGTATTTAATCAAACTTTTAAAGAAATTATTTATCATTGCATGTTCCCAATTCTGCCTTCAGCATCTCTTGAAGGCTTGTATAAACTACTCAATTCTTTGTCCATGCAGTCAATAAGCCATGCCCACAGAACTGGTAGTAAAAAAATTTGAATCCCACCATGGACATGACGTATTGGGACTTTTCCCCCTTCGCTAAACCAGGCGTGGGCATGGCCAGTGTGTGATGCATCCAGACCACTGGCTGTGAGTTTGACAGCCCTGTTTTAGGGTTTTACATAGCTTTTGTTCACATAAGTGATGTTAGTATGGATAGAAAGATTGCTCTAATCTCAGTTATCTTTTGTCCCCTTTATGTCTCTAGTTTTGAGTTTGCAGAGCAGCAAAGAACTATTGAAAGTCATCCTGAAACATTACCTTTTGTTTAACCACTCAGAATCAGTGTGAGTTGGATGGCATATATCCAGGGGTGGGATTCTCCCGGTTCGGATGGGTTCAGGCAAGCCCCTAGCTCGGATGATCAGTTGGCCCGCCCACCTGCCCTTGCATTGTACTTACCTATATCCTCTCAGGTGATGTGCACAGCAGAGCAGATTGCTGCTTCTCAGCTGTGTTACTCCCCAGTAGTAAAATGGCAGGTAAGTTTCTCTGGAAAGCTGTTCATGCGTGCGATCACTGAACAGGTTGTTACACCGGCAGCATCCCACCACTGCATATATCTTTAATAAATACTACTGCTGCTAATAAATATGTATTATGTGTGTTGTTACAACAACAGACATCACTATTTCTGGGCATAATAGCCCAAAACAATGAGTCTCATTTATACAGGAAATTACATGCTCATATAGAAAAACTACAGCTTTGAGTTTTCTGTCCTCAAGCTGGGAAAAAAGGAGAAAAAGAAAGCAAGCAAGCAGGTGGATGAATGGAGCTAAAACAGTCTCTTTCTAGCTGTTTCTGCATGATGTATTCCTAGTTGCAAATGTTCTAGAGCTGTATCTCCATCTGCTTCTCTGCAAGTTGTACACCAATCCTAAAAAAAATAAACGAATACAGAATTCCCATCATCATTATTCAAAGAGTCTGGTAGTAGCCCCTTGGTGGTGGCTTAGTGAACCATCTGCCACTATTTCATATATCACAGTGCTTTTGGTTGATGTGCTTAATCCAAGATTTAATTTTTTCCCCCACCACTGGAGATTTGAAACCCCCTTGGTTGTCATTGATTGGCTTTGGCTCATCAATTCCAAAATGCAGGAACAGTTTGTGTAACCAGATGAGTTTTGCTTCCATCTATTTCATTAGACTGGGATAACTGCTTGCGGACAATCTGGCTTTCACAAGTGTTGCCATTCATTTTTTAATCAGTGGCCTTGATTTACTCCTTAAAATCTCCACAGTGTTTGGCCTTGTGATGTGGCTACATACAGAAGCTTTCCAATTGCCTTTCTGGACTTCTTATATTCTGATAAATGCTCATAACTATCATGCTACTTTTAGGAAATTAATCTCCACTGGTATACCTTCCTTGCCTTCTGTTAATTCCAAACATCCCTGCACATCTTTTACCTTCTGCTTGTTCTGCTACTTGAAGGCCAAGGTTTCAGATGATATTTCCCATTCCTGTCTTCTTTAAAATTACAACTCTTTTTCCTGATAGCCTATTGTTAGCATAAAGTATTTCTGTATTCGTACTACATTGCTAAGACATATTATTATCACATAAATTGCTGATTTTTGCATTGATTATTATTTGCATAGTTTTGAATTAAGGAATTGGATTACAAGATTTGGAACAAAAGTAGAGAATTTGAACATTGGATCAGGCTTCAGTGAATATGTAAAATTCCATAGGCCTTAAATATATAGTTTATGCAATTAATTAAGAGTGAGTTGTGTTTATGCAAATTTGGGAATGAAAGTGAAAAGCAATTTTAAATATAGGAGAGAAGGTAAAGAAATACCATAGGTGTCAAACTCGATTGCATCACATGACATATCATGACCTATTGCAATGTTTTTTGCCTTTGTGGAGCTGGGGTAGGTATGGCTGCGCATGACGCATCCAGCCCATGGGCCATCAGTTTGACACCCCTGGATTAGACGAACTAGGTAATTTCAAGCCCCACAGTTTTCCTTGTGTACCTTGACTAATCGGAAACAATAACTACCCAACTTACCATCTTAAATTATCAGGGATGATCCATTGGAGCTGGATGAAGTTATAAAAGAGTCAACTGAAGATGCTTACATTTTTGGAGAGCCATCACCCAAGAGTACTGCAGTGGCCTAGAAGTGGAGCTCTTGCCTCACAATCAAGAGACTGTGAGTTCAATCCTAGATAGAGGCAGATATTTCTCTCTCTGGGCACAACGAAAATGTATCTGCTGGGGAAAAAAAACCTTCACATTGGTGACAGGAAGGGCATCTGGCCAGTAAACAATCACCTCCATTCAGTTGGCCAGACTCCACCCCACAAGAGATAATGGGTCATTAAAAGAAGATGATCAGTGATAGACCCAAGATCTATATCTTTCTCTACTTTATCCATCTCTGCAGTTGTCAGATATTTGACTAAACTGGCTAGTCAGTTAAAATCTATATCAACTGGGTAAAAAAATGTCTTGCTAAAATATATGAATGCTTGCATTGTAACATAAAGAAACAAGAGCCTGCCTGATTTTTGTCTTGCTTGATATTTGATATTTGATTTGATGCACCTGTGGTTTCTCTCTTTCCTGCAGATCACCAAAGATACCTCCATACATACAAGATTGGAAAGAGTTGAGAAACAAACAGTTGGGGATGTTTAAATACAGAAAGCATTTCCATGTATCTGGGGTAAGTTGTATGTCAACCCTGAAGCTGACCTGACTGAAGCCATCTTGGAGCTTCAGTGTTGCCACCCTAGAGCTGAGGGATAGGAAGGGGGAAATTGAGATAGTTGGGACTTTGTAGCCCAAACAAAATACTTTCCCTTGAGAACCAAGGACATTCTCATACCTGGTCCCTGGAAGGAGGCATAATGTTACCGGATGGACCCGTGATTGGACCATGTGACTGATTGTTTTGAGAAAGTGAAAAACTGTTGCCTTTAATTGAGTTGGTTTTCACCAGATATGTGATATTTCCAATAAAGCTACCCTTTGAGGAATCCAATTGCCTTAGAGTTTTGCTTGCTATGGATCTATAACTTGGAACCCTGACATTATAATTCTTAAAATCTTTCTTGGTATTTCCAGCATAATTCATCTCTGGGCACATACCGTTTGGAATCTAATATGTTTGACTCTGGGTAATGCAGCAAAGCCAATGATTACAAATTATTTCAAGTTATATGTTGAGTTGGAGGGTATTCTCTGTTGCCTATGCCTGCAAATATAGAAGTCAGTAAGTGTGAGCCAACTGAACAAGTCCTCCAGCTTCACTCTTTTAAAATGATTCCTGGTGTTTGAATTTTTAGTGGAGATTTTAGCTATTTTTTCCCAGACAAGGGAAAGTACTTTATTTGAATAATTTCATGAGAAGATTCAATATTGATGGCCTTATTCTCTATTCTGTAATAAAATTAGCAGATGTTTGTGGTTTTACTTTCTTGCTCCAAATGAGATGAGGAAAAAAAAAAGCAATCACCTAATGAATACAGTGTTATTATAAACTTTCCTTCTGGATGTATTTTGACATATTTATCTTTCACTTTTAAGGCTAGAAATGGTTATTACTACCCTTTAATACTAAATAACCCTTTAAACTCTATTAATATGAATGGTTTTTCTTCCTTCCTAGCAATTTTCCTGTGGGTGCAAGGTCTATTTATTGAGGAATGTTGGTTCATTGATTGCAACAGGAATTAACTGACAGGCTTTGTGGGCTGAGAGACAATGACTGGCAAAAAAAACCAAAAACCGTCCATTGGCTTTCATGTCTAAGATGAAATGTCAGCTTTGGAAGCCATGTTGAGATTTGATGCTCCCACGTTGCCACAATTGAACCTGGGAAAGTGGGAGGGGGGATGTATTGGAGTATATCTAGATATAATAAAATTCTTTTTCTGATTCAAGGTCAGGTCATGTTGCACATAATGAAAGGAAGTCTTACTTTGGGATGGATGATGATTGGGCCATGTGATATGGAGATGAGTACAGGGGATGGATTTGTAGTTTTTACTTATTGTAAGGAAACCTGGAAATTTCAGATTCAGGATTCCACAGTTGTGCCAGTTACTATCCAAATAAAAAGGAATCCTTTGATAAGAGGTCTGTCTCGGAGTCATTGGGCAGAATGGAGGTTTGCTGACATGAAATTCTGTCTCTTGTTTTGTAGCCTAGACTAGGCGTATCAAACTTAATTTCATTGTGGGACACATCAGGGATGTGTTTGACCTCAGAGGACTGGGGTGGGTGTAGTCAGAGTGGGTGTGGACAGCTCAACATCACTCGTGTTGGAGGCATTTGTGGTGGACCAAGTGCTCTGCCAGTGAAAACCAGCTCCCGAGCTTTGTTTCCAGCTGTAATGGCCTCCTGCAACCCTCTGCCAGTGAAAACAGAGCTCGGCAGGGCTGCATGCATGTCAGGGTCCCAAGTAATAGATCCATTCCAAGCAAAAACTTCAGGACAGGTGGATTCCTCAAAGAATAGCTTTATTGGAAATATCAAATTGGCACAACCAACTCTGAAGGGTCCCTCAGTTTTCCCCTAATTAAATGTGAAAGTTTTTTCTCCCAACCCCAAACAATCAGACACATAGCCCAATCAATGCAGTGTCCTCTGGTCTGGTGGCATCACTCCTCCTTTCTCCAGCCAGGTGTGAGAACGTCCTTGGTTCCCAAGAGAAACTATTTTATTTTGACTACACAACCCCAGCTATCTTTAATCCCCCCCCTCCTTACCCCTCGTGTGGTGTGCAGGGTGGCAGCACTGCAGTTCCAAGATGGCTTCAGCCAGGTCAGCTTCAGGGTTGACATGTGGCCTTCCCAAGCTCCATTTTTTGCTGGCAGAAGCACCATGGGCTGGTCCTTCACTGTTTCCATGATTTGGCTCATGGGCTTTGAGTTTGATACCCCTGGCCTAGACCCTTAACCATTATCATTAATAGGAATGATAATAGATGATGTAGCACAGGGGTCCCCAACCACCGGTCCGCGGACCGGTACCGGTCCGCGGAACAAGTCCTACCGGGCCGCTGGTTGCTGGCGCCGCCATCTTTTTGATGAAAAAGTGCTTCCGTGAGCTTTTCCGGGTAGAAAGCTCACCGGAAGCACTTTTTCATCAAAAGATGGCGGCGCTAGCGTTTAGTGAGCTTTCCGGTAGAAAACCATTTCTACCCGGAAAAGCTCACCGAGCGCTGGCGCCGCTTATTTTTGATGAAAAGTGCTTCCGGTGAGGTCACCGGAAGCACTTTTCATCAAAAAGATGGCGGCGCCCAGCTGATGCTGGTACCGGGCTGCGGCGCCAGCTGATGCCGGTACCGGGCCGCGGCATAAAAAGGTTGGGGATCACTGATGTAGCATAATATATTTCTTGAATCTTTGGATTTTATAATATAAGATCTCCTTTGTTGAAAAAATTCAAATACAGACAAAGATTGTATTACGTATTCTATTCTGTGTTGTATCTCTCTCCCAATATATGACAGGTTTCCACAATCCTCAGCCTGAAGACTTCATTGACTTTTTCCCTGGGCACTTGGATCTGGTGAAGTAGAGTCCCCTTGTTTTTTATTATTAAGCTTTGAGGTTTCTTGTTTTGTTTTCTGTACACCAACCAGAGTTTTACTGTTTGAGTTGGGCAGTTCTATCTGTCTACCTTTTGTCTCTCTTTCTATTTATCTAACTTATTTATTATGGTCAAAGATCAGCATAAGGATGGTGGGATACAATTTTTTTTAAAAAAAACAACCTACAAAAATAAAAATGACATAAAGAGCTAAAAATGTCTTCAAAAGTCTAAAAAGAGTCCGAAAATAAAAGCAGTAAATGGACATTAAAAACAAACAAACTAAAATTGTCATAATCTAGATACTCGTTAAAATTAATTTGTGACATCGGGTCATCTTCTGATGTATTTTGAGTGCAGCTGCACAAAACCTAGCAGCACTATATGTTGTTAGAGAGTTGATATCTAAGAGCAGCAGGGAGATGTAAAATAGCCGTGTGCAGCCTGGGCATTTATACAACAATAGTAAAATGAGGGCAGTACATTCAGAACTACAATATAGGCACTAGAACCAACATGTCCTGTTGTTTCTACAGATCCACAATCACAAGAGCATTGCCTCTCTATGTAAGGGATCTTTGTTTTCCAGGACAGATGAGGGAAAAGTGTTATTATATTTGTGCATGCATAAGAAAGGTCCAATCTAGAGTCAGATTGATATGTTTTATACATAACATTTATCTTTCATTCGAAGGGGGAAAAAAGGTGCTCTTGACAACTCCTTTAGATATGGGATAGGACAATTGGACTTTCCTTGTCTTCAGTTTTTATACAAGGGTTAAGTTAAAAAGAATGCCTTGGCCTCAGTGGTGGGATTCAAAAATTTTTACTACCAGTCCTGTGGGTGTGGCTTGATGGGCGTGGCAGGGGAAGGATACTGTAAAAATACCAGCAGTCAGAGGTGGTATTTGCCGGTTCTCTGAAATACTCAAAATTTCTGCTACCAGTTCTCCAGAACTGGTCAGAACCTACTGAATACTACCTCTGCTTTGCCTCCATGATACTAATGTAATTAAAAATAGAATAGAATAGAATAGAATAGAATAGAATAGAATAGAATAGAATAGAATAGAATAGAATAGAATTCTTTTATTGGCCAAGTGCGGTTGGACACATAAGGAATTTGTCTTGGTGCAAATGCTCTCAGTATACATAAAAGAAAAGATACATTCCTCAAGAGTCAAGAATCATAAGGTACAACACTTGATGATAGTCATAGGGTACAATAATCAATCAAATCATACTAGGAAACAGTCAATATAAATTGTAAGGATTTTTTAATAAATAAAACAAAAAATAATCCTTAAAATGATCTCTTTTATTGGCTGTATTTACCTCTCCACATAATGACCACCAATTGCTACATGTTTCTACCAAGAATGGACAAGTTTGTTAAAGTTGTCACAGAAGACATATTTTACTTCTTCAATGAATTCTTGACTATTCTTTCCACCTCTTTATCTGAGTCCAACAGAGCCCCACAGAAATATTCCTTCAGCTTTGGGAAGAGGTGAAAGTTGTATAGTGCCAACTTTGCACTGCGTGATAGGTAGGGCTAAGTAATAGTAATGGTCCTTTTTAAAAGTATTTTTAACCTACCTTTGGTTTCTCCCCCCCCCCCACAGAATAGCTCATTAAGACCCGTTATTAATATAACATATTTCTCTGCAACTACATCATTAAGGGTTGAAGTGACATAGAAATATAATGATGAGAGAGAGAGGAAACAGCCCAGTAGTTTGTTAAAAAACTATAGTAAAATGTAAGTTTTAGGACTCTAGTAGAGAAAATGAATTGAAAAGATGATAATCAAGTGAAGATGGCTGCTGCCCTCCATTAGCTGCTTGGAGCAAATCAGATTGGCTGACAGTTAATAGTTCACAGTGTGAATCCATTGCTTAAATTAGCTCTTCAGGGTAAATTCTACAGCTTAATGCAGTCAGTGCTAATCGCTTTTCTATTCTAAACACCTGCTCATTTGAAACATGGCTGTTTGGCAAGTTCCTGGCTCTACCAAACTTGCCAATTAATTGAGGCCTGTGTTGTATACAGTTGGATATGTGCATGTGTGTTTAATAACTGAACTGTTCTAATCCTATCAGTGCTGCCACTGTTGATTACTCTGTATTGAATAGCTCTAATCCAATCAGCTCTGCTATTATTGATGAATATTAAAATCAAAGGTGTAATCCAGAATCATTTAATTCAGCAAAAGGCTTGTCGCTGACTTCAATGTGAGAAAACACAAGACTTTCATTCAATATCCACAAACATTTTCCGCTGATTATTTGATTTATTTAAATAGCCACACAGTTAAAAGAGCTGTTCTTCTGAAAGGGAGTTTAGAGTGGATATTGAGATCACCAGAAAGGAAATATTTGTGTGAGTTAAATTTGTTATATTCTGGAAGAAGAGAAAACTTGAAAATTATTAGCAGCACTCTTCTTGAATGATGATGTTGTATATGAATGCAGGGAAGTATGTGTGAAAGTGTATGCATGTTTAATAGGTAAAGGTAAAGGTCCCCCTCGCACATAGGTGCTAGTCATTTCCGGCTCTAGGGGGCAGTGCTCATCTCCGTTACAAAGCCGAAGACCCAGCGTTATCTAAAGATGTCTCCGTGGTCATGTGGCCGGCATGACTAAATGCCGAAGGTGCATGGAACGTTGTTACCTTCCCACCAAAGGGGTCCCTATTTTTCTACTTGTATTTTTACATGCTTTCTAACTGCTAGGTTGCCAGAAACTGGAAGAAGTAACAGGAGCTCACTCTGTTACGTGGTGCTATGGATTTGAACCACCGACCTTTCTGATAGACAAGCTCAGCATCTTAGCCACTGAGCCACCGCATCCCCGTATGTTTAATATATGTGAATAAAAAGAGGTGTGTATTTGTACATATATTATTTGTACATATATTATTTGTATATATATTATTTGCTCACCAAACACTAGATGACAACATTAATATTATGTCTACATGTAATATATATGTGAGTATCTGTATCTACATCTCTCTCTGTCTCTCATTTCTCTTCCCATCCTTTCTTTCACTCTTTCTATTTTTTCTTTCTACCCAGAGAGAAACACATGTGCTCACAAATCCCATGTATGTAACTTTAGGGAAGCATTTAGGGATCAAAATGACCAAGTGATTCACAATTCTAAAACACAGGGCATTCTAAATTCTAAAAATTCAGAGCACATTAGACTGATTAACATGCCAACAAGTAGGTATTCTAAGCAGTGCGGACAAATGGTTGTTAGAAGAATAATCCTGTAAGGAAGGTAGGAAGGAAACATTCTGGTGTTGCTTACAGAAACTGCCTCTCCATTAACCCTTATTACATTCTTGGCAGGACTAGACCTCCTGTGTCAGGAACTTCTCTGGAGTTTTTTCCCCCTCTTTTGCTGGTACTTTGCTTCTGTGGAGTGACCATTCAAAGTTACAATGGCACTGAAAAAAGTGACTTATGAGCCTTTTTCACACTTACGACTGTTGCAGCATCCCCACAGTCATGAGAAGCCAGGCGAGGTGATACATGCCTTAATGTGAGTAATACTGAATTGGCCACACCCAGCCAATAACATGACCACCAAGCCATGTCCACGCAGTCACATGACCACCAAGCCACGGCCACCACCTAAGCTAGGCCCACAGAACTGGTTGTTAAAATTTTTGAATCCCACCCCTGGGTATTACACTAGTCTTTCTCCAAGCAACTTTAATTACCTGTGGACATCCACTTTGAATGTAGATCATCATCCAAAATTCTGTGCCTTCAGGTCATTTAATCATGTTGTAATTCTACTGAGTTTGAAGCCACTGTGTGGCATATGAGGTGCTTTGACAAAAGTGAGAGAAAACCCAAATTTTAATACTTTGATATTGTGCTTTTAATGGATAATCCTTACTCCAATAATATGGAAATTTCATTAAATTCTATGGCTATTACAACTGAGCAAGTTGCCTAAGGTACTGTACTATTTGGTCACAAACCACAAACATGCAAACCTGAATATTGTTGAGGGGAAAAAATAAAATTGATTTGAGGACATTTTAATAGCATTGTGCATCTGTCCAAAATTTGTATGACATTAGAGTAATTGATGCAGAACACTGCTCTGCTGTTAAGGTGTATCACAGAAACAAAAGATTAATATCAGATGCAAAATATACTTTTTCCCAAATGGATATCTGAAAATTATTCTTTCTCTGTGTGGGCATGAGGAACTGGCTTTTTTAAAAGCTTGAAAAATGACCCTTTTAAAATGGGATAATAGCAATAGCAATAGCACTTATATACTGCTTTATAATGCTTTACAGCCCTCTCTAAGCAGTTTACAGAGTCAGCATATTGCCCTCAAAAATCTGGGTCCTCATTTTACCCAGCTCAGAAGGATGGAAGGCTGAGTCAACCTTGAGCCTGTTGGGATTCAATCTGCCAAATTGCAGGCAGCCGGCAGGCAGCAGAAGTAGTTTGCAGTACTGCACTCTAACCACTCTAACCATAATGATGATGAAGATCAGGATGATCAGGCTAGACTTACCACATGCCTCATGCTGACACTGAATACAACAAGGGATGGTCATCAGCCTCTGAAGGAGAAGAATGTCCATCAGTAAGAAAGAGATGGACAGTAAAACTAAGGGAAAAAAATCCCACTGGGATTGGCCTATACCACTTGTGCTGGCACAGAAGGCAGGTGTCAAAAGTCCGACTAGCAAACACAAAAGAAGTAAACACACTCTGGATATGATCATGGAGATGATGGTGACAATGATGACAATGATGATGACCTCTGTTTTGAATTTTGACTTTTTATTACATAGATTGTCAGTAGTAGTGGAATAACAACAAGAAAAACAATAGAGAGCCAATTTTGTGTAGTAGTTAAAGGCACTTTCTCTCAGCCCTAGGAGGCAAAGACGAATCATTACTAAAAATGTTTTCAAGAAAACTTTGTGGGCTTTTCCAAAGTTTGATGGGCAATGTTGGGCTTTAAGGTTTAATGCCCATGTTCTATTCATTAGATTTAATTACATTTCACCAATAATTATTGCTGGTACCTTTTAGACAAAGTAATCTTTTGGACAGACTAGATGGGCTCCTATCTTTATAGGCAGGAAACCTGACCTCTGGTTGTTTATGGAGATTGTCGGTCATCCAGGTCATTGTTATTTCGAAAGTGCTTTTTCAAAAGGCAACTGGACTTTGTTTTCTCCTTGAAGACATTTTGTTTCTCATCCAAGAAGCTTCTTCAAAGCCGAAGAAGTGAAATGTCTTCAAGGAAAAAACAAAATCCAGTTGCCTTTTGCAAAAGCACTTTTGGGACTGGCTCATCGTACTTTTTTGCTTCATATCTAACCATCTCTGCCAGCTTCCCTTATTATTCCTTCCATCAATTTCTCTTTTGCTTCAACCTCTGCAAGTCTTGTCACCTTATTGGTGTGAAAGTTAAGGCCGACTTTAGGTAAAGTCTTGTTTCTACTAACTTGTAAAATGTCAGGCTAAATAACTGAAAATATTGGATATGTGATCTTGGAATTGAAAAGTAGTTCATTTCTGATTATGAATTGATTTTAATGTTATGTTTGCTACAAGAATCAAATGCAGTCAGAAAGGCATTAGGAAAATGGGAAGACTTCTGTCAATCCAATAGGCCAACTTTAATAAAGAAAAAGTCAACAGTGACAAAACTCTGATGTCTGCATGACTTATATTTAGTCATATATTATTACAGTTACAACTATTATGTAGATCTATCAGTGTAATGGCAGTGGCACGAAGGTTCTGAATTTGTCAGCTGGAAACCCAACAGCTGGGGTACAAGACCTGAGCACTATGTGAAGGCGTAAGCTCCTGCTATTCACCAACCTAGCAGTTCAAAAGCATGCAAATGCAAGTAGATAAATAAGTACCACCTCAGCAGGAAAGGTTACTGCATTCCATATTTTCATGCTGGCCACATGACGATGAATTATTATTTTTTTAACAATGCAGGCTCCCTTGGCTGAGAATCAGAGATAAGCATCATCTCCTCGGGTCGGTCATGACTGGACAGGGTAACCTGTAAACCTTTATCAGAGTAATGGTATGTAAGAATGATCTTGAGGAATAGAAGGAAGAGCTAGAGTCTAGACAATGGAATATTAAAGGAATGTTGACTCTAAAGGAGGAGAGGTGATGAAAACATTTCAAATAGGAAATCCCCCCTCCCAGTTTTGGAGAGGTAAAAGTGAAGGATAGGAGGAATATTTTCAGATTTGCAAGATTCTGCTAAAATGTTATTTTATAATAAATGTAAAGCTAATACTCCTGGATGTGCTTTTTGCTTGGACTACCACATAAGTCTGACATCAATCTTGAATCGATGAAAGCTGAAAATATCCCCCTCTCCCTTACTTTTAATCTCCTGAAAACTATGGAGGAGCCAGAGGTGGTATTCAGCAGGCTCTGACCAGTTCTGGAGAACCAGTAGTGGAAATTTTGAGTAGTTTGGAGAACTGGCAAATACCACCTCTGACTTGCCCCGCCCACATCTATTATCTAGCTCCTGAGTCCCAGATGATTGGATGGGCATCAGGGCTCCAACAAATCCACCCTCATTCAAATCAAAAGTCTCTAACCACATCTCAGAGAAAAGAGAATTGATTTATTAGAAGTAGCCATGTTGGTCTTAGCTGGACAGCTGATACTAAATTACATCATACACTTCCCCCTTGACCCTAGTCTTTCCCCCATTCCCTGGATGTGACTTCTCCAATGGGACACATCCATCTCCAAGAGTCATCCATTATGCTCTCCAATAACTTTCTTATGCTCCGATAACTTTGGGCTGCCGGGATGATTATCTAGGCATTTAAAGAATGCCTTGTTTTCCCCCACTCCCTTTTTCTGGCAGCTAAAAAGAGCAAAGGAGTACCTTTGTAGTTGATACTAGGTTTTCTTTTGTTGCCCTGCACAGGAGAATGGAGCTGGAAAGCAGGTTATTGGGTGGGGAGGGAATGGGAATTTGCAGTAACCTTCCCCCAGGAGGGGGGGGGGGAATGGAGATTTTACAGTATCCTTCCCCTAGAGTGGGGTGGGAATTGAGATTTTACAGTATCCTTCCCCTACCATGCCCACCAAGCCATGCCCACCAAGCCACACCCACAGAACCAGTAGTAAAAAATTTTGAATCCCACCACTGGGAGGAGCCCTTCTGAGACACTTTATCCATCTCTCCTACTTCAGACTCAAATTTTATATACCATTACAATCAGTGTACTAACCAATTTCTGAGAACATATGGGAGTTCAGTGGTTTGATTACAGCTATATGGGCATTTTGCATAGCTTCCCAGAATTCCTTTCAAAACATTAATATGCATATTTTAGCACTGCAAAGCAATGCTGACTAGCATACTTATACAGTTCACACTTATACAGCTCACACTAAGCATACACTCCACAGTTCAGAAAGTTACTTTGTAGTAGGCATTTCCTTAGGCATATTTAAGGACAACCTTCCAAACAGTGGAATTTAATTTTGCATGCACCCTGCTGTCTGGATTTTTACACTGATATAGAAATAGTTACTGTAGCAAAGGATTGTGTACTTTTATCTCCTTTCCTTGACTAAAAGACTTATTGACTTGTATGTCTCTATGTAACAGGCTTCCTACAATTTAAATTGATAGAATAACTTTATTGTCACTTTAAATGTACACTAATCGGTATACATTAAAATGAAATTTCATTGCATACAGCTCTCAAAGAGTTGTCACCTCCAATATACACTACATAAACATTCTCCAGACTGCCATTAATTCCTGTTCTGACCAAGGCTTCCTGAGACCATAATTAAGCACACACTTAGTCCAAACAACTCTTGTTTTATTTCAATGCTTGGAATTATGTTCATTCCCAGCCCGTAATGAGTCCCAAACAGTTCATTGTGATAAGCACTCACCTTTATCTCTTTTGATTTGCTGCCAAAGTGCCAAATTAACTGTAAAAAACTAACCAAAGTACAAAGTCCACACAGAGCTTCCAGGTTTAATCTGAACAGAGCAAATGACTTTGCTTCCTGCAAAGGTTTCTCTACCTTTGCACTTCCTTTATACCTTTGGGGAGGGGCAATCACCTCCAAGCCTTACTCCCGAGTCGCCCTTTTTGTCTTAATTGCTCTTGCCTTCTAGCAGCTCTGCATACATCCCACTGGGAACAGGCTCCCCTTGTTCTTCTTCCTCACTGCTACCAGTTTCTGAAGGCTCCAGAGTCAGCACACAACTCCCAGATGGTCCTGGCCCCACCTCTGCATTGGATGCAGGACTCCTGGACTGGTCCCCATTCTTCCCCACTTTCCGATTCCACTGTCATCTGCACAGGCTGCCGGCGAACCACAACAATTCCTTCCTTTCTAAATTTACCTTTAAATATTTTTTTTTACCTTGACTTGGATAGTTTAGGGTCTCACCACAATAGCCTTGTTTTCTCTCCATAAAGTAGGATGGCACAGTGCAAGCTTTTGATTGTAGATAGACTTAACTTAGGCTTTTTTATAATTTATATTATTTCCTAATTAAGTTTATTTACAGATCCTTTCATGCAAGCCCATGAGGGCCAGATTAAAGCCAAACAATACCCTAAGCATATTGATATCCTTCGGCTCTTTCATTGCTTAATCGACGAGACTTAAAGATTCAATAAATGTTGAGAACTGAAGTTGAGTGTGGCAATGAAAGAGTTCAGAGCATGGTAGCTGGGGGGGGGGGAATTCCCTACGCTGCTTTCTTTGCCTTGTTGCTCTCATCAGATGCTTATTTTGCTTTTGGTTCATCCAAAGCTTAGGCACCATCTTCAAGGGGAAAAAAATCTTACATTAATTAAGTATTCATCTACATTCCTTCCACCATGCAAAGCTACCTGTTAAGCAACATCACTGAATGCAAAGCCTTTTGTAAACAAGGACCATTCTACCAGTGGTGGTATGCTACCGGTTCGGACCGGTTCAGCCGATCCAGTAGTAAAAAAAAGCTGACGATCAGCTGAGAGGAGGGAAAAATCCTCCAAAGCAGCTGAGAGGAAAAAAGTAGAGAAAAGTGCAGGATCAGCCCTCTCACCTGCCCCTGCACTTTTCTCTTTATACCAGGGGTGTCCAACCTTGGCAACTTGAAGCCTGGCGGACTTCAACTCCCAGAATTCCCCAGCCAGCAAAGCTGGCTGGGGAATTTTGGGAGTTGAAGTCCGTCAGGCTTCAAGTTGTCACGGTTGGACACCCCTGCTTTATACTCTCAGCTGATTGGCACTGCAGGCCTCAGCTGGTGTGGGGAAAGCTGTGCACCGGCATTAGGCAAAGCATATCCACCAAACCATGCCCACCGAGCCAGTAGTAAAACGATTTGAATCCCACCACTGCATTCCACATCAAAATACCTGTGCCCTCAAGGAGCCACCGAGTAAGGCTCATTCAAATATTAGTCTTTGTTAAATAGCTTTTTCTTAACACCTCCTCCCATCACCGTGTCTCTGAGTACATCAGCAAGAAGTCCTTCCCCAAATATTGTGCCTGTAGCTGCAATCCTAGTTATTAAATAAAGCCTGGGTGAACCAGAAAGAATCAAGAATTGGGGAATGAGCTTTATAAACTGAAATTTTATAAATTGAAGTTTGACGAATTCTTATCAGCCTTTTAACTTTAAAGCAAGTGGCTGCAATCAAATTCCAAAAAGTTCAAAATGAATATAATGAGTTGAAGTTTAAGCTCTTGGTGAAGTACTGTTGGAAATGCATATGATAATTGCAATATTCTCAAGTGTCTTTAGAGATGACGTTCTCCGAGTGAGATTTGAGACCAGAATAAGTTATATTCTCAGACCAAACAAAGCACAGTAGGCTAACTGCTGTCCTATTGATTCTTGATTAAGGGTGCCATAGAAACCTGGATCAGATCAAATCAAGCTCTAAATAAATAGAATCAGAAAGTGTGGAATAATAAGTATTAATATTTTATCAGAACATGTTCTATAGATTTACATGAGCCACCACAATGCTGCAATAAAAGGAATAGTAATGAAAAGAAAATGAACCCCTGGACACTAACTGTGAAGAAAGCAATAACATAAAATAGAACATAGAAATAGTTACAGGAAGGTAAGAACACTGAATAGCATAGCAAAAAAATAATGATGATGATGAGAATACATCTGTGATATTTAGAAAGCTTAAGTGAAAAGCAAGTATATTATCTAACATAAATAAATCTAGGTACTTACAGCTCAATACTAGCAATAACTATGGAGGAGAAAATAAACACTGTTTTACTGATGCTTGGAACAAAAAAAAACAAAACACAATTACTACCAACCTGCCTTCCATTGAAGACCTGTATACCGCACAAGTCAAAAAGAGGGCTGTGAAAATATTTACAGACCCCTCACATCCTGCAGATAAACTGCTTCAACTCCTTCCCTCAAAACGACGCTATAGAGCACTGCACACCAGAACAATTAGACACAAGAACAGTTTTTTTTTCTCCCAAATGCCATCACTCTGCTAAACAAATAATTCTCTCAACACTGTCAAACTATTTACTAAGCATGCATTACTATTACTATTAATCCTCCCATCCTTCCTTTCACCCATCTCCTCCCACTTGTGACTGTAGGACTGTAACCTTGTTGCTTGTATCCTAACGATTTTTATTGACTGTCTCCTAGTATGATTTGATTGCTTATTGTACCCGAAGACTATTATTAAGTGATTCTTGACTCTTAATGAAGATTCTTGACTCTTTTGATTCTTGACTCTTAATGAATATATATTTTATGTACACTGAGAGCAAAAGCACCAAAACAAATGCCTTGTGTGTCCAATCACACTTGGCCAATAAAAAATTCTATTCTATTATTTATTAATTAAACTTCTATGCCGCCCATCTCTGTCAGAGAGGAATCAGGTGTGCCTTCAGGGTTGCCACAGTGAAGCTGGATGGAGCTGAGGGAAAGGGAGGGGAGAGTAGAGATAGTGAAGGGAGTATGTAGCCAAAATAACATTCTTTCCTCTGGGAAGCAAGGGACACTCTCACTGGCAGCTGGAGGGGCGTGGATGGGAGACTCCAGGATGGGAAGAGAGACCTGACTGGGGCATGTGATGGTTGCGTGTAATGCGGCCGGGGAGAAGAACTTTGGACTTTGAATTGGGTGGGGAAAACCCAGGGTCTTCAGAATCAGGTTTTCACCAAATGTGCCAATATAACATGCCTAATAAATCTATACTTTGAGGAAGCCTCTGGCCTTGGAGTTTCGATTCTCTTTGTGCTGTTACTTGGAACCCTAACATGTGGCTTGAAAGAGAGAAAGAAAGAAAAAAAGAAAGAAAGAAAGAAAGAAAGAAAGAAAGAAAGAAAGAAAGAAAGAAAGAAAGAAAGAAAGAAAGAAAGAAAGAAAGAAAGAAAGAAAGAAAGAAAGAAAGAAAGAAAGAAAGAAAGAGATGAAGTCCAGGTGATCTCTCTTAAATCGAAAAGCATGTTTATTCAGCCAAACAAAGGTGAGTCCTCCCATTGGAAGAACCCCGAATGCAGTTTGAAACAAGCATAGATTGGTTGATAAGAGGAAGCCAGCATACAGTAGATAAAGTATAGAAGTTACAAAAATACTCATGCATGCATCTCATGGTTTTATTGCGTGCTCAACTCACAGACTTGTGGCTTCTCACAGAAGCCACAACACCACAATGCCAAGGGCCTGCTAAGGCCTGAATTTTATTTTGACCAATTATCAGAATTATCAGATCAACACCTTGCCTAAAGGTAACTCTAGGCAGCTTACAATCAATTAAAAACAGCAAAATAAAACATGCAAAGCATTAAAATGTATGTATTTAACTTTATAAAAATTCATTTATATCAATGGATTTATATTATCTCTAATACCGTCTAATATTGATAAATGGCAGTTACTACTTATTTAGCCACATATCTCATATATCTGCCTGAGAATCAGATGCACTCTTGGGGACATTTTATGTAAAGCAATGCCAACTAATAAAGGTTACATATTAGCTCAGTGATGGCTAATCTTTTCATCGTCGTGTGCCAAAAGTGCACATGCATGTGTGCCTGAACCCATAATGCATGCACGCATAACTCCCCCATATGCACCGTGAACCTCTGCATGACCCCCCATGCCATACACTTCTGTGCATGTGCATGCGACCTCCTGCACATGTGTCTCCCCCTGTGCATGCACGGCAGATACCCGACAATCAGCTGGCTGCCAGCAGGCATGTGTGCATGTGCAATGGATCTGTTCCAGGCAACGGCTCTGTGTGCTGGCGGAAATGGCTCTGTGTGCCACTTCCGGCACATGTGCCATAGGTTCCTCATCACGGTATTAGCTCCACTATTTTTTAATCTGTATTTAAAAGCAATAATCCATGTGCTTGCTGTTTCAGCCCATCTCCCTTCTATTTAGTGTGACTGTAGAACTCCAGCATTATGGTATGGCAATGATGTAATTACTTATATCTACTTCGCAGTTGGGAATGAAAAAGCACTAAAGCGCTAGCTTTATTCTGCACAGAACAACAGCTATCAATAAACTATCAGAAAACCAACATTTTAGTGTTTAGCCTAACATTAACATAAAATTCACAAAATGCAAATAAATGGGGCTCAAATTGAGCAGGTACACATCTATAAATAAGTTGGAATGCAGTTCCATACTTCTCTGTCAGTAAATGTTTTTTTTAAAACCAGGTGTCACACAGCATACCTCTACAGCTATCAAAACATTTTACCACTGAAAAGGAGCCCTTTATATCCCTGCAGCCTGCAAAGTTTTCTAAACTAAGTTAGTCCCTCAGCTTCTTTATGGCTCCCAAATTTGCTCTTTTGGAAAGCTTAATATTCTAACAAACTCTTCAAAATAAGTTTATTTGAGCTATCCTTGTGTTTCCGAAAAGTATACAAAATTCCATATTATGCAGGTAGCCTTGTTGAATGCTAAAACATAGTTTCTTCTTATTACTTTTTGTTTAAATTTAATCTTAATTCATCTAGGTTGGCCCCATTAGCATTTGGAGATCATTTTAAATCATCATAGCTTGAAAAAGCTTTAGATAAATTTCATTTACTGCAGTAAATGAAATTTCATTTACTGTATGGAAGGGTTGTGCTCATTAGGTTGTGATAATGCTAGAACTGTCCTCAAACATTGGAATGTAGATAACTAGGCAAACTTGAGTAAGGTGTCATAGCTCAATACATCTCATCCCTTGACTGGCAATTTCTATTCACTGCATGCAATACTGTTGAAGACCATTACAACATATTTTTACTTGAAGTCAAAAGAGTCATCAAACTATATGTACCAATAACAACTCTAAAAACCAGAAAAAACAGATTACCCATAACAATAAGGAAGCTTCAATCCAAAAAGAGATCACTCTGGAGGAAAAACAAATCTGGTCACGTTGCCAATTTCAAAAACCGATACAAAAATTTATGCCACCAGATAAAGACCGAATGCACAAATTATCACATTAAACAAGAGGAAAACCTTCTAAGCACCAATTCCACCCGTGCTTTTTACAATTTTGTAAACAACAAACTAAAAGACTCAAGGTCCATCCCTCCCTTGATAGGACCTGATGGTAAAGACTGCAACGACGACACCATTAAAGCCAACATCTTTAACACATTCTTCGGCTCAGTATTTGTAAACAGCAATGGATCATGCCCAGTATTTCCTAGCCGTACCACAGATAACAATAATGATCTAATACATATCGATTTCACAGAAGACAATGTTGAAAAATCACTACGCAATCTAAAACCATCCCTATCTATTGGACCGGATGGAATATGTGCCTACTTCTTAAAAAAGCTATCCACTGCCATAGCCAAACCTCTAAGCATAATCTTTGAAAAATCTTTCAGGACCAGCTCCTTGCCAGAAGTATGGTCACAAGCCACAGTCATCCCCATCTTCAAAAAGGGAGACCGCAGCCTAGTTGAAAATTACAGACCAATCTCCTTATGCTGCGTCACCTGTAAAGTCATGGAATCAATTATTAACCAATCCATTATCCTCCACTTAGAGACAAACAACCTACTCTCCAATAAACAATTTGGTTTCAGAAAAAAACTATCCTGTAATCTGCAACTCTTACACTGAAAAAACATATGGACTACACAACTGGACCAGCACAAAACAATAGATGCAATCTACATAGACTTCTGTAAGCCTTTGATTCAGTGGTACACAACAAACTACTGCTAAAACTAAAATCTTATGGTATCTCTGGACACCTGCATAACTGGATAGAAGCATTCCTGTCAAACAGACAACAAATGGTCAAAATTGGGAGCGTCCTATCAAATTCTGTACCTGTCAACAGTGGTGTCCCCCAAGGCAGTGTTCTAGGACCAACTCTCTTCATACTCTACATAAATGACCTCTGTGATCATATTAAGAGCAACTGCATTCTCTTTGCTGATGATGTAAAGCTATTCAACACCACAGACAAAACTCTTACCCTTCAAAAAGACCTCGACTATGTATCAGAATGGTCAAACAAATGGCAACTTCAAATCTCAACAATTAAATGCTCTGTCTTACATATTGGCAAAAAAAAATCAGAAAATAAAATATAGGCTGAATAGTCAAGACCTTGTTGATGATCCAAACTCTTGTCAAGGATCTTGGAGTACTCATCTCTAATGATCTAAGTGCTAGAGCCTACTGTAACTACATAGCCAAAAAGGCATTAAGGGATGTTAACCTAATCTTACATAGCTTTTTCTCTGGTAATATCACACTACTAACTAGAGCATACAAAACATTTGCTAGACCAATCCTCGAATACAGCTCATCAGTCTGGAACCCACATTACATATCTGATATTAACACAGTTGAGAAAGTCCTGAAATATTTCACAAGAAGAGTTCTCAACTCCTCTACTCATTGCAGAATACTTTTGCCACCAGACTTGAAATTCTAGACCTAGAAAATCTAGAACTATGCCGCCTTCAGTCCAATCTAATATATAAAATCATACATTGCAATGTCCTACCTGTCAATGAATACTTCAGCTTCAATCATAACAACACAAGAGCACACAATAGATACAAACTCAAGGTTAACCGCACCAAACTTGATTGCAGGAAATACGACTTCAGCAACAGAGTGGTCAATGTCTGGAATACTCTACCTGACTCTGTGGTTTCTTCCCCAAACCCCAAAAACTTTAACCTTAGACTTTCTACTATTGACCTCACCCCTTTCCTAAGAGGTCTGTAGGGGGCGTGCATAAGCTCACCAATGAGCCTAACATCCCTGTCCTATTGTTTCTTTTATTTTTCTTATATGTATCCATGTATTCATAACTATGTTTTTACTTATACCTATTATCTTGTGAGCAATTGACAAACCAAATAAAATAAAATAAATAAATAAATCATCTTCTCCCAAAATGGTTTGCTACAGCCTTTTATTTATCATATAGTATGGTTCTAAAATTTTATAAGGCTTTCTCTTCAGCCAGGCTGAAGTTGTTATCCTCAGCCAATATTTTTTTTTGGGGGGGCATTTTAAGACTACTCCTATGTATCTTCAATTATGTTCATGTAGTGATAGTTCAATAGAAACTCCAAACTACATAATGTTTTGCTTGTCTCCATATAAGGACTTTAGAAGAGCATATTTTAAGCAATATTGAAGGACTTTCCAGGTAGGGAGCATGATTTCCACTTAATGTTACTTTTTTTCAGAAAGGAATTTAAAAACATCTTCTGAAGTCATCCATTTTTGTACTCTATCACATGTACAATATATCAAACTATGAATGAAGTTCGGAGCTTGTATAATACCTATTCTGTTTTGTTCTGTTCTGTTCAGTTCAGTTCAGTTCTGCTCTGCTCTACTCTGTTCTATACTTCATTCCATTCCATTATATCTGTTCTTAATTATTTCTTATACTTATTGTTTTTCTGCTTTATATAAATATATATGCATGTATGTATTGCAACAGATTTATATTATACAGTACATTTTACTGTATTTGGCCTTTGGGATAAGATAGATGGATGATAGATAGATAGATAGATAGATAGATAGATAGATAGATAGATAGATAGATAGATAGATAGATAGATGTGAGAGGGAGAGGGAGAGGGAGACAGACAGACAGACAGAGATGTATATTATGAAATAAGCATACTCCAAATATGCACAATATAATATTCTCCATGAAATAATTTTTAGAGGAATCCCTGTTAGGGATAACATTGTTTTACCCTAACTGTTTTGGGTAAAGATAATAAAATGATGAATCATGGTTTGTCAGATAAAGTGTATGTGACTTTAAGCTAAAGGAATGTAATTAAGGGTGCAGCTGTAAAAGTACTATATAAGCAGCAAGGCACTCTCTGGCTTACTGATCCCTAATTACTGGCTGGCTTATTGAAGACTGCGTTCTTGCTGGATCGGGGAGGAGAAGAAGTGTTGGATTACTTTGAAGATATTTCTCAACGGAGAGAAGATAAGTTTTGGACAGATTTATTATATGTGTACTGACACTGGCTATTCGACACGGACTTTGCAATTAGAGTATCCTCGACAAGACTTGACTGAATTTGGTATTTGACTAATGGACTGTTTATAATGACTATGCTATAATTCTTAAATGGAATAAATTATAATTTTGATAGCACAAGCGTATCTGTATTTTTACTGCGTGTTAACTAGAAAACTTATCTCACACATTTACCTGTCTTCCTATCTGACTTCGCTGCACATTCTGTTTAGTTTGTTTTCCTTAACACCCGTTGGGGAATCCAGGCTTAACACTGGTTATGGGCCCAGAGAGACTGAAAAGTCAGTTTAACTAGGATAAAAACAGGTTTATGTAAAAAGTGAGATTTTGTGTTGTTACACGTTACAGTAAACAGACAGCTGTGTTTTATCAATTATAGTTTTATATCCATATAGTGAAACATGGCACAAGTCAGTCTACAAAGTTTGTCCCTTATATCCAAGCTGGATGGAACAAACTGTGTTTCATGGTCTATGAAATGTAGTCTACTTCTACGAAGAGAAGGTCTGTGGAAAATAATTGAAAACCCACCAAACGTAGAAGAATGGGATTCTGAAGATGAGGAAGATAGTAAAAAGATAGAAGAATTTAAACAGAAAAATGAACAAGCACTTTGCATCATAGGACTAACATTAACTGATCAACAACTTGTTCATATACACGGAGAGCAAACTGCTGTTGGGTGTTGGCAAAAACTGAGGAGGATTTATGTCCGAGATAACGTTGGTGCTCACATAAATCTAACACGGAAGCTTTTCCGCACGTATCTCCAAAAGAATGGTGATATGCTGAGTCATTTGAACACTATGAAAAGCATTTTTCAAGAACTTCATGAGAAGGAGTTAATTTTCTCTGAGCTACAGCAGGTCTACATAATTCTATCTTCATTAGATGAAAGTTTTGATGACTACGTAACTTCCCTTGAAATATTGCCTAAAGAAAGCCTAACTTTAACTGATATCACTGGCAGATTGATTGAAGAGGCCAGAAGAAGACTTGAAAGAGATCAGTTAAGGAGGGAGCAACCTCAAAAGGAAAATAATGAATCTCCTACTGCATTCGCAATTAAAAAGTGTTTTAATTGTGGGGGGAGAGGACATTTTGCAAGATTTTGTAAGAAACCAAAGCGCCAGAATGCAAGCCAGAATGCTGTAAGCCATCAAAGAAGAAATAAGAATTATGAGTTAGCTATGTATAGCAATGGAGTTGTAAAAAATAATTTATGGGTGGTTGACAGTGGTGCGTCCCACTGTATTACAAATGATAACAAAAAATTTGTAAAAATGTCCATGAGTTCACAGCATATCTCATTAGCAAACGGATGGAAACTGAAGGCCAAAGGTGAAGGTATAGCTCATTGTTCTAGTATAAAGGAGAACATAAAAATGTTATATGTACCTCAACTTAAATTTAATTTGCTTTCAGTTAGAATGTTGGTTAGATTAGGATACATAGTTACCTTTAGGGGAGATACTTGTTTAATAGAAAAAGAAGGTAAGAAAATTACTGCATCTTTAAGAGGTTACTTATATGTGTTAAATGATAATGGTTTAGAGGTGGCTAACACAATTTATGATAATAAGAAACCTCATGATGAATGTATTCACTTGTTACACCGAAGGTTAGGTCATTTAAATTTTAAAATGATTAAGAGAACTGTTCAACTATCTAAAGGAATAAGTTTGAAACCTTGTAATAAGTATTTGCAATGTTCTGCTTGTAATCAAAACAAAAGCAAAGTTATACCGGCAAATAGAGTTGATGGATTTACTACCAAAGAGCCTTTAGAGGTAGTATTTGCCGATATAATAGGTCCTAAAAAGCCAAGTGTAGGTGGCGCTAGATACATATTAAGCATAATGGACCACTATTCTAGGTATGGTTTCTGTTTTTTAATGAAGAGAAAAACTGAAACATATACAAATTTCTTTAATTGGTTAAAATTTGCAGAGAGGAAAACTAAAAAAAAATTAGTAACTCTTATAACAGATAATGGTGCGGAATTTACAAATAATAAATTCCAGAATAGACTTAGAATGGCAGGTATTCAACATAAAAGTCTGCACCATATAGGCCTCAACATAATGCCTTTATAGAGAGAAGAGGCCAAACACTGCAATCAATGGGAAGGACAATGTTATCTGATTCTGGATTACCTGACAATTTGTGGGGAGAAGCTATAATGTGTGGGAATCACATATTAAACAATGTTGTTAATTCAACAACAGGTGAATTACCATTCACTCTGTGGCATGGTAGAAAACCTGATTTGAGTTATATTCACACATTTGGTGCACCAGCATGGGTGCATATCCCTACACAACTCAGGCACAAAGGACAACATAGAGCAAAAAGATTAATTTTTGTTGGATATCAAGCAAACCATAGATCTTATAGATTCTGGGAACCAGGTACATCTAGAGTATACTGCAGTGCTAGTGCACAATTCCTAGAACATATAGGATGGAATAGATTAGAACAGGATTCAGATAATGATGTTATTATAGAACCCTATAAAAGGCAGAAAGAAAATACTAGTTATAAGAAAAGTCCAATTAAAGAAGAAATCCATGAAGAGCAAATAGAACCAGATCAAGAGGAGATAAGTGATCAAGAAGAGATAGATAGTCAAGAACAGGAAATAAAGGAAAGTCCACCTGTAAGTCCTGTTGTACCTAGACGCACAACGCCTATAACCAGACCACCTGAAAGATATCAGGCGAGTATAGTTTGCCAAGTAAATAAAGTTCCTACTAGCATAGATGAACTTAAGATGTATCCTGCTAAGGATCAGGAGAATTGGCAAAAGGCAATGAATAAAGAGTTAAATTCATTAAAAGAAATGAAGGTTTATGAAGAAACCAAATTACCCCCAGGAGAAAAATCCATTGGGTGCAAATGGATATTTAAAGTAAAGACTGGAAATAATGGGAAAGTAACTTATAAGGCTAGATTAGTAGCACAAGGATTTAACCAAAATACATTTGACTATGATGAGGTATTTGCACCAAATCTTAAGGCTACAACTTTAAGAGCAGCTCTAGTATGGGCAGCTAAGAAGAATTATATTGTTAACCATTTAGACATAGAAACTGCATATCTACATGCACCATTGCAGCATACAATATATTTGAAAAAACCAGTTGGCATAAATGATAATAAAGTAAATAGCAATGATTGTTGGAAACTCAAGAAGAGTTTATATGGATTGAAACAATCTGGCTATGAATGGAACCAATATATTGTGAAAGAATTAAACAATATAGGGTTTAAATCTGGTTTAGCAGATCCATGTATGTTTAAAAGAGAAAATAATGGAACGGTGTCATTATTGTTATTATTTACAGATGATATTGCTTTGATTACTAAGACCAATAATGAAGCTACTGAGATTATTTCATTATTAGCCAAAAGGATAAAATTAAAGCATTTAGGTGAAATTAAAAAGTATCTAGGATTGACAATTATTAAAACCACAAAAGGATTTAAGATATCTCAAGAGGATAAAATTTGCCAATTAATTAAATTGTATAAAATGGAACTTTGTAAGCCTCCAAAGACTCCAATGAGTCAGGAAATTTGCAAAATGGATGCTCAAAGTCCCAAATTCGATAAGACCATATATCAATCTTTGATTGGTAGCTTATCATATATAAGCAATTGGTCAAGGCCAGATATAGCTTATAGTATTAATCAGCTGGCACGATATAATAATGATCCACATCAATGTCATTGGCAAGCATTAAAGAGAATTTTAAGATATCTTAAAGGAACAATGACTCATGCATTGTATCTAGAGCCAAAAGGTGATTTGAATCTTAGTGCCTATGCAGATGCAAGTTTTGCAACTGACATAAATACTAGAAAATCAACATCTGGGATGGCTATATTATTTGGTAAGACACTAATAGGGTGGAGGTCAATCAGGCAACAGCATATTAGCTTGTCAACGATGGAAGCAGAATTTTCATGTCTGTCATTACTATGCACTGACTTAATTCTGTACAAACAGTTATTATTAGACATGGGTATAACTTTAAAGATTCCATTATTGTGTATGAGGAAAACCAGGCAGCTATACAATTTGCTACTAATATTGCTGTAAAGACTAGATCAAAGCATACTGATTTAAGATACTTAAATGTTAGAGAATCTGTTAAAAATGGTCTAATTAAACTAGAGTACTGCATGACGGAAGAAAATATTGCAGACCAGTTTACAAGGCACAAGGTGTTGTAAAATTTAAAGAGAGTTGTGACAATTATGATTTGAAAGTGTAAATGAATATATTATTGTAATATTTATTATTATTACCCAAAAGGGGAGAATGTTAGGGATAACATTGTTTTACCCTAACTGTTTTGGGTGAAGATAATAAAATGATGAATCATGGTTTGTCAGATAAAGTGTATGTGACTTTAAGCTAAAGGAATGTAATTAAGGGTGCAGCTGTAAAAGTACTATATAAGCAGCAAGGCACTCTCTGGCTTACTGATCCCTAATTACTGGCTGGCTTATTGAAGACTGCGTTCTTGCTGGATCGGGGAGGAGAAGAAGTGTTGGATTACTTTGAAGATATTTCTCAACGGAGAGAAGATAAGTTTTGGACAGATTTATTATATGTGTACTGACACTGGCTATTCGACACGGACTTTGCAATTAGAGTATCCTCGACAAGACTTGACTGAATTTGGTATTTGACTAATGGACTGTTTATAATGACTATGCTATAATTCTTAAATGGAATAAATTATAATTTTGATAGCACAAGCGTATCTGTATTTTTACTGCGTGTTAACTAGAAAACTTATCTCACACATTTACCTGTCTTCCTATCTGACTTCGCTGCACATTCTGTTTAGTTTGTTTTCCTTAACACCCGTTGGGGAATCCAGGCTTAACAATCCCATATATAAGAACAATAAATAAAAATCCTATAAATGTTTATACTGTATATTTATCACAAAAATAGAAATATTTGGAGTGATAAATATGATGAAAACTAGCAACATTCTTTGAGTGCACCTTCTTCTCATAAAATTCATTGTCCAGTGGCTATCAAAAGGTATAATTGTCCTTAAATAGGAAAGGGAAAGAGATTTGTTCACACCATAATTCAACACACTTGATACCACAATTCTCAAAAGAAATGCAAACTCATCTGAAAAGGGGATGAAGGAAAGCTAAAACTGGAAAAATTAAAAAAAATGACAAACTAAGCCAAATTGAAATGGTGCAATTTATCTCTTTCTAATGGAAACGACTAGCGACTAGCATGTATGTGCTACCTTTCCCTTTTACCTTTCCCTTCTTGCTTCTTGTTTTGCCTTTTGAAAGAACAGGTTATTTAAAGAGTTTCCAATACGTCTGAGACATTTCAGACTTTAGATGCCCCTAATTTTTGCTTTTATTATTGGGCGTGGGGTGGGGGGTCAAGTAGAAATAAAATTTTGTCTTCTCTACGCCATTCTGTCTATGTCATCAGACACTTCTGCATGCTGCAATGCTCAGGCACTCATTGGCAGTTCTTAGTGATTGCTCCAGCTGCCTTTTCTTCATACCACTTCTGAAGTCCATTCATCTAACTCACACGTCCCACATGAGTGATAAAGGATTAAACTAAAATATCTCATTGATGTTCCTGTTATAGGCAACTTATTTTTCAATCTACACCAATGTTTTATCAGCTAGATTATTTTTTGACATGGGTTTAGTAGTCTTCTAGAAAAGGACTAGACTCATACTCAGAAATATTCCAAGTGACAGCTTTGAGTGAACTCTCCATTCCACATGCTTCACTTCAGTCAAGGAAGTTTATGAACCAACATATTAGAATGATCAGTAGTTTCCCCCATTAGCTAACGGGGTTGAAAAGAAAGACAAAAGTAGCCAAGGAAATTCACCAATTGCTGTCCTTCATTGTCCCCCAATAATGTTGTAAGAACAGTATCATCCAAATGATAACAGCAAATTTCTATTCTGACTCAGAGTCTGGAGGAATGTACATTAATGAAGCTGGGAAGAACATAAAGAGATAAAATCCTCTGTGTTAACCTGTAATATTCAGATGAATATAGATGTACTTCACTCAGTGGTGGAATTAAAAATATTTTACTACTGGTTTTTGTGGGCGCAGGCGTGGAGTGTTCTAAAACAGGCAATTTTAAGTATGAAAACTTACCATCAGCGCTGGTGAGTAAAACAGCTGAGGCACGGCAATCCGTTCTGCTGCACCTATCAGCTGAGCTACAAACAAAGGAAATATAGGACAGGAAAGGGAGGGGCAGGTGGGCGGGGCCAATTGCTGACCGGCACTATCAGATCATAGAACCAGTGCGAACCGGTAGCATACCAGCACTGACTTCACAGTATGATGGGATAGATGGGACCAGTCAATGTTTATAAGAACTTCTGAGCATTGTTCAAGGGGATAGAAATTAAACATGAATTAACATCTCTCAGGAAGAAGACAGACTTTTAGAACAGGAAATGAGAAAGCATTGTTTCTAAGACAGTGACAATCCATGATAGTGGGCCAACATTTGTCACAAGAAAGTAATCAATAGAAAGTTGTCCTTGCTAGAGACTCGTCTATTGATTCTTGGCATCAGCTGACCTCAAGTCAAGTCTTCACCTGATTAAATTTTTATGGAGCTGAGGCACTATGGCTGCTCTCCAGCCACTTATTTGCTGCCATCTCCTAATGTACTGGCATCTCTTATATTTCTCTAGTGATCTATGACTAATTTGGAGACTTTAGATGTAGCCTAGCAACCAAAAAGGAATACTCAAATAGTCAAAAGAAACTATATAGATTGCAATATCAAAATCAAGCTGTGCTACAGAACAAGCTTGATTATAATGAAGAATGGAACTCAGTTAGCTTAACTGAATTACGCAAACATAGTTCCCAGTGAACAATATTACTCAAGTAACAACCACACATTTCATAGTGAGATGTAATTAATATATGAAATGGCATCCATATCTGGAAATCTGACAAATAGGCCAGACCATATTGTTTAGTTTATGGTTTTATATGCCTAACAGAATTGTTTATTGAGCAATTAAAATTTATTAAGCTTTTTTATTTGATGCAGAAACAAATATTAAAATCATTAATATTTCATGTATATAATGATCTGAAGTTTGTTATTGCAGATCTAGGCTTTATTTTTATTATCAAAAACAGTTTGCTATTATGGGCAAGCAATGAAAGTGACTTTAACAATAGTAGCCCAAGGTCTTGAAGCTAAAAATTAATGTATTATATAATGAAAGCATGACAAAATATTGATTGGTGGTTATATCCTAACAGCGAAAAGTTGCCTATTCCTGAAAATGGAAATTGTGAATAAACTAATTTCTTCAATGAGTTGTGGTTAATAAAAAGTTGTCAAAAAAGCCAACACGGTTCTAAGGTGCATTAACAGAGGGGATAGAATCAAGATCATTAATACCATTCCATAATGCCTTGGTAAGACTATGTTTGGAATGCTGCACAGTTTTGTTCATCACAATATAAAAATATGTTGAGACTCTAGAAAGAGTGCAGAGAAAAGCAACAAAGATAATTAGAGGACTGGAGGCTAAAACATATGAAGAATGGTTGCAGGAATTGGGTGTTTACTTTAATGAAAAGAAGGATTAGGGGTGACAGGACAACAGTGTTCCAATATTTAAGGATTTTATTTGGGTAGCTTCCTAAGCTTCCTATTAAATAATTATTGGCCATTCACAAGAAACCAACCATTAAGAAACCCCAATGCACAAAACACAATGTTGCCAACCAATCAAGAACACAGCAACTCAAAGACCAATAAAAACAGAACTAGACTCCCAGCCAATCAGGATGAGGAAAAAAACCATTCAAATAAAGCAGAAAGCCAGCACCAAATACAAACAAAAGCGCCTGGATGAACACAAAAATGCAGTCAAAAAGCTGGAACACACTTCCTCACTAGTCCAACACATGGAAGCCACAGGTCATAGCATCAACCTCAATGGCACCAAAACCCTAGCCACTATAGAAAACCCTAGCCACAGAATCATCAGAGAAGCCATAGAGATTGAAAAAAGACCAGAAAGCATTAATAGAAGAGATGATTCCACCAGGCTGTCAATCATTTGGAAGCCTGCACTCACAAACAAAAAAATCTCCACACCACAAGCCAGGCAAACACCTGGGCACAAACAGATCCCCCCTGATACCTCCAGCCCAAACACACCCCAACCAGGCACCCAGATGAAACCCAGCTTCCTAACTAATGATAGCCGTCCATTTACCCAAAGCCAAGCTGCACTAAAGGCCTCCAATAAAGTAACACAATGCTGCCAGCCAATCAAGATACAAAAAGAGCCAAAAAACAAACAGAAGATATTAGAGACACCAATCAAGCAGAACACAGCAAACTCCGAGACCAATAAACACACACCAAGACTCCCAACCAATCAGGATGAAGAAAAAACCATTCTGGCACAGCAATAGGCTGCCCCAAATTTAAATCTGAAACCACTGTAAAAGTCTGACTCACAGACGAACACTATACAGAAGCCTGATGATGGCAGATGAGATTCTGCTGAAACGTTGCTACAACTTTAAAAGCACAACTACAATGACGTGGGAAAATACCCGAACAAAGCTGAATGTCATACATGTAAGTACCCGCGAAATATATATATATATAATGTATGTATGTATGTATGTATGTATGTATGTATGTTTTCTTAAGTTTTCTCAGGTACTTACATGTATGGCATTCAGCTTTGTTCGGGTATTTTCCCACGTCATTGTAGTGATGGCAGATGAGATTCTGCCGAAACGTTGCTACAACTTTAAAAGCACAACTACAATGACGTGGGAAAATACCCGAACAAAGCTGAATGCCATACATATATATGTATGTGTGTATATCTATATCTATATATCTATATCTATATATCTATATATCTATATATCTATATATCTATATATCTATATCTATATCTATATCTATATCTATATCTATATCTATATCTATATCTATCTATCTATCTATCTATCTATCTATCTATCTATCTATCTATCTATCTATCTATATGGATCTTTGGTTATTCGGGTTTTCTCTCGTGTAAAATTGGAAGTATCTAGGAGACGTTTCGACGAAAACTTTCATCATCTTCAGGCTTGTGTCTTCGGTTTTGTGTTTCTCGGAGTAATGTGAACTTGCAGCTGCTTCTTCCTTTTAACTGCTAGTGGGGGTGTGACTTGATTGGGTGGGGGCTTGGCTGTGTTCTGATTGGGTGGGGTGTGTGTCTCATTGGTAGGGGTTTGGCTATGTTCTGATTGGTTGGGGGTTGGCTGTGTTCTGATTGGTTGGGGGGTTGGCTGTATTCTGTTGGCTGGGGGTGTGTTCTGTTCAGGTGGGGGCTTGGTTGTGCTCAGGTTAGTTTTAGTTGCTGGGGGATTTGAGCTGGTGAGTTGTGATCCTGCTGTTTGGCTTCCCGTTCATGGTCGTGCCACATCTTCATGGTGGGCGTCAGTTCATTTCATGTATGAGCCGGAAGGGTTTGAAGTGGGTAGTGATGCAGCTGTGGTACGGCTTCTGGTCCGTGGTCGTGTCTCATCATCTGTGTGGGTGTGAATCTGCTTTCTACGTGGAAGTGTGGTGGTAGCATCTTGTGTGGCCTTCGTGGGTGTGGGTCTTGTGTCATTCTTCATGTTAGGTATTCGTTTGTTAATGAGGGCGGGTTTCCAAATGGCTGGTAGGCGGGGGGTATCATCTCGTTTATTCATGCTGTGTGGGCGTTTTTCTATCTCTATGGCTTCTCTGATTATTCTGTTGTTGAAGTGTTGAGTTTTGGCGATAGTTCTGGTATTTTTAAAGTCAATCTCATGTCCTGTGGCTTTGAGGTGCTGGACCAGGGAAGAGGTCGGTTCTTCTTTTTTGATTGAGTTCTTGTGTTCTTCAATGTGTGCACTAATTCTTCTGTTGGTTTGTCCGATGTATGTGTTGGGGCAGGCAGTGCATGGGATTTCGTATACTCCTTGGTTTTCTAACTCAATTCTGTCTTTAGGGTTTCTTAGGATGGTGGATATTTTTCTGTTTGTGCAGAATGCTGTCTTAATGTTGTGTTTTTGGAGGATCTTGCTGATTTTGTCTGTAGTGCCTTTTATATATGGGAGGAGGGCTTTGCCGTTCTCTTGTTCTCTGTCTTGGATTTTGGTTGGGTTTGTTTTTGGATTAGGTGGGTAATCTTCTTTCTTTGGAATCCATTGGCTGTTAGTACGTTGGTGAGAGTGTGTAGTTCGGTTTTTAGGTGTTGTTCGTCGGCTAAGCATTTTGTTCTGGAGATGAATGTCTCGGCTACGGAATTGATCTGTGCTGGGTGGTGGTGTGAGAGTGCGTGTAGATAGCGGTTTGTATGTGTTTTTTTCTGGTAGATGGTGTGTCCTAGGGAGCCATTGGATTTTTTGTATACTAAGACATCTAGGAAGGGCAGTTGATTGTTAGCTTCTGTTTACATGGTGAATTGTATTTTTGGGTGTAGGCTGTTGAGGTGTGTGAGGAAGTTGTTCAGTTTTTCTTTCCCATGTGGCCAGATTATGAAGGTGTCATCTATGTATCTGAGCCAGAGTTTGGGTTTGTGATCATATTTTTGACATATGCCAGTCAAGTCGCACTCCCACTGGCAGTTAAAAGAAAAAACAGCTGCAAGCTCACATTACTCCAAGAAGCACAAAGCCAAAGACACAAGCCTGAAGATGACAAATGAGATTTCATCGAAACGTCACCAAAATACTTCCAATGATGGATGACAGTGGTGATCCCACAGGGGCTCCTTCAATTTGCTTGTATCTTTGTCCTTTGTATATGAAATATGTGTTGGTTAAGCAGTGTTCTGCTAGTTCCATGAGGTGTTTATCTGGTTGGTATTTATTTTTGATGATTTCAAGAGTTTCTTTTATCGGGACTTGAGTGAATAGTGAAACCACGTCGAAACTTACAAGCAGATCTTGTTCCACGTGTAGATCTTTGATCATTTCCAAGAAGTGGTATGAGTTTTGAAACTCCATGAAGATGCATGAAAAATACTTGTAAGGTCTACTTACTCTGTTTGGTGTGTATTATCTCTAATATTAGAGGCAGAATGCCATAAATTTCCTGACAGAACAATTAACCACTGGAACAACTTGCTTCCAGAAGTTGTGAATTCTCCAACATTGGAAGTTTTTTTTAACAAGAGATGAACAACCATTTGTCTGAAATAGTATTGGGTTTCCTGCCTGAGCAGGGGGTTAGACTAGAAGACCTCCAAAGTCCCTTCAAACTTTGTTATTCTATTCTAAATACTGCTTACGGGGAAAAATGGCTAATAGGGAATCGTCATATTCAAGAAGCTTCTGAACTGAAGAAGCTTCTTGTATGAGAAGCAAAACATCTTCAAGAGAAAAACAAAGAAAGTCCAGTTGCCTTTTGAAAAAAAAATATTTTTGGGAGAAACATGACTTGGATGACTGAGAATCTCCATAGACACAGTATTACATTCAATCACTTATTTGTGAATTTTCCATAACTGTGAAAACAGATGTCCATTGTTGGACCAGAATATTAGATTAATAATGGTGTCTTAGATTATAATTCATCAATGTATACAGTTTTGACTGCTTTCATCAGAAAGTTATGTTGCCATATCACAAGATCTTGCTTTTTTGGGGGGCAAGCCATGGGATGTCACAACACAGATACAACGGATTCAGAGCTTGGGCCACAATGACACAATGCCATTTTCATTAAACAGTTTGATGCACCTAATCTTGTAAATGCTTCTGTTACCCAAAATCACAAGCTGTGTTTTTTAAAGGTTACCTAGAAAACACCATCATTCTGGTGGATCTCAGCAGAAACGGTAACAAAAAGTGATTGATATGACAAGTCCACAAAGAAAAGTATAGAGAAGCTTGATTAGCCATTTTTAGTTTAAAAAAAATAACTGAATTCTCTTGAGCCACATCATTTTGTTTCACTTATTTGAAAAAAGTTAGACTTAGCCTGTTGACTAGCAGCATAATGGCAGCTATAATTATTAGCACAAAGGAAGATGGCCTTTCTCTCCATATAATTACCTTTGTGGGAGAAGACTGAAATCTATTTGCAGGTAGGTGCAGATGCTATTTAAAGAAGTAGATACTGTTGAAAGAGAGATGACATCGCTCCGTCACTGCAAGTGAGAAGTCCATGAAAAAGGTTGGTTGGAGAATCTGAAGCAAACATTAATTCGATTTAAGTGCTGCCTCACTCTCCCAAATAATTCTTGGTGGCTCATGACTCCAATTTTCTTTAGTTTTGAGAATTAAAAAAAAAAATCAAACAACACATTTATAAGAATGTAATAAGCAAGATGGAAATCCAGTCATTCAACAAAACAAACAAGAATATTAACAAAATATAAAACAGACGCCATAAGGCAGAGATCTCCAAACTTGGCAACTTTAAGACTTGTGGACTTCAACTCCCAATCTACCCAGACTACCTTTGGGAGGGATTTGTATTCAATATGGAGTTGTCTTTTATTCAGATAAAAAGTCTATTATTTACTGAAACAAAAGTCAGAATCAGAATTGGCTTCTGATGTTCAGAAAGTGAGAATGATATTTGGCCAATAAACACACAAATAAGAACCGTAGTTGATGCATGAACCTATAAACTTCCCCCATCTTTTTCCCCCTTTTCTTTTAATAATGAACTCTCTCAGTACAAAGTGAGACTGTGGCTTTGACAGAAAAATGCATGTGGGGAGTTTATTAAGTTACTGAAAAATGTCAGTTGAGGAAGCTGAGTTGTCACAGGTAAGTGACAACCGGCAGCGAGTCAGCCTATTGAGGTACTTAACAGGAGAGTGGAAATGATGTGCAAGAGAATTGTGAAACAAGAAAGCACTAGAATGTGAATTCGTAACTGCTGGGCACACAATAAAATTCTGAAACTCTACAGGAGACAAAGAAGTCATGCAAACTTTTCCACAACCATATCATACATTAATTGGACTTAATTGGCACAATAAACTCTGAATCAAAGCAGAGCAACAGCTTCAGGGCGAAAAATCTTTATGTTATAAAATGGTTAGGCCCTGCAAGCCTTAAAACAAAATCACATGCCAAATTATTGGAGAAAACACTCCAGATTCCTTAAAAGAGTTGAAGAGAATGCCGAAGCCCGTCTCTGAACACAAAAGCTTCTACCTATCACCAACCTTTTCATTACTTGGAAGGATTCATTCATCCAAACTTTAACAACATATTTTGACAGCTATTGTTAGTATCGTGGGGGTGAATGATACTTTAATATCTTCTCCATGTGATACTGTCCCTGGGAACACATTCCTGTGGAGAACAGTAATATGAGAGCTAGAGTATCCATGGATACAGATGCAATGATCAGAATGACTGCAAACCATGCTAACAAAATCGCCAGAGTGGAAGCTGCAACAATATCGATGGCTATGTTGAGTTAGATACCACCTTGTTCATGTGGTTGCAGTTGCAGCAGTCCATCAGAACTTCCTTCCTCATTCCTGCACCTTGTCATATGGTGTGTCTCACTAGTTGGTCTCGAGGGCTAGCTAAAAAATCAAAGAGCAAGGGATTCAGAAGAACATAGGAGGAACAATACACTAGAAGATCACAGCAAGGGTAGCTATTTAATTTATCCAACTTGTGAGTCAGTGCATTAGTGCCATGTTTGTCCCACTATTCTATCATTGGATCCCTCTCATCTGCTCTACTCAGGTGACCCTGAAAGACCCAGATAAACCTCCAGATGGCCTCAATGACTCTATAAAAGAATGCAAATGACCAGCTGCTGCAAGGAATATAAATTCTTCCATTCCCCACCATCCAACCAAAGCTGAAGAAGCTTCTTGGATGAGAAGCTAAACATTTTCAACGAAAAAACAAGAAAAGTCCAGTTGCCTTCTGAAAAAGCCCCTTTGGGACAACCAAGACTTGGATAAATAAGAATCTCCATAGGCTTTCATCCCTCCTGCAACTTTTTTTTTTAAACATTCAGAGTCTGACATTCCCTCAGGAAGAATCTTCTTCTGGAGTATGACAGGTCTTGGGTTTCCGTTTCTACCTGAGCTTTACATCTGGAAGTGTACTTGCTGGGCCTACAGTAGCTCCTTCAAACCTGAACCCAGAGATGAAATGCTGCCCATTTGTCCCAGTTTAGCTGAACCGGTAGTAAAAAAAAAAAAAAATGCTACTGGTTCAGCCAAACTGGTATTTCCAGTGATCAGCTGGGTGATGATCAGCTGTGCTGTACAATTTAAATTAGCTAGAAAGCAGGAAATCAACAGCTAATCTAGCTAATCTAAGTCATGTGACACAGCTGATTCCCCCCCCTTGCTGTTGTATTTACCTTCAAAATGCTTCTTTTTTCAGTACCCAGGAGGCTTCCCTGAGGCCCACTAGGCCAAAAACAGGGTGCAGAGGGGATGCTGTGAAAGAAAAAAAGAAAGAGAAAGAAAGAAAGAGGGAGGGAGGGGAGAAAGAAAGGGAGGGAGGGGAGAAAGAAAGAAAGAGAAATAAGAAAAACAAAGTGCTATGATCAGAGTCAAAACGTTTATGGACACACACTGCTTTGCCTAAGCAGATTGCAAAAAGAAACCTGAATTTCAAATGGAGATGAAGTTTTGAACTTCTCCTTTTCAAAGGTGTGAAACAGACAGGAAACATTTGCATCATAATAAGTTTTAGTCTTGATTCTGACACACGCCATTCATGCCTCCACATTCTTTTTTGGCATCTGAGGCAGTCACATTTATAAGGTTATTACTGATGATTGATTTAGGAATTCTGGGAAGATCTTGTTGGGTGCACCTGAAAAACAATAATGAAATATTATAATTTTGAAAAAGCAGTATTAATGTTGAGACTGAAGGCAAGAGTACTGATGATTGCCAGAGTGTTTCAAAAAAAGGATGCTTCAAACTGAAAAGTATTTACTTATGCGATTATTTCTATATCAATGGCTTGAGAGGCAGAATAAGAGTGCATCTCTGCAGGATGTATGATCACCTGTGCATATCTCATCCAGAGGAAAACAAACTTATCTTTATTCTCTGTTGATGCTCTATTAAGCTGAGTATGTTTGATTTAGGAGTTAAATAAATAAAAAAAAGCATGGTTACAGAGGTATTGTCATGCCCCAGCATATTACCATTATATACTGTTGTTGCTCTCTAGCCCCATCTAGTGGCCGGAGGGACAAATATACCCCAACATACAATCTTTATATACTGTTATTGCTCTCAGCCCCATCTTGCGGCTGAAGAGACAAATATCAAGTATATTGTTTGACGCTGACCCCACCTCATTACCCATCAGCCTGCACTCTGAAAATAAGTGCACATCGGGAAGTCAGACTCCATTTCCTTTAACATTTGGAGAAGGCAAAAGCACAAAGAAGAACCCACCTTAATCTGTGGCACATGGTCATCCAAGGACAACCCCACATCCCACACACAGAGCATCACTGGTGAGATTTAGATTCCGTGTATTTGTTAATTGTTATGTTCAACAGTAACCCAATACTGCCTATCTTGTATTTGGTTCTCATTGTATGTATTCCTATTTTCCCCAGTTTCACCATATCCTGTTCTTTCAATAAAGCATTCTGATCTATGCACACAATCTGTTTTATTGGAGGATGGGTGGGTTTAGCTGCATGTCGAGCTGCACACAGACTAATGTGTAGTGAGGACAGAACAGCTATAAAGAAGCAAATGTTGCTTCAAAAGTTGATCCCCACTATAAAAGGTAAGTTCTTATAAAAGGTAAGTTTGGGTTTCCATCTATTTAAAGACACATCTGCGAAATCTTGCCTAGTTGATGGAGACTGATTTCAATCTAAGTTGAAGTGAGCAGCTGAATTTGACCAGAAAACTTAGATACTCTTTGGAAAAGAGAAAATTGAAAGATCAATTGGGATTCTTGAAACCAGCTAGCTATTAAAGGGGAGATGTAGTCTCAAAGAAAGTGTGTCATCTGCTGCCTATTTTTCTTCTGTCCTTACTGTACAAAACATCTTTCTCAACCTGATGTCCTCCAGAAGTGTTAAGACTAGCAATTCCCAGAAGATCTGTAGTACGGAAGTAGGGAAGACCTGATGCAAGGAGTACAAACTGAAGTAAGTGCTTCTCAGGTTCAATTTTCTCTTTCCTCCATAGTGGTATTTTGAGAGAGGCAGTCACTTGTATATTTTTAGGAATTCTATGGAGAATATTCCACCTGGAGAAACCAGTACCCCAATCCAATCTTCTGCTTTTAGGAAAATGGCAGACATTCCTTTGTCCATCAATCCATCTCACAGTACTGCGCAATCTACAAGTAGTCTTACAACAGTTCATTTAATGACCTTTCAAAGTTACATTGTCTGAAAAAAGTGACTGATGACCATTTTTCACACCTATGACTATTGCAGCATTCCCATGGTCACATTATCAAAATTCAGGTGCTTGGCAATTGGTTCATATTTATGATAGTTGCAATGTCTGGGGTTCTGTGATCCCTTTTTATAACCTTCTGACAAGCAAAGCCAATGGAGAATCCAGATTCACTTAATAACCATGTTACTAACTTAACAAATACAATAATTCACTTAACAACTGTGGCAAGAAAAATTGTAAAAGGTGATAAACTCACTTAACAAATGTTTCACTTAGCAACATACATTTTGGGCTCAATTTTGGTCATAACTTGGACTACCTGTATTACCAATATTCAAATTAACTTTGCTCTCACCTGTACTCAGTTTGGGGAGACTTATATGGAGTTTTCTTCAAACTCTGATCATTTTCCTGCTTTCAATTAATGTGTCTCTATCTGCAGGGTTGCATACCAGTAATATTCCTATGTCAATTCAAGGTAGGGAGCTGTATTGCCAACAGAGGAAACAATGGTAGAAAACACTTCCCAGGTGGGGAAAAAATGAAGATGAGCCTCTGTGGTGCAGTGGTTAGAGTGCAGTACTGCAAGCTATTTCTGCAGCCAGCTGCCTATAGTTTGGCAGTTCAAATCCCACCAGGCTCAAGGTTGACTCAGCCTTCCATCTTTCCGAGGTGAGTAAAATGAGGAGCCGAATTGGGGGCAATATGCTGACTCTGTAAACCACTTAGAGATGGCTGTAAAGCACTATAAAGCGGCATATAAGTCTAAGTGCTATTGATATTGCTATATCAGGCATTCTTCCATCTAATTCTGTACAGCTTATAACACATTAACTTGCGGTTAATTTTTATTATTTCAGACAGCATCTTTTCTAGGCATAACTAGGAATCTCCTGCATGCCTAACATGGAATGTTACCCTTACACAATTAATTCCCTTGATTATCTGCTCTACACACAACTCCTGATTCTCTCTTTCATGCTTTCTTTTCTGAGGTTTTCTAATTCAAAAATACTGGTTTTTCTTTCTTTCTCTAGAAGGAAAGCTAGTGTCAATTGTTCCTGACTCGAGCAATATCTGCAAAGCTCTGAACTGAAATGTACGTTCAACACATTGAAATAATTAAAAGTAAATAATGTTCAATATAGATGAATCTTCATCCTAATGTTACCCATGGTGCAAAGACCAACATGATGATTGTCTTAATCAACAGATAACCCACAAGCTGGTCATAACACTAATATTAACCACACGCATTGGGCATCATGTTACACTGTTAAATGTTATTACGGTATTGAACAAATGTTATTTGCAGATTGCTGGATAAGAATTGTGGTCTTATTAAGGCAAATATTCAATAAAGAAAAATGTTATAGCCTTGAAGTCTTCATCTGCTTGACTAATGACATCTACTTTACAGTGATAAACTTTGCAGGCATTAAATCGAACGCTGTTTCATTTTGCTGGATTTCTTCTAATGCTGGGGAACAGTGTAGATATACTTTATAGCTGTGGGCATTGTAAAAATCAAGGGCCCTCCTGAGACTCAGTGATGCAAAGCCCAGAGGCATTTTGCTGGGCAAAATTGCAGCTGCTTTCTAAACTTGAACAGAAAATTAGGAAAGTTTTGATCTTTCCTGGATGCTACTAAAGAAGGGGAGGGAATAGAAAAGGAAAGAATGAACGAGGAAGAAGCATAAGCATGGACAGATGGGAACTGCATTTAAAATCCCTCTGAGCCTCACAATCCCGGGTCTCCAGCTGGTTTGCATCCTCAAAGATTCCAGTATTTAGTAATGAAAGAGAGCTTCTTATAACATGAGTTCTGAGTCAACTTATTGATTTTGGAAATGCTGAATTGCAGCGCAAATATTATTTTGGGTACAGAAAAGGAGAATACCGTGATTGCGTTGATGTTGCTGCTGTTAGTGTATGTTTGATCAACATATATTACAAACAAAATAAGGCACATATAGGAATGGCATATGGTCTGAATTTATTGTGTGAGGTTTAATACTGTCTTTGAAGTTTAATTATACTGTAGTTTCCCTAAATATTTTAACAGTTCATATGTAAAACTAAACTCATAGAAATTAAAAGGGCCACAGAATAATTATACAAATAAGCATAAAATAAACTTTAGTATAAAAGGTATCCATAAACTGTTTGGAAATTTTTTCCTTGGCATTGAAAGGATAATAAAGTAGGGTTCTAGTGAATCTTTCTGATGATAAGTGTTTCAAAACAAGGAATCATCACTGAGAAAGTCTTGTTTTTCCTAGTCTTGGGGCATAATTATAATAAGTTACGTAGTTATTCTTTTATTCTGTTATTAATGAAGATAATCATATATTGTCACTCCAAACAGTAGAGTCATAAAGAGAGAAGTAACCTGGAATTAAGGAGAAACTTCCCAACAGTGAGGACAATTAACCAGTGGAACACCTTGCCTCCAGAAATCATGGGTGCTCCATCAGTGGAGGTTTTTAAGAAGAGATTGGACAGTCACTTGTCTGAGATGGTATAGGTTCTCCTTCTTGATCAGGGGGCTGGATTAGAAGACCTCCAAGATCCCTTCCAGATTCTATTCTATTCTATTCTATTCTATTCTATTCTATTCTATTCTATTCTATTCTATTCTATTCTATTCTATTCTATTCTATTCACTTGTTTGCACCATGTTGGGATTCTACTGTTGTCTACATTGTACCATGCTGTGATATCTGGGGAAAGAATATTAAGACTGAACTATTGTAATGGTATTATAGGAGACGACCAGGCTGAGCCAAGTGAGGGGTCAAGCACCTTTAAAAAAATAAACAAACAGTGTTTCTCAACTTCAGCAATTTTAAGATATATGGACTTCAACTTCCAGAACTCCACAGCTAGCCAGGGAATGTTGGGAGTTGAACTCCACATATCTCAAAGTTGATGAAGTTTCTTTCTTTCTTTCTTTCTTTCTTTCTTTCTTTCTTTCTTTCTTTCTTTCTTTCTTTCTTTCTTTCTTTCTTTCTTTCTTTCTTTCTTTCTTTCTCTTTCTCTCTCTCTCTCTCTCTCTCTCTCTCTCTCTCTCCCTCTCCCTCTCCCTCTCCCTCTCCCTCTCCCTCTCCTCTCCCTCTCCCTCCCTCCCTCTCTCCCCTCTCTCTCTTGTCAAAAGCTTACAATACAATAGAAATAAGAATAAACATAAGTTTAAATATAAGAAATAGGAACTAATAATTGGGGACAATCGGACAGGGATGGTAGGCATGATTGTGCGCTTATGCACATCCCTTAATGATCAATCTTGTCCCTCTGTGCTCACAAGAGATCTAAGTCCAGCCCATTTCGAATTCCATTGACTCTTATCTACTGCCAATCACTACTTCAGATTCTTGTAAAGAGTGTTAGCGTGCAATAAATCTGTATCTGAACTGCCTTAGCTCCTGATTTCTTTACACCTAACAGGTGTGTGGGAATGACCTTGGGAGACAGAAGGGAGGGCCACAGGCTGGACGACTGGCAGGTAAAGGTTGTCTCAGTTCATAGAAGGAGAGAAAATGTGGGAAATATTTCAGAAGAGACCCTCCTTTGTTTTCCAGGCAGTAAAAGGAGAGGTGGGGAAAAATAGGCCAGACAAGGAATAATGGATGGAAACCGAACAAAGAAAGATTCGATCTAGAAATAAGGAGAATTTCTGACAGTGAGAACCAGAGGTGGTATTCAGCAGAACTGACCAGTTCTGGAGAACCAGTAGTGGAAATTTTGAGTAGTCTGGAGAAACAGTAAATACTACCTCTGACTGGAGATTTTACAGTATCCTTCCCCTGCCATGCCAACAAAGCCACACCCACAGAATCGGTAGTAAAAAAAATTGAATCCCACCACTGGTGAGAACAATCAACCAATGGAACAGCTTGCCCTCAGAAGCTGTCAGAGCATCATCACTTGAGACCTTCAAGAAGAGATTGGACTGCCATTTGTCAGGAATGGTGTAGGGTCTCCCTCTTGGGTGGGGGGTTGGACTAGATGACTTACAAGGTCCCTTCCAACTCTGATTATCTGTTATCTATTACCTGGCTCCAGCTCTGTCTCTCTCTCTTTGCCAGCTCCTTTCCCTCTTCCCCCTGGAGTGTCCAGGTTGCCCTAATTCTGACCCTAATGCTGACCCACGCCTCCTCCTCTGATTCAGCTTCTGGAGGGACCAGCAGCTGAGAGGCCACAACAGTAATAGGAAAGATGAGAAGGATAAAAGTAATAGTAAATAGCAATAGTCACAGCCAAAGTAAACGTATATAAGAAAAGATTTATCTTGCGATGTTTCATCAATTTGTTATTTCCTTACAGCAAAAACTACCTGTCCCTTTTGGATACAGTAATGCTTACATTGGTTTTTTAAGCAAAAATAAAAGTGTCTTCAAACATCACTTGTGCTAAAACTGATAAACACTAGCTGAAGGAGCAACAAATATGAACTTGTAGCATGCGATTACCTACAAAACTTTCCATTTATTAATGGAAATGTTGCCTCTCCATCTCTTGCCAGCAGACAAAAATGCATTGTAATAACTGTTAACGTTGCTAAAGTCACCCCATTGTGCCTCAAATGACTTGCCAGGCAAGTGATCAGGTGCAGGTTAATTAACATTATTCTCTTAAAATACTATCCTTGACTCTTTAACTTATTTTTATGAACACAAGTCTTTTGCTTCTCCCAAATAAAGTAAACCCCCCTCACTCTACTTGAAAGGAATATTTCTAGAAATCTATTGTAATAATAATTAGGAACCCTCTGCAGATGGAAATCTTTTAAAAGTCTCTGTATTCCTACTGAGAGTTGGATGTGTATTCATTGTTTTGCATTTGTATTCCAGCTCTTCTACATGAAACAAACCTTTAATCTCCTCAAGCCCTTGGGATCTATCATTGTATAATAATGCCTAGTGTGGGCTTAACCTATCTAAATATTTTAAAGCACATTAGCAAAGTATTTCCCAGACAAATTGTCCATAGGGTTTGGCTTCCCTCTACAGGCAGTAGAGATAAGCAGCATCTAAACTGAAATCCCTCTATATTGTACAAGCTGACTTCTATGTGACTTTGTGCAAATTACTCCTGTTGTAATTATGAGACTTTCTATTCCAGTAACTTTTCTTAAATAAGTTTGTTGAAGCTAGGTGGATGGTTAACCTTAGATATTCCAAATCAGAGGCCAAAAAATTGAAACCAAAAATTCAAGCTCCCTTCAAGTAATAACAAAATGAACGGAACCATGAATAGATATTTATAGTAGGGCTGCATATCTGGTTCATCCCCAAAACAGTATAGATTATCTCATCCCTTAAATCATGATTTGGTTATGGGGAACAATAAGATTATAAGCTCAGAGATTTCTATGAATGTCAGCAAGCATGTTGGTTGACTTCTATCATAGACAGCTCCAGTAAGTTTATGATGATTTAGATCTATTAGGTGAATGATTCTCCTTTATATGTATTAATTGGTTATTGCTGTTGATGTTCCTCCCTTGTGCCTTCCTTCTCCTATTAATGTCAAATTGGCTCTTGAGACACATTTTCAAGAATGAGCCCAAGAAAAATACCTCTGGAAATGATTCTACAGTACATGATCATATAGTGCTATTTTTAGGAAGATGTACCTTTAATAGCAATAGCAATAGCACTTAGACTTATATACTACTTTATAGTGCTTCACAGCACTCTCTAAGTGGTTTTACAGAGTCAGCCTATTGCCCCTAACAATCTGGGTCCTCATTTTACCTACCTTGGAAGGATGGAAGGCTGAGTCAACCTTGAGCCTTAACTAACTGGATCAGTTGAAAAAAGCTGTTTTCACTCATTTCGCCAAAATTACTTTTCTTGAACTGAGATGGAACTGTGTTTATATTTCTCAGCTACTTTAAGTCAGGTGTGCTTTTCTTCATAGGCACCCTCAAAGAGATGTTAGAAACTTTGTCTAACTAAAACACTCCTACAGAATTTAGCACAGTCTGTTTTCTTAGATCTGTATTTCTTGAAATAGGGTGATGTAATTGCCAAGCAATATTTCCAGGGACTTTATCAAGTCCCATTTTGACCAGATAAGTTAGGAGCTACCATTTTAAAGTCCAAGATGTAGCTTTTATCTTTAACAAACACTCTAACAACCACAAAACTATAGAATAGATGAGCCTTCAGACCAACCTCATAAATACAACTTGCTAAACAATTCACCATCCCAAAGCTACATGTCTTGGATATTAAATGTAGAACATAATCCAGACATCTCTTAATGTCTTAATTTCTGTCTTACTCAGTCTGCAGAGAAACAAATTGTTTGCAGTTTTGAGGATCCCTATGCTTGTTTGACCCTTTTCATCTTTGGCTTGGATTGATTAAAATAATGGTGAACACCTTTGAAAATGATGTTGCATTGTTTGCTCTTATTAGATTTCTGCTGGATGAAAAACATACTTGGTCTTTTTAGTGACCCATTAGATCAAGAGTCTTCAAACTTGGCAAGTTTAAGACCTGTGGACTTCAAATCCCAGAATTCCTGAGCTAACATGACTGGAGGAGGAATTTGGGGAGTTGAAGTCCACAAGTCTTAAAGCTGTCAAGTTTGAAGACCCCTGCGCTAGATTTTTATTGTATTAAACTGAGTGACAAGCTGAGAAAGATAGCAAAGGATGGAATCAATTTATGCATACTATTGTTTCTCCTTCATTATCTGTGCACAAAACAAATGCCATGGATTCTCTCTAGCAGTGTTCCCTCAAACCTTCATATGAAGAAGAAATAATGCTCTGTGTCCTCATATTACAGGAACACTAGAGTGTCACAGTGTTTGTGCCCACTTGAACCATGGAACAGAAAAATATTGTAATTCATAAATTGTCAATTTTCAGGAGCCTAGACAAGTGGTGGCTAACCCTTTTGGGCTTCTGTGCTGAAAATTGTGCGTGCTTGCATGTATGTGCTCACATGCCAGCACCCAGAAGGCAATGTGCGCAGGCCCCCCATGCCCCCTGTGCATGCACATGCGATTTCCCCACACACACACGCTGCCCCCTTATCTGCACTGCATGCCTCCCAGTGATTTTCAGGCCATTTGAGGCCTTTTTCGGCCTCCCAGAGGCTTGAGTAAAACCTCTGCAGCCTTTGGAAGGTGAAAAATGGGCCCATTTTGTCACTTCTGGTATTTTCGGAAATATAGGAAGTAATGAAATGGGCCTGTTTTTCAACCTCCAAAGGCTGCAGAGACTTCCTTCAAGCCTCTGGGAGGCCGAAAAAGGCTTCAAACAGGCCAAAAATCAGGTGGGAGGCATGCAGTGCAGATAAGTTTGGATGGGGCTTGTGTGCCCGCACAAATAGCTCTGTGTGCCACCTGTGGTTCACATCATGGGCCTAGACCTTGTTGTCCAGTATACCTGACTTGAATATTCCAAGCAAGTTAAATATAATTAAACTTCGAGTCAAAATCATTCATTTCTCAATGATCAATCTTATATAAAAGACATGAAAATCTTCCATGTTACCCATATGTTCATAGAAGGCTATGCTCCCTCTCTCTATACCTTGTCTTCATATATGACATTTTGGAGCTTGTATAGTACTTTATGATTTTATGACTTGGAAGAGTGATTTATGAGATTACATCTCATTCTTTTAGCCAGGTTTCCATTCCCCTGGAGGCAGGGAATTAAGAGAATTAAAATAATCTGGACAGTATCAAACTGACAGTATCTACTATGTATAAATGTTTTCCATAATAATCATATGAAGCTGCCCCCAACTGAGCATATTTTAAGAAGCATTGTTTTTTTAAAAAATGTTTCCTTACTTGAGAGATTGGAATGAATGCAAACAATTAGTGCAAAACAATTATAGCAAGCACTATAAATACAACACAGAGAACAGCACACACTCTGAAGATGGACTCCAGCATGAGTCTGAAAGCTCAAAAGACAAAATCTCTGGTCCTGGTGATCAACCCAGATTGTATCCTGCAACATTATCTTGGGACACATATATTCGCCTTCATTCATGAAAAACAACTAGTTATTTAAGAGGCAGAGGACCAGGTTTTCACAATTTTCATGTTGCTTCACCTAGAATGATGTTTGGTCACATGACTTGCTCCATTAGTTTAAAATCTTAGCAAAAAGGATTAATTCACCATCACATACCGTTCCAATACAAAGGGAAATTGTAGCATTCTACCACTGGGAAATACTGATCAAGTCATGCCTAATATCCATTTTGTATTATTGGAAAATTATCAAAATAATAAGCTCTCTCAAAATTTCTGGCTCTCAGTCAATTGACTGTCACTTCTCATGACATTATATGAAACAGAGCATTAGCCAACTAAATCAGATCCAATTCCACTTCCTAAAGTGGGCTCAAGAAAATGGAGGCTCTTAATCATGCATTGTCATCGGAAATTGTGGGAACGTCATCACTTGAGACTTTCAAGAAGAGATTGAACTGTCATTGTAAGGCCCAGACTCTCTCCCTTCAAATAATAAGAATGAACTTCTGAAAACTGGTTACTTCAAAAGGAATTATTTATTGAAAAGGAAGTTATCCAGGTACTAGTCAAAGCAGGATCTAATATGCCTCCAGGCATACCGCATAGATAAAGGGAGTTAGAACCCGTCCCCTTATTCTGATGTGGATTTCGTCAATACAAAGAAGCAACATGTCAATCCCCCCACCCCTTTTCTGGAAACGTAGCTTAGAAAAGTTTCCCAGGAAGTTTCTTTCAGAGCTGGAATCTTTATGGCCCCTTCTTCTCTTGCTGTCTCTCCAAGAGGTAACAAGTTTCCAGGCATCTGGGCTCCAGTCACCAGTTGTATATCACCAGTTGTTAAGCCTGAATTCCCCAACGAGTGTTAAGGAAAACAAACTAAACAGAATGTGTAGCGTAGTCAGATAGGCAGACAGGTAAATGTGTGAGATAAGTTTGTATTTTAGTTAACACGCAGTAAAAACAGATACGCTTGTGCTATCAAAAATATAGTTTATTCCATTTAGAATTATAGCATAGTCAAAATAAGCAGTCCATTAGTCATGTATCATTTCAGTCAGTCCAGTCGAGATACTTAATTTGCAAAGTCCGTGTTGAATAGCCAATGTCAGTTCACTTACAATATATCAGTCCGATTATCTCTTCTCTCCGTTGAGAAATCAACACTCCTTTCTCTCCTCCGTTCCAGTAAGGAAAACGCAGTCATCAATCCATCCAGTAATTAGGGATCATTAAGCCAGAGAGAGAGAGCTGCAATTGACTTGCTTCTTTTATGGTGCTTTTACAACCACACCCTTAATTACGTTCTTGTAGTTAAAGTTACACACACTTTAACCAATAAACCATGATAACTTATTTATTATTTTTACCCAAACCAGTTAGGGTAACCAATGTTATCCCTAACAATGTTCAAGTTATACAGATTCAGTACAAGACTTAAAATATTGAGGTTACATAAAAAAGGATCACTTGTAACAACTCCTCCCCCCCTTTCTTCTTCCATTGAAGAATGGCAGATACATGGATCTGACAGCCATTTGTCAGAAATGGTGTAGGGTCATGGCATTTCCACAAATATAAACTGGGACTTCCTCGTGTACATACATTACAACCTTGTCCCAGGGTTGAAGCTGAAATAAGCAGCTTTCCTCCTTTTTAGAACAATCATTCCAAAAACAACAGTATCTCACAAAATTTCAGAGGGATTTTTTTTTCCAGTCATGTGGGTGACTTGATTTACAACAGTGATGACATACAACAGAAATTCCAGGATCCATTTTAACCATAAGTCGAGAACTACCTGTAGTCCAGGTTTTATTTTTGTTATATTTTTCCTTAAATTTCATAATATAAAATACAATAAAACAAGAGTAAGGGAAGGGAGAAGAGGGAAAGAAACAAAATTAAAAAGTGTTGGTTTCCAACTTTTTTCAACTCACTGGAATAAAAATACAAAGGTATATAATCTTTACTTCTGCATATTTTGTACATAGCCATTTCTACAACAACAGACTTATCTAATCAAGCAATCCCAAAGTCAAACTCCCTTTTTTTTTTCCTAATCTTGAGCACAAAGTCTAGAAACAGTTTTCAAGTAGAAATAAAACTAGATGTATTACTTGCTTTAATTAAAGCAGTCAATTTGGCCATTTCTGCAAATTTAATCAGTTTTTTCCATCCATTCTTCCTTTGTAGGGATTAATATATCTTTCGATTTTTGTACAGAAAGAATTTTAGGTGCAGTCAGCATACACAATTACAAAGTTCCAAATGTTTTTTTCAACTTCCTTGAAAGTCCAAAAAAAAAAAAGTCTCTGATTTCAGTTTTGTATTTATTTTAAGAATCTTTTGCATTAAAATATGAATCTAGCCCCAATATTTCTTTGCTTTATCACAAGTCCACCAAAGATGATAATAAAGTTGCTTTTTTACAACTGCATTTCCAACTTCCATTTGAAATAGCTTGATAACAACTTTCAATGGGATGCTTTGAAACACTCGTACATCAGGAAAAAAGTACAACTGTTGACTGAAAAGACCTAGGGTTGCTGAACTTATTTTTAAAATCTTTAAAGTCTATTTTATAGAGAAATGTAGTCAACCTACTTTCAGGAATGCATTTTCATTAAGTGATTTTATTTTCTTAACCAGCTACAGTATTCAGGGGCATAACTAGGGTTAGCTTCCATTTTTCTGGAAGATTTTAGTGTCTTTAAGAATTCTTAAATGCTCATTCCCTCATTAACACACAGTGACAAAGAAAGCTTAATCAACTTGTTTTCTGCTTGTTATACAGCTATAAAAGAAATGTTAAAAATATGCAAACCAATAATAATGTTGGCTATCATATGGCAAAAATACTCTTAGCTAGTTTAGCTTTTGATGGTTATTTGGATACATATCCATATATTCTTTTGGGGGCAGGGCAAAACAGGGAAATGATACACCTTTCTTCTGGGATTTTTTTTCAGTGCCATTTCCATCTCTCATATTACCTATAGGTTTCCCATGCAAGTAATAGTCAGGTATGACCCTACTTAGCTTCAAGGATCAGACAAAGTGCTTTTATCTGCTGAGGTGGTCTGTATCAAAATGACTTCTGGATATCTAGAAGACCTACTTTGGGCAGAGATCAATTTTGACAATTTCTTCCGAAAACAGTAATGTTTTTTTTTTAATTAAACATCAGCTCCACACATCTAGATCAGGTGCAGCGCTACCATTATGAAATGCAAAGATCCATTTTAGAGTTTGTCACATCTGCAATCCATCCTGTTTAGTCCCAAATCAGATTTTAGGAAATGCACTATTTTAGTGTGACGGAGTTGTTAGCCATCTGAATAGAATCGATTAACAATGCAGTGAAATATAAAGGGTTACAAATGGTCCCCAGTCATTGCTATTAACCAAGCAGGAAGATGTCAAACCAAAGCATCAACAGCCTTGGAGTGATGGTAATAGGACTTTAAGGGGGAAAAACACAATCCTTATAGAATATAATAATCATAAAAAAGCATACAATGAATGACTGGTGTGTAGAAAATTTGATAAATGTTGTTCTTGTCATATAATTCCTGGGGAGAATAAAAATCACATGGGAAACTTTATTTTATATCAGCATTAGCATCTTACCTGGAATGTACTTGCATTCAGGGTCTTTGTTATTCTGCAAAGCCAATCATTTAACTAAAGCTATTTAACTCTAGGGATAGGGGACAATTTCCTGAAATAAATGGCCAGCTGTCAGTGAAAAGTAAAAGACTTTATTTGTCCCTTTTCTAACACAATGTTCTCTGAAGAAATAGAAGGTATAAAAGTATAGTTAAACTGCTGTATAATCTTTCAGTCCTGTACTTGACTGCATATGCTAATTTGAGTGGATTAAGAATTGCAGCCGTAGACATTATCTTGGTGCGTTGGCATAACAGGAGGCAACAATATAACACAGTCTCCAAGTGTCAATCAATCAATCAATCAATCAATCAAAATAAAGCTGGAAGGGACCTTGGAGGTCTTCTAGTCCAACCCCCTGCTCAAGCAGGAAACCCTATACCATCTCAGTCCAATCTTTTCTAAAAAAACCTCCAGTGATAAAGCCCCTACAACTTCTGAAGACAAGCCATTCCACTGATTAATTGTCCTCAGTGTTAGGAAGTTTCTCCTTAATTCCATGTCCATCATGCTCCCAATTTATTTTGAGATTTCAATTATCTAATGTCAACTGTAATTAAAGCAGTGAATCAAGGTGGTAGGACTCCATGGGATAATGAATTTTCAGTAAATCCTGCACCTCCTATTTTTATGACCACATGTATTTCCTGTGAAAACACAAAGAAATGCATCTACTCAGAATTCCAGCCATCTCAGCTGCAATACTGAGTGTGCAACACCTGGCAAAGAGATAAATAATGAAAATGCCCTATTTGTTGAACTTGTCCCATAAGGTTAGTATTTATACTTTTTTTATTTTATTTGTAGTTTGTAAAATTTATTGGCCACCCATCTCACCACAGGGTAACTCTGTGCAGCTTACAATCAGATATTATATATTATACATTATTTATTTATTTTTCATTTTATATATGCACATATATTATACTTATATGATAGATATTTAATCTAGGTAGATAGGTAGATAGGTAGATAGGTAGATAGGTAGATAGGTAGATAGATAGATAGATAGATAGATAGATAGATAGATAGATAGATAGATGATAGATAGATAGATATTTAAGATGACAGATAGATATGTGATTGATAGATAGACAGACAGACAGATATAAATACAGATAGATATAGATGATATAGATATATTGGAGCATGAAGTTGAAAATATATAAAGAAAGGTTAAACTCCCAGAGATATCACATGGAGTAGAAGTTTGTGTCCTTCTTGGGTACCAGTGGTGGTATTCTACCAGTTTGCCAAGCAGCAGAGACTGAACCAGTTCTCTCTGCTGCTCTGTTGTTGGGCCCACCCGCCCACCTGGGCTCCCATACTCACCTTTATCCTCTGAATTTGAAGTGCAGCTGCTTTGCGCAGCACAGAAGAGTGCCGTGTGGCAGCTACTGAAGCGACCGGGAGAGTGCAGGATTGCAGGAGGTGAGTTAGAACGCTTCTGTGCCTGCGCAAATGCCTCTGCGCCTGCACAAAGTATGCGTTTGGCGTGCGTGCATATGCAAAGTGTGTGCATGCATACAAAGAGCGCCCACCAAGTCACGGCCACCGAACCAGTGGTAAAAATATTTGAATCCCACCAGAGGTGGCATTCAGCAGGTTCTGATCAGTTCTGGAGAACTGGTAGCGGAAATTTTGAATAGCTCAGAGACCCAGCAAATATTACCTCTGACTGGAGATTTTACAGTATCCTTCCCCTGCCATGCCCACCAAGCCACACCTACATAACCGGTAGTAAAAAAAAAATTGAATCCCATCACTGAATCCCACCGCTGTTGGGTGCTATAAAATAATAAGAATAAATTATTCCTTATGACTCCATAGTTTGTGTGCATGTTTGAAACAAAGGAAAATATCCCTTGCACAAGAGATGAACTAGAGTTTGTGCATCTAAATAGTCTCAGAAAACAGTGTTGGAGTGATTTGATGTAATATTTGTTGTTTATCTAGGAATCTGTGAAGATAGCTATGAAAGCAGTTAAATGAGACATCTAAAGCAGGTTATTAGTTTGAAAGATGTTACAGCTGGTGCCTGGTCAGGTACTAGAATCCCGATTCTTTTAACTTAGGAACACCAGAAGATGAAGAACGATGCAAGCATTTCTAGAGTTCTAAATCAGTCTTTTGTTAATTCCAATTGAGCATTGTGTGACACAATGGGAAATCTTAGCTGTAATCCTAGTTAAAATGTTTGATTTTTTTGTTTCCAACTCAGTCCTGAATATTGTCAGTCTTAATATTAAACAGCCTTTCCAAGGCAGCCATCTTAGCCACTGTACGTGAAGAGCAATAGAAGCTGCCATTTTCTTGTTTCCATACATCTATTTGTATCAAATAGTCTCAATCTGTTGTTCTACCAATGGTGAGGAAAAATGGGATTATCTTCTGTTATTTCCCCCCTGCCCCTAGAAATATAGCATCTGGCAAGACATGCTTGGTAATTACAGGTCCCAAATGTCAGCATGTCAGATGAATGGAACATGTGTGGCATTGTACTGAATGTTTATCCATGCCAAATTGAATCTTCCCACAAGACTGATACTGTGAGGTTTCCATAATAATAGAATTAAATGGAAGGGAGGGCGGAGCTGGCGTCCTGGTGGTTGGATGGGAGATCTTGATTCTCCAAGATCACCGTCGATATCTCAGCTGCTGGTCGGTCCCCATGGACCTGAACCGTCCCATAGAGACGGTGATTGACAAGGGCACGTCCTGTTGATCCCAGGGACATCGCAAAGTCCCTGGTTGATCCAGGGAAAGCCCTTTTTGCTGGCGGCAGAGAGGCAGCCTCCCAAGCTGCTGAAGCTGGGACAGCTCCGGAACGGAAGAGACTGGAAAAAAGTGTGTCAGTTTGGTGAGATGAACTTTTACTTATTATTTCTTGGAGAGAACACCCTGAAAAAATGAAAGTGGACTAAAAGTGAAGAGGAAAGAGTTTAAGCGGCGGTATTAATTATCAAAGTGAAAGTTTTGTCCTTTTTCCCCCCGTTTTATTGGAATTTTGAACTTGGCAAAGCTGTTTTACTTTTTAAGCTGGACTGGTACTTTTTAATCTTTTTATTTCTGTTTGTATTTCCTTCTCCTTTTTTAACAATCCTTTTGAAAATTCTTTTTTGATTAAGACTCTTCTGCTTGATTTAAGATTTATTTCTCTCCCTTTAAAAAAAAGGGGGGGGAGAGATTCTACTTTTTTTCTCTTTCTTGTAGTTCCTGGTTGTAGATTGAGGAGGGGGAAGTGAAAGTGAAGGGAAGTAAGTAGCACTGCCGCCCAGAGGCTTGGATACATTGTTTCTTTTTTTCCTTTCACTAGTTTGTGTTATGATAAAGGACTCTGAGCTGTGTATTGGAAAACATAGAGATGAGCATGGCAGTTTGTTTACTCAGGTGCTCATTTCTGAACAGATAGTTGGAGTCTGGAGTGGAAGTTGAAAGAAAGAAGATTGAAGTGACCTTGAAAAACTCTGAGCTGATTTATCAAAGAGCCTTGGATATTAGGCGGAAGAGGCTTGTTTTATATTAGAATTGCTTTTTATCTTTTCCTTCCCTTTCTACCCCCTCCCCCTCACTAGTTGGGCTTTTTTTCTCTCTCTCTAATTGGATTTTGACTTTTTAAACCAGGAACTAGAATGTAAACCTTTTTTTTTTTTGACTATCAAGAGGAACATATAGAATATTTTTCTTTTTTCCCTTTTTCTTTTTTATTTTTTACACCTACCATTGCAAATAATTGGATTAAGGTATACAAGTGCCTGAAGAGTATCTTTTTCCTTTTTTCCTTTGGAGTGGCAACTGTTTGCCTTTGTTCTTTTTTTCTTTTTCCTTTTCCCCCGATTTTTTTTCTTTTTTTTCTTTTTTCTCTCTCTTTCTTTACAGATAAGCGTTACAAGATGAGTAGAAAGACAACAGTCCCAGCTTCTTCAATACCAACCCCCACACCATCTGGAGGACAATGATCTATACAGACAATATTACAACAGGAAAAAGAAAAAGAGAAGGAAGTGACATTACAGATGATCATGCAAGAAATTCAGAAAATTGACCAAAAATTGAAAAGACAGATGAAAAAGTGGAAAATATTCAACAGATGGTGATGAAATATGAAGACAGATTAAAAAAAATGGAAAAAGAAGATATACAAAGAGACAAGAAAATTGGAGATATTGATATTTGTTTGAGCAATATCGAGAAGGGCAGGGGTGAATCATTAGGATGGGAAATGGACAAATCAGAATTTTACTTAAGATTTCAAAATATAGAAGGTAAAGGTGAAAACCTTGCTGAAATAATGGCAGAAATATTGGCAGAAGCACTGGAAATAACTAAAGAAAAGATGATGGATGGGATGGATGAAGTGTTTAGTGTCTACACAAAATATGCAATGAGGAATAGAGTACCAAGAGAAGTTCACATCAGATTTACTAAGAAGAGTATTAAGACACAGATACTCCAGGTGGCAAGAGAGAAAACATTAAAATATAAAGATAAAGAAATTGTGGTGCTGAAACAGATACCAAGAAGAGTAAGAGAGATGAGAAGAGAATATTTATTCTTAACTAAAGAGCTACTTAAAAGAGGAGTAAACTACAGATGGTTGATGCCAGATGGCCTTTTGTTCACTTGGCAGGAACAAAGACAGAATTGACATGGTTGGAAAAGCTGAGCTATTCTACTTAGAATACTTTAGAGAAAAGGAGGAAGAAGAAAGAAAGGAAGATTCACTAATTGAATTCCAAGAAGAGTCTATAGCAGTAATTGAAAAAGAAAAAGAAGAATGTGCAGTAGGCGGTGAGCCCAGAGAATAACGAGAATTGAGATCTACTAGAGCAATAAAACCCTCCTATAAAGCTTAACATGGATGAAAGAAAATTGATTACGATTAACATAAATGGACTTAATTTGGCTATTAAAAGAAGGAAAGTATTTCACAAATTAGATAAATTAAAATTTGATATAATCTGCTTACAAGAGGTACATATTAAAAAGCAACATGAATATATACTAAAACAAGAAAAAAAAGGAAATTATTCACATCGCTGGCACAATCGAAAAAAAGAGGTGTGGCATTATATATTAAAGAAACAATTTTGGCAGAACTAATTTATACAGATGATGATGGAAGGATTTTGATGGTGGAGATAATGGATAACAGCGTTAAAACACTTTTAATTGCAATTTATGCCCCGAATGATAAACAAGAAGAATTTTATAGGAAATTACATACAAAAATAACTGATTTGGACTATGTTAATATCTGCATGATGGGTGATCTTAATGGAATAATTAATGACCGGTTGGACTATCAAACACAGAAAACAACAAAGAAAGTTAGAAAGATACTACCAAAATCCTTCCTCCGGATAACAGAAGAATTTAATTTAAAAGATACATGGAGAGAGAGAAATGTGGAAAGTAAGCAATATACTTTTTATTCAAATAGACACATATCCTGGTCTAGAATGGATATGATATGGATGTCAGCAGAATTATTGACTAATGTATGACAGATTGAAATAGAAACAAGCACATGGGCAGATCATAATCCAGTATCAGTTATTTGGAAAGGATACAAGAAGAGATCCAGATGGACTCTAAATAATATGATTCTGAAAGAAAAAGACTCTAAACAGAAAATAAGAAAGAACTTGTTTTCTTCTTCAAAAAAAATAGAAAAGAGGATGCATCTTTACAGAATCTCTGGGACATGATGAAGGCCTACACAAGAGGCTTGATAATAGATTATACTAGGAGAAGAAACAGAAAACAGAAAAAGACATTTAAGACATTAGAGGATGACTATAAAAGACTGGAAAAAGACTTACAGAAGTCCCCACAAAAAAAAGACATTAAAAATAAAATGGATATAATTAAATATAAAATGGGACTAATGGAAAAAGAGGAATTAGCACAAAAAATTAACGAAACAGAATTACTTTGAAGATGCAAATAAACCAGGCAGATGGCTAGCTTATAAATTGAGAAAGGAAAGAGAAGCAAGAAGAATTAGCCAATTGATAAATAAAGAAAGACAGGTTTGTTATGGAAAAGAGGAGAAGAAAAAAATTAAACAAGATTACTATGGGAAACTATATTTTTAAGAAAATATTCAAGAAGAAAAAAATCAAGCAATATCTTCAGAAAGCGAATTTACCTCAGATACCCAAAAATATTGAAACAATGTTAGAAGGAAATATAACAATGATGGAACTAACAGAAACCTTAAAAAACAACAACAGAATGCTGGGAAAGCTCCAGATCCAGATGGGTTGCCAACGGAATTTTATAAGACTTTCCAGGAAATATTGAATTTTCATCTTCTAGAAGTTATGAAGTTATGTTAAAGAAAAGAATACCAAAAACATGGTCAGAAGTGTACATTACACTTATACCAAAGGAAGGTACAGACCTGCAGGAAGTTAAAAATTATAGACCTATATCTTTATTGAACTATAAAATCTTTGCCTCAATTTTGGCAGAAAGACTAAAAAGATACTTCAATAATTTTATTCATACTGATCAAAATGGATTTCTGCCAAAGAGACAAATCAAAGACAATGTGAGAATCATTTTGGATACTCTGGGATATTATGAAGCACACCCTGAGAAGCAAATGGCCTTGATGTTTTTAGATGCTCAAAAAGCCTTTGACAATGTGAATTGGTGATTTATTTTACTGCAATTGATACAAATGGGCTCTGGTAAGAAATTTATCCAAGCCATTGAAACAATATATCATGAACAAACTGCAAAGGTGATGGTGAATGGAGAATTAACAGAATCCATAGATATAAGAAAAGGGACAAGTCCATTGTCGCCTCTGCTGTTTGTGTTAACATTGGAAGTGTTGAACAGGAATATCGGAGAAGAAAAAGAAATAAAAGGAATGAAAATTAAAAAGGAGGAGTAAAAATTGCAAGCCTTTCCAGATGACCTGGTATATTAGAAGACTCAATGGAAACAACACCCAAATTAGTAGAAAAAATAGAAGAATATGGAAAAGTAGCAGGTCTGAGAATAAATAAAGACAAAACAAAGATATTAACAAAGAATATGTTAACAAGACAAAAGAAAGAATTGGAAGAAACTTTAAAAATACAGGTCACAAACAAGGTTAAATACTTAGGGATTTATATTACACCAAGATGCAGTACCCTAAAGGAAGATAACTATGTTAAACTCAAACAGCAGATTGTGACAGGCTTGATGAAATGGGAAAAAATGCAACTATCATTGATTGGGAGAATATCCACAATTAAGATGAATATACTGGCTAGAGTTTTATATTTATTCTAGACAATTCCTATTCGATTGGGGAAAGAGTTTTTTGAAAATTTAAATAGAATTGTGTTGAAATATATTTGGCAGGGTAAAAAACCAAGAATAAAATTAAAGCTGTTACAAGATGCAAGAATAAGAGGAGGGTTTGCCTTGCCCACTTGGGAGCTGTATTACCAAGCGACAAGTTTGATGTGGGTAAAGGAATGGATAACACTAAGGAACAGTAGATTACTGACTTTAGAAGGCCACGACTTGCTGCTGGGATGGCATGCCTTTCTCTGGTATAAGGGAACTAAAACACAGGGGTATTTTAGAAGATATTATATTCGTGAGGCATTGTTTTTGAGCTGGGAGAAGATTAAAAGACAATATTACTTAAAAATTCCGACATGGATATCAACTATTGAAGCTTTTTCTTATCCAATAATATATAAAAAGGAACAAACAGTTAGATATGGGGAGTTATTGAATGAAAAGGGTGAACTTAAATCTATGCAAACATTGCAAGAAGAAGGTGTAAAAATGAATTGGTTTTCTTATTTACAAATACAATCTAGGTTTGATAAAGACTCCAAGGCAGACGGTATTTATGATAAGTTGACTGACTTAGATAAAATTTTGATGGGTACTGATGAAAAGGTAATTAAAAACTTTATGGATATCTATTAGAATTTAAATTGGAGGAGGAGCAAGTTAAAGAAACAATTATTTTTAAATTTTTGAAAATTTGTTTAAAATGTTTTACAGGTGGCACCTACCCCCGACGAGACTTGCAAGAATGTTTAAGAATAAATCGGATAAATGCTGGAAATGTCATCAGATACCTGGTTCATATTACCATATGTGGTGGACATGTTCAGGCGCAAAGAAATATTGGACTAAAATCCACACATGGTTAGAAAAATGATAAAACAACATATAGACTTTAAACCAGAGATCTTTTTATTGGGAGTCATACCAGACATATATAATAAAGAACTGAAATATTTGATTGTAAATTTCTTGACAGTAGCTAGAATTGTATTTGTGAAGAACTGGAAAAATGACAAAATACATATGCAGGAGGAAGTTATCAAAAAAATTATGGACTGTGCTGAAATGAGCAAACTGACATTTGAAATTAGAGAACAAGAAGATAAGCAATTTTATATGATATGGGATTTGTTTTATCAATGGTTGGATAAAAAGGCATGGTAATATAATAGACTAGATAATTTTGTGATAGAAATCTAATAGATTGATATAAAACATAATACAGATATATATAACCACTGGTTGAAAGTATAACATAAATTTTAAGATAAAATGTGGGACATCTAGTATAAAACGATGGAATAAATAGTTTAGTCATGGATGATTAATAACTGATAAATATATAAACATATGTTAGTTTGACAATGTGAAGATTGATATAAATTGTGAGTAAATGACTACAAAAGTATAGCACAAAAGATACGTAACCAACTGACACACTGTATGTTTATAAAATGGAAGAGGATTTTATCTTTTTATGTTTTTGTTTTTGTATGTGTATGTTTGTGTTTAAAAATAAAAAAAACTTTATCTAAAAAAAAAGAATTAAATTGAAGATCCTTAGTTATGTCTAATTCTATAATTGGGTGTTTTTTTTTCCCTGTCCATTGGACATGAAATTTATAAATGATAGTTTGCTGCCTAAGCTACTTTGAGTAGTGTAAATGGTATCACTGTGAAGACCAGTGCAGGCATGTTGCCCTGAATACTATTGAAAACTCATTCTTTCAGTGGTTAGCCTGCACTCTTGATCTTAAATAAATTATTTTTGCTTTAAATAATTGAAAAGTTTTCCAGACAGAAAAATTAGAGAGAGATGGTTGATATCTGCCCCCAGTAAAGAGGCCTTTGATCCAATTCATGGTTCCTGGCTTCCAAGGAAGAATTAGTTTTCAGAAGGGAGGACTCAAGGACTGAATGCATGGATATCTCATGAACCAAATGCTAAGCTAATTAGTGCAATATAGCATCAGGACCGCTACCTCCGCCTTTGTGCAAGGAGGGACAGGAGGAGCACTGCCAGAGCTGCTCAAACGGTCAGAAACAGACTCCATGAGGGTGGTATGAGGGCCCGATGTCCACAGGTGGGGGTTGTGCTTACAGCCCAATACCGTGCAGGACGTTTGGCATTTGCCAGAGAACACCAAGATTGGCACATTCACCACTGGCACCCTGTGCTCTTCACAGATAGAAGCAGGTTCACACTGAGCACATGTGACAGACGTGACAGGGTCTGGAGACACCGTGGAGTACGTTCTGCTGCCTGCAATATCCTCCAGCATGACCGGTTTGGCAGTGAGTCAGTAATGGTGTGGGGTGGCATTTCTTTAGGGGGACACACAGCCCTCCATGTGCTCGCCAGAGGTAGCCTGACTGCCATTAGGTACTGAGATGAGATCCTCACACCCCTTGTGAGACCATATGCTGGTGCGGTTGGCCCTGGGTTCCTCCTAATGCAAGACAATGCTAGACCTCATGTGGCTGGAGTGTGTCAGCAGTTCCTTCAAGACGAAGGCATTGATGCTATGGACTGGCCCACCTGTTCCCCAGACCTGAATCCAATTGAGCACATCTGGGACATCATGTCTCACTCCATCCACCAATGCCACGTTGCACCACAGACTGTCCAGGAGTTGGGGGATGCTTTAGTCCAGGTGTGGGAGGAGATTCCCTCAGGAGACCATTCGTCACCTCATCAGGATCATGCCCAGGTGTTGTAGGGAGGTCACACAAGCACGTGGAGGCCACACACACTACTGAGCCTCATTTTGACTTGTTTTAAGGACATTACATCAAAGTTGGATCAGCCTGTAGTGTTTTTTTTTCACTTTAATTTTGAGTGTAACTCCAAATCCAGACCTCCATGGGTTGCTAAATTTGATTTCTATTGATAATTTTTGTGTGATTTTGTTGTCAGCACATTCAACTATGTAATGAAGAAAGTATTTAATAAGAATATTTCATTTATTCAGATCTAGGATGTCTTATTTTTGTGTTCCCTTTATTTTTTTGAGCAGTGTAGTTTGTAAAAAGGTAACCTTGGACCAATGTGGGTTAAGGTTCAATGGTATCTGCCTCAAGCTGGATCTTTAGGGAACCTTCCAAGACTTACATTGAGGAAAAATCTTTAACACTACTGTGATCAATGTATTAGACCATCAACACTAAACAATTTTGAGAAGCTGTAGCAACTTCAAGAGTTTACAAATAAGTATGTAGCTGAAATGAAGATCATACTAAACAGAAACAATTTTGAGAAGCTGTAGTAACTTCAAGAGTTTAGAAATACGTATGTGGCTGAAATGAAGATAACAATGGATTGATGAACAGATCCCATCTAATTCAGAAGAGTAGAGAAAATTGGCTAGCATTTCTGTCTTTCTGAAAGCTTCTGAATCCATCATCTACTACCTTGTTTTAAGACTTAGATACAGTCAAAGTGTCAGCATTCCGAGTAATGCACCTATAGAAAGCAGGACTTTGAGGCAGGTAGATTCCTCAAAGAACAATTTATTGGATATATCATATTGGCATAATTGGTGAAAAACAACTCTGAAAGTTCCTGTGGTTTGCACCAGGTTAAAAAGTGAAAGTTTCCTCTTCCTTCAGGTTATCAGTCACATTGTCCAATTGAGATGCTGGCTGGTTGCTTGGTTACTCCACTCCTCCTCTCTCCAGCCACCTGTTGGAATGTCATTGGTTCCCACAAGAAATCTTTTTGTTTTGACTACAATCCCCAACTTCTCCCCTCCTTGTCCCGTCTTCTTCCTTGTGGCAACCCTGAAGCCTCAAAGATGACCTCAGCCAAGTTCAGGGTTGACACAAAGTCTGGCATTTTTAACCCTACCTGGGTGATTGTTTATGGTGCTGGGTTCTACTCATTACAATTTGCTTCAATTTGGATAGGCTGAATTCCACAACAGGCTAAGACTTCTTCAGGTTTGTTTTTACTTTTTCTGTTTCTGGTGAATCCATGAAAACACAAGAAGAGAGTTCTTGTCCTCAGTTTAGAAATGTCCTGTGTGATTAGTGAGCTTTTAGAAGATGCCTGGAAAGTTATCCCTTCTTTCATTCTCTGAAATACACTCTATCAGATGCAGTATCTTTATCTGGACCTGGATGCTGACTCTTTATCTCTCTTGTCTGCACTTTTGATTATCAGTGCTGACACAACCTGTTTCTTGTTTCCAATAAACCAAACTGCAAGGCCACCAACTACAAGAATCTTTATCACAGCTTTTGCTACCTGAGGAAGTGCTTTAGACACTCACGCTTGATTTCTGTATGGGGTTAGTTGGCTCCTGCCAAGCCCCATGTCATCTTAAAAGGTAATTACAGGTAGTCTGTAGAGATTCTCAGTCATCCTGGTCATGGTTGTCCCAAAGGTGCTTTTTGAGGAGGCATCTGGACTTTCTTGTGATTTTTTTTGAAGATGTTTTGCTTCTCATCCAAGAAGCTTCTTCAGCTCTGACAGGTCTTCAGCTCTTTCACTCCCCACTATCCTGGCAGAACTGAAGAAACTTCTTGGATGAGAAGTGAAACGTCTTCAAAAGAAAAAACAAGAAAGTCCAGTTGCCTCCTGAAAAAGCACCTTTGGGATAATTATGGGTATTTTACAATTATTACTGTAATTATAATTTGGTTTACAAAACAAAGTAGCAAACTGAGTAGCTAACACATCAAGGCACATAATTTATGAGTATGATTCACATGGACCACAAAGAAGAAATGTTCAGCTCCATCAGAGGCAGTGAGTACAATAAATAGTTTGTCCCTTTAAAGCCAGGAAAGAGGCTGGAAACAGGATAATATCCAATCCTCTTCTTGCATTATGTGCAGTGGTGGAATTCAAAATATTTTACAACCGGTTCTGTGGGCGTGCATGTGGAGCATTGTAAAATGGGCAATTTTAAGCATGAAAACTTTTTTTTTTAAAACAAGTTTTATTTTCAAGACAAACAATACATAGATACACATAAAACAAAACATAAAAGCATAAAAATCTCTTATCTGAAAGTTGCTTAGTCCCGGGTTAAAACTCTTGGTACAGACACAAATTCAAATTCATATTCATTTTACATACCATTTCATATCTTATTAACATTTTCAGTTTTCTATATGTCTTCTCCTCTCCTTTAAATTTTCTCAATTTTATTTTATTTTATTTATCTCCTCTCAATTCATATCATAATATTTATTATTCTTTGTCTGTTCTATTCCAGCCAGCCCTTTATTTTCCTTCTTTAAAAAAAGAAAAAACTTCTCCTGTACACTATATGGAGTATGATGCCTTTATCTCTTTCCCTTACATTTATAATACTTAATATAAAACACATGACATATATTGGGATTCTGTCTGGTACATTCTAAAATTATACTATATTATCAAAAATAATACAAATCTATTCATTAGTATTAATATTCATTCATATCTTAAACATTTAACTCATTACTTTTCAATTAAATCACATACTTTTATGGGAGCCCTATTTTCCATAGTCCCCTTTTCACCTTATTCTTCTCTTTTTGGGCTATTTTTTCCAGATCTTAAAGACCTTTTTCCCTTTTTCTCTTGCCTTCTCTCTTCTCCAGTCAAAGTCATTTGTTCATCAAAGATGGCTTCTCCTTCTTCTTTGTCCCCATCATCCTCATTCTGCTTCACATAAGTATAAACCGCCATTTCTAAGTATTGAAAAAATAGTGTCAAGACCATCTTCCCCTCCTTGTTTTTCTCTTTCAAATTTTTGATATATAAGTTCCAATTCATCCATAGATGATGCCATTGTGTAGAGAAAAGTTTTTCCAAAAAACCACCCAGATGATTTAATCAGAAGTAATTTCCAAAGGTTCCAAAGTCACCAAACAATCCAAACAGACTATTTCTTTTAGATACCTTCTTCTTCTTCACTTTCTCTTTATGGGGTTAAAGTAATCACAAATCCTTTTCAAATATATTTTTGGAAGTTTTTAAACTCTTTGTAATTCTAGGCAATCTTCTCCTTATTTTCAAATTTTGCTCTGATTCTTTTTTTTCACTCTCCCTTCCCACTCACAGCCAAAAAGGTTTTGTTTTTTCCGCTGTCACTTTAGGAAGGAGAGTAGAACAAAGAAAAACTTTCCCTTTAGAATATTCGCAGCTTAAAACTCTCACAGGGAACAATATATACTTAGCAGCCTTCAAGATTCCAGGTCATTTTCTCCGTCTTGTCCCGGTTAGAATCAACTTTCACTTTTCTTTCAACTTCCTCCCTCCTGCACCTGCTTGTCCGGCTGCAGCTTTCTTCATGGCAGCCATTGCTGACCGCCGTTCCTCCGCCTCGGGAAAAGGGGTTTAGCTGGCTGGGGAGGGTTTGCGACACCCCAAACCCCTTGCCGGATCCCGCCTGTCTTCAGCTGCCTCTGCGGGGTAGCTATATCCCCCAGATCCAAATGGATCGGGGAACCTTGGTGAACGCAGCAGGGATCGCGTGGTCGCGAATCCCTGCCACCGCCGAAAGGTTGCAAACCAGAAGCAAGCATGAAAGCTTATCATCAGTGCTGGTGAGTAAAACAACTGAGGCGCAGCAATCCACTCTGCTGCACCTATCAGCTGAGCTACAAACAAAGCAGATGGAGGACAGGAAAGGGCGGGGACAGGTGGGTGGGGCCAACTGCTGACCGGCACTACTGGATCACTAAAATTGGTACGAACTAGCAGCATACCACTACTGATTATGTGGCAGATATTATTGCTGCACTGTTTTCAGCCTCTTTTCTGGATTCAAAGGACAAAACTGCTTCTGCTTAATGCTTTCAGAGAAGAAAGCCACGGATGATATGTATGCATGCAACTATAGATGGATGAGTGAATTTGATTAATTCATTTTTGTTTGATGTATATTCTGTCTTTCTTCTAAAAATCTGAGACTTTTTCCCTCCTGTTTTTCCTCACATCAACAAGGCCAACTTAAGAGAAACTAGCTGGTCCAAGGTTCTCAGAGAACTTCCAAGGGTGTGTTTGAACTAGAATCTGCATTGAGCAATAATAACACACTAATGATCATCTAAAATGCGGTAGAATTTAGTAAACAATATGTTTGCCATAGCCAAATGTCCTGTCTGGATTTTCCTTTCTTATGTTGCACTTCTATACCATCTTGGTTTTTATTTATTTATTTTTTCCAACTAAGTAAGGGGATTTGAGACAGAATACTCAGGACTTTATATTATATCAATTTTTAGACTTCACAGATGGTTGTGGAATTCTGCTATAATTGTAGCCAACTATCCTGTCCTCGTCTTTCTACTTATCCCTCTTTCCTTGTTCATATGCATGGATTGAGTGGTATGAAAGAGGATTCAAGCTTGACTGAAAGGAGACATTTCCTTATTCAGTGATGAAGAACCTTATTTTTAAATTTAAGTGGCATTAATTAAAATGTATAGAGATGACTTCTTTCTCATTCTTTCCTGTTACTTTCTTCTTTATAGCTACCAAGGGATTTGAAATATGTAAAATCGATGGAGTGAGAGACAATTTGGTGTAGTGGCTAAGACACAAGGTTAAAAACTGGGTGACCATGAACTTAAGTCACATCTTAGGCATGAACCCAGCTGGGTGACCTTGGGCTAGTCAGGCCTGGGAATGATAAACTATTTCCAAATATATGGCCAAGAAAAATGTAAGGAATTGCTCAGTAGGTCATTAAGAGCTAACACTGACTTGAAGGCACCTATAAATCAAATTGATGGAAGTAACTAAATAAAGAAAGGAGAGTCAGGAGGAAATACACATCTAAGTTTGAAATTATGCCAATGGTGGCTTCCAATTATTGCTGCAGAGAGTGGAGCTGGTGAAGGAACTGTCTCCCTGAACTCCTTTCTGGATGAAGGAGAGGACTTGGGATCACAGAGCATGCTCCTTACAGATGCTCCCTGGATGAGACCATAAAGAGTGGGCTCTGGTGGGTTTTAGAGGTTTGAGCCAGAAAAGTTGACTTAGCCCAACTCTTAGCCCATAGTTGGGAGCCTTCAAAAAAAGATCTGGATTGACCCACTTTCTCTCTTAATTATTTGTATTGGAAATGGCTTGTAATTTGAGTTTTGGATATTAAGAACTTTCAGAAACAAAAGTGTTATTACACTGGATAAATTTCCTTCAATCCACATTTAATACACAAAGAAAACCTTTTTATTTGGAAATAAGCAGCAAAAGGGTGATAAGAAGGTTGATTCTTGAAATTTTTAAAAATGGATTAAGTGGCCAGATTAATTGGAAATGTAACTTTAAAAAAATATAAGAACACTTTCTGTAATTTGCTTAAAACCTTTTAAAATATGCTGTATTATATGAAGTTTAAACATCAGATATATCTTCCTAGGAAAATGTTCTGGATGAGAGAAAAACATAATAAGAGAAGACCTTGAAGGCTGGTTATTAAAGGCAACCAGAAAAAATTAAAAATTATCATTAAAGGAGAAGGTCCATTAATATAGAATGGGAAGTATTTTAACTTTGAAAAAAGTCAAGGATGTTTGATAACAATATATTTAGAACCGATATAATAAATTGGTCTTAAAAGAAGGGATAGAAGAGGATCTAACTGAAAATCAGGCTGTTTGGGGTATGGATTTAAAATGGGCAAATTATCAAGAATGATACAGAACCTACACTTGAAACAAGTTTAAGTTATGGTAGTTGAAAGAGATGCACATTGCACAAATAATAAACTAGAAAAGTAACTTGGATATGTGGATTTTAATTCAGAAAAGTGGTTTGAGCAATTTTCTTACTTTGGAGATACATTAGACTTATGAAAGAATTCCTGAGAAAAGGAAAGGAGAAAAAGTGAATGAATCAGCTTTTAGCACATTACGTAAAAGAAATAAATATCAAGACCTTTAAAAATAAAATGAACATTGACAAAGTTGACTTCTTTGAAGAGTGTTAAAGATTATTTTTTCTACTAACCTTTAATGGTTTTTTTCTTAACTAGGACTGAATGGTAAGACTGCAAATATTTGTATATAGATAAGATATGAGGAGAATAAAGTTTTTGTTGTATTTATTAGAAAAAAATAAGCTATGGGATTAAAATTGAGAGGAGATGAAGAGAAGATGATAAGAGAATAATTTGTGGGGATCATTTGAAGGGATTAAAGATTAATATTTTGAATATGTTATTTTTAGTGGCTCCTAATGGATTTTTCTTGATTAAGTTTGAATGATGAATTTTTAAAGATTTGTTTACAAAATCTTATGGGAATAAGATTTTTTTTTTGTCTTTTGTAGTTTTCAAGAGAATGGCAAAGTATTGTATAAAAGAAAGGAAAATGAAATTAATTTACTTGTATAAGATAGATAGATAGATAGATAGAGATAATAAAGTCTCATCTTTCAATCTGAATTAACATTTATTAAGAGCTAACAGAGATATCTATCTCTCTGGTAGCTCTTAATGAATGTAAATTCAGATTGAAAGATGAAACTTTATTATTTGCCAATAGATAAAAAATGGCATATGGGATGAAGAGATTTTTTTGGTTGAAATATTAGAGAGGGTATTACATTACTGAAAACATTTGTCCTTGCCTTGATAGAGGGAGGAATCATTTTTTTCTATTTCTTTTCTTTTTATATATATATATTTTCCCTTCTCCCCTCTCCCTTTTTTTCTTATTTCTCTTTCCATTTTCTACTTTTTTCTTTTTTATATTTTTTATGTTTGTATTAGTTTTATTTATTATTTTTGCAATTTTAAGCTTTGATAAAATTATTTGTTTTAAAAAAAGGAAGATCTGGATCCATATTTTTATTGTCAACTTTGATTCAATCATTATTCATCAGCATTATTATCTTGCTGGGGAATATTGTGATGCTAAAAGTGGGAAGAAATATGTACATTGTGAATTCCTTTGAGGAAAGATAAGGTGTAGATTTATCATGTTTTTGATACCTTGGACAGATCCTGTTTTCCAAACTTTGGCGCAGAGATATCTTTCAAGCCACAAAAGGCAATATTTTGTACCAGGAAATTATAATTTCATTCAAATAGAACATTCATCACATTCCAATAGCAATGAAATATATGGCTATGAATGTTTCATAAGTTCGTGTAAGCAGCTATCATTTGAACTTTTCATAACATTTTCTGGTTTTATTTTAATTTTTATTGCTTATCTATTTGAAAATTTAATTGGAGTCAAAGTTATATCATTTCATTCTAATTTCTGCAGAAGACTTGTGTCTGGGGATTACAAGTTACCAATCAAAAATTTGCTTACTTCTTTTATTCGTTTAGGACTCTTTGAAACATATGAGAGATAGGGTGTTTTTCTCTGGATATGATGATTATCTCTGTTTATGATTATCTATAGTTAGGCTACTTATCTCCACACCTTCTTTTATGTGTTTTTGTCATTAATACTACCTTTAGGTTTTCTTTACAAAATAAAAGTGTGAAGGCCATGATTGCTATCTTCCCAGGAAATGTGATAGCCTCATCAGCTTTTAGAATTCAATGGTGCTTTCTTAAAAAGTCATTTTCTTTCCTCCCTCACTTCTTCCTTCCTTCCTTCCTTCCTTCCTTCCTTCCTTCCTTCCTTCCTTCCTTCCTTCCTGCCTGCCTGCCTGCCTGCCTGCCTGCCTGCCTGCCTGCCTGCCTGCCTGCCTGCCTTCCATTTACTCATTTCATATTTGCTCTTTCAATTCCTAGATGATGACATGAGTTTGCTTAGATCCCATCAGAACAGAACAGAACAGAACAGCAGAGTTGAAATGAATATTGGAGATCTTCTAGTCCAAATCCCTGCCTCAAGCAGGAGACCCTATATCATTTCAGACAAGTGGCTGTCCAGTCTTTTCATAAAAACCTCCAATGATGAAGCACCCACAACTTCTGAAGGCAAGCCGTTCCACTGACTAATTGTTCTTATTGTTAGGAATTATTCCTTAGTTCAGAGCTGAAGAAGCTTCTTGGATGAGAAGTGAAATGTCTTCAAAGAAAAGTCCAGAAAGTCCAGTTGCCTCTTGAAAAAGCACTTTTGGGACATCTTTGGTTCTAGGTTGCTTTGACCAAAGCTTGACCAAATGGAATATATACATAATTTAGCATTAATTAGAATTCTTATTGTTTGTACCCAAATTTATGGTATCTCTTCAATTCTCATTGTTTGCTTTCTTTGAAGAGGGTTTCCACATTTCCCTCAGATATCATTTATACCAAAATGTGCTTGTGGTAGCTTATCTCTGCTGTTCTAGGGAGTCACTTTTGTATATGCCATGCCTTTCTGTTTAGTTTGCCCTTCATCAACCTGTTAAATGTAATCCCCACAAACTGATCAACACTTTTGTTTATTCTGTGCCATAGTCTTTCTTCTTCTTCTTTTGTATTTTGACTGTGTGGGGAGCCTAGGGGTGGTGTGTCCTGCTTGTTTTAGAAGCCTGCACTAAATAAGTGTCAATCACACCCGCTGAGAGACAAGACTTTAGAAGGCATTGTTCAAATTTATGAAGACTGAAAGGAAAATAAATTCAATACAAATGCAAATAGATCACCATTTGTCACTTTATTAAAGATCACAATTTGTCACCTTATCAAAAGGTGGTAGAGTAGATCACTGTTCAAACACAAATCTCCAAAGCAACACTACTGTGCCCTGGGACTGTTTTTATATAATGAAAAGAAAAGTGTGTACTGCTTCAGAATGTAAATGCACAGTCTTAATTTTCAGAAATACCAAATAGGATTTGCCAGAAGTGAACACTCTGAAATGTGTAGTATCGGAAGCACTTAACTTCTGAAGGACAAAAAGCCATAAGTTAACGGCACAATCAATGTTTAGACACATAAAATTTCCAGGAATTGCACCTGCTTAACATCTAAAGGGTGACCTGAAGTTAACTTATTTTCATCTCAATGCCACATAAAAGGTCTTTGGGGATTCTGATTAGGTTATTCTAATCTAGATTAGGACTCTAAAAAAATTTCTGGGCTGAGGGTTGTTGGTTTGCTGACAGTATACTAGGGAATGCATTAAGAAAAAGAAGGTATAAGAAAAAATTAATCAGATTTAATTTAAAATTTGATATAATATTAAATCAATGCAGTCAATAGTCTCAATCCCACTATTCAGCAATTGTTCTCTTCTATTATGTTGTTTGTTGGAGAGCAACCATGCCTTGGGTTGGGAGGAGGGCTGAAGCAAGGAATTAGCCTATGATTGCTACACACAAACACCAGAGGGCTAAATTTAACCCCCTCCCGCTCCCAATCCCCTTGAGCCTTATCTGTTTTTTTCCCAGATGAAAGCATCCAGTCTGGGAAAGATTCTTGTGACATAGACACGGAACAATAAAGTAACTAATTTGAATTACATCTGTAGGATTGGTTGTTCACGCCTGACAAATTACAATTTTGTAAAATATTTTGAAAGGGTTCTAAAGCTTTTGAAAGCCACATAGAGCTATTAGCCTCGGGTTATACATTTCTGATCTGGATGGAGCAAAGCTGGACATAATCATAGTATAAACCCACTTTATCTGTTTGGTGACACACACACTGAAAGGCAGTGCAGTGGGGCTCAGTGGCATAAAGTTTGACCAAAGATTGGAGGGATCCAGGTGTCAACCACTTCTTAATTACAGAGTTCACAGGGTCATTCTCCTTTTTCTAGCCCATTTTATTTCATAGCACTTTTAATCTGAGAGTAAAACAAAGGAAAATCAATGTTAATAATTTTTATGTGCTTTGCTTTTGTGTCAATATTGGCTCCTGGTGACTCTCTGGACAAGATGTCATGTCCCCGTTGGAACCTGAATATGCAGGGGAAGATGAGTTGGGTCAAGGGCCGACAGAGATTGAGGGGGCAGCTCTGTTGGCTTTGGAGGAAACTGGGGAAGGGCAGAGCCAGTCTGGGCAGGGTTTTTTGGGATTAGAAAGACTTGTAGATAGGGAAGGGCAGGAGATACAGAGCTCAGGAGATGAATAAAGACCACCCCCTCCTGATCCTAGAGCACAAAGAGAAGAGAGAAGGCAAGAACAACACAGACTGAGCTGGCTGTGAGGGAGGAGAGTGTCCTGCCCCCCCTCACAAGGCACACCTGGGGACTAAGATATGCCAATGGGAGGGGCATTTGTCAGGAACAAACGTTGAATCTATGAAGCCTTGTGTGCACTTGCCAATGCCTGGAAATTATTGTGCTCTGCCTTGTGAGGCTTGCCTGGTTTGCCTGTTTAGCTGAACTCCTTGGTTATTTATTTATTATTTTGCTGAATTTCTTCAGTAACTTCTGGTTACTGCTTTACTCAACTTGGTTACTGGACTACTCACAGCCAGAGGCTGTTGAAGGTTCGTGTGAGAGCTTTGCTCCATGACTTTTAATAAATGTGGTAATGTTTGGGGGCAAAATTGGAGCAATAAAAGGGAGTTAGACCTGTTCTCTGGCTGTGTTTGCTTTCATGTTACACCCTGAGTCATCACACAAGATCTTTCAGTTTTCTTGGCAAAATTTTGGTGGTACTTTGCCATTGCTTCTTTCCTAGGGGAGGCAGAGGCACGGGGGAGGGAGAGAGAGAGGAAGAGGTATGGCCAATGTCATCCAGCTGGCTTCTTTCCAAAACAAGACTAAAACTCAATCTCTGAGTTTCCCAGTCTCTGGTCTGGTGCCTTAACCATTACACCAGGGGTCCCCAACCACCGGACGCGGACGTGCAGACGGAGCACTCTCTGCAGGCCGCAAAATTTTTTAAAAAATGGCGGCTTTCTTCTGCCGATTGAATGCTGCTGGAAATCGGGATCAGGACACAAATGAAAGAAGGGGAGGGAGGAGCTTAACTGAAGCCTGTCCTTCTCTCTGGGTCCAGCTCTCAGTCGCTCTCTCGCTCCTCCACCAGCCCAGGAAGAAACTGCTTCAAAGAAGTGGGAGGGCTTTTCCTGTACGACCTTCGTTCTCTCCCCCACCCCCACCGTCCGCCCGCCCGTCACCGCCCGCCCGCTCGCCCGCCCGGTTCAAGTGGAACAGCGTTCCGCCCTGAAAAGCCTTCGTTAATGGTTGAATTGGAACAACCGGCTTGAGTAAAGGCGAATAGTTATTCTCAGCGAAGCTGCAAACAACCTTCAGCAGGCAGGCAAGCTGCGGAGTTTCCACCTGTGGATTATTGACCAGTATGACAGGTGAGAGTGAGAAGTGGCTGCGAGCGCTTTAGATAGCTGCGGTAACAGGGAAAAACCCCCCTCCTTCTCCCCGGTCCTTGCAAAAATTTTTTCTGCTTGAAACCAGTCCTGGTACAAAAGGTTGGGGACCACTGCATTACACCAAACTGGCTCTTTTATGTTAATACTTAGAGGATAAGGTATAAACAAGGCCCTTAAAAGAATCATCCTGAAAAAAAAAAGAAATATAAATATTTTAATACAGAACTATTTAAAAATGATCTTTCAGGATAATCAAGGGCCTTGTAAGCAATATAAGGAAAATATGAATTATGAGGATTTAGGTCTGCCTTATAAGGCGACTCACTGATTACATATGGCTCATTTTGAAGATTCCTAGTAGCTGATTCCTATAACTGTAGAGAAGCTCTCCAGCATAATTGCTCTGCACTTTTTGATAGATTGCTAATCATCTGATTACCAGGCTACTACTCAGCAGGGACTGAAGATTTCCATTTTCATCTGATAACAGCAGCAGGACAGCAAATAATAGTACAATGGTTATTGGAGGAAGGACCATGAACAACCCATAATCATGAACAAGATAATGGGTACATGTGAAAAAAACTTCACTGCTCAAAATAGCTGAGTTCTCAATATCCTAACTGTCTTTGTATTTGTGTGTCGAAGAAAATGTTTGATGTAGTGCATGGTTACATACTTGGATAGCATTGAAGTATGCATGCGTATGGGTTTTTACATTCATAACCACAATTGGGACCTAATGTGACTGTCAGAACTGAAAATGTTGCCTAATTCTAATTAATAATCCTTAATTTCCTATGTCCTGTCTGCCACAAAATAGGACCATTCAGCTATGCAGTCATTCTTTCTTTCTTTAAAACATTTATATGGCTACCCATCTTTCAATCAACTCTAGGCTCAATCAACCAATCAACTCAATCAAATATTTAAAGGCATACAAAATAATTTTTAAAAAGAGTAAAGCACAACCAGTTAAAACATAAAGACAAGAAAACTCTAGCACCAATTCATGTTGGTGTGCCATCATCTAAACTTCTCCCAACACTTGGGGGTAAACAGAATAAACAGACTTGGAAGGGACCTTGGAGGTCTTCTAGTCCAGGGGTCACCAACTTTTTGGACCTCAGGGACCACCAAACTCATAATTTTATATCCCAGGGACCATTAACTGGTTCTATGGGTGTGGCCTAATTTGTGGGTGTGGCTTGGTGGTCATGTGACCGGATGGGCATGGCTTGTATGTAAATATTATAAATATTTATATAAATATTGATTTTTTAATAAAAAAGAACAACTTTTACCCAAAATCAGGCAAAGCAGGCAGGCAGATTGAGTTGCTCATAGAATCACAGATTCATTCAGTGATCTATCTATCTGCCATTGGCTAACTCCATCTGCCACATAAAATTTGCTTGCAAGCAAACACATAAAATTTGCTAGGAAGCAAACTCACCAAATTAACTCACAACAACCATGTATGTAAATATTGAATTTTTTATAAAAAAAGAGCAACTTTTACCCAAAATCAGGCAAAGCAGGCAGGCAGATTGAGTTGAGTTGAGTTGAGTTGAGTAGCCATCGGCTAGCTCAGTCTGTCACATAAAATTTGCTTGCTGTGAGTCTGCACTGAATAATAGAACCTTCAGTCCTAAGGGAGGTTCGGCTGTGTTTAAAAGCAGACCCGAAGAGCTAGAGACTAGCTAGAAAGCAAGAAATCCAACCATTTCCTGCTTTCTAGCTAATTTAAATCTCCTGGCACAGCAGAACAGCTGATGGTCAGAAAAAGGAAAAATAGCAATTTAGCAGGCAAGTTTGCTGGGTAAGGAGTGAGTAGGCAGGGTGTGTTCCAGTGGGACATCTGGGTGGTGCAGCCTTGTGTTCCTGCACAGCCTGAATTAATTACTTTGGGGGGTGCTCTGGGGGTGAGATTTCTCTGCAGCCCACCAAAATTTTCTCGTGGCCCACCAGTGGACCAGGCCCACTGGTTGGTGACTGCTATTCTAGTCCAACTCCCTGCTCAAGCAGGAAACCCTATAATATTTCAGACAAATGGTTGTCCAATCTCTTCCTAAAAACCTACAGTGTTGGAGCGCCTACACCTTCTGGAGGCAACTCATTCCATTGATTAACTGTTCTAACCATCAGGATATTTCTCCTTAGTTCAAGGTTGGTTCTCTCCTTGATTAGTTTCCATCTATTGCTTCTTATTCTGCTTTCAGGTGCTTTGGAGAATAGGTTGACCCCCTCTTCTTTGTAGCAGTTCCTTAGATGTTGGAATACTGCCATCATGTCACCCCTAATCCTTCTTTTCATTAAAGTAGACAATTAAACCCAAGTCTTTAAAGCCTTATGGCAACAGCATGCTAAAAGATTGGAGGTCTCTAAATGTCAGAGGGCAAGGTATTCCATAGGGAAAAGGCAATGCTAACCAGCTCCCATTAGATGACAATATTTTGGGAAAGGGAACTGGAACATGCTCACCTATTGTCCTGGTAGGATGGGTAGATGTCCTTAGGGAAGGCAGTCCTGGAGATAATAAAGTCCTGTGACCTGTTCCTCTTAAGAACATGGTCCTTAATACCAACAGGTGTTCTTTGAGCAGTTGCAATTATTCAGTTCTAATTCACTCTTTTATCGAATGTAATCTGTGTTGTCTTGTGTCCAAGGAGGTCATCCTTGTGAGCTTCAGGTGACATCAGAGCCTGAAGATAAATGAGTGTAATAAATAATTAAAAGTGGCATCTCTTTAGCACCATAGCATTCGGTAGATGTGAGAAATCATGTACTATATTATCAACATGCCATTGCTTGGTTGATGCATTGCTTTAAAGCATCTGCAAAGAGTCTTCCCCTCACTGATGAATTGCTCATGCCATCTCAGTAGTAGCAGAAACAAATTAGAAAAATCAGATTCACATGAGTGTGAAACAGAAAAAACAACTCCTATTTCAAGAAGGAGGGGGCGAAAAGCCATAATTCAAAAACTGAGGCTGTAACACTGTTAAGGTGGCTAACCATTCGGATTAAGTTTTCAAAAATCTCATAAACATTTCTGTGATGTAGAGAGATTCTTTATGTTGCCAAATGTCTTCTTTGAAAAATGTGCAAAGCCAAGTCCAAATTACCTGGCTGATGATCCAATTATATTCCACAGGATTTTTATAACCCAAATCATATGTTAGTCACAAGAGACTTTTTCTTTGAATAGAGCCCCCAAATATCTCACCTTCAAATATTTTTGGCAGAAATGATTTTATTCTATTCAAGTTAGCTCCTTTCTTTTATGTTGATAGAAAAGTACATTTTACTTATGTTTCTCTTATGTTTGAGAGCAGTTTGGAAACTTCCCCTAATATCCTGCTGAATCGAAAAATGAGTAAAGCACAGAGTACTTGGCATGATAACAAATTGTTAAAGTAGTAATAAATCCTTGATTTGGAAATACCCATATCAGTTCTGATCATCTGACAAAGATGGTCTCATAAAAAAATATCTTTCATTGTCTGCCTGTCTGTCTGTCTGTCTGTCTGTCTGTCTGTCTAATTATTTGGCTGCCCATCTTACCCCAAGGTAACTCCGGATGGTTTACAGTATTAAAAAGATAAATTTTGACAAAATCTATACACAATAGGAGCTAAGCAATAAAAGGTTAAAACCACAACCCTAACTAATGGGGAATGAGGGATTAGGATGAGCATGGGGAGAGGTGGGATCTATTATTCATCGGTCAACCACCCCCAATGTGAAGAACACCTCCCCATTGGACCCCCAAGCCAACTGGAAGAACCAGACCTTCTTATGGAAGGTCAGGAGGGTTGGAGCCAGTGGTGGGATTCAGCTGGTTCACACCAGTTCAAGTGAACCAGTTGTTAAATTACCACCCCCACCCCAGCTATCAAAGTGAATCCTGGGCACTGCACTGCACTGCAATGGAGAAACAGGCAATGGAGTGGCCAGCACAAGGGAAGGAGAAGGCCACTTTCCCTCTTTCTTCTCCTTGCTCCTCCTCCTTCCCTCATGCTGGCTGCTCTGTTTTCTGTTTTTCCATTACATCTCTCTCTCTCTCTCTCTCTCTCTCTCTCTCTCTCTCTCTCTCTCTCTCTCTCTCTCTCTCTTTCATCATTAGATAGATAGACAGGCGGGTAGGTAGGTAGGTACCGGTAGATAGATAGATAGATAGATAGATAGATAGATAGATAGATAGATAGATAGATATGATGATGATGAGAAAAGAGTGAGAGAGAGAGAGTGAGTGTGTGTGCATGTGTGTGTGTGTGAGAGAGAGACTCCATAAATTGGTAGTAAAAACTAATGCATGACTAGTGAGCCCAAACCTTATTTAATATATAAACTGACAGCTAAAATACCAAAGGAGTATCTTTTTAGTTGACACACTGCTCAGTAGTTTGCTTTAACAGGCAGCTTTTTAGTCTCTTAATAATCTAACTCAGTGTCAAGTAAAGATGATTGAGTGTTCTGCACCACCAACAGTAAAGTAAACAGTAAAGTAATATAAAATAATAATAAAAACATTTTCAGTAATGATAATATCACCACCATGATGTTCTTGCTCTAAAAGGAATCGATCACACTGCTTCTGTAACAAAGCAGAGTTTTCACAACAGTACAGCCTGGTTTTTTTGCGCTTTTCAAGCCTATAACTGAGTCATATTCCTAGAAAATGATTAAAGCTACATTTATAATATCTCACATATATTTTTATTTATATTCCTATTCTCCATTTCAGGCAACCATTTTCTCCTGAAATGTCTTATATACATTTTAAAAAATGAGAGAAAGAGCCTCTAATTTCTCTTTATGTTGGTTTGTCTCTGTCCATTTATATGTGATGTTATTGAATGGAAGAGAAATAAAAGGCAGATGAAAAGAAAAAAAAGAAATAATGGGAACTGATAAGGTCTCAATAACTTGGTGAAATAGACTGAGGTGAGAGATAAGGCTGGGCCAGAGACCAAGAACAAATAAAAACACTCAGTAAATATACAATTAAAAAGTCTAGTATAAAATAAGAAATAACAACCAAAATCTATGATAAAATCCAGTCTGTCAATTACACATAATCTAACTCAGGGGTGGGTTTCTACCGGTTCTGTCCACCTCTGTAGAACCGGTAGCTCTGAAGAGCAGCAGACATAGAACCGGTTCTATGTCTGCTGCTGTTTTTGCCCACCCGCCCGCCTGGGCTCTTACCTGTCCTTTATTCCCTGCTTTTTCAACTTTAACTGCCGTGTGAGGCACAGCTGCAGTTAAAAAAGCAGGAAAAAAGGGCTTTTTGAAAAGTTCCTTCTCTGCACGCAGCATGCTGATGACGATTTACAGGTGTATGCCGGCAGTGTGCAGGGAAGCACATCGTAAATCACAGAACCTTGTAAATGACCGAACTGGTAGTTAACTCTGTCAGATCCCACCCCTGGTCTAGCTATACTAAAAAATTTACAATCCATAAACTGTGTGGCCCATAATCGGTTTAATACTAAAAGGGAAAGGGATCAGCAGCACAAAAGGTTTGCCACATTTGTTGTATAAAATAGCTGTGGTGGATTAGACATGTGTTTCCGACAAATCCCCAGTGCTGCTGCACAGAATCTCATCACCTGTGCTGGAGTTATGGACTGTTCATCCTTAAGCAGCCACTGGAGATAAGCAGTGTCAGAACAGCCAGGATACCTAACAATTTTTTGAAGAATATATTTTTCCAGATCTCTCTGTAAAAGGAACATTGAAGGAGTATCTGATCCACAATCTCTACCTTTCCTGAGCCACAGGAACAGAGCCTTTCAGCCAAGGGTATATTTTTATACTTGCCATACAAGATGGCTGATAAAACGCATGGCACTGTGTGAGCGAAAATGCTTTCTGGTGGGGAAAAGCAAAAAAAAAAAAAAAAAAAGATAAGGCTGCACCAAAATCAGCCAGTGGTGTCGACAGTTCAGTGTGTCTCAGTCTAGCCTTTTAACTACTACTTGATTTGGGTTTTTTAAAGTCAAGATAAAGTGATGAACTAGCTTTTTGATTAAGTAATCTTTCCGTGTTGGTGTCTAACAGTTGATCTACAGTGTCCCAATGGAGCCATCATGCACTACTCTTCATATTTTTTACTTCTGGGTTATTGTTGGATGATCACAGGGGCAGAAAAAGTAAAACTAAGTCTTTGGAAGCTTCTTTTTGTCCAATTGAAGAAAAGGCCAAGTTGCCATAGTATTTTTCCTTGGTTTCTCCAGAGGAAGCTAAAATGGATAGCCTCTCAGTCTCCAGTGTCAAGGTCACTACCTAATAACAGGGTATGTCCAAATTTTCCAGTTCCATCTTCTATAGTTTCCTATAGTATCTGCTTTTTGATGCATGGGGAGAAAAGAAATAAAATATTTCTGAATAACAATGGCAACAACCTTTTATTGTTTTATTGAATCATTTATAATTTAGTGCTCTTTAGGTATGTTGGATTCCAACTTCATGCTACCTGAAGAATTATGCAAATTAAATTCGATACATATAGCCTGTACCAGGTTGGAGAAGACTGAATTAAAGGCAAAATTCATAGTAACTTTTACATTAAATAAATTGATGAACCAATTTAGGGGAAAGAATCTATATATGATGCCAAATGAAGAGGGTGATAGAAAGTGAGCCTCACTGAAATTAGGTGAGCTGCTAAGATCCTAGAATCTGAGGACCATTTTGGAGAATCCTTATCCAGCTTTTGTGTTTATTCGGTGCAGCAGTTTTATGAAAGAAGAGTTTTGTTTGAAAATTAAAAACCCATCAAAATGCTTAATATTTATTTTATTTTGAAATAAACATATATTGCTGGTATAAATTGAGTAGTGCAATACCTTGAACAATGTCAGTCCAGTAGCACAATGCTGTTCAGTTGATATTTTGCAGGATATTTGGAGAAGAAGGTCAAGATTTCTCAAGTGATGATGAATAAAATTTGTGCAGATGCCTGCCCACCTTTGTTTTTCAATTAAGGTTTGAATAGACCCAAATGCCCAAGGTAGAAAAATGAGGGATTTTGTATGCTTGAGGTAGGCTGGTAGCTTGGCAAAGTCAGAGGTGACTTGGTTTTGGTTTCTTCACCAAATTATCTATCTATTATCTTCCATTTCTCAGTCTCCTATGGAAAGTGCATGGAGAAGCAAGCAGAAAAACAATGCTATTTTCCGCAAATCTCATGAATAGTTTAACTTTTTTAATGGAATGGAAATATAGTTTAAAATGCAAGGGTACTAGCCAGACTTAATCCACCATTCAGACAAGAGCAGAGTGCAGAGAAGAGCAACAAACAGGATTGGTGGACTGGTGGTTTCAACATATGAAGAATGGTTGAAGGAATTTGGTGTGTCTAGTTCAATGAAAAGAAAGACCAGAGTTGACATGATAGCAGTGTTCCAATATCTGAGGAACTGCCACAAAGAAGATTCTCCAAAGCAGCTGAAAGCAGAACAAGAACTACAACTTAGAACTACACCGCCTTTGGTCTGATCTAAGTATAGTACATAAAATTGTATATTGCAATGTCCTACCTGTCAATGAATACTTCAGCTTCAACCATAACAATACAAGAGTACAAAATAGATACAAACTCAAGGTTAACCGCACCAAACTTGATTGGAGGAAATACGACTTCAGCAACAGAGTGGTCAATGTCTGGAACACTCTACCTGACTCTGTGGTTTCTTCCCCAAACCCCAAAAACTTTACCCTTAGACTGTTTACTATTGACCTCACCCCTTTCCTAAGAGATCTGTAGGGGGCGTGCATAAGCACACCAACGTGCCTACCATCCCTGTCCTATTGTTTTTTTCTTTTTTCTTATATGTATCCATTTCATGTATTCATAACCATGTTTATACTTATATCTGTTATTTTATAATTGCTCAACAAAATTAATTAATTAATTGGTCAAATAAATAAATAAATAAATAAATAAATAAATAAATAAATAAATAAATAAATAAATAAGCAAGCAATAAATGGAAACCAATCAAGGAGAGAACCAATCTAGAACTAAGGAGAAACATCCTGATAGTTAGAACAATTAATCAGTGGAATGAGTTGCTTCCAGAAGTTGTGGTGCTGCAACACTGGTGGTTTTTAAGAAAAGATTGGACAACTATTTGTCTGAAAGGGTACCATAGGGACTTTCAGGGAGTTGGACTAGAAGGTCCCTTCCAACTCTGATATTCTGTAAAAGCATTTCTACACAGTCTCAAATATTACATTAAAACCTCAGGTGAACTTGGCATATTTGGGGAGTGGGAACAATGAGCAAGTCATGAGGAGACCAGCTAATGAAATTAGTCTTATTCTTGCATAAGATTAAGTTCAGAAGTAGTATCTCAGTAGGAGGTTTTATATATATGTATGTACACACACACACACACACACACACACACACACACACACACACACATTTGAAGTGAGAGCATTTGTATGCTGACTAGCAACCTCAGCTTTCACTTTTCCCTGTGACTTTTGCATCTAGTGTTTCAAAGAACTAACATCTCTCACCTCGCTTGCTCTCATCCCCCACCCCCTTTTTTTTCCATACCAGAGCAGCTGCTCTGCTATTCATTTGCAACATCCAGGGATGCTGTTTTCTTCCTTGAAGGACAGAAATGCCACATGTGGTACTCAGAGAATGAAAAGCCTTCCAAGGTTTCCGTGTTTTTGTGATCTTCCACTTACGCTTCACACTTTGTCTCTAAATGGCAAAGCTTTGAAAAATCGGGACCGCGTCCAATGCATTAAACAATTGTAATGCAAGGTAACCTGGCAGGCGGCCTAAACCAGGGAAAGCTTTGTACGGCAGACTCTCTTGAGATTTTAACTATCAGTCAAACATAATAATAAAAAAAGAGGTGGGGAGATAGAGGTGGATCTCAAAAAGCCAAGACTTAGTACAGTGAAGATCAGAAGTACCTTTTTATATAAACGCCTGTAGCATTTTAGCAATCAAATACGACTACACAACAAGAGGATGCATTTTATTACAAAAATAATATTCCGTAGCTGTGTGCTTTAAGCAATGTGATGTATTTATCTCTGTTTACCGATTTTGACCCAGGTTCTCATTTCTACTCCCTTAGGGCAAAGGAATCAATACTACAGCATGAGCAGAACATTACAAGTATATGCTGGACACCTTCTATTAACAGGATAATAAGGTAGCAAGTGATGTGAAAGCTGTCTTCCTGACAACCTGAAAGCTTGCTGCCATTCAGAATAGCTATACTGAATCTAGACAGACAAAATTCCTGTCCTGGTTTAACTCTAAGATAGATTTCTCTTCCAAGAGAGTTTATATATATATAAACTATATATATGTATATGTATATGTATGTATATATATATGTGTATGTGTATGTGTATGTGTATGTGTATGTGTATGTGTATATGTATATATATATATATATATATATATATATATATATATATATATATATATATATACACACACACACACACACATACAGAGAGAGAGGGAGGGAGGGAGGGAGGGAGGGAGGGAGGGAGTTTCGCAGGCAGTAAATGACTGACAAGAGAAACATTACAATGAGATACTACTGTGAGACTGAAGTTGGTTTTCTGAAGTGTGAAGCTTTATAAAAGGAGGCTGCACCACTATGAGAAAAGGATTTATGAACTCTGATAGGGATACCAATTCTACTTGCCCTTCCACAGTAATCTGATTTTCAGATCAATCCTGTCACACTCCAGATCTAAAATGGTTCTGCATGTTCGATAGTGGCCTTTCCCTGTTATTCTGTCATGAAGGTTCCTCAAGTATTCATCTTCAGCACATTTTTATGACTTCAGTTTTGTGGAAGAGATCCTTTTTCCTCTTTTTAAATTCAATTGAATCTTCAGCGCAATTGCAATTCTCGTTACAGTTGAAGATGATAAAAATTCATGTTATCATCTTCTAATGGTTCATCCATGCGGTTCTGAACTTGCCTCCAAGGAACACAATTTGTCTTTGTTATTTTGTCAAATATTGCTATTTTTCCAACTAGAGGTTTATTCCACCATTCCATCATTTGCAAAGTACATCATTGGCATGGCTATATTCTTTTGAAGGTCTCAGATTTCAAAGGCCTTCATACTAAATATACAAGACAATTGTATTTTACATTTAATTTATCTATGACCTTATTTTATCATTCCCACACAAAAAAACTTAACCACTCTGTTAATTAAAGATAATGCAAAGATTTGGGGACTGTTGTAATGAAACAGAGAATGATACTGTACTCACATTCAGAAAATGCCCAAAACACTACTTCCAAATAATTTTGGAAGTATAGAGAGCTCAAATATTCAACATTCAGTACCAGGTTAATATTTCTCTCTTGAATGTCCCAAAGGTGGTTTTAAAAAGGTAAGTGGATTTTCTTGACTTTTTTTCCTCCTTAAATATGCTTTGCTTCTCATCCAAGAAGAACTGAAGAAGAAGTTTATTGGATGAAAAGTGCCTTTTGAAAAACACCTTTGGGACAACCATGACTTGGGTAACTAAGAATCTCCATAGACATCCTCCCTTGATCCAAATACAAATGACATTGTGATAAATTGGAAATCTGTGCTATAAGTGATGTTTCCAACTATGAAAGCATTTGAGTGGGTGTTTGTTTATGGTTTTCTTCCCAGATGAAACCATGTTGAGATTACAAAAATTATTAGTTCCAGTTAGATTATATGAAGCCAATCTCTGTGAATGTGGAGTATCTTCCTGGCTTTTTTGAGAGCCTCAGCTGCATTGTATTAACCGTGTCTATCTTTCAAAATATCTGGGTTTTGTTATTATGGCTTTTATTTATTATTAGCCATCAAGTGTCACCCAATGAGATAGGATAGATTATTTGTAGAATAAAATAATAAAATAAAATAAATATATGGCTATCTTTGAAAGCTATCTTCAAGTTTCTTTCAATCTAGCATTCTCACAATGTTTTAATTGACTCCCAGAATTCATATCTTACACAGTCAAATAGGCTAAATCAAAAGAAATTTCAAGGTCAGCTGGAGAACATTGAATTATTGAAACACTGAACTGAAAAAAGCTACTGTATATCAGCTATTGACTTTATTCATAAATGAGAATAATCATAAAAATGCTTAAAATTACATTGACTTAAAAATAGCTGATGGACGGCTTAACTTTATCCTGTTGCTGATACTTGAATTCTACATTATACTGATCCTCTGTTACTTCCTTAAAATATTCTATTTCTCTATCAGGACATCCAGTATTTTTCTGCATCGCAGATCAGACATTTCCACAATAATTTTTAGGTATCCTTGTTTTCAGCCACTCTGCTAACAGATCTCTCTGTGGTACACAGGTATGTTCAGAGAGGTATCATTGATCACCTGAACACATGAAAAAGATACATTAGGTGCATCTTGTACTAGATTACTGAGTGAAGATGTATTGTATGAAATCTAATAGGTCTGAAAGCTTTTTTGAAATAGTTTTTTTCCTGATACACTGGCCTTACATGGATTCAAGGTTTGTCATTCATCATTCAAGAATGATGGATCTAGTTTTGTAAAGCTGAAAAGAAAAGAAAATTCCTTTTCATTTTAGACATTAGCAAAGTTTGGATAGAATTATGAGGATTTTTTTCTGCATAAATTTCAGATGAGTTTAGAGAAAATAAAGCATTTATTTTTTTAAACTATTTATTTTAATCAAACCATTTTTGATAGTATGACCTCCCCCATCCCTTTCTCTACAGGAGTTGAATGGTCTGAGCCACAAGTATCAGTTTATACTTAGTTGTATCAATTATACCAGCTTGAAATTTCTTGTGCAAGTCACTGATCACCATCCTGTGTTCAGACATCCCTCCAAGTGACAAAGCCTAACAGATTTTATCCACCTTCAGGGGTACCTTTGGATGACATCAGACTAAATGGAAAAATCAATCCTTTAATTAAGAGTAATTTAAACATACTTGTCTCAGAGACTGAATATACAGTGAGGGCAATACTATGATGACGCATCAGAAGTAGTACATTGTCAGGATATCTTTGTACCATGGTAAGGTGCAAGTGGAAAAAAGTTCTTCCTTGCAAGTATATTGTTGTTGTTGTTGTTGTTGTTGTTGTTGTTGTTGTTGTTATTATTATTATTATTATTATTATTATTATTATTATTATTATTATTATTAGTCTTATGATAAGATGTTTAGACTACTTTGGCATTTTTATGGAGTCCTTCCCCAAGGACCCCAGTTAAGCAGGTGTTTTTTGATTATCTTAAAAGTAATGTAAACAGATGTAAACTGTTCTGCATAAAGCTCAATTTGACAGATGGTGATTTTACCAGTGTTAATGGGATTCAAGTGATGCTCCTGATGTTTTGGAATTTCACCCAAGGAGGCTATTACTGTTGTCTATTGCTGGTTTTTCTTATGGAAATGCAGACTGTTGTATGAATTCCCACAAGATGAAGTTATCTGATTCAGTTCCAGAGGCCATCCAGATTCACAATTTCTCCCCACCTCTTCTTCTTCTTCTTCTTCTTCTTCTTCTTCTTCTTCTTCTTCTTCTTCTTCTTCTTCTTCTTCTTCTTCTTCTTCTTCTTCTTCTTCTTCTTCTTCTTCTTCTTCTTCTTCTTCTTCTTCTTCTTCTTCTTCTTCTTCTTCTTCTTCTTCTTCTTCTTCTTCTCCTCCTCCTCCTCCTCCTCCTCCTCCTCCTCCTCCTCCTCCTCCTCCTCCTCCTCCTCCTCCTCCTCCTCCTCCTCCTTCCCCACAAGAGCTTAAAAGTGAGTTTGAAAAAAGATGAATAACATTTTCTCAGAGGAGAGGGAACAGGATTGTTTTCTATCAAAATCATTCCATCCAAATATGCTTCATCTTCTCCAAAGCAAGAGACATATACTGTATAGGTAACAGCTGTATCTGTTGATTAGAATGCAGTTAAAAAATGAAGCAGGAATAAAGACAATTGAGAAATAATTAATATTGTTTCTCTTTTTCTTTCTTTCTTTGTTTCATCTGAGATTATATGCCAACGAAATCAGTGGGGCTCGCTCTAGTGACATATTTCTTTCCTTCTTCTGTCCAATCATGTCCAATTCTGGGAGTCTACCTTCAGTTTTCTTGGCAAGGTTTTTCAGAAGTGATTTGCCATTGTTTTTCCCTTAGGATTTAGAGAAAGTAAATGAAGATTAACCATCTGGGTTTGTGCCTGGGGCAAGACTAGTACTCACAGGCTCCTAGTTTTTAGCCTGACACTAAACACTAGACCAAATTGGCTCTTAAATTATTTTTACAGGCTTAGAACTCTTAATGTGAATGGCACACATAATATTAAAAAAATCAAATCAATTTTGTTTATTATCATTTGAATAACAATTTAATATATTAAGCTTCCACTGATTCTCCTCATGGATGCTTTCCATTGAGCATTACAAACATATATGTTAGTTATATTGCATACCTTTAACCAAATATATTATACAATAAAAGTGGTTGAATTGCTACAATTTATGTTCACTTCCATCAATTTGATCAGTATTCTGAAGACTTCAAGTATTTAAAAATGTTATGCAACTAGCATTAAAAGCAAAGTAGAGATTTGATTATTAGATATTTTGATTGTGTTGTTTTGGCTATTTTTTACATAAAAGTGTATTTTAAAAACCAATCTTTCTTTGGATTGATCTCTGGATAATTCACAGGTAGATTATATAGTATTTCATACATTTTTTTCCGGTAGCCTTTATTCTCATGGTTAAGTTTAATTATGTTCTCGCTATGCTCATAAACTTAGAAAGGATTTTCCTTAAGCTTCTTCTTCTGCAGTCTATATTAAGACTTTAAGCTCTAAAATTCAATGTAAGTATAATGGATTTTGCCACTTTAACATGGAAGAAAAAAAAAAAGACCCAATGTGCAGACAAGATTACACATTTTACATTGGATTTGAATCTTTTCATTTTAATTGCAGGATTTAAAACCTTTGATGGACTCAAAACTTTAACCACATCATTTGCATTAGAAAGGGGGGGCAGGAAAGGTTCAATCCCATTTAAAGATGCTGATGAAGCAAATGGCAACAAAGTGCACAACTTTTCATTTGACAATCCGCATGTTTGATAACATCAAAGAAGCATTTTAGCCTCCAACGCTAAGTCCTATTTTAAGAATAAAATTGGTAATTGAAGTTAATGAAAACAGACTCCATCCAAGTTGCAGGTATATATACTGACCACAGTTCTAGTCAACTTTAACTGATCTTGAAAAGTTAAGGAGAGTTGGATCTGATTAGTACTAAGAAAGGTGTATGAATAAAGGAGAATAATGTAGCTCAGGGTTGAAATGAGAGGTCCCATGATGCTTTCTGAGCTTGGTGGTTTTATTGCAGATGTTTCATTATCCAAACTAGGTAACATCATCAGTGCTGGTAAGGAGTGGGGTTTGCTCTCAGTTTATATTCTAGTGGTCACTTGCCCTCTTAGTGTTGGTGGAGGTGATCTTAAAAGTTCTTTGGTTGGGCTCTTTACTGTTGACTTCTTCGGTGGTGAGATTCATTTTTTTTACTACCGGTTCTGTGGGCATGGCTTGGTGGGCGTGGCAGGGGAAGGATACTGTAAAATCTCCAGTCAGAGGTGGCATTTGCCAGTTCTCCAAACTACTCAAATTTTCCGCTGGTCAGAACTGGTCAGAACCTGCTGAATACCACCTCTGTGTCATCTGCAAGAAAGTGTCGACTACAAAATCCTAGTAGTACTGTTTTTATAGCTAGCACAGAAGTTAAAACATTTAAAAAGAAAACTTCTCTTGAAAACTTTCTTCCCTTTTCCTTCAAAAAAAGACAGTCACATTCCTCCTAATTCAATTCAGAACTGGTTCTCGCAAACTAATCAATTTTCTCTCAAACCAAAAAGTCACTCATTTCTGATTGAGTTGTACAGCTCACATCAATTGGCTCCCTTAAGAGTTGCTCACTTCCCCTTCTTTTTCCTCCAAATTCTCAGGAAAAAAAAACAAGGATGTAGTATAGAAAATTGCTTACTATGGATCCTAGAAAATCTAATCATCAAGACGTTACTTAAAGATGCATGGCATAGAAAGAGCTTTAAAAAAACATTATGAATGATTTATTCCAGAGTAACTCATAGATCAGATCCTGCTTCATAAAACAGATGACACATAACAGAGACTGCGTACAATCCATTGCCAAGGTCATGTTTTTTTTTTGTTTGTTTATAGTTTCTTACCCAATAATAATAATTGATCATCTTGGAATGCCATAAGACATTATTTCCATTATTTCTCCTACAACATACTTCTTCTTGTTTTTTTTTCCCTGGCTTTAAAAAGTCTGCTTTCTGCCCATGGAGATTTCCTCAATGTGGAACAGAAGAAACAAAACAAAAAACTAAATCCCACTCCATATTTATCACTATTAGAATCAGCCGACATTGTGCTATCAGCAATGAGTGAAAAGAATGAGAAATCACTCAGCACCACTTTCTTGACTTACCAATTACTAATGTGTTTCTGTTTCAGGTGGACCTTAATTGATAAGATATATTGTATATGCACTTGTTGTAAATGTGGAAGAACCATTGATGTCAGGGAGAATTCTAATGGCCATTTAAAAAAAAAAAAAGAATGTACATAGGCATAAATATATTTTTAACCCTTTGCTGCACTCAGAACAAGTTAATTCTTGACTTACGACTGCAATTGAGCTCAGAATATCTGTTGATGAGTGAGTTATTTGTTAAGTGAGTTTTGCCCTCATTTTACAACCTTTCGTGACACAGTAGTTAATGAATTGCTGCTGTTGTTAAAGTTAGTAGCCCGGTTGCTAAGGGAATTTGGCTTCCCCATTGACTTTGCTTTTCAGCCTCAGCTCCTCTTGGGTCAATTGTTCCAACAAGGTAATAAACACCAAGCAAGTCCTTCAGGCTAGCAAAATGGTCTTTTATTCTTTTGCAGTCAGGGACATCAAGAAGCAACGTAGAAACAAATTCAAAGTCATCTCTGAGCATTCACTAGCTCAGAGCTATATTTATCCAATATGTGTAGTTAACCCCTGCAATATCCGGAGTTCTCCTGACGAGCCAACATCCTTATCATTATGCTTACCTATTATCAACCCCCCATCCCACATCATTATGGGGAGCCTCAGTGGCGCAGTGGTTAGAGTGCAGTACTGCAAGCTACTCCTACTGCAATTTGACAGATCAAATCCCACCAGGCTCAAGTTTGACTCAGTCTTCCATCCTTCCAAGGTGGGTAAAATGAGGACCCAGATTGTTGGGGGCAATATGCTAACTCTGTAAACCACTTTGAGAGAGCTGGAAAGCACTATAAAGTGGTATAAAAGTCTAAGTGCTATTGCTATTATGCTTACATATTATCAATCCCCCATTATATTATCATCAATCCACCACCATCTAATGCACAGCTTGATCCATAATACTTCCACCATCCTTACACAAGTGAGATCTGTTTGCACTGTTGTCAGCCCAGTAGTCCGCTTTCTTCCTCTTCTCGACTATCTGACATTCTTGTCAATGTCGTGCTTGCAATTCATCACTGTTACTTCAGGCGTTGCTCCGCCAATGTCATCAGTGTGAGCGCAGTCACATACAAGCCAAATTGACTGGCTGAACACCCCCCGGTCAGAAAGTGTCCAACACGTTGAGATGGAATCTCTCCCAGTTGATGCACACACATGACCCAAACTCAATAGGCACTGATGTGCCGCATGCCACTCAGACCAGAACGTGACCCGAACCCAAAAGGTACAGCATGCCACTGATGTGTCGCGCTTTATTCTGACCGGAGCGCAGCAGTCAGCAGATCACAAATGGTGATCACATGGCCCTTGGATGCTGCAGCTGTCACATATATGAGTCAGTTGCCAAGAGTTTGAAATTGGATCACCTGACCACAGGGTTGCTGCAATGATTGTAAATGAGAGTATGTGTTTTATGGTAAAATAGGCAAGTAACCTATTTTAATTTGTCAAGATTTATGTCTAAGGTGAGGTACAATAATTGAAAACCACTCAGAAGAATCTTAATGTGGCTATATAATAATGACTATAATAATTTCAAGGGGAAAAAAAGAATGAAAGCATGCATAAAGCAGCATAGATATCTAGTGTAAACAATAATGATTTCAAGCCATTATTCTATCATAAATTGCATAATACCCTTCATTTGTGCAATGAATCTCATGATGAACATGAGGATAGACACACACACACACACACACACACTTACATACCAGTGGTGGTACTGGTTCTATGGGCGTGGTTTGGTGGGCGTGGCAGGGGAAAGATACTGTAAAATCTCCAGTCAGAGGTAGTATTTGTTGGTTCTCCAAACTACTCAAAATTTCTGCTACCGGTTCTCCAGAACTGGTCAGAACCTGCTGAATACCATCTCTGTTACATACACTTACTGTTCTGACCCAACCCTGTTACCAGCAAGAAAATCTCAAACAAACACAGCAACTCAAACCTTCACAGCTTTAATCTACAAATAAACTTCTTTGTAGATAAAAGATGGCTTGCAGCCAATTAGTCCAACCAGAAAAGCCTTGACAGAATTCTTCAGATAAGTCGGAGTCTCTACACACAATACGTGTGAGTCCTTAGAACATTTTTGCTTTCTGCAAAAGCATAAACCTTTTAAAACCAGGCTTATATTCCCTGGAGGGAGAGGCCATTACATTGCATCCTTACTCCTGAGTTGCCTGTGCTGCTCCAGCTGTTCTCTTCTACAAATCATCCTGCACTCATGCACACTTGGCACAGGCTCCTCGGGAACCTCCTCATCACTGCTGCCAGCCCCCACAATCCCTGAAGGCAGCAGTCTACTCCCTCATCGTCCCGGCCCCTCATCCAACTCCTCGCTCTCCTCCACCGACCGCACCTGCTGCCGCCTAACACAACACATACATGCACACACACACATACATACATATGTATAGGTATATGATATGCATATTTACATACATATGCATATAGGTATATGATATGCATATGTACAAGGGAACATAGTAGTGCAGTGGCTAAAATGCTGAGCTTGTCAATGAGAAAGGTTGGCAGTTCAGTGATTCAAATCCCTAGCACTGCATAATGGAGTGAGCTCCCATTACTTGTCCCATCTTCTGCCTACCTAGCAGTTTGAAAGCACGTAAAAATGCAAGTAGAAAAATAGGGACCACTTTGGAGGGAAGATAACAATGTTCCGTGCACCTTTGGCATTTAGTCATGCTGGCCACATGACCACGGAGATGTCTTCAGACGTCTGGCTATTTGGCTTTGTAACAGAGATTAGCACTACCGCCTAGAGCCGAAAATGACTTGCATGTATGTGTGAAGGGAACCTTTACCTTTGCATAGGTACAGTTTTAATTCTCTCTGTTCATTTAGCCATGCATTGTTTAGAATGCAGTACTGCAGGCTAACTCACTGCTTACTCCATGAGTTTAATCCCGACTTGCTCAAGTTGGATTCAGCCTTCCATGATCCTTCCGGGGTTGATAAAATGAGGACCCAGATTGTTGGGGGCAATATGCTGACTTTGTAAACTACTTAGAGAGGGCTGTAAAAGCACCATGAATATATGGTAAGCCTAAGTGCTACTGCTATCTTTTATTAGAGCTACTGGAACACTGAGGAAATATAAACAGGAACATCCTTAAGATGGGGTGGTGGTGGTGGTTTTCTGTTTTGTTTATCCAGAGTTGTCTAACATTCACAAACCACACAGGAATTATGCTAAATCTCCAGCTGCTTGTTGATCAGCAAAACAGCAGGCCGAGGAACAGTAGCAAGATCAACCTGGATAAGTAAGACAGCAACTATGTCTCAGAGCAGATACCTAGGAGTTAAAGATCTATAGTGTATTTGCTGTGCAGAAATTTATCTTCCAGTTTTGGAAAAGTTTTCTTCCTGTGCCAAAGAAGCTGGTGATTTTTTTTTCCTTTTTATTTTTGGGATGCTTTAGACATCCATCAGAATGTCTTGGGGGGATGTTTTTCAGCTGCCTTTATAGCTGATAAGGGCTTGTGGTGTTATTGTTATTGTTCTCATATCTTCACATTGCAGGGTTCCTGTCTGCCCATGCTTTTGATTTGAAAATATAGTTCTTTACAATGCCTTTTTCTTGAACCCAGCAGGATTCCATCTTGGGGAAACTAAGGTTTCAGTGTGACATGCTCCATAACCACCAATTGGAATTGGTGATTACTACCCTCCTATTCTTGCAGGAAAATAATTAAGTAGATCCATTTCAATTAGTTTTCAGAACATTGCATTTTGGTTATACAATTACTGTAAAGGTTCCAGAGTGAAACTAAACAAAACAAAACCTGATAATTCATTTACAACTTTGAGTTTCTTTTACATTGTGATACCATTAAGAATACTCGTGAAGCCATGTAGGTTTTCTGAAATAGTCCCACGTATATTCTATACCTCTTTTGCTATGAGACTCTATGGAGTAGAATTTAGAATTTAGGGTTAGTTTGCAGAATCCCATTCTTCTTCCTTTCCCCCAATTTCTGTAGGCCTTTGTTCTTACATAATATGTGCTACTTCAAGAGTATTCAGCAGCATTTCTTCAAAAAAGAGACCAATGTCTTTAATTCCTGTTGTTCAACATTTTAATAGAGTCACATAGGGCCATTCTGCTTGTTTAATTTACCTGCTTTGCATCTAAGAAGAATCTTTTTTAGAATAAAAGTGTTCTACTCTTTAACGCTGCCTACGGTTGGACTTAAGCATAGTACACAAAATTATCTGCTACAATGTCCTACCAGTCAATGAATACTTCAGCTTCAACCACAACAATACAAGAGCAAACAACAGATACAAACTCAATGTTAACTGCTTAAAACTTGATTGCAGAAAGTACAACTTCAGCAACAGAGTGGTCAATGCCTGGAATGCACTACTTGACTCTGTTGTTACATCCTCAAACCCCCAATCCTTTAACCTCAAACTATCCACTATTGACCTCACCCCATTCCTAAGAGGTCTGTAAGGGGTGTGCATAAGTGCACAATCGTGCCTACCGTCCCTGTCCTATTGTCCCCATTTATTTGTATCTATTTCCTGTATTCTTACTCATGTTTATACTTATACCTATTATCTTGTAAGCAATTGACAAATCAAATAAAAAAATAAAAAAATAAAAATCTCTTTCATAACTCTACCTTCAGAGGGAGGTAGGGTAGCAGGTAGCTTTATACAGGTCCCCTCAATTTGCGATCACAACTGAGCCCAACATTGATGTTATTGAGTGTGAAATGTGTTAGGTGAGGTTTGCCCCATGTTACGTTTTTTTCTTGCCACATTTGTTAAGTGAATCAATGGAGTTGTTAAATTAGTAACATGGTTGTTTAAGTGAATCTGGTTTTCTCATTGACTTTGCTTGATCATATCACTCCTCAACACTGCAACTATCATAAATGTGAATAAGTTTTCAAGCAGCTATTGGAGATGCTGCAATGGTTGTAAGTGTGAAAAATGTCATAAGTCACTTTTTTCAGTGATGTTGTAAAGGTCACTAGATGAATTGTTGCAAGTTGAGGACTATGTGCATAGTAGAAAAGTTATAAGTGGCTTTTGTAAAAGAGAACATAGTAGTCTTTGGAGACGGTAGTTGTTATGAAAGAAAACAACAAAGAAAAGCTTTTTTTAGGAAATAAAAGAGTTTACTCCAGTCTATCTACAGCTATGCCTATGGCATGCTCTTCTTCATTACAGAGAAGAGCGTCTCTGGTAAGCATCTGTAATGAGACATGGGGCAGGGGGAAAGCTTTCAGACAAGAAAAGCAGACAAAAATGCAAAACTATTTTATTAATTTTCTTGACATCTTTTGATTTGAATGTTATTGAATTTATAGATGCAGAAAACCAGGGCATGAAAAGTTGAATTCTAAATCACTTAATAAAAATGATTCCTTTTCATTATATGACTTTGAAAATAATGAAAAATGATGAGCCTCCCCCCTCCCCCCTTCCTTCCTTCCTTCCTTCCTCACTTCCTTCCTTCCTCCCTCCCTCCCTCCCTTTCTTCCTCCCTCCCTCCCTTCCTCCCTCCCTCCCTTCCTCCCTCCCTCCCTCCCTTCCTTCCTTCCTCCCTCCCTCCCTCCCTTCCTCCCTCCCTCCCTTCCTTCCTTCCTCCTTGCCCTCTGCATATCTAAATTGTAATTGTCGCATTACTGTTAATTCATCACTTCTTTGGGTTTATCCATTGTGCTTTGCCTTGGTCACCATCAATCACAAATGCAGAGACCTTGTTCTATAAAGTCATCAGCTTGATGCCGGGTACCACTGTACATTACTTATTGACACCTACATGCATTTAATCACACTGATAGTTTCTTCCAAGTGTTTGGTAGAACACTTATCAAGAAAATGCCATCTGGCACTAGGCGTGCCTTCTCATAACTATGTGTCAATAATTTTTTTTTTTTTTTGCAGTGATGTTGGATCCCTCATTTCTTGCACTTGTAATTCTAGGGCCAGATGTTTTCATGAAGCTCCTTCAATACTGCTGTTATGTTTTTGGTAGAGGTCTCTCTGACTAAACCATTATTATGCAAATCATACAATTCAGAGTCTGCTAAGATCAAAAGAGACAAAGATGTGCAGACTTAAAGCAAGAAAGTATGCAGGTGATTCTTGGAGGCTTTCTGTATAAAGCAGCTCGGAACCTTTCTGCTTCTGTTACATATTTATGAGAAGGTATTTGGCATTGCTATCCATTTCATATTGGACAAATATCTAATAGGTAAATAATGTAAGATTTCAAAACACGCCTTTGCTATATATTTTCAGGTATGCATCTTTGATCAAACTAGCATCAGTTAACTGTAGGACAAATGTAAATAGTTAATTGATATCAGTTTTATCAATAGCGAAAATATGTTTAAACCAGAAGTGGTATTCAGCAGGTTCTGACCAGTTCTGGAGAACCAGTAGCAAAAATTTTGAGTAGTTCGGAGAACCGGAAAATACCACCTCTGACTGGCCCCGCCTCCATCTATCCTCTGCCTCCTGAGTCCCAGATGATCGGCTGGGTCTTCTATGGTTGCCCTGCACAGGAGAATGGAGTTGGAAAGCAGGTTAGTGGGGTGGGGAGGCAATGGGGATTTTGCAGTAAGTTTCCCCTGCCACGCCAACTAAGCCACACCACACTCACCAAGCCACACCCACAGAACCGGTAGTAAATTCTTTTAAATCCCACCACTGGTTTAAACATAGTGATTGGGAATAAAATGGAATCTCTATGGAATTACAGTGAACCGGCAAGGAATTAAGTATTTTAGTATTTATTTGATTTGTCAATCGCTTACAAGATACAGGTATAAGAATAAATATAGTTTTGAATACATGAGATAGATACTTATAAGAAAAATTTAAAAAATAGGACAGGGTCAGTAGGCACGATTGGTGCGCTTATGCACGCCCCCTACAGGCCTCTTAGGAAGGGGGTGAGGTCAATAGTAGACAGTCTAAGGTTAAAGTTTTTGGGGTTTGGGGAAGAAACCACAGAGTCAGGTAGAGTATTCCAAACATTGACCACTCTGTTGCTGAAGTCGTATTTTCTGCTATCAAGTTTGGTGCAGTTAACCTTGAGTTTGTATCTATTGTGTGTTCTTGTGTTGTTATGGTTGAAGCTGAAGTATTCATTGACAGGTAGGACATTGCAATGTATGATTTTATATACTATATTTAGATCAGACCGGAGGCAGAATAGTTCTAGAGTTTCTAGGTCTAGAGTTTCAAGTCTGGTAGCATAAGGTATTATACAATGAGTAGAGGAGTGGAGAACTCCTCTTGTGAAATATTTCTGGACTTTTTCAATTGTTTTAATATCAGATACATGATATGGGTTCCAGACTGATGAGCTGTATTTAAGTATAGGTCTAGCAAATGTTTTGTATGCTCTAGTTAGTAGTGTGATATTTCCAGAGAAGAAGCTACGTAGGATTAGATTAATAACTCTTAATGCCTTTTTGGCTATGTAGTTACAGTGGGCTCTAGGACTTAGATCATTTGAGATGAGTACTCCAAGGTCGTTGACAAAGTTTGGATCCTCAACAAGGTCTTGACTATTTAGCTTGTATTTTATTTTCTGATTTTTTTCCTGCCAATACGTAAGACAGAGCATTTATTTGTTGAAATTTGAAGTTGCCATTTGATTGACCATTCTGATACATAGCCAAGGTCTTTTTGGAGGGTAGTAGTATTGTCTGTGGTGTTGAATAGCTTTACATCATCAGTGAAGAGAACGCAGTTGCTCTTAACATGATCCCAGAGGTCATTTATGTATAGTATGAAGAGAGTTGGTCCTAGAACACTGCCTTGGGGGACACCACTATTGACAGGTACAGAATTTGATAGGACACTCCCAATTTTGACCATTTGTTGTCTAGAAGAATGCTTCTATCCAGTTATGTACATGTCCAGAGATACCATAATATTTTAGTTTTAGGAGTAGTTTGTCGTGTACCACTGAATCAAAGGCTTTACAGAAGTCTATGTAGATTGTGTTTATTGCTTTGCCCTGATTGAGTTGTGTAGTCCATATGTTTTTGCAGTGTAAGAGTTGCAGATTACAGGATAGTTTTTTTCTGAAACCAAATTGTTTATTAGAGAGTAGATTGTTTGTCTCTAAGTGGAGGATAATGGATTAGTTAATAATTGATTCCATGACTTTACAGGTGATGCAGCATAAGGAGATTGGTCTGTAATTTTCAATGAGGCTGGGGTCTCCCTTTTTGAAGATGGGGATGACCATGGCTTGTGACCATAGTTTTGGCAAGGAGCTGGTCCTGAAAGATTTTTCAAAGATTATGCGTAGAGGTTCGGCTATGGCAGTGGTTAGCTTTTTAAAGAAGTAGGCACATATTCCATCTGGTCCAATAGATAGAGATGGTTTTAGATTGTGTAGTGCTTTTTCAACAATGTCTTCTGTAAAATTGATATGTGTTAGATCATTGTAGTTGTCCATGGTTCAACTAGGAAGTACTGGGCTTGATCTATTGCTGTTTACAAATACTGAGCCAAAGAATGTGTTAAAGAGGTTTGCTTTCATGGTGTCATTGTTGCAGTCTTTGCCATTAGGTCCTTTCAGGGGTGGGATGGACCTTGAGTTTTTTAGTTTGTTGTTTATAAAATTGTAGAAAGCACAGGTGGAATTTGTGCGTAGAAGGTTTTCCTCTTGTTTAATGTGATAATTAGTGCATTCAATTTTTATCTGGTGGCATAAATTTTTCTATCGGCTTTTGAAGTTGGCAACGTGATCAGATATGTTTTTTCACCAAAGTGATCTCTTTTTGGATTGAAGCTTCCTTATTGTTATGGGTAATCTGTTTTTCCTGGTTTTGGGAGTTGTTATTGGTACATATAGTTTAATGGCTCTTTTGATTTCTAGTAGGAATATGTTGTAATGGTCTTCAACAGTATTGCATGCAGTGAATGGAAATTGCCAGTCAAGGGAGAGAGATTGTTGATTATAAGATCATAGTTGCCTTTTTTGAAGTTATAATTGGGGATTTTGTTGTTGTGATATTTTTGTGTGGACGTATGTTGAGACAAAAGTCAATCATATTGTGGTCACTGTTGGAAAAGTGTTCTTTAATTTGTATTCCGTAAATTGAATTCAAACTATTTCAGAAGATGAGATCGAGGCAGTTGTTAAGCTTAATATTGTTGGTTACTAATTTTTCCAGTCCCAGATTAGTCACAGCATTGTGGAAGGTTGCATGTATGGGTTCAGTTGTACATTCACTCAGAGTCCAGTTAACATGAGGTAGATTGATGTCACCAAGAAAGATAAAAGTGTGTGGGCAGGATGCTGCCCATGTTAGTAGTGTATTTAGCTTGTTTACATGTTCAGTGTCATAATCAGGGGCTCTGTAACATAGTAAGAACTGAAACGTAAGTAAGTAAAATGTAAGTAATTACATAAATGTATGTAAGTAAAATGTAAGTAAGTAAAAGTAAGAAGTGAAATTGAAAACTGTAAAATTGCACAAGTTTGAAAAAATGATGAAAAAGTTATAATATATTGTAAGAATGCTGGAAAACTGTAAGGCTGCAGGTGTAAGTAATGTAATTAAAGAAATATTAAAGCAATTTGCTTATGGGATGACTTGTTTGATATCTGTTTGAAGACTGTCTAAGCATGAAAGAATTGTGTTTTGCTTTTGTTTTCTCTACAAAGGAGAAAGGAACTTGCTAAACTTCTGATTCAAGGAGACATGAGGTCTCATTGAGAAAAATTAAGGAAGGTGGTGTGGCTTCAGATTGGCCAGGTGTATGCCAGCAATTATTATTTTTTTGTTTCCAGTCACTGAGAAGGAACCACAATGGCTCAGTGGTTAAGATGCTGGGCTTGTCAGCTGAAAAGCTGACAGCCCAGATTTGAGACACAAGCACTGTGCGAGTGGGTAAGCTCCTGTTACTCACTCCAGCTCCTGTTAACCTAGGCAGTTCAAAAGCATGCACATGCAAATAGATAAATAAGAACCACTATTACTTTCAATGGGAAAGTAACAGCCCTACATGTTTTGCCAGATGCTCTATGCTGCGGCATGATGTCATGCTGGCCACAAAACTATGGAAACATCATTGAACAGCACTGGCTTAATGGCCTTGAAAGAGAGATGAGCACCCCCCTCAGGGGTGAGATTCTCCCAGTTTGGACTGGTTCGGGCGAATCCCTAGCTCCAACGATCAGCTGGCAGTGAACTGGTTCACTCCAACTATCATGTGGGCCTTCCCGTCTACTGCTGTGTTGTACTTACCTGTATCCTCTCAGCTGATTCACGCGGCAGACCAGATTGCTGCTCCTTAGTTGGGTTACTCCCCAGTAGTAACATAGCAGGTAAGTTTTTTCGGAAAGCTGTTCACTCACGCGCAGCAAAGCACACAATCACTGAACCAGTTGTTATACCAGCAGCATCCTACCACTGCCACCCCCCCCCCAAAAAAGTATTTGGCTATGACTAGGTGAGTAAAATGTGCAAGAACTCCTTTCCCTTGTCCTTAGTCACCAAGAAATATCCAAATATTTTTGTTTACCAGGAACATAAAGTGAACAATTGCAAAGAAAATGTTCATCAATTCATTTACTTGCTTGTTTATTTTCATTCATTATTTGCCATTTGTGTATAAAAATCAGATCTATTCACAAAAGGCTTACTAAGGATGAAAAAGTAGATGAATATATTTTAAGACATGAAAATATAAGGGGAGATGTGTTAGTTAGCTAGAAATGAAGAACGCCAGGAATGATAATAGTAGAAAAGAGGGCTTTGATGACTTTGTTAAATGGAAAGGAGGGTTGGATATGTCAGGAGAAAAGTAAACGTTGAATAGAGTGGAAAGTAATTCACATTCAGAAAGTAAAAAAGATCACCAAGGAACATCCATTAAGCAAGAATGAATAGGTTGAGAAGAAGGGAAGACTAAAGAAATCATTATTGGATGGAGTTAATGTAATGCTAAAAAAGGACAGAGATGAGCATTTTCCTGAATCACCAGGAGATTAGGCTTTTATTACAAAAAGATCTTTATTTTTCAAATATATGCAAAATACTTGGGATGCTCCCATAAAATCAACATTGGTTTTCCTATCACTTTTATCTCTTTATGTCCCCTTTTCAATCTTATTTTAATTTAATTCCTTTTACTTCGAAAACAGACTTTACTTTGGGACTTTCTCTGGTTCAAACAGCATCTTTTCTTGGCAAGGACATGAAGTTCTTCACTTCATCCCTCCTGATATTGTTTCTCCCAGAATATTTATCTCTTAACAATTTTTTTGACTCTTTTATTGCTTTACAACCCAGTTCTTAAACTTTATTACTTTCACTACTCTCTTTCTCTCTTTATCTTTCTCCTCCTCTTAACCCCATTCCCTAGAGTCACTTGATTTGTTCTTTCCAGCATCTGGTTCTGCAATTGCTCATAATAGAATAGAAGTCTCTCAATGTCTTCTGCTGCTGCGAGACCATTTCTTTCTCTCAACCTTCACCCTTTTATGGGAATTATCTGAGTGAATGTAACAATCTCTTTTGTTGTACTCTTCTCTTTTTCCTGTCCCTTAAAAGATTCCACATAGCTGTTTTCCTTTTCTTTTATTCTTTGCCCCAGCAACTATCACAATGGACTTTGCATAATTAAGAGCTGGAGCAAATAACAAGACCATCCTCATTCCTCCAATCTTCTTTTCTTCCAGGTCAACTTTGCATGAATTTCTGGGAGTTTTAGTCTGTTGGATTGCTAATTGCAAGTTTTCCACCCCTGCCTTTCCCATAAACATACAGAGAGACTCTTCAAATAGTAATCTTTTCTCTATAGCTCACCACTTCATTCTCTTTCTCCTCAAGGCTCTAAAAGCCTTGAGGTCCTAAAGTTTATGAGCATTGTCACTTCTAATTTCCATCTCCTTCTCTTCTTGTCTTTGTTTCTTTTTTGTTTGCAACAGTCTCCAATCTTTTACTGTTCAGCAGCTCCTCCTGTCACCAGTAGCTTTCCTTCGGCTAGCTGTTAACAGTTCCTATTTGAAACATCCCACCTTCACCTTTCTATTTTCAGAAAGCTCTCTGTCTATTGCCACAGGACATGCAATCCTGTGTGAGATACGATAGTCTCAGAGGCAGGGAGAGGTGCAACATTGGCCATGTTTCCATTATTTTAATCTCATGTCCCTGTTTCCTACTCCTTTCCTATAGTCTGCATAATGATACTTAGGAGATGAATATGCGAAGCCATTGGCGTAAAGGAAAAAAAAAAGTGCTGTAGCCAACCAGCCCCATTCCCCAAAAAAGTGAATAATTGTTTGTGTGCATGTGTGTTGTGTAGGGCTTCTGGACACCTCTTCCATAGCAGAAAGGAAGCCTTGGCATACAGAAAGGATATTCCAAAGGAATTTAGTTGCAGGAAATGGTAAATTCTCAACTGAGGGCCAAGCCAAATTTTAGGTGAAGAAGTGCCACATAAAACAAGAGACTCAGCACCTTCCCTCTTAATAGCTTCCTCGCACCAGGGACAAAGGTATTTTCACTGACCAGCAAAACCCATTTCAGAACTGGAAGTCTTCTAAGCACAGTTTAAAATGTCACGGGATTGATGTCTTCATGCCACGAAGGATAGGAAATAAATTCTCAAACATTTAAAAAGTTTAGGCTGTTCAATTAGAGTGCCATTAATTCTGTCTAATGATGGCAATTTGCGTGACTGTTAGTTACTAATGCAGCTTTTGGTTAATGAGAATTTGCCATTTCAAATACTGATTAAAACTAGTCCTTTTCTGGTACAGTCTAGCCTTGTTGGTAGATTGATCTCATTAAAAAAAAAGTCTGATAAATAATCAAGCTCTTTGTGATCTCTCACTCCAACCCCTGGTAATTCTTTGGGGAAAGTCTTTATAAAGACTTTTTACTTTAGACCTGCAGAAAGACAAACTTAAGGCCTTAAAAAATTACAATGGAGGTGTCATGCCCCTGGTGGAGACTGACTCTGAGGGAGAGGAGGAACAGCCGACAGGGAGTGGAAGTGTGGCTCTGGAGGTTGTGGAGGAGGCTGGGGAAGGGCAGAGGCCATCTGGGCAGTTAGAGGAGGACCCAGGCTCATCCCCTCTCCATCCTAGGGCACACAGGGAGGAGAGGAGAGGGGAGAGATGTGGTCTACTGGGGAGAAAAGGGTCTTGATCCTCTTCATGGGCTGCAGCTGTGACAACTGAATAAGAGGACGGACATGCCTATGGGTGAGTGCTGGAAACAAAGCATGGAAATATCTCTAGTTTATTTCTCTTCTCTGAGTTTGGCGTCCTTCCCAGTGTGTGTTCTGATATCTGTGGATGTCTTCAAGCCCTTATCTTGCCTGGTTTGTGTTTTTTTTTTTTTACTCTTTATAATTTAAATGGCATTTCCTCCTTCTTGTAACTGCTTGTGTGGGAGTTTTTTGTCCCCAGTTAAGGATATTTGGAGCTTAGTGACTGTGTTTATTTTGTATCCACCCTGGGTCATCACAGGAGGCTGAGAAAATATCTACAGACTCTTCACATCCTGGACATTAACTCTTTCAATTTCTCTCCTCACGATGCCACTATAGGTCATTCCATGCTAAAACAACTAGACACAAAGACAGTTTTTTCCCTCATGCCAGCGCTCTGCTGAAGCACCTAATTCACACAGTACTGTCTTATGTCTAAGGATATTTACCTATGTAGTAGGGCTGTATTATTATTATTATTCTCATCTTTTCTACTACCTTCTCCAATTGGTATCTCATAATTATATTACCTTGTTGTTTATATGTACATCGAGACCTTATGCACCGGAGACAAATTTCTTGTGTATCACACATGATCAATATTCTGTTCTCTTCTGTACTGTACTGTTCTGTTATTCTTCTTTAGTTTCACCAAAAGCTGACTTTGAGTTTGTGAGGGACTTATGGTATCACCATTACAGAGTAAAACAGAAATCGAGTCATTGTCACTGGAAAATGAAACTCCCTTTAGATAGGGTTTTAATGATAGAATCAATATCGATATTGATTAAATAGATGAATAGCCAAGGTTCAGGTCTTCCAGAATTTACTTAAATTAAATTTTATGGTTGTGAGGTTGCTTAATATTTGTTTGATTCATATTCCACCTTTCCGCTCTCTCAACTCTGTAGATTAAGCTGAAAGGTTGTAGCTGATTCAAAATCACTCAGTGAGTTTCATTGAGTCAAAGTTGACTCAAAATCAAATCTCCAAATCCCATCCCAACATATTACTCATCCCTCAGCACTCCCTGTTATTTAAATTTCAGACTGCTTGACTCAAAATAGATCCCAGATGTACATTTTCACAGCAAAACATCTAGAAATGCATGCTATGATACCCACTGTGCTTATTAATATACATTGTTTTTGTTTAAAATTCGGGCACAAATGTTTATGTGACTTATTTTTAGATTGCAAAGTAACATGTAAACAGAATGGATTTATGAATGTATATGTGTGTGTATAAATAATATATAAATTAATATGAACTAGAATTAGAAAGATGAAAATAAAGCTTATCCTCAAAGCACTTGAATATTTTTCTCAATTGGTCCAAAGAGTGCAGTGGACCAACAATCTACATGTTTATGTGACTTCTTGGTTGATTAATTTAAGGGGAAATATGTGTTTCATCCATTGATACAAAGAAGTTTGTCTCAGATAAATGCTGATACTGCTAGCCTGACAAGACTCTGATCAACTTACAGGCATTGTCATGAGTTAGTTGTCAAGTTATCATCCAGTCAGGTAAACTACAAGGACCAATTCAATTTGGCTAGTCCAGAATCTTGGTAAGAAAATAGTGCATTTCCACCATTTCCAGCCAATGCATTTCCACCTCCAATAAAGATCAGTTGGTAATAGGATCATCCTTACATCCTTCAAGGTATTTTTGTTTTAATCATGACTACTTAGCTCTTAGATCATGGGATTGTTAAAGAAACAGATCTATTAGAGAACATCCAGCCTGCCAAAAATTGTGTTCATTACTAGGGATAAACTTATATCTTCCATGTTGGGTCCATTCAACTCCTACATACTTTGTTCTGAATATTCACTTCAGGAGTTATTTAATCTAGCTTTTCCATCCAAGGCTGGTCCAGTTCCTGGTCTCCACTGAGTTTATTGTTTAAGAAACATTGCCATTTTTTGAGCCAAGCCCAAACATATAGCCAACATTAAATGTATTTTACATATTGTGCTCTTGGTTTTGGATTTTTCCTCATTTAATTGCATTTATCAAAAGCCAGTATATTCTGGACCAAAAGTTAAGATTGTAAGTAGCTTCAATAATGCTACCTCCAGGTTATGTAGCATAGTCTAGACCAGGGGTGTCAAACTCAAGGCCCATGGGCTGTATCCGGCCTACAGAGTGCTTAGAACTGGCCTGCGGGCTGCCTTGGAAACAGCAACAGTGCCTCTGTCAGTGAACATGGAGCTTGGGAGGGTCGTGCACTGCCTCCTGAGCTCTGTTTTTACTGGCAGAACACTTTGGCCATCACAGGCGCCCCCAACATGAGTGGTGTTGAACTGGCCATGCCCACCCTAGCCATGCCCATCTCTCTCCCCCCCAAAGATCAAACACCACCCTGAAATTGAGTTTGATACCCCTGGTCTAGACCAGTATTTTTATAGTCGTGCTTTCTTGCTGTATCCAATTATTCTTTCCATAACTCTTTACACGTATATACTACACTTTCAAACTGTACTTTGCCTCGGGTACTGAAATAAAACAATTTCTGATTCAATAGGTTTGCTGGTCTCCAGTTCTAAACTTACTCTTGGGAAATTCTCAGACAGCAGCTTAGATATTGTTGGCAAGCAAGTAATTGGTCTATAGTTGCTTGCAACTACATCCTTCTATTTCTCTTTTATTACTAAAAAAGTTCTACCAGGTTATCTGTTCTTCAACTTTTCCCATTTGTAACATTTCAATAAATTAATTGAAAGGTTAAATAATCTTTCAAAGGCAGTTCTCAGTTTCTTAAGACTAAGACCCTGTAATTCATCTTTTCCTGGTGCATTCTAGTTCTTAATCTTTTTTTTTGCTTGCTTGCTTTTTCATTTCTGAATGTTGAGACATATCATCCATTTTAACTGAGCCAAAGTTCTTCTCAAATCTTTTATCAATCTTGTATCTTTATTCTGGTCTTCTGGGTTATCCCAGTTATTAATCTAAAATACTAATGTTCCATCTTTATCAGAATAACCATCTACATTTGTTCCAATCCCAACCAATTCTTTATTAAACAAATGCTGAATTCCTTAAATTTGATTTATTCTCCCTTTCTATTCTGCCTTTCTTTGAAATAGCCATTACTCATTCTTCCAATTCTTTAGAGACTTCTTTAATTGTCTTCGTGCCGAGATGATATCTTTTCTGTAAACTTTTCTTGATCTTATTATTTTTCCATTTTCTTTCCTTCAAATTCTTCAGATTGCTGATATCAGTTCGTAATTTATTGTTCTTTCTTTCCAATTGAATTTTCCATTTTGGTGATTGATTTTGTTGCTTTTGTTTTATACCACTGTATCCCAACTGGGTTGTTATAATCGCTCCTATGCTATAAATTTGCTGATTGGTTTTAGCCCATGTGTTTGTCTCAGTATTTTCTATTGCCAAATTTGTATCTTTCAGAAGTCTACTCAACTTTTTTTTCAGTAGTGGAGGCATTTTTCTTTAACTTTTTCATATGCCTTTCCCCCCCTTTTAGTTCCATTATTTGCCAAAGAATGGGCGTGCAACATTTTTTTCCTCAATGTTTTTATGTCTTTCATAATTGACATTATCTGTCTTTAAATGCTTTGGAAGTCCCTGAAAACCTACTTATGTCATCATGGGGGCATCAAAGAACTTTTAGATGGCTCTACTATTAAGGTTATATAGGTTTTAATTAATCTTTATTTTTAATCTTGATTTTTATATTTTTAAAACTCTGCTTTTATATATTCATTCTTTTAATTGATTATTGCATACCATCCAGGGTCACTTTTGTGAGACAGTAGGTGGTTAAATAAACTTGATTAATAACTAAAATAATCAATAAATAAAATTTGAAGATGATCTTCAATAATTTCATTTGTTTGATGAAAAATTTATTTTTCCGAATTCTTGTAATTCAGATTCTGTCAAAGCTTTTGTTCTAAGCATAATCTTCATTAATCCATTAATATATCAATGTCTTAATCTGGGGTATTCATATTTCCAATATTATAGAACATAGAACACAAAACAACAAAAGAATATAGAATAATAGAGTTGAAAGGGAACTTGAAGGTCTTCTAGTTCAGCCTCTCTTCAAGCCCCTGTATCATTTCAGACAAATAGTTATCCGATCTCTTTTTGAAAGGCTCCAGTGATGGAGCACCCACAAATTCTGAAGGCAAACTATACAATTGGTTGATTGTTCTCAGCATTAGGAAATTTCTCCTTAGATCTAGGTTGCTTCTTTCCTTGGTCCATCCATTGTTTCATGTGTTGCCTTCTGGTGCTTTGGAAAATAGTTTGACTCACTCATCTTAGTAGGAGGCTCAAATATAGGAGGCCCTCAAATATTGGAACAATACCAGGGTTGGGATCCAACAGGGTTAACTACTGGTTTGGTGATTTACGATATGCTTCCCTGCAAGCTGCACGCGCATATAAATCTTTGTCAGCTTGCTGCCTGGACAGCTGAGCAGCGCTGCATGCAGGGAAGCAGTGTTTGAAAAAGCACTTTTTTCCTGCTTTTTCAACCACAGCTGTGCCTTGCACGACAGCTGAGGTTGAAAAAGCAGGAAATAAAGGTCAGGTAAGAGTCCGGGTGGGCAGGTGGGCCAAAACAGCAGCAGACATAGAACCGGTTCTATGTCTGCTGCTCTTCAGAGCTACCGGTTCTACAGAGCTGGACAGAACTGGTAGAATCCCACCCCTGAATGCTACTATCATGTCTCCCCTAGTTCTTCTTTTCATTGAACTTGATATATCCAATCCTGTAACCATTCTTTGTATGTTTTAGTCTCCATCCCCCTAATCATTCTTGTTGCTCTTTTCTGCACTCATTCCAGAGTCTCAATATCTGGAATAACTGCATGCAGTATTCCAAGTGTGATTTTGCTAAGGCTTTGTATATGTTAAGTTTTAAAAATCTCTAATTTTAGATATTTAGTTTTAGAGCTTGCTGTGAAGTAGCTCACTTTTTTTCAATCTACTATTTTCCCCAACCCCATTTTCCTGAGATTTCCAGTGGTTTTCAGCTGGCTGCCCTGGCTGCTTAGCAAAGGGGTCTATAGCTCATTTATCAATGGATATCCAGGAGCCTTAGCATCAGGTCTGGTCCTTGTTGACCTGCCTGACAACTGACCTGATATTTTTATTTTCTGTACTCACCACTGACAGTGGATTTGGATCACTGGTCTGTGTCTGGCCTCTCCACAATGTTACTAACTTAACAACTGCAGTGATTCATTTAACACATGTGGTCATAAGTTGGGGACTACTTGTACTGGTTTTCTCACTCTCTGAGAATTCAATACATTAATTCTGAAGAAACAAATAGAATCCCATCCTGTTTCCAGCCGAGGATCTCAGATGCTGCCTTTAGGTAAAAGGACTCAATTTATTCTATCTTCAGCCAAAGTAGGACTCAGGTAATCTTCTCCTATATATGATCCAAAACTGTGCCTCACTCAGCAAGAATGTGGATTGAATGTCTGGCATGAGGCTGACAAGCTGCCATTTTGTGACTGCAATTTGACATGCATTTACAACATGATTTCTTCTGTTCCTCTTTTAATCAGTTCTTTCTTACTTGGCAACCTTTGTCCTGTCTAGTGATAACTGTGAGTTGTGTGTGTGATGACAATCAAGGTGATATTGCAATCAAAGCCATGGTCCTTTCGTACATGTGACAATGACAGAAAAGGGAGACTTCTATTGCAATGCCATAATTTCCATCTTGCCTATTTTGAGACACCACACACACACACACACACACACACACACACCCTGCAGATACTGACTTACGCCTTCTATTCAATCCTATTTTCGAAATGCTACCTTCTCCCTCTGATTTAATAGCCTCAAACTGTGACGTGCCATTAGAACTTCACAGCATTAGAACATTGTGTGCATTCATACCTCTATAAAAGATCTCTCATTCCAGCATCAATCTGTATGTGTGGATCTATTCAAGATCACCAACAAATAGATTGAGGCTGCACAGCAATAGGGAAGCAGCTCATATACTATGAAAGCCATTCTATCTGCATGTCACTATTACTTTCCAATAAGGCTGTAACTATCCTTTCCTTTCCTTTGCATTCGAAGGTAATCAAAAAGCAATTATATCTCTTCTCTTAATCTCAGTGGTGTTCCCAGCTGTCAGCTATTAGGGAGTTTACATTACTTTTCCAGCACTTTATTATCCAGAAATGCTAAATTCTGTGTGTGGAACAAAGCAGTGTAAAGGTTTTTCTTTTTTTTCTTTTAAGTGAGCATTACTTCTGTTGAACATATTTAGTGCTCCAGGCCACAAGTATGTAGTTATGCAGTTTCCTGCTTGGTCAGTTTGTCTTCCTTTTAAGAAGAAAACTAAAAGGACGATAGGTGGTTAGGTGTACATCTGTACATTTTCTAGTACAATTATGCATATCATAACAGGAATTCATTCCCTTAGGCAACAAGTAACATTGCCCACTGCGAGCACATAATTGCCATTTGCCCAATTCAGCATTAACACCTCCCCAGATTGTAAACACAATCTGTATAGGTGGACATCAACAGTTTTTATTTCTAATATATCCCAATCGATTATGGAGTTCCCAAACGTGCTAGCTTTTATGGCAATTTGCTATGTACTGCACAGAGAGCGAAGTTGCCCTGGTTAGGCGCTAGACAGTCAAAGAGATATAAAGAAATTCATTTTCAGTTGAAAAGAGATTAAAAAACAAACAAAACAAACAAACGTAGAAGTTCATGCCTCAATGAGCCAGATAATTGTGTTCTTCCCTTCAGTTTGCATGGGAGACAGTCTGACAGGATCCTGGTTTCTCTTCTGATGACGTCAATCTTTCACTTTTTACATAAGACTTTGCATTTTAACCTATCTTTCATAAGAAAGTGGTGAAGCTGGCCTGGTTTCATTTCAATGGCTTCTTCAATGCTTGAACACATTTTTTTAAAAGAGATTGCTAGTTGGTGATATAAGCATTCAGATTTGTAGTATCTAAACTTTTCCTGCCTGTAAAAACATTTGAACCATTATCAGGTGGTCCTTGATCTCTGACTCCAATGGCAGCTGCCTCTCTGGCTGGGAAATGCCGGACGGCCTTGGCTCTACCTCTGCGTCCGATGCTGAGCATCCATCAGAGCCTTCCCAGGTTTCAGAACTGGCCCAGGTTCTTCCCCAATCTCCTCATCATGCAGTCTGCCACCAGCTTTGCTGGCAACTGGCAGGCCACAGTACTTATAACCAGGGGTGGGATTCTACAGGTTCGCACCTATTCGCTAGAACCGGTTGTTAACATTCTAAGCAGTTCGGAGAACCGGTTGTTAGAAGAAATTACTGGCCTAATCCTGTAAGGAAGGCAGGAAGGAAACATTCTGGTGTTGCTTACAGAAACTGCCTCTGCATTAATCCTTATTACATTCTTGGCAGGACTAGACTTCCTGTCTCAGGAACGTCTCTGGGTTTTTTTTCCCTTCCTTTGCTGGTACTTTGCTTGTGTGAAGTGACCATTCAAAGTTACAATGGCACTGAAAAAAGTGATTTATGACCCTTTTTCACACTTACGACTGTTGCAGCATCCCCACAGTCATGAGAGGCCAGGCGAGGAGATGTGTGCCTTGGTGTGAGTGATATTGAGTTGGCCACATCCAGCCAATAACATGACCACCAAGCCATGTCCACCCAGTCACGTGACCACCAAGCCACGCCCATAGAACTGGTTGTTAAAAAATTTGAATCCCACCCCTGCTTATGACCCAGGGACACTGCAATCATCATAAATATGAATCAGTTGCCAAGCACCTGAATTTTGACCATGCAACCATGAGGATACTGCAATGGTTGTAAGTGTGAAAAATGGTTATAAGTCATTTTTTCAGTGTTGTTGTAACTATGAATGATTACTAAATGAACTGTTGTAAGATGGATTTGCACAGTGTGGGAAAGAATAGTAATGTATTTACTACATAGTTAATACTTAGATTCGTCTTTCTTACATCCTTGAGTATCCAATCAGTAAAATGAAGGTTGTTGCAGTTTAAGTAAAATAATTTAAAAAGCCCCTTAATGAGTTGGGAATTTGTCTGGTAGCTTGAAATGAATAGCATTTGGAACATTCTCTATTCTTTTTTTAGATTACTTTTAAGACAGATTTTTTTAACACTTTTAGTGTAATGTACATTAAGCAAACTAAGAGGAAGTTTCTTATTTTATACTAATAGTGGTACTTCCTTAGGGATATGTGGTTAGTTTAAATAATGATTACTGATCAAACTAAGCATAGTGAAATCATTAACATTTTCTAGAGTTTCTCTGAGTTCAGAAACAACAGGTAACGTTGATAGTTGTGTCAAGGTTGACTTGCAAAACATCTCTTTTTGTTCACAGCTTGACAAAGAAACATGAGAGGGAGAAGGGCATGATTGAAATGTGTGGGAAGCTGGGAAGGAGAGAAGGAATTTACATTGAGCCATTTGCAGCTTGAGAAAAATCTTACAACCCCAAGGTCGAGAACTGAAGACTTTTGAAAGGTGCAGGATGTTTTTCCAAAATAAACTGCTTAACCTTGATTGGTGGACAATGAACACTGGGAGGCCTGGGGAAAAGAAAAGAGGATTTTATTATACTATGCTTCGTGCAAAAACCCCAGAACTGCCTTGGCATTCTTCTGCGACTGTATGGATCTAACAGTAAAATTTTACTCTTGGTAATAAAAATGTCCCAGGAGTTTTTTTTGCTGTTCATGCCATCAGGAAGATTGACAGTTGGTTTAATAATGAAAAAGGATGAAAACCAGGCTTATGAAAGAAGCTAGCCTGGATGGACATACTGGATGAACCACTACACACCACAGAAGCAATGCAATTGTTACTGAGATAGGAAGAGCACTTAAACTTATATCCCACTTCACAGTTCTTTACAGCCCTCTCTAAGCAGTTTACAGAGTCAGACTATTGCCCTCAATAATCTGGGTCCTCATTTTTACCAACCTCAGAAAGATAAAAGGCTGAGTCAACCTTGAGAATCGAACTGCCAAACTGCCAGCCATTCGCAGAAATATCCTGCAGTCCTGCATCTAACCACTGCGCCATCACAGAGATGATGGGGTGATGTAGCTTGTTTCAATCAGGCCCATTGTTAAGGAAGTACAAAATGCACCCTTCTGAGACAGAACATTTTGATATAAAATTGGGATATTCCTTTTTTCTCTGAGCAATACCAATCTGACAATTCTGAGGTGATAAGCAGTTTTCCATAAATACAACTTTCAGTGGAGAATACTGTATCTGGTTGTCTTCTGGGCATGGCTAAGCCCTGATATGAGCCCCAAATGAATCATTTTGCCTATTCCTAATGTTAAACACAAAGGTGCAACTGGACTTTCTTTTGAAGATATTTTCAAAAGCTTCTTGGATGAGAAGCAGAACACCTTCAAAAGAAAAAACAACAAAGTCCAGTTGTTTCCTGAAAAAGCACCTTTGGGACAACCCTGGCCTAGATGACTGAGGAACCCTACCGACGTTTAGCTATACAATTTGGGATGAACACCCTTTGAATGGTGTGGGAGTAGGAATGGATTTCCAGAAGAAAAATTGCAGACTACAGGAACCAGGAGCACCACTCAGGTGATCCTGAGGACACAGATAAACCTTCAAGTGCTTCAAGGACCCTCTAAAAGAATGCAAATTACCAGCTATCTGCAAGGAACATAAATCCTTTCATTCCCCATTATCCTGTCAGAGCTGAAAAAGCTTCTTGGATGAGAAGTGAAATATCTTTGAAAGAAAAAAAATAAGAATGTCCAGTTGCCTCCTGAAAAAGCACCTTTGGAACAACCAAGACCTGGATGACTGAGAATCTCTACTCTCCTAATGTTAATGTTATTTTGAAACTTTTGTCTGGCAGTTTCAACATCTGGAAGAGAGTTTTGCATATGTCCTTTTGAGTGCTTCCATAAATCAATGGTATGAACCAGCAAGAATGAAAAGATCCAATTGCATCATTTATACCTCAAAGATATTTTTTCCAGTGTTCAAAATATATTGGGAAATGCAAGTAACTCTCTTAGTCTATGCAGCTGCTACTGTTGATTTTTCTCCCTCTTTGCAAATCATGGCAATGAAATCAGAGGCACTAAAATGCAAATCTGGTACAAAAAAAAAGTTAAGAGTCTGATTTGTTGTCAGAGGAATATTCATAAGCAGATAATTAGTTCAATCTCTCTCTTTCCCCTCCCCCGTCTTTTTAGAAATCACCATTGAATGGCGCATTTTCTAAGTGCAAAATTTCAAAAACAAAGAAGTGCAAAATTTGCAGCACAGTTACAAAAAAAAAAAAAAAAAATCTCACAGAAAAGCTAGACTGACATTAAAAATGGCCTGTTAGGGCATTTATGAAAACATACTCGAGAAATGAACAGATGAGCCACAGCTACTTGGTAATTAGGATTTCAATTTATTTATCAGGGGAAGATTTGAGAGAAAGAAAACATTGAAAATTGAGAAACAGTTTAATTGCTCTCCGAGGCATACTTCTTACAGAATGTGTTGGCTGCTTATGTGAAGTAGCCCTCTTTTCTCCATTGTCTTCCTCCTCCACTCTTTTTTCTAGTCCACATAATTCAAGGTGAATGAAAACAGATCAACCTTAACAGAAATGCTGATGTGCCCTACAATTGTAGTGGGAGGCCATGGGATTTATCCAGAGGTGGTTCTGACCAGTTCTGGAGAACCAGTAGCGGAAATTTCGAGTAGTTTGGAGAAATAGCAAATACCACCTCTGACTGGAGATTTTACAGTAGCCTTCCCCTGCCATGCCCACAAAACCACACCCACAGAACTGCTAGTAAAAAAATATTGAATCCCTCCACTGGATTTATCTGTTGAATACGACCTATACACATCTGGTTACAGCATCCATTTAACAACGGCAATCTCATAAATAGTGAGTTTTGGGTGGCTAAGTGGAAATTCTGGGAATGCCATTTTAATACACCTACAGAAAAAGACTGCCACGAACAAAATATCCACAAAATACAGGTAGTCCTCCATTTACAACCACAATTGAGCCCAAAATTTATGTTGCTAAAATGAGAAACTCGTTAAGTGAGTTTTGCCCCATTTTATGGCCCTTCTTGCCACATTTGTTAAGTGAATCACTGAAGTTGTTAAGTTTGACATGGTTGTTACGTGAATCTGGCTTCCTCATTGACTTTGCTTGTCACAAGATTGCATCAGTTCATACATACATACATACATACATACATACATACATAAGTTGTCAAACATCTGAATTTTGATCACGAGACCTGCAACAGTCATGAGTATGAAATATGGCCATAAGTCACTTTTTTCATTAAATGAACTTTTGTAAGTCAAGGACTACCTGTAAGCCAATTTGTGAGAGATAGGACCAGGTGGGATTCAAACGGTGTTACTACCGGTACGGTGACTATGTTTTTCTGGATAGGACTGTAAATTAGCCTTGTCTGAATACAGCCAATATGTCTTACAATGTTTACAACAGAAAGAGAAATGGCTGAAACTTGGCACAGTTATAAAGATGACAGAAATATCCACCTCTCACTAGCAGAATAATATTTGCCTCCTTCTAGAGCAACATCTCTGTGATCAAACAAATGCTGCATGTAATGGATGAGTCATTAAACAGGAGTTCCACGCTCCAAATCCCATCACCCTAATTTGGTCTTCTTGGCAGGTTTTTCATTATGAGAAAAAGGATGATGAGAAATGTCCTGATAGATACTGAAAAGGATCAGTTTTAGGGAATCATGTTTTGTTCTCTAGAGTCAAGTCAAAAATCAAGCTGTCAGGATTCCAGCGATTGCCCTAATTAAATTATGAGCCTTGAGCCAAACTTCAAAAAACTTCAAAGAATTCATTAGGAGCGACATATTGGCATGACCTGTATATAGCTGATTCTGAGACACGCAATTCACTGTCACCCTTGACCCTGGTTTCCCCCACCCCTGGCTGTATCATAATTCATATTCTCCAATGAAACATGTCCATAGCCAAGAGTCATCAATCATGTTCTTCAATTAGAGATTTGCATGGCAGAAACTCCAGTCACTTAGTATAATCTTTGCAAGATATTAATGGAATGCACTTTTGATTCCAAACTGCTGCACTACTCCTTCCAACTCCTTCCCCCCACTGTCTGTTGGCAACTATAAAGCGGGCATAGAGGTGTTTTATGAGTTGACACAAGCCTTTAGTTTCTAGTTCTACACCACTGGATTTTGACAATGATATCTAATACTCACCTACTGACCATCATAGAGAAGCAAAGAAACTCAAGTTGTTTAGAAGACTTCAATATTGAATGTATGGAAATTTATATGAATTTTAGTTTCTTATTTTACAAATTTGTTAGGTCACGCTACCAACATTGTAGGGACATCATTTCTTTTCTTTTCTTTTTAAATTTTAAAATAAAGTTTATTTAAGTTTCATATATTTAAAACATTTAAAAAGAAACAAACAAACATATAAACAAATATATACATATATACATATATACATTTTATACATATGTATATATACATATATACATATACATTTTGCAGCAGGTATTGAGCATTGGTTACATTTTTCTTTTCTTTTTTTTCTTTTACCCCATAACATTGACGTGATCTACCTTGTTACAATACCTTCCTCGTTGTTTTAATGTTTTAATTTCAGAGAATACTTTATAATTAAATGCATGTCCTTCATAGTTTCATAACTTATTCAGTTGTCAAATGTTGCTTTTTGTTTAACCATTCATACCAACAGTTCCAAACTTTGTAGTATTCACTATCTTTGTTGTTTTTTAGTAATTTGGTTAGGCTGTGTAGGAACATCATTTCTACTTGCAACTGAATCTAAGATATTAGATAACAGCCTAAGGAAATTAATAGTTATTTATGTTCTACCTCTTTCCAGTTATTCTCCCTTAATCAGCTATGAGTGGCTGAGTCATTTGTTTATTCTTTGATTTTTGTGGCCTTCATCTAAGGTGATACAAATGATTTTAGGTGATACAAATTGTACTGCAATATTTTTCTTCATGGAATCAAGTCAAGATTTTAAGACTCCTGGCTCATTGAAAGGAATTTACAGAGAAACAATTGAACAAGTACACACACTCTATGCCAAGGGTGTCGAACTCATGGTGTCATGGTGTCATTACACATGACATATTGGGACTTTTTTCCCCTTCACTAAACCAAGCATGGGCGTGGCCAGTGCATGAAGTATCCGGCCCAAGAGTTTGACAGCCCTGCTCTATGTCCAGACATGATCACATATGGTAGTTTCTCAACCTTGGCAATGCTGGCTGGGGAATTCTGGGAGTTGAAGTCCACACCTCTTCAAGTTGTAAACATTGAGAAACACTGACACAAGGCATAAAGTGTTAGGAATTAGCAGCAGTAACTCCTTATATCTCCAATTTCTGAATATGAACATGTCCTTTAATGCTATCTATGTGAGGAAACAGCACTCAGAAATTAAGGATTATTGAGTTTTAGCCTTTACTACTGGAGCAAATTGACCTTTACATATTGTGTTTGCTAGTAGAAATTATCTTACCATATTTGCCGGTGTATAAGACGACTTTTTTGCCCTGAAAAACATGCCTCCAATTGGGGGGGGGTCGTCTTATATGCCGGGTCGTCTTATACGCCGGCAAATAGTAATTGGGAAGCACTGCGGCTGCCCGCGGCTGAGGCACTTTGCACACCGTGGAAACGAATCCCGTGAAGCCGAAAGGAGCAGCCAGCCTTCTCCCAGCTCCCAAGGAAACGAGGCTCGCACCGCCCGAGCTCCGCTGAGGTATCCGGCTGGGGCTGTCAGGAGTGTTACCGCTGGCGTGGCTCCGCTGGTCCAGTCCCGCGTTGCCTCGGGAAGGGAAAGGCAAAACCAGGAGTCGCTGGTGCCATTGCAAGCGCCGCCGCGGCTCTTCCTTTTTGCCTTTCCTTCCCGAGGCAACGCTGGACTGAGCATGGAGCCGCGCCAGCAGTAATAACTCCTGACAGCCCCAGCCGGATACCTCAGCGGAGCCCGGGCGGTGCGAGCCTCGCTTCTTTGGGAGCTGGGAGAAGGCTGGCTGCTCCTTTCGGCTTCACGGGATTCGCTTTCCACGGTGCACAAAAGTGCCTCAAAAAAAAAAAGTGCAAAAGTGGAAGGCGTGCGGAAGAGGGGCGAGTATATAACAAACTATATTTTGAGTGGAAATGTTGGGGGGTCGTCTTATACGCCGGGTCGTCTTATATGCCAGCATATACGGTAATTCATAATAAATTTGCAAATGTTTGCACTTTATATCTGTGTTACTGCTTTGTTTCCCTGTTTCATCTCCTCTATGCAGTGGTCTAATTTAGCTGCTCAGAGAAAAGAAATTACACAAACACCTGTACTAAATAGATGATAATCATCAATACAACTCCATTTCAAATTAATGAGAGATACGTAGGTAATCCCCTACCTATCCTAATGAAAATTACTTACGGTGGTAATAGTCTTCAAAGTTTATGTCTTAGTTCTTGTGCCAAAAGAAGAAAATTGGATTAGGAACACTACTTCTATCCTGAGTTTTTTTTCTTTTTTCTTATTCATTATTTCCTGTGAGAATCAAATTATACGTTACATGCTTGTTTTGAATTACGCTACAGTATCGCCTTGGTACAGTCATTATGCTGAGAAAAAAAAATATCTATTGCACTTTATACATAGGTATTCTACTGACAAGAGCAGGTAGCATATTAAGAATATCTATATGGGAAGAGTGGAGTTATAACAGAAGAGAGATGCTGTACTTATGATCTAAAAACCCTAATGCTTGATAATTTATCACAAAAACCTTCTGACCTACTGACAGGTGACTACATGCCATAGCTTTTTTTTTTTGAAACAAATTTTATTAATTTTAAAGACAAACAAAGCATCATTAGACATTAAAGACATTAAACCTCTTTCCATTATAAATTTTTACAAGGCCGATAAAACATTATTTTATACAATATAATTCTAATATATCCCATTTCCACTTAAATATTTTTTAGCAAATTTCTCATTATTTCTCTTTGCTCTTATTCAATTACATTTCTTCTATATTTATCCATTTTATACTCATCATATTCATATTTCCCTCTGCCTTGTTTACAAATATTCTTCTCGCTTTCTCCCAAGGTTTTATTAAATCTCAATCAAACATACACACACAAAACACAAAAACATAAAACTTCTTTTTAAAAAGTAGCTTGGCCCCGGATTACCTCTCTTTGTATGGACTTCAATTAAATTCATGTTCAACTTATATGCCATTACCTATCTTATTACCCTTCTATATCTTCATTATAACTTCTCCCCGCTTTTCACTCTTCTTAATTCTATTTTATTTATTTCATCTTAATTTAAATCATTATATTTGTATCTTTTGTCCATTCTTTTCCAATTATCCATTTATCTCATTCATATTAGAAAAAAAAAAATTCTCCTGAAATCACTAATCGAAGTATGATGCCTTTCCATCGCTCCCCTAAATTAACATTTAAAGTAACACCTAGTTCCCTATCTACCGTATTTGCCGGCGTATAAGACGACTTTTTTGCCCTGAAAACATGCCTCCAAGTGGGGGGTCGTCTTATACGCCGGGAGGACTCGACTCCCACTTCGAGCTTGAGTTGCAGCCGGGAGGGAGGCTGGGGGAGCGTGTGTGTGTGTGTGTGTGTGTGTGTGTGTGTGTGGCGGGTGTCACTCGCCACGCGCTGCGCAACCTTTCCCCTCTTCCTTCCTTAGCGGTGTGGGGAGAGAGGATTCAAGATCCTCACGTGCGGTGTACTTTTCTTTTTCTTTTTTTCTTTTTGCACGCAGGTTTTGCATGCGGGCGGCTGTAGGTTAAGGATGGGGAGCCCCGGGTGGGTTATCAGGTTTTACGGTGCTTCCAACATGTGCGAACGGTGGGAGAGCGGAGAAGAGAGCGAGCGAGCGCCCGCTGTGTGAAATCCTGCCGTCAAAGCAACACTGGGGGAGACAGGGTATAAATTTACCAGGTTAATGTAGCAATGGTGATTAATGCCCAGAACATTGTTTGCGGGTATTGGGGTGTGTGTGTGTGTGTGGTGGTGGTGGTGAGGAGAGGTTGTCCTTTGAATGCGGAAAAGTAGGTGTGACCTTGTGTAGGAAAATAAAGAGATCCTTTTAGCGTGTTTGGCTTCTTTGCCTCCCTCGTTCATTTTGACGTGAGATAATGGCCTTCGGGCGGGAGGGAAGAAAACGGTAGCTGGATCATTTCAAATTTCACTTACTCTCCTGCCTCACTTCAATATGTCTGAGCGACTCCAGATACTGGAAGACTTTTTGAATGAAAGTGTTACCTCCATTTTTTTTTTAAAGAGGGCCACTTGGGGAAAAAAAAAAGATTCTAAGGAATTCCTTGTTTCTTGATTAAAGAGAAGGCATTGAATATACTGTTCCTTGGCAGCCTTTTCAGTGTCCGGTTTTTGTGTGTGTGTGTGTGTGTGTGTGTGTGTGTGAGAGAGAGAGAGAGAGAGAGAGAGAGAGAGAGAGATCAGCTGTATTGAGAAGAGAACGTTTCCTGTGTTCTCATTTTATTTACAACATATTTTACGCTTAATGGTAAGCAATGAAAATATTTTTAAAACTCATTTCTAAACTCCATAGCTATTTGCATATTCTTGGTTCAAAATTGGATTAGCTCATTTCAAAATTGTCCAAAGCAGAAAAGTGCGTCAAAAAAAAAAAAAAGTGCAAAAGTGGAAGGTGTGTGGAAGAGGGGTAGTCTTATACGGCGAGTATATAACAAACTCTATATTTTGAGTGGAAATGTTGGGGGGTCGTCTTATACGCCCAGTCGTCTTATACACTGGCAAATACGGTAATTCTGCTTAGTACATTCTACTTACTAAAATAGTAAATCCATAAAATAATTAAATATATAATTAAACATTAAATCTCATAGCATTCCAATTATCTATCTCAAAAACAAATACCATAATAATAAGTTCATACACACATCCACACAATAGTAAACTCTATACTTAAACTAAGTATTTTAAACATTCCTTTTAATATTTTATTAAATCTTAAAATCTATCATTATTAAACCTTTAATGTTTTAATCTTTACTTAAATCTTATAAAATTCTAATTTTCTATTTCTAATACAAATACTACAATACTATCATGTACCTTGCAGAAACATTTTGGAACAAAATTATGCATTACCCATTATCCCTAAAAAGATTTTTTTCCACATCTTGTTTCATACCTTTGTGGCTTTTTTCCCCTTCTTCCTTCCTATCTTATCCCATCTGGTCTTTTTACCCCTCTTAGCTTCCCCTCTCTGTTGTATTTCTCTTTCTTTGCTTTCTAACATTGTATTGATTTTGCATCTTATTTTTCTCTTTCTTGGATATTTTTTAAATCTTATGTCCTTTTTAATCAACTTTGTAAACTCGTTAAAGATGGCTTCTTCTTCTTCTTCTTCTTCTTCTTCTTCTTCTTCTTCTTCTTCTTCTTCTTCTTCTTCTTCTTCTTCTTCTTCTTCTTCTTCTTCTTCTTCTTCTTCTCTTCTTCTGCTTCTGCTTCCTCCATTAATTGCTGTGTTTGTTGATAGGTGGCAAGCGCCATTTCTAAAAAGCGAAAAATTTCTCTCACACCGCCTTTACCTTCTTTTTTTATTTTACCATATTCCTCTCTCAGTTCATCAACAGATAAAGCCATTATAAACCTTTTCTTCTTCTTTTTCTCTTCTTCTTCTTCTTAAAACAACCAAGATAATTCAAAGCTTGAAACAATTCCCCAAAATCCCAAAGTCATCAAACAATCCAAACAGAGCACAAAGCTCTTCACACTTTTTCTTCCTGGGGTAATATCAATTGGCAAGGGAAAAAAACCCAATCTGTATTTTAAAGTCTTATTGCAATTAACTTCCAATCTCAAAATCTTCCAGGCATCTCCTCCAACAAAATCTTAATAAAAATTTTCCTTTTGTCCTCTCCCTTCCCACTTATAACAGAAAGCTTTAAATTTTTACCTTCTGTAAAATAGCAGGATTTTCAATATCCATTTGTTAAATCCAAGTGGAAGGAGAGTAAACTTTCTCTTTAAGCACTTTCACTCACCGCTTGTAAATCTCTTCTGGAAACAAAGTATCTTTCAAAAAATCAGGATTTTCAGGATAATACTTGTATCTTATAGTCCTAGTTCAGCCAAAAACTTTCACTTCAAAACTTTTTCCTTCTTCCTCCAGCACAATCTTGTCCAGCTGTCAGCTTCTTTGTGGCGGCCATTGCTGACCGCCGCTCCACCGCCTTGAGAAAAAGGGTTAAGCGGGTGGGGAAGGGGTCTGCGAAAACCCCAACCCCTGTCCGGATCCCTCCTATCTTCGGCTGCCTCTACGGGCAACCTTAGCCTCCAAACCCGTCCGGATCGGAGGCACCAAGACGGCTAGCGCAACAGGGATCGCGCAGGATCGCGAATCCCTGCCGCTGCCGAAGCTGACAAACCGGAAGTCCCCTACATGCCATAGCTTTTTGTCCTCTAGTTCCACCTCCAACAGTAAGACACCATTCAATCAATCAGAATAGAGGTGGAAGGAACCTTGGAAGTCTTGTAGTCCAAGCTGGAAACCCTATACCAGGGGTGTCAAACTCGTGGCATCACGTTGTCATCATGTGATGGATCATGAATTTTTTACACTTTGCTAAAACAAGGATGGGTGTGGCCAGCATGTGAGGCATCTGGTCCGTGGGCCAGGAGTTTGACACCCCTGCTCGACACTATTTGACACAAGTGGCTGTCCAGTCTTTTTAAAAAACCTCCAGTGATGAAGTACTCACAATTTCTGAAAGTAAGCTGTTTCACTGGTTAATTGTTATAGGAAGTTTCTCCTTAATTCCAGGTTGCTTTTCTCCCTGATTGGTTTCCATCCATTGTTTCTTGTCCTGCCCTCTGGTTCTTTAGAAAATAAGATGACCCCCTTCTTTTTGTGGCAGCGTCTCAAATACTATAATACTGCTACCAAGTGTCACCCACCCTCTTTTCTCTAGATTAGCCATACCCAGTTCCTTATTTTATTTATTTATTTATTTCTCAAGCAATTATAAGATAACAGGTATAAATATAAACATAGTTATGGATACATGAAATGGATACATATAAGAAAAATAAAAGAAACAATAGGACAGGGACGGTAGGCACATTGGTGCGCTTATGCATGCCCACTACAGACCTCTTAGGAAAGGGGTGAGGTCAACAGTAGACAGTCTAAGGTTAAAGTTTTTGGGGTTTGGGGAAGAAACCACAGAGTCGAGTAGTGTATTCCAGACATTGACCACTCTGTTGCTGAAGTCGTATTTCCTACAATCAAGTTAACCTTGAGTTTGTATCTATTGTGTGCTCTTGTATTGTTATGGTTGAAGCTGAAGTATTCATTGACAGGTAGGACATTGCAATGTATAATTTTATATACTATACTTAGATTGGACCGAAGGCAGCGTAGTTCTAGGTTTTCTAGGTCTAGAATTTCAAGTCTGGTGACATAAGGTATTCTACAACGAGTAGAGGAGTGGATAACTCTTTTTGTGAAATATTTCTGGACTTTCTCAACTGTATTAATACCAGATACATAATGCGGGTTCCAGACTGATGAGCTGTATTCAAGTATTGGTCTAGCAAATATTTTTTATATGCTCTAGTTAGTATATTACCAGAGTAAAAGTTATGTAGGATTAGGTTAACAACTCTTAATGCCTTTTTGGCTATGTAGTTACAGTGGGCTCTAGCACTTAGATCATTAGAGATGAGTACTTCAAGGTTCTTGACAGAGTTTGGATCATCAACAAAGTCTTGACTATTCAGCTTGTATTTTATTTTCTGATTTTTTTTGACAATATGTAAGACAGAGCATTTATTTGTTGAGATTTGAAGTTGCCATTTGTTTGACCATTCTGATACATAGTCGAAGTCTTTTTGAAAGGTAGCAGTATTGTCGGTGGTATCAGCGAAGAGAACACAGTTGCTCTTAATATGATCACAGATGTCATTTATGTAGAGTATGAAGAGAGTTGGTCCTAGAACACTGCCTTGGGGGACACCACTGTTGACAGGTACAGGATTAGATAGGACGCTCCCAATTTTGACCATTTGTTGTCTGTTTGACAGGAATGCTTCTATCCAGTTATGCAGGTGTCCAGAGATACCATAAGATTTTAGTTTTAGGAGTAGTTTGTCATGTACCACTGAATCAAAGGCTTTACACAAGTCTATGTAGATTGCATCTATTGCTTTGCCCTGATCGAGTTGTATAGTCCATATGTTTTTGCAGTGTAAGAGTTGCAGATTACAGGATAGTTTCTTTCTGAAACCAAATTGTTTATTAGAGAGTAGGTTGTTTGTCTCTAAGTGGAGAATAATGGATTGGTTAATAATTGATTCCATGACTTTACAGGTGATGCAGCATAAAGAGATTGGTCTATAATTTTCAGCTAGGCTGGGGTCTCCTTTTTTGAAGATGGGGATGACCGTGGCTTGTGATCATAGGTTTGGCACGGAGCTGGTCCTGAAAGATTTTTCAGAGATTATGCTTAGATCACCAGATCACAGATCTGCCCACCTATAGTATCCCCCCGCTTATTTCTTGAAATCTCAATGGCTTCTATTTTTAGTATCAAAGCTGAAATTGGATGGAAAGAGAAGGACTCTCTTTTTCTCTGTGATTTCTCATTAAAAACAAAAAAGAAAACGTTTCCAATCTAAAGACAAACAGAAACTGACCAATTGCTTGTTTTTGAAAAGAAACTTGTTGAGACAACTAGACTCACTTATTAACCCAGCAAGCAGCGAAAACAGCTGTATTATCTCAGGTCCCAGCTAATGAACAATTCCATAGTGTGCAAAAAAAAAAAAAAATCCACCTCAATTGTTCTCATGCTTTTGGCATCCTCTTTATTTTGGAAACCAGCTTGCCATTTTCTATATAATCGAAGAATTCAGAAACACATTTCTGCTAAGTTAGAAAGTATAGATCTGTGTCCCAAGGTGTTCAATAAATTAGGTAATGAATATGTTGTTGAAGTCCCAGGACCTGCAGCCAACAACTAGTACTATAAAGTTTCACCAGTATTTACAGCATATTTTGTATTTGACAGAGTTTAGGAACAGAATGATACTGAAAGCCCATGACCTCAACTACAAACAGCCAAAAATGACCTTGCAGCTTACAAAAAGAAAAATGTACCCCTGAAGAGTTCTCTCCTCCCCAAATATAAATAATATTAAGCATGAAGTATTTTTATCCCTTAATAATTTCTGATCTCCCATTACACTTTAAAATGTATTTATTTATTTTAGATTTTTCTTAAATAACTTCTAAATAACAGTGAATGTATAATGTATCTTACCTCTTTCCTCCACAACAAGTTATGAGTTGGGCTGAGACAGAATGATTGGCCCAAAGTCAACCACCCACCAACCTTCATGCATGTGATGGGACTAGAACTCCCAGTCTCCTGGTTTCTAGCCTGATGCTTTAACCACTAGACCAAACTGGCTTTCAAAGGATATAACTGGCACTTATTGGGACCTTGAAAGGTTATCTCTTCCAGGCAGATAATTAAACAACTACAACTCAAGTAATGCTTATAAAGAGATATATTAAGCTCACCATATCCAACCCACATTGCCTCCCTCCTCATGATTAACTTCAAATAAGAGGAATTATAGCCAGTTTCTTCAAGGTTTAATTTCTCTTATCATTTCAAAATTAACTATCTCTTTTCTGGCAAGAGTAACTAGTGAAGGTTGCTAAATGATAGTGCGTTGATCCTAAAAATACACTAGCTGCTGCTAAATTCCTCAAAGAGTTAATCAAGAGCTCTAAATAAAACTAAACTGGCTCATAGTTAGCCAAATCTGGATCTACCCCCCCTTCCCCCCCAGTTTTTCTTCATCCTCTGAGTTATCTGTGCAAGATAGGCAGTGCCATGCTCCTTGCATAGAGTCTCCTATGTCAATTTTGAATCACATTGGAACGTGGACCTCTCAAGCACATCCAGACTATCTAATTCCAACTTTGTTGTCAACCATATTATTTTGTTCTCTCCTCTCCAACTTCTCTATCACCAACTTCCTAGCGGCCTTTTCAATTCCATTCTCCATCCCCTTAAGACTCTCTGTGCAAATCTGATTCGTTTCCAGATTCTGGCTATCACGCAAGAGTACAGTTGGTATGTCTGGCATATCATTCCATTCTGTCTAGAAAGCCTCCCATTCGGTCACATTCTGTTTCTGGGATTTCCATATTGTTTCTTTACCCTGAAAGGGGTAGCTTGATGACTACATATGCACGCTTTTCAATTTACTGTCGAAACCCAAAATGTCAGAGATAAAGCATTATTCTTGACTGAGCAAAGCAAAGTGTCCCTAGAGAGGCAAGCTTTTCACTCATTCTTCATCTTTTATAAAATTTAGAAGGCCCAGATGAATTCTCTTCAACCCTGCAGTGAACTCTGCAGTGAACATCTGCTCAAATCCAACAAATTATTCCAGGAAATAATAAACAACCAGGTTAGCTAGTGTGACTATTGAATTATTTCAAATGCCTGTGTGTGATTGTATCCTCCATTGTTTTCTATTTTTCTGTTACACTTCTTGTTACCTAGTGGTTTGGTTTTATTAGTTTTACAAGGGGGTTTATATTATATTGTGCAAATTTGTGTGGTTGCACAACTATTCCCATGGGATAAGGTTTGTGAAGTGCTATGTTCTGAGCAAGAAGATCCAAATCATCATTTTCTTTTTTCCTAGAGCTGAGTTGGGTAAAAGAGCTAATATCTGCCCAGCATGACGGGTAAAGAGGTATCAGAGGAAAGTCAGTTGATTACCATAATTGCTATTTATTGGCAAACCTTTGAAAAAAGTATTTGTCTGAGAAATTTTAAATTTCCTCACCAATTTTGTATCAATGTATTTAAATTCACAATCCAAAGCTGGAAATCAATTTACACAACTAAGTTAAATTGTTTTATATAAAATTTCTGAAATTGGATTATTTCAGACTGCAGGCAAAATAGGAAAATATACAACAGGCACCATATAAATACCACATACAGAACAGCACATGCTCTGCTAGAGAGAAACTCTCTGAAGATGGGCTCCAGCACAAGCTTGGAAGATGAAACCTCTGGTTCCCGTGACTGACCCAGATTGAATCCTGCAAAATAAGAAAAGTTTGTAGAATTCCAAATGATATTCCTGTTGAGAATCTGCCGGTATCACATAATAGGATTCATAAATATCTGTATCTCAATCCAGCCCTCATTTTCTTATTTGATAAAAAAAAAAAAACTTTGTAGTTGCCTTTTTTAACACAATTCCAAAACAATACCCTTCTTTAGTCAGTAATGGAGGGGTTTTGTAGTTGTAGGATCACTTATAATGATAAATTATTATTTTTTAAAGTTATTAAAATATTTCACATTTATAATGAGAAGTGCATTCACTTAACACACTCAAAACCGTAGAAATGGTGGTAGACTTTAGAAGAAATCCTCCCATGCTACAACCTCTTACAATACTAGACAACACACTATCAACAGTAGAGACCTTCAAATTTCTAGGTTCTACTATATCACATGAACCTAAAATTGACACCTAACATTAAAAACATCATCAAAAAAGCACAACAAAGAATGTTCTTTCTGCGCCAACTCAGAAAGCTCAAACTGCCCAAGGAGCTGCTGATTCAGCTGATTTCTACAGAGGAATTATTGAGTCTATCATCTGCACCTTTATAAATGTCTGGTTTGGTTTGCAACCCAACAGGACAGACATAGACTTCAGAGGATAATTAGGACTGCAGAAAAAACAATTACTACAACCTGCCTTCAGTCGAAGACCTATATATTGCATGAGTCAAAAAGAGCACTGTGAAAATGTTTACAGACCCTTACATCCCAGACATAAACTGTTTCAACTCCTTCCCTCAAAACGACGCTATAGAGCACTGCACATCAGAACAACTAGACACAAGAACAGTTTTTTTCCTGAAAGCCATCACTCTGCTAAATAAATAATTCCCTCAACACTGTTCAGTTATTACAAAATCTGCACTACTATTACAGTTAATCTTCTCATCACTCCTTATCACCCACCCCTCCCATCTGTGACTGTATGACTGTAACTGTGTCGCTTGTAGCCTTACGATTTGTATTGACTGTTTCCTAGTATGATTTGATTGCTGATTGTACCCTATAACTATCATTAAGTGTCGTACCTTATGATTCTCGACTCTTGATTAATATATCTTTTTTTATGTATACTGAGAGTATTTACACCAAGACAAATTCCTTGTGTGTCCAATCACACTTGGCCAATAAAGAATTCTATTCTATTCTATTCTATTCTATTCTATTCTATTCTATTCTATTCTATTCTATTCTATTCTATTCTATTCTATTCTAAGAAATGTGAAAGAAAGAAAGATGTGAAAGAGGAAAAAAGGGAAAAAAGCCTTCCATCTGCCGAAATCAGTCCATAGACATATCAATCTATTACTATATGCTGATGAAGCAGTAATTCTGTCATTGACTCCTGTTGGCTTTTAAAGAGCCTTCACTTATACATTATTGTACAGTAAGAAAGAATCAATAATAAATTATCCCAAGACCAAAAGTCTTACTTTCTCAAAAGTCCAAAATAGAAAAGCTGGAAAGTCCATTGAGAGGACAGTCCATTGAGCAAGTTAAAATCTATAGATATTTACCGGTACATACAGTTTTCAAGCTTCAAAAAGCAGGAATACCTACCTGGATTTTGTATCCCATACTGCACAGAGATCTGCATCAGCTATTCAAACTTAATATTTTTACAGAGGAGTGCAGTTTAGCCCTTCTGCAATTAAGCTCCTTTGCAATTAAACCCGGAGCACAATTACTATACAATTAGAACTATTTTAATCTGGGATGAATTCTATTCTTAGCTTGTAAACAAGAAACTGGTGTTGCAATAAAAAAACCTCTCCCCCCTCAAAAAAGTGGGCCAAAGCATTAGTTATATTATATTTACTACATATTTACTACATTATATTTCAGGGGATTTCTGTGGGACAAACATCAGAAATTCCAAAGTCGTTTTCAGTTGTTCATGTTCAGTTTCTGCATTCCTGTCTCAGCAAGATTATTTTTCAACTGTTTAGTCATTTGAGGCAATGAGAAATCTCTTTGAGGAGACCAGATAAACTCTGCAAAATAAAAATTGTTTCATTTTTTTTAAGCCTCAGTTTACATCAATGGTTAGGCCAGCTGAATTTTAATAACAAAATTGTTTTATTTAATGCAACAAATGTTTTAAGAGTTGTATTTCCAAGATTTTCTTTCAATAAAATTTCAGGCATTTCACTGCTACTTCGCATCCTGATGTATCATACTCCAAAGCATGTCACCTTCTGACAGTACACTATTCTCTCAGCTGTTGATCCAAAACATTTGAAGGATTCTGGCTTGGGGAAAAAATGATTAAGAATTTTCACTGAAGTCAACACTTTTTATTATTCTTTGGACCATAAAAGTTCTCCAAATGTGTATGTGTGTGTGCGTGCACACACACACACACACACACACACACATTCTTTTTATGACCTTTTTATTGGGGTGGAGTCAAGAACTGAGTGTTTACTGGCCAGATGCTCTTCCTGATGCCTTTGTGGTGTTCATAGCAGATATTTTCTCTTTGCAACCTGATAGAAAAACACTTTGTCACTACCTAGGATTGAACTCTCAATCTTCTGAGTGGGACACAAGCATCTTCACCTCTAGGCCACCGTACCACTCCATTCTCCTTTATGTTTCTCTAAAATTATGTTAACTGGTTAACATGTGCACACATATGTGAGAGCCAATATGATGTAATCATTAAGATGCTAGATTAGGAGTGAGTTCAACCCAGATTCTAGACCTCTCTTAGGCTCTTTCAACCTTGACTGGGAACTTTAAAAACATTAATTTACCAATAAGCACTGGACAGTGTGGTAAGTTATACTTCATGACCTTCACTAAAGAAACCTTCACTCTGCAATGGATTGATATGGAGTGATGATGATAATGATGATGATGTACGATTTGTTGCACGAACTCATCATTTTCTTAGACTGCAGTGATGGAAATAAATTAATTTGTTATTTTTCCATCAAGGGAAAAATGATTTATACTGTGCAGGACTACCTGAATACCAAAACAATGCATCCTAAGAACCTGGAAGGGAACAGAACAGCAAAGAAGCAAAGCTTAAGCCATATTTAATATTCAGATTTGCGCAGCATCTGAAAGCCATCCCATTTCCAATGAGAACATCGTCATTATTTCCCACTATATCTCAAATGTGCATAAGTGAACGAATGTTCCTATATATGATGCCAAATATTTCCTGAAAACAATCATCCTTGCTTGGAGGATCTTGCCAGCATGCCAAGCCAACCATATTACAGTCATCACAAGAGAACCTGGGAATCACAGCCTTTTTGTACTGATATTCTGCCTTTTCTCCAAGAGCTTACTGGCCAAAAATCATTGAGTTAGAAGCAACTATTTATATCATTTAATCCAATCCTCTATTTATGTAGGCATCCAAATTATGGCAGTTAAAATGCTCTCTTTTTCATCATTTTTAAATGCCTCTGAGTTCTTCTTCTTATCGATTCCTGGCAACTGCCTGGATTATTCCCTGAAGTATTCTTGGCAAATTTTCCAAAGTAGCTTGCCATTATTTCCTTCCTATAGCTGAGAGTGACTGGCTCAAAGTCATTTAGCTGGTGTTGTACCTAAGGTGAAACTAGAACTCATGGTTTCCTGGTTTCTAGCCTGGTGGCCTAAACACTATACCAAACAGGCTGACCTCAATTTTCAATTCAGTTCAATTTATTCCTGAAATAATCTCTTGAGGTAGACTAGGTAGCTAAAGTATTACTGAATGGTGACTTGAACCTACGTTCCATGAGTCCTGTTAGAAGCTCTAATCACTAATTGGATGCAGAGGCCAACATCACATTGTATACCGTATGTCAGGCTACAGAACTTTTCCCATTCAATCAAAACGTATCAAAATGAATCCTTTATTGAGATGAGACAATTCATGTCGGGGGTCAAAAGCAGTGTCTAAGGTCTCTCAGGCATGCAGAGATAGATAAGGGAGTTTAAAACCCCTCCCCTTATCCTTATGTGTATTTAGTAAAACAAAGAGCCAACATGTTAATTCCCCCCTACCCCCTTTTCAGAACGATCTTTTATAGAGTTTCCCAGGGCATACCTAATTCCCCCCCACCCCCTTTTTAGAATGATATTTTTCAGAGTTTCCCAGGACACATCTCACTGTGGAATTGTTATGGTCTCTTTATCTCCTGGCTGTCTCTCTCAGAGGTGATAGGTTCTGGCCATCTGAGTTTCATCTCTCCATTGTATCACGTGTGGGTTATACAAATTCGATATAAGATTAAATATATTCAGGTTACATCAAGAACGATATCTTTATCAGTCTCCCCTCCCTTTTTTCTTCTTCCATTGAAGAAATGACAGATACACAGATCTGACACCGTACAAATTTCATAAGAAACAGAAAAATGAAAATATGAACCAAAAGTGTTACTGCTTATGTGCTGTGCTTGTTTCACTGTTGCTGGTTGGGAAGCATTCAAACCTTGAACTCAGAATGAAAGGCTGCATTTCGTTACCTTCAAAAGTTATCGGTACTCTATCATTGGAGGCATTTAAGAAGTGACTTGGACAGCCATTTTCTGGAATGGTATAGGGCAGGGGTCTCCAACCTTGGCCACTTTAAGACATGTGGACTTCAAGTCTCCAGAATTCCTCAGCCAGCTTTGCTGAGGAATTCTGGGAGTTGAAGTCCACAAATCTTAAAGAGGCCAAGGTTGGAGACCCCTGGTATAGGGTCTCCTGCTTGAGCAGGGTGCTGGACTAGAAGAACTGCAAGGTCCCTTCTAACTGTCATTCTGTTATATTACTAGAGAAACAGAACTACAGACATAACATTAAATGGAAGCAAAATGTTATATTGTTTTCATCCATTTAATGATCATCACTGAAGCTCAGATATGGTAGACCTACTATACATCCCACTGCTTGCTACCTGCATATGCAGCACCAAATCTCTATACTACTAAGCCTTGTCCCAAAGATGCTCTTTTCAAGCGGCAACTGGACTTTCTGGTTTTTCTTTGAAGATGTTTCGCTTCTCATCCAAGAAGCTTCTTCAGCTGAAGAACCTTCTTGGTTGAGCTGAAGAAGCCTCTTGGATGAGAAGTGAAACATCTTCAAAGAAAAATCAGAAAGTCCAGTTGCCTCCTGAAAAAGCACCTTTGAGACAACCATAACCTGGATGACTGAGAATCTCCATAAATACTAAATCTCTTGTTCCCATAATGTTTAACTAAGTGACATGGTATATCGAAGAACAACATATTTAAAATCTGGAACCCCTTACTTCTGCAGAATCAAAAAACATTCTATGATATAAATATTTGTGATGTGACACATTTATGATATAAACATTTGTGTCTGACTATGCCATATAGTTCCATATCTGAACATATCCCAACTTTTCCAGTGAAGGCAGTATGTCAGAAGTTCTTTCACTGTTGAAGGCATTCAGAAATCTGATGAGGAAATAGCAATAGCACTTAAACTTATATACCACTTTACAGTGCTTTTACAGCTCTCTCTAAGTAGTTTACAGCAGTGATCCCCAACCTTTTTATGCCACGGCCGGTACCGGCATCAGCTGGGCGCCGCGACCAGTGCCCGGCATCAGCTGGGCGCCGCCATCTTTTTTGATGAAAAAGTGCTTCGGTGACCTCACGGAAGCACTTTTTCATCAAAAAGATGAGCGATGCTTCGATGAGCTTTCGGGTAGAAATGCGCTTTCTGCCCGGAAAAGCTCACGAAAGCAGCTAAGCGCCCGCCATCTTTTTTGATGAAAAGTGCTTCCGGTGAGCTTTCTGCGGAAAAGCTCACGGGCACTTTTTCATCAAAAAGTGGCGCTAACAAACCAGCGACCGATAGGACTTGTTCCACGGACCGGTACCAGTCCGCGGACCGGTGGTTGGGGACCCCTGGTTTACAGAGTCAGCATATTGCCCCCCAACAATCTGGGTCCTCATTTTACCCACCTTGGAAGGATGGAAGGCTGAGTCAACCTTGAGCCTGGTGAGATTTGAACTGCCAAATTGCAGGCAGCCGGCAGGCAGCAGAAGTAGCTTGCAGTATTGCACTCTGACCACTGTGGCACTGTGGCTCATGGTGACATTGGGGGTGACATGAAAGCAGTTCCAAAAAGAGGGAGGTCTGAACAAGATTGCCTTCAGATGCTGACCTAGCAGGTCATAGATTGTCTATTGGCTAATAAAAGCACTACTCATCTTCTAGCTCCTCCAGAACAAGAAGATTTATTTTTTAAAACAAGAATGAACAGAAAATTAAGCCCTTTGGAACTCCCTGTTTTCAATTCTCATCCAAAATATGCAAAGACAGCTCACATTAAACTTTAATTTGAATGAAAAGGATGAATTGTTTTTTAAAAAAATGCTTAACATTTCCCTAGTTGCAATTGTTGTTTTCCTTAATATTTGTGTTCCTATGTAACCCAATATTTTATCTCACATGCTTGAAAGTACAAGAAAAAAGAGAAAACAGGAAAAAAATCCATTAGTTACATAAAACTGAATAAAAAATTTCAAAGTAATGTGAAATTAGTTTTAAAGATTAAATCATTGTAGCACTATAAAATCTTTATTTTAATCAAATTAACAGCCATTAGCAAAGGTGGCCAATATGATAAGAGTTATCATATAATCAGATTAGGCAAGTCTTGTCCTTATCAAGGTAGTTCTAATACATTAAAGATCCATATAACAAAAGCCCAAACTTAAGATGTGATACAAAGAAGCAATTAATTTATTTTCCAGTAAAAAAAGTATAAAGTATTCTAGCAACTGTTATCATATGCAGAGATAACCTTTGATAGTTTGTGAGAATATAAAGCTAGACAATTCTTAACAGAAAAAAAAAGTGACAGGAAAGAAAAGTTGATATTTAAAATTTGTTTCATTTTGTAATCAATCACCTCCAGAATTATTGAGCTTGATGATATTGTCACCAAAGGTGAAAAAAAATATTGAACCTGATTATTGCTTTTCCAGCAGGTTTTTATAATATAAATTATCTATTTTGAACAACATTGGTGTTATCAACACACACACAGAGATAAATTCTTATATTGAGCATAATATTTGCAGTGAACATAATATTTATCTTTCATTGGTATTCCCGTTGTTCCACATCAATTGTGTACATTCCACAGCCATTAAAGCATACAATCTTTGAATTGTTCAGTTTTTGAACCAAATTTCAGAAATGCCTTATAAACAAGTCCCCAAGAGTATTCTGAATTTAGTGTTAGCATAAGCCTTTCAAATGTGGACTTGCCTCTGAGTATTCACTTTCATTTTATACAGTATATTAATCCAGGGGTGTCAAAATCAATTTCATTGAGGGGAGCATCAGAATTGCGTGTTGACCTTGGGGTGCTGGGTGGGCATGTCCAGATGGGTGTGGCCTTGGTGGATGTGGCCAGATCAGTGTCATTTGTGTTGGGTGCGCCTGTGGTGGCCCTGGCGGGGCTGGGGGCAATCCACCTTTGCTAGTAGTTTGTTTTGCTAGCACTCTGTCAGTGAAAATGGAGCTCAGGGGGCCTTACTCGCATCCCCCCAGCTCCATTTTTGGCTGTGACAGCCTCCTGCAGCCCTCTGCCAGTGAAAAGGGCCACCAAGAGTGGCCCTCCCAAACTCCATTTTCTCTGGCAGAGGCATCGCGGGCTGAGTTTGACACCCCTGTACTAATCCAACTGAAAAGATCAGGATGACCAACACATAGTTGTACTATATAATCTATGGTATAGAATTTTTGCCCCACAATTTCATAGACTGGAGGTATTATATAACACTGATATTAGAGGGGCCTAATTTTCATTTATTAGAGATGCTGACGTTAGTATGATCCTCATCTGAATTTTTCACTAAGTGACTATTTAGCTTTTTCTGCATAAAATCACTTTTCTTTTAAGGTAGAGGATTTTGTCCTAGGGAGATTTGCATTTCCCCTAGATTTAGATTTCTCCTTGAAGCGAGACGTGAATTATTCGGCATTAAATTTAGACCGCTGTTTTGTTTGCACAAGTCATAAGAGTTGTTATATTTGCTCTTATTTTTAAGGTCAGTAGTTGGAGTCCATGACCGATAATGAGATACACTATGACACTCTTTCCTGACATAGCAGATAGAATGGACCACTTCAATTAAAATGAAAATTGGTTCACTCGATTTGGTCTCTTTGAGAGAGCAATCATTAAATCCAGTGTGGGAACTTTTGTATCTCTAGCTCAGTGAGCACATAGACAATCCATTCCAGAGAAGGAAGAAATAATTTGTGGTTTTAATTTTCTCATGCAAGAAATCAAAATAAAAATGCGTGTTTATATTTACAGCTAGGTTCTAAGCATGGAGAAAGTTTCATATTATAATCAGTAGAGGGGTTAAAAAAGGAGTGAACAAATGGAAAAGAGAGAGAACTCAACTATTTGCTGATAATAATACCATTATTCAGATCTGCATTAGAAATACTGAGATATGGCTGGTGTTTTGCTATGGAGAACATAGAGCACAGCTAAGCTAATTTCAGCTAATATAAGCCAACAGTGCACATCCTTGATATAAATCAACACTTTGAAATAGACATAACTGATTTAGCAGTAAAGCATAACCATATTTGTTTTACCACTGAATAGAGAACGTGTTTTAGCTGTAAGAAAAAATATATATATAAAAGCTCTCCATAATCTTTGAATAAGTTTAAACTAAAGCTTTCCCCTGTATGAAACGTCAGTTTTCCGACAATAAGCCATGGTGGCGCAATGGTTAGAATACAGAACTACTGCCACTGCTGCTGCCTGCCAGCAGCCTGCAACTTGGCAGTTCAAATCTGACCAGGCTCAAGGCTGACTTAACCTTCCATCCTTTCTAATTCGTGGCCAGTTTTTAAAGGGCTCCATATTGGAGAAGGCTGCACCAAATTCTATTTAATCCAACATTCTACTTTCATTAACTCAGCCACGCCCTCTGTGGCAAAAAGTATTACACAGTATGAAAGAAATAAACTTTCAGTTTGATCACACTCTTTGGTATCAGCTTCATGAAAAGCTCCCATGGAGAAAGTCAGATACTTTCTAGTCCACTCAGAAATCCATGGTTACAATAACTATACTAAAGATATTGTGCAAATACAACTGTAACCACTATACTACTCGTGATGGCAAAGACCCAAAGGTGAGATTGTAGAAAGCTATTTAAAATTTGAGGTTTTTATTGTGTTTTATTGCTGTAGTAAGCAGAGAAAGTGTAGGCAATCCATAATATTAGTGATTTACAACAAAGAGCAAATGAAGCAGAGTTGTTAAAATGTTGGATTGACACTTCAAAGTCCCAGGTTCTAATTCCCAGTTAGCCCAATTTAAGCTCACTGTGGAAGGAAAACAGGATCAGAAAGATTGCCAACTTGAGTTCTTGAAGAAATGGAAGTCAGTTGAATGAATGAATGAATGAATGAATGAATGAATGACTTAATTTATAATGATGCAAAATTATTGCAAAAGATGATAGAACTCAGAGTCTATCATTAAGTCTCCCCATAAAACATTTCTGCTGTTGAAAAGAAAGAAAAGTGTTGATTCAGGTGATCAGCTCACCAAGAGATTGATTATGCGACATTGTCCTTGAACAGTGTCATTTCCATCACGAGAAAAAGAGAAAGAGAAATGTGGTGGCTCATGAGGTTAGAATGCTGGGCTGATGATCAGCAGGCTTAGGTTTGAGACCCATTGATGCTATAGGCTCCTGTCACAACTCCAGCTCCTTCTGACCCAGCAGTTCAAAAGCACCCAACCATGAGTAGATTAATGGGTACCACTTCAGTAGGCAACTTCAGCGGGATACATGACAACTGGGCATCTCCCTGGCAACAGTGATGTCAAATCCTTTCACCACAGAAGCACTTCAGTGCCCCCCCTCCTCTCTCTCTCTCTCTCTCACACACACACAAGAAAAAGTATGTTTAGGGTTAAAAATAGTACACCAAGAAGGATAGCTCTTGGTGAGGAGCAGATTCCATGGAGAAGAGCTCTATGTGAAGTTGATTCACCATAGGATATTCCTGGGACCAAAGCTGAAAATAACCTCCCAAGAGAAAAAAGCAACAGTCTTTGGAATGAATCTCACCTGCTCTCACAGGAATTTTCATGACTCCTACCTTTGCTAAGTTTTTAAACCCAACTGAGGATATGATAAAAAACAAAAACAAAAGCAAAACAATTTGATTTGAAGAAAACTTGAATGAAAATTGCATAGAACTCAGAAGAGAGATTTGTCACGCATCTTCAGTAAGGATTTTTACATTTCCAGTCGTCTAACTAGTTCTCTTAATCAGAGGTCCATCAGATCTGATTTTGTCCTGCCACGAGAGTTTTGCTCTATTGATTTACTTGGAGTTACTCATGACCAACAGGGTTTGCACAATTAAAGCCAGGAGGATAAAATGGTGACAGCTGGGGTTTTAAACTAACTTGAAGGGTCACTTTGAAAACAGGTTTAGAGCCTAGGCTGGCATTTACCCCAGGAATCCCAGCATTTCCCTTAAGGCTCATATAAATGCTAAAAATGTAAGGATAAAATAGAGTTTTGAAGAACCGTAACTGCAGAACTATTTGTTACTTTTCTTCCAGGCATGCTTTAAACAATATGTGTTCAAAAGTGGTGAGATTCAAAAAAATTTACTACCAGTTCTGTGGCCATGGCTCTTGGGCATGGCAGGGGAAGGATACTGTAAAATCCGCATTCCCACCCCACTCCAGGGGAAGGATAGTGCAAAATTTCCATTCACTCCCTATCCCATTAACCTGCCTTCCAGCTCCGTTCTCCTGTGCAGGCCAACAAAACCGCTACCGGTTCTCCAGAACTAGTCAGAACCTGCTAAATATCACCTCTGGTGTTCAGTAGCTTAATATTCCAGAATGAACCACTTGGTTCTTTGGGGCCACAATTCTGCCTTTTGTGAGGTCAACACCCCCCCGCAACTCCTATTTTACTTTTATTTTATTTTATTGTATTGTATTTTTTAAATTGTTTCATACCTTTGCAGAATTTAAAATGACCTGATGGCTTAGAGATGAAAAAGCTCACCTCCCATTCAGAAATTTCAATCCTAGGCAGTGATAGAATCATTGTCTTAGGGAATGTTTGGATGGGATAGAAGTGAAAGGCCTTTTATTTCCCTTTCTGAAAAAGCATAACTATGAACTTTGATGGCCAAATAACTAAATTTCAATGATCTAAATTTAAGCAGCTAGAAAGGGGAGGGAAAAGGGCCTGAAAGAGGATGCCTCTTGATAACATTAGTTTTAGAAGGTTGCTCTGTGAATATTGTCCATTTGGCTTGCGGAAACCACAAATAGAGAGCTAAGGAGATACAAATTACTCCAGTCCCAAACTGACAAGCTGATATATACAAAATAGGCAGGAATCTATTGCTCAGACCTGCATATTCATAAATCCATCCAACTTCATTTCCAAATCTTGCAATTAAAAATCATATTATTCAAATACATATTATATTAAAGGTTTTCCCCCTAAAAATGTATGCAGGAATACATGGGGGGAGGATTGGGAAGGGGTAAAGGAGATAAAATAATATAAATTTGAATAATCTATTAGTATTTATTTTAAAAAGTTACTTCCATTTCTAGTTGAGATCTGGTCCTAGTGTCTTCTTCATGGAACACATCCATGTAGCATTCTTGGGGAAAATATGATTTTAAAAATAATTTTACTTAGAAATTACAGTTCTGTTCATTATCAGTGACATCCCATCTAAATCTGATTAGAACCAATTCTGCGTAGAGTTTTTTAGATGCCCTCAATCATCTTTGTCCCACACTGGTAAATTCTTTTTTCATAGCACAGCAAGACTCCAGCAGGAAATTAAACAGAACAACTACAAATCAGTCTACTTACATACACTATTGCCAAGTCATAAAGCCATAAATTGGTCAGCAGTATTGTAAGAGGCCAGTTATGGCATCTTATTTTCAACAAGCTGAGTTTAACAAGTAGATCTCTTGCTTGCCAGTCCCCTTATCTTCATGAGAATTAGGAAAGGTCAACTCTAAAATGTTTCTCAGATTATATTTCTTCCTCTGTCTCAAATTTGCCTTCAAATCATGTCATAAGCAGAGACTCATTCCTTTAGTATTCAACAGAAGCCCTCCTTCGCCTCTATTCTAAGTGTGAGTCCTCAGCATCACAGTAATGGTGTCTACATCTGGCCTTTCAGTGCTAGAATACCATGACAGCTAAGTAAATGAACAGATAGATCACTGAACAAATCAACTGAGTTTTCATTCAAGGCACAGATGACTAGGCTTATTTCAGACACATAATGTGAAGGCCTTGGTCTAATGGAAAAGGCTCTAATGCTAGGAAAGATGTAAGAAAGAGAAGAAGAGGACAACCTGGAGAAAGTGAACAGATTCAGTTACAGTGGAAATGGGCACACCATTGGAAGTCCTGAAACACTTAGGGATAAGATCTTCATGGAGAAAATCTATTTAAACAATCACTCATAGTCAAACATGATTTGGTGGCACATCATCCATCCATCAATCACTACACTTTGTGTTTAGCATCTGAAAGGCAAATTACTTCCTCTTCTGAGGAAGACAATGGCTGGGACTGGGCACTTAACTTCAAAGTTCTTGAGCAGTACATAAATTGTTCCCTGTAAATTGTGGACAACAGATAGGCCGGTAAGAGATAGACCACAAAGAATATCAGCAATCCAGGTTCTAAACATGTAGGTGAAAGCAGAAGCTGTATAAATGAACTTCAATTATTTATAATTTCAGTAGAAGATTGTTTAAAAACTGTGAAAATATATTATAAGGTTTCATTTTTCTTTTTTAGGGAAGAAGACACTAAAATGACAGAGACAATGGAGAAATAACATTTGCTGCTCCATTTATTCACTGTTTCTCAATTATATAACCAGGTGAAAAGTACCAAATATGTTACAATGACATTTGTTATAAACCTGAATAAAAACAACACAAAACATCCTCTACTTTTTTTTTAATGAAGTCACTTTTATGTCTGAAATTTAATTTGTATATATCTACCCTTCATGTATATCTTATCATGATACACAAGTAAATAAAATCCTGCATTGTTAGTTAGAAGAACAATTTCAGTGAACCTAGCTAACTTAGAATTGATTACACCAATGGCCCATCACATTTTGTTCCTAAGAATCTAGAATTACAACATGACTTGGGACTTTTATAAATAATATATATTCTGCACTAAACAGATCTGGAAAACAAACATTATTTTTCAGATTTTCAATAAACAGTTGGAAAAAAAATATAAGGATCTCTTTTTATGTATGATAACTGCAGGGAGACTATCATATGCATAAAAGCAGAAAGATTTCACATTGCCCACGATGCAGGAATGGATGGTAAAGATGATGGAATTTGCTGAGAAGGCCAGCTTTGATCAGAGAAACAACATTACCTCAGTTTGACGGGAAACTTCTTAAAGATTTTTTTGCATGAAACAGAAAAAAAATGAAAGTATAATATATGGTTTTGATCATTAGGCAAAACTGAAAAAAATGTAAGTCATTCTGTTAATCATAGAGCAAGAAGTTAATTTACATCTGTGCTTGTAACTGATGTAAAGAAAATTGGAACCTACTTCTATATTTTCCATGTTTTTCCTTTTTGTCTTTAGTTCTTGTTAGTTTTTATCATTTTAAAGTTAAAAAATTTAACAAAGTTATATATTTAAAAACCCTAAACTCATCTAGAAAAGGGAATGACGGTGACAGATATATTAGTAAGGATCTTCATCTTATTCATATTGTTCATATAATTGTATCTCTCTATGAAAGCAACTTTCCATAATAGCAAAGAGAATGCATCAGATCCAGGCAAAATCCAAATTCCTATGCAGACCAAGAATCTTCAAATAGAAGTTGACTTTCTAGGTGTAAAATAAATGTATATAGGTAGTCCTCAAATTGCGACCACAATTGGGACTGGAATTTCCATAACTTATTGTGGTTGTAAATTGAATCAGATCTGATTTTATGACAGTTTTTATACCAGTCATTGAGTGACAGCAGTCATTAACATGGCTGTTAAGCAAATGTGGTCATTAACCAAAGCTTGCTTTCCCAATGGGCATTTTTTACAAGATTTTTTTTTTAAAGGTAGCAAATTATGATCATGGGACTTCAGGATGCTGCAACCAGTCACAAATGCAATGCTATTGCCAATTGCAATTGCAATCATGTGACCATCGGTGATGATTGTAAGTGAAGTGTCATAAGGAGGGGGGAAAACTGTCCTTTTGTCTAGTTGTTTTGGCATGCAATGCCCTATATCGCTGACCCAAGGGAGGAGTTGAAACAGTTTATGTCCAGGATGTGAGGGGTTTGTAAATATCTTCTCAACTTGACCCATGCAATATTCAGGTCTTCTATGGAAGGCAGGCTGCTTGCAATTGTTCTTTCTGCAGTCTTATCTCTGTTGGAGTCTGTACTTCTCCTGTTTGGTTGATGTACCAAGCAAGACAGTTATAGAAGTACAAATGACAAACTCAATAATTCCTCTGTAAAATTGTATCAAGAGTTCCTGGGGCAGTCTGAACGTCCTGGGCTGATGGAGGAAGAACATTCTTTGTTGTGCCTTTTTAATAATGGTTCTAATATTAAGTGTCTATTTCGAATCCTGGAAGATTACAGAACCCCAAAACATGAAGGTTTCTACTACTGATAATATGCTATTGAATATAGTAAGGGCTCCTCCTAAAAGCCACTCTTATCTCTACATTTTCAATCATGTTCAGCTCCACATTGTTCTGGCTGCACTATAGGGACTGTTGTTCAACCTTCCATCTATATGCAGATTCATCACCATCTCGAATAAGGCCAATGACCATTGTATCATATGCAAACATCAGTACTTTAACAGAGGATTCCCTTGAGATGCAATAATTGGCATGGGCAAGGAAGGGCAACATAGAGAGAGCCCACAGTTTTGGAGGGCACCTGTGCTAATTACCTGGGTACTAGATGTAATTTTCCCTAGCTTCACTTGTTGCTTCCTGTCTGTCAAATATATATATATATAATGATCCTTCTACAAGTATAAACAGGCACAGTGAGCTGAATCAGTTTGGAGTGAAGAATTTCTGGAATGATGGTATTGATTGCTGAGCTGAACTCTACAAAAAGGACCTGTGCATCGGTCCCTGGGGACTGAAGATGTTCAAGAAGTAGTGCAGTGTCATATTGACAGCATCATCTGCCAACTTATTTGCTCAATAGGCCAACTGCAAGGGTGTAACATGAGATTCATGATGACTTTAAGGTGGACCAACACTAACCTCTCAAAAGTCTTCATAACTATAATGTTGGAAATGTAACTAAAAAATGGGCACATTTTATCATATGTGGTGGACTTGCGCAAAAGCAAAAGAAAATTGGGCAAAGATACATAGGTGGCTAGAAAAGATGATAGGGAAGCATGTAGATTTTAAACCTAAATTGTTTTTATTAGGTATAATATCACAAAAAATTGATAAGAAAAGTATGTACTTAATATTACATGTCTGAACAGCAGCAAATATTATATTCACACAATACTGGAAAAATGAAGATATACCATGAGATGAAAAGATAGTCAGGAAGATACTAGATTGTGCAGAAATTGATAGATTGACCTTCAAAATTAAACAGAAAGAAGATGTAGAATAGTATCAAACATGGAACCGATTTTACCAATGGTTGAAAAAAAGGGGTGGAGATTAAGAATGCAAATTTGTATTGTTAAGCACATTAAATACCCAGACAACATGATGTTTATTAAGCATTAATAAATGTATTTTATAGAAAATCATTTTTCAAAAAAGCCTTCATAACTATAGATTCAGAACAACTGACATGTAGTCATATAGCTCCCTGATGGAAAATTTCTTAGGAACTAGGATGATAATAGAGCATTTGAATCAAGAAGGATATAACACATCTCCAGTGATTTATTAAAAATCCATGTGAAAATCCAAGGGCCAGTTGTTCAGCACAGCCTTTTAAACAAGGAGGAGTTATAAAATAATTTTTGCAGTGTTTACAATTGCCCATATCTTAAGGAGAGGATATGGAGACTGAGGGAGAATATTAAAAGCAGTGACTGACAAGTTGTCTTCAAAGCAGAGTGATTTATGATATATTAATCTGAATAGAGGACAGCTAAATACCCAGCGTGTTGATTTCTATTAGACAGAGTAGACTTCACTTGCATATTTATTTAGTCTTTCTCCCAAATGTTCTCCTATTCTGGGAAATACTGAACAATGATTAACATATGACACTGAGAACCAGTGTTTTGTTTTTGTTTTTCATTTAGTTTATTATATAATGCTATGCCAGTCAAACTCCTGGGTTATTTTTTTAGATCAGTGAGTTCAAAGAAACTCTGCATCAAGTATGGTCTGTTCTACAACTGAGAACCACAGAAATCTTTTGTTGCAGATTTTTCCTGTAAAACCAGGTAATGTTTTGGTCCCATTCATCCAATGTATACATCTCATCTTTTTTTCCTCCAAGCTTAATCAATAATATCTTGCTACTTGGTCATAAAAAGGGTCCCTGAGGTAGCTTCCAATCAAGCAAGAAAGACGGTGAGAGACGGTGAAAAAGATAGACCAACACAGAATAAAATCAAAGAGCTATCAAAGAGAAGACAAGAAACTTGCACTGGACCAAAAGCTAAGCAGAATATGAATGTCTTACCAATGTACATTAAAAAAAAGTCTGTATGTTTCTGGTATATTGAATGTTTTAAGACTGGAATAAACCATGTAACTTTCCGCATGGATTCTGTCTTCCCAAAATATAGAATAACAGAGTTGGAAGGGACCTTGGAGGTCTTCTAGTCCAACCCCTGCCTATGCAGGAAACTCTATACCACTTCAGACAAATGGTTATCCAGCTTCCAGTGTTGGAGCATTCACAATTTCTGGAGGCAAGTTGTTCCACTGATTAATAATTCTGTCAGGAAATTTCTCCTTAGTTCTAAGTTGCTTCTCTCCTTGATTAGTTTCCACCCATTGCTTATTGTCCTTCCCTCAGGTGCTTTGGAGAATAGCTTGACTCTCTCTTCTTTGTGGAAATCCATGAGATATTGGAACACTGCTATCATGTCATTTCTAGTCCTTCTTTTCATCAGACTAGACATACCCAGTTCCAGCAACCATCCTTTATATGTTTTAGCCTCCAATCCTTTAATCATCTTTGTTGCTCTTGTCTGCACTCTTTCTTAGAGTCTCAACATCTTTTTTTACATCGTGGTGACCAAATAAACCTTTGGTCATAAAAGCCACTTTTAAAAAAAGCAAACAGGGAAGCAAAGATCTTCTTTAAATTAGATTTAAAGATGCATGCACCAGCCAAATTTAAAGTCTTGAATGTCCCCTGTTTTTCACTTGAAAAAGCCAAGTATATTTTTTCATCCATCTCATAGCAGGACTTCCAAATGCTTCACTTTGGCTGGAAAGTGCCCAAAAGATTTAAATTGAAGAAAGCCATTAGTTTCTCCACACACCCTCATCCAGGTTTCATCATTTCTGAGTATTAAAACAGAAAGTAATGATAGTTATTAAAATTATTAGGTGGGTAATCTTCTTTCTTTGGAATCCATTGGCTCTTAGTATGTTAGTGAGAGTGTGTAGTTCGGTTTTTAGGTGTTGTTCGTCGGCTAAGCATTTTGTTCTGGAGATGAGTGTCTTGGCTACAGAATTGATCTGTGCTGGGTGGTGGTGTGAGAGTGCGTGTAGATAGCAGTTTGTATGTGTTTTCTTCTGGTAGATGGTGTGTCCTAGGGAGCCATTGGATTTTTTGTATACTAAGACATCTAGGAAGGGAAGTTGATTGTTAGCTTCTGTTTCCATGGTGAATTGTATTTTTGGGTGTAGGCTGTTGAGGTGTGTGAGGAAGTTGTTCAGTTTTTCTTTCCCATGTGGCCAGATTATGAAGGTGTCATCTACGTATCAGAGCCCTAACCCTAACCCTACCAGAAGAAAACACATGCAAACCACTATCTACATGCACTCTCACACACCACCCAGCACAGATCAATTCCGTAGCTGAGACACTCATCTCCAGAACAAAATGCTTAGCTGACGAACAACACCTAAAAACCTAACTACACACTCTCACTAATGTACTAACAGCTAATGGATTCCAAAGAAAGAAGATTACCCACCTAATCCAAAAAGAAACCCCAATCAAAATCCAAGACAGAGAACAAGAGAATGGCAAAGCCCTCCTCCCATATATAAAAGGCACTACAGACAAAATCAGCAAGATCCTCCAAAAACACAACATTAAAACAGCATTCTGCACAAACAGAAAAATATCCACCAGCCTAAGAAATCCTAAAGACAAAATCGAGTTAGAAAACCAAGGAGTATATGAAATCCCTTGCACCGCCTGCCCCACCATCGGACAAACTAACAGAAGAATAAGTGCACACATTGAAGAACACAAGAACTCAATCAAAAAAGAAGAACCGACCTCTTCCCTGGTCCAACACCTCAAAGCCACAGGACATGAGATTGACTTTAAAAATACCAGAACTATCGCCAAAACTGAACACTTCAACAACAGAATAATCAGAGAAGCCAAAGAGATAGAAAAACGCCCACACAGCATGAATAAACGAGATGACACCTCCTGCCTACCAGCCATTTGGAAACCCGCCCTCATGAACAGACGAGTACCTAACATGAAGAATGACACCAGACCCACACCCACGAGGGCCACACAAGATGCTACCACCACACTTCCACGTAGATAGCAGACTCACACCCACACAGAAGATGAGACACGACTACGGACCAGAAGCCGTACCGCAGCTGAATCACTACCCGCTTCAAACCCCTCCGACCCATACATGAAGCAAACTGACGCCCACCATGAAGATGCAGCACGACCACGAACGCGAAGCCAAACAGCAGGATCACAGCTCACCAGCTCAAATCCCCCAGCAACTAAGACTAACCTGAGCACAACCAAGCCCCCACCTGAACAGAACACACCCCCAGCCAATCAGAACACAGCCAACCCCCCAGCCAATCAGAACACAGCCAAACCACCAACCAACGAGAACACACCCCACCCAATCAAAACACAGCCAAGCCCCACCCAATCAAGTCACACCCCCACTAGCAGTTAAAAGGAAGAAGCAGCTGCAAGCTCACATTACTCTGAGAAGCACAGAGCCGAAGACACAAGCCTGAAGATGATGAATGAGACTTCATCGAAATGTCACCTAGATACTTCCAATTTTACATGGGAGAAAACCCGAATAACCAAAGATCCACATACAAATACCCGAGAACCTCAGAAAATATATATATATATATATATATATATATATATATATATATATATATATATATATATATATATATATATATATATATATATTCGAGTTCGTTTATGTGTCTGTGTGTGTCCGTGTGTGTGTGTGTGTGTGTGTGTGTGTGTGTGTGTGTGTGTGTGTGTGTGTGTGTGTGTGTGTGTGTGTGTACAGACAATTATATAATTGTATATAATTGCACCATTAAACTTTAATCCTAAACACAAGGATTTAAATACAGGCATGTTACCTGTTCCCTATCTAGCTGCACCTCCTTTGCATCACAATGAGGCTTTAAAAGTTTTCATTAACATCAGTGGAAAGGTTTTTTTTTTAAAGCCTTGCAGACATAAAATGCTTTTATGTCTGATTTGCTTCTAATCGGAGCTAATAAGAGCTTTTCCCATTCCTGGGCTGGGGAAAATAGAAATGTCCTGAGAAATAAATGTGTACTATAAAATTGTGAAGGATAAAGCTGAAGAAAACCATCTGATTGCAAAAATGTTAACATTTATTTATGCATAAATAAGAGAGAAAAGATATCAAACAATTAAAAAAGATTGCACTTTTATGATCACAATGTGGAATCCTGTTGCAAGGAAAAGATGTTTCAGTTTGAGAAATTGTATCCATACGCGATTTTGGATTTTGGATTTTTGGATTAATGGAGTGTTAGTTGTTATCTCACACCTTAAAAATGATAGCAAATCTTTCTATGGGCAAACATTGCCTTGTTGAAAACCTAATAAAAAGCTTTTGATAAATATAAGTCTGCACAAAACAGCTGTAAGCGAATCTGTGAAAATAGATTGCATCCAATCAGGTCTGACAAGTGAAAAACATATGGCCATATGAATAGAAGTATCCTTCAAAAGGAAATCTGCTGTAAGTTAATGCAGTTTGTAAATCACAGGCTTCAACAGGCTTCCTTGCAATAGTATATTTCAGCATAGGAAAAGGTATTGTAACACTGCATAGTTTTCACTAGGTTATACAGTAAAATATTTAAAAAATCACTAAGATATAATTTATTTTTGCAAATGATTCCTAAATAGAATACCTGATGTAACTCTAATAATAATTATCCTTTTTGAAAGCCATTAGAAAAAAAGACTGAAGAGTCCTATTTTCCTGTCATCTAGAACATGGGTCCCCAACCTTAACCCCAGGGCCGTGGACTGGCACCAGTCCGCAGAATGCCAGAAACTGGGCCGTGCAAACAAGCAAAGCCCTAACTGTGGGATGCAGGCCACATATGAATCCATGTCCCCTCCGGTCTGCAGAAAAACCTCTCTCCATGGAACTGGTCCCTGGTGCCCAAAATGTTGGGGGCCACTGATGTAGAAAGAGAGAGATAGAAAACAATGAAGCAGAGATGAACCAACTTATGTGAGTTACCATCTATGTTAAAGGGACTTATGACTAAATGAAGCAGCATGGAGTGTCTATCTGCAACCTGCCATCATCCCTATTCTTTTGCACAATAATGGTGCACAATAATGCACCATTCCATTAACACTTGGAGAAGGAGAGAATCTTTCAATTTCACTGCCCTGCTGAGTCTCCTCTTTTTGACTGCAAATCTGCTTTGACTCATTTCTGAATCCCTTGATGAATTCCAGGTAGGTAGTCCGCATGACAAGCAGAGGTGGGTATTCAGCAGGTTCTGACCAATTCTGGAGAACTGGTAGCGGAAATGTTGAGTAGTTTGGAGAACCAGCAAATACCACCTCTGACTGGCCCCACCCCCATCTATTCTCTGCCTCTGAAGTCCCAGCTGATCGGCTGGGTCTTCTTTTGTTTCTCTGCACAGGAGGACGGAGCTGGAAAGCAGGTTAGTGGGATGGGGAGGGAATGGAGATTTTACACTATCCTTCCCCTGTCATGCCCACCAAGCCACACCCACAGAACTGGTAGTAAAAAAATTTGAATCCCACCACTGATGACAAGGTCTTCAATTCAAAGGCATATTGGTGAGGGGAAAAGTCTATTGTAAAAAATAGAATGCACTAACACATTAGCAATTAGGAGATTAGTACAGTGAGTATCTGGCTCCCCTCGGGTTCTTTTTAAATGGGGGGGAGGGACAATAGAGGCATTTCATTCAGACCCCATATAGATAAAGGATCCCATGCAGAGTATATTTTAATATTTGAAATGATTCAACAAACGATTATTATTTTTTCATTCCAGTTAGCCTAATAGCATGAGTTATTTTCATATTTTCTCAATTTTTATGCTATTGAAGTCAAAGCCGCAATAGGAGGAGGAGGACTAAGCAAGGATGAATATGGGAAATTTTCCAAGGAAGGTTTTTTTTTCAGTCCCTTCAGTTCCCTTAAAAAGCCTCTGGAACTTCTGTAGAAGTCTAATTTCCTAGGATAAGCTGGAGAGCAGGAGCAGAAGATGGATTTTTACCAGGTGCAGATTTTATGAGCTGCGAGAATCAATGCCAATCTACTGTTTCATTTTCAGATATGCTGAGATAATAAGGTCCCATCAGACAATTTTTCACCATGCATCCCTTTGCTGGGTCCAGTATAAGCCAAGCCAGTTTTTAACAGTAAAACCATTCATTGGTGGGCATAAAGAATTTTGAAAAGTATTATCAGGGTAAATCCTGTCTGTTCTACAATTGTAAATGTAATTTTGGGATGACATTCAACTTCTGCCAAAAAGAATTCTGGCCAAATATTCCTCCCATCTTTTTCCTTCTTCTAACTCATTCTTTATCTTGTTATTATGAATGACAATCTGTTGCAATGTGAAATTCCACCCAAATAATGTTCTCTCATTTTTAATTTCCTATTCTTACATTCTTAATTCCATATGTATATACATCTCTGTGTCTACAGAAGCACACCTATACAGTGGTACCCTGGTACTCAGTTGCTTTGAAACTCATCACATTTAGAACTCAACACATTTTGACATGAAGATTTTGTCCCGATACTCATCATTTGTTTGATACTCAATGCATAAGCTAGAACTTTTTGGTTTCAGCTGTCTTGTGACTCGCAACATTATTCCTTATGTGAAAAATTTGTTTGGTACTCATCATTTTTGGTACACGTCACACCTCCTGGAATCAGTATCAAGTACCAAAGTAATACTGTATATAAAATATATTAAAATTTTGATGAACACTGAAAACAGGGACACATCACAGATGTAATCAGTCTGCACTATTACATTTTTATGCCACTTTTTTCCATATACAAGTCAGCACTGAAGTTTCCACCATAATTCATCAAGGCATTCATTACCAGAAGTGAATCTGGCCATTCAGTCTGTTCATTTATAGGGGGACTTACTTACTACTGAAAGTTCCCACCCAGCTCCAGGAATTTTGAATGAAATTGTTTCTCCAGCTTCTGTAGCTGATGTGATTACCTTTGCTTGCTTACTTAAGAACACGGAGTACTGTAACTGTTGCAAATCTGCAACCACTGATGCTATTTTCCTATTACATGTCTGGTGATTGTTGTAAACTACTTGTCCACTGGAAGGATTCTCATCCAGCAAGACGCTGAACAGTGGACTATTGCAGCTGGACCCTGGGATTGATTAGCTGCTTATTTTTTTTAATGATAATGTTTGAGAAAATGTGCTTATTTTTTTAATGATAATGTTTGAGAAAATGTGCCATTAGTGGCAATTTTGAAGACATTGTAGAAAAAGAAGTCATGCCAGTAATTTTGCTGGAGTGTTATCTGAACTCCAGGCTAATTCCATTAGGAGCATTTAAAAATGGCAGATAATTAAAAAGAAATTAGATGAGTTACTCAAGCTAGCCAGTGACTTTGACTTTGATAGGTGCAGTTTGCAGGTTTCCTCTGCAGCACCCTAATTTAAAAAAAATATTGCGAAACAGGTGCAATTCACAGATAACAATTGATAATATGTATCTGTTCCATTATATCTCCTTTCAAAAACAAAACATTCTCTAGGACCTGCACTGTAGAGACATTCATAGTAGCATGAGTGTGTAAACACCCTGAGTGTACAGGATAATTCTACATCTCCCTGCTATGTTTAGATATCAGTGCTGCTACAACATAGAATGTTGCCAGATTCTGCACAAAATCTATCAGATGATGATCTGTGCTAAAAAGAAGTCCTAAGAAGAACAACTTCTTCTTTCTTCTTCTTCTTCTTCTTCTTCTTCTTCTTCTTCTTCTTCTTCTTCTTCTTCTTCTTCTTCTTCTTCTTCTTCTTCTTCTTCTTCTTCTTCTTCTTCTTCTTCTTCTTCTTCTTCTTCTTCTTCTTCTTCTTCTTCTTCTTCTTCTCCTCCTTCCTCCTCCCTCCTCCTCCTCCTCCTCCTCCTCCTCCTCCTCCTCCTCCTCCTCCTCCTCCTCCTCCTCCTCCCCCTCCTCCCCTCCCCCCTCCCCTCCTCCAATTTCTAGATCAAACTTTAAACTACCAGAATGATGCCACCTTCTTGGCTTTGTCATTGGTCAAAAATAAGTCATTATCAGTACATGTTTCTGGCAATAGCCAGCATATCAGTAGATGGGCTGGTCTTTGTGTCTCTCAATATTCATACAGCTTGTTGTTATCCACTAAGAGCCTCCACCTGAACATATTGATTTTACATTTAGGCATTCCAACTCTCAACCTATTCAATGACATCCAAGCAATATGAGGGAGGTCAAACTATGACATACAAGGTTGCCATATTTTTTGCATCTGTGGACACATTGTGGACAGCTCACAACCTATTAGATGTCAAGGTCCTCTTTTAACACAATGGATGAACATCATATTTTTTGCACCTAAGATAATATGTGAAAGTGTTCAGATCTACTCAATGTCCCAAAATGTGATGAAAACATCCAACCATAACTCTCCTGACTCTAAGTAAAAAGGTGTGAAAAGCATTTATGTAAATTAGTCTGAAAAAGGCTTAGTGGGATCTTATTAATTAGTAACTCCAGTATGCTTAGTAAAATGCTTAATTTGCAACATTAATCACTATCCTTCTGGCTCACTTATTTCTTCTTCTACCCAAATTGTGCTATTGTTAATCAAAATTTCTACATCTCTAGCAGATTTTGAATTTCCATTTATGCATACCTGGCTAATCTAAGGCAAGGTATTGCTAGGCAAGAAATCCATCTTTTGAGGAACAGTGTCACTTTCTTGTAAATCAGTGATCCCCAACCTTTTTACGCCGCGGCCCAGTACCGGCATCAGCTGAGCGCCGCCATCTTTTTGATGAAAAGTGCTTCCGGTGACCTCACCGAAGCACTTTTCATCAAATAGCGCCATACTCGATGAGCTTTTCCGGGTAGAAATGGCTTTCTACCGGAAAAGCTCACGAAGCGCTAGCGCCGCCATCTTTTTGATGAAAACGTGCTTCCGGTGAGCTTTCTACCCGGAAAAGCTCACCGGAGCGCTGGCGCCGCCATCTTTTTTGATGAAAAGCGTGCTTCGGTGAGCTTTCTACCGGAAAAGCTCACCGGAAGCACTTTTTCATCAAAAAGATGGCGGCGCCAGCAAGCCAGCGCCCGGTAGGACTTGTTCCAGTGGACCAGTACCGGTCCGCGGACCGGTGGTTGGGCACCCCTGTTGTAAATAACAACTTCAGGTTTTAAGCTGCCCAAGGGACATCTAAGACATTTTATTTTACATGAAATAAATAAAGGTGTTATATTAGGCTAAAATCTAAAAAAAGTCAGAAACTATTTAAAGAAATTCACACCAATGTTCCCCGTGACTTCTATAAAGAAAGAAAAAAGTTTGTTCACATAAATTTTAAAAACACTACACTCATACACACTGTCTCATTTACTTACATCTCCATATCCACACATATATAAATTCATACATTGTGTTTAAAGCAAAAGAGAAAAAAATCATGAAAGTTTCTATAGGCTGTTCTTCATTAGTAGAATAAATTATTTAAATGATTTCTGGAATCCCTGTAGGTGGATCATTTCATTCTGAAGATGACTTTTTAAAATCTACTTTCAGAGCACTTGTTACATCTATTATTTATGCAGAGTGATAAATGCAGAATGATTATTTCATGTGACTTGATCGTTAAAGTTTTTCAGCTCCACCATTCTTTTAATCTTTGACTTGAAAGCTCACATCTTGGTGTTTTGTTCTGCTTTTGTTTTGTTTCGTTCTCTACACAAATTCAGTTACAATCAAGTCTGTACATTTTAGGAAATTTTTTTTTGCAATAGCATGAAGTTCAGTGTACTTATTTTATTGAAGCTGAACTAGTTTCAATTCAAGCAGTTGGTTGTTCTGATGCCAGAACAACAGTTTGCTGTTCCCCAAGCAGACAAGAAAACTTTTGATTTTTCTAACTTCTTTATTTCAGATCCATGAAAATTTTTCATGTGCAAATAAACAGGAGCACTCCATGAGTTCAAAGCAGTAAAAGTTTCTTATTGCTACCTATACACAAGAATCCGATCAACTAATGGTCAAAGCTAAACACATGCTAGATAAGAGACAATGGAATTCAAGCGGTTGGGTGAGCTGGACTTGAATCTCTTGTGGTTTCACAATGATTCCAAACTGATGACACATTTAACCTCCCCTACTAGCTAAGCCTGCTCTTCTCCTACAGATGTGAAATGTTGGTGCTAGCAATTTAGACAGAGAAAGTTTATCAATCAGGCAATGAAGTGTCAAAATATTAGGAGCACTGCTACTTAATCAGGAGAATAGAATAGAATAGAATAGAATAGAATAGAATAGAATAGAATAGAATAGAATAGAATAGAATAGAATTCTTTATTGGCCAAGTGTAATTGGACACACAAGGAATTTGTCTTGGTGCAAATGCTCTCAGTGTAAAGGAAAAGATACATTCATCAAGAGTCAAGAATCATCAGGTACCACACTTAATAATAGTCACAGGGTACAATAAGTAATCAAATCATACTAGGAATCAGTCAATATAAATCATAAGGATACAAGTGACAAAGTTACAGTCATATAGCTACAAGTGGGAGGGGATAGGTGATAAGGAGTGATGAGAAGATTAATAGTAATAGTAGTGCAGACTTTGTAAATAATTGGACAGTGTTGAGGGAATTATTTGTTAAGCAGAGTGATGGCATTTGGGGAAAAAACTGTTCTTGTGTCTAATTGTTCTGGTGTTCAGTGCTCTATAGCGTCATTTTGATGGTAGGAGTTGAAACAGTTTATGTCCGTGATGTGAGGAATATGTAAATATTTTCACAGCCCTCTTTTTGACTCGTGCAGTACATATCCTCAATGGAAGGCAGGTTGGTAGTAATTGTTTTTTCTGCAGTCCTAATTACTCTCTAAAGTCTGTGTCTGTCTTATTGTCTTACCAAACCAGGTAAGACAATTACCAAACCTTACTGTCTTACCAAACCAGGAGTCATGCAAATACAGCTCTTCACCTTAATATATCATTAATCATATTGAAATCAACAAAAAAGTTCAATACACAAATTTCAAAATTGAATTCTTACATCCACAAGTAGTACTGATTAAATAGAAGAAGTTACTACAATGTCTATATTGATAAATTATATAAATATTCTATCAAAAGGTATTCAAATGGTGGCTGCCACTTGACAATTATAACAGAATTTCTGCATATAAAATATTTCAGGGTTTTTTCACCTGGGAACCATTTTAAGATTTTATTTTTCTTTCCCAGCTTATCATCATATCTATAAGGGACATTATCATTTTCCTTCAGCCACTCAGCCACTTGATACTCTGGAAAATGGAAAATGTTAGACAAATTGTTCGTGTTGCTTTCATTGATACAACTTTCAGTGGGCAAAGAATTAAATTAAATTAAAAAGTTCTGTTATTTGTCAAAAGCAAAATAAGTGCTTTTGATATCAGCACATGTATTATAATAGATCAAATCATTTTTTTGGACAAGCATCCACTTTATCAGATATATGAAGCTTTATGCAGAGTTATGCATGCAAGGGGACCTAAAAATCTTCTATAAGAAAAAGGAGGAAAAATTCCAAAACGAAGAACAGAATAATTCTTAATTAGCTACAGGAAATATTTGCACAATGTTATTTCTCCCAAGGTGGCATAAGAAAATATTTGGGCACTTGTCATATTTACTTATTTGATTTTTTTATTCTGAATCAGCAAATAACTACAGATAAATAATAAGTATACATGGATAAAGATGTGTTAACTTTGTGTCTGTAGAGTTTATGCTAGCTTCTGATAATTTAGAGAGCCATAAAAACAGGTAATTTGACCAGGGCTACCTAAACTTTTCAAGGTTTTCCAGAAAAGATTAGACAGCCACTTGTCTGTGATGGAACAAAGTCTCTTGCTTTTGGCAAGGGGTTGGATTAGAGGACCTCCAAGGTCCCTCCGAGCCCTATGATTATATAAACTTTTGAATGCAACTATTCCTGTTTTGTAAATACTGTATATTATGTGGAACCTTCTCATTTCATTACCTGAAGCCATTTAGCTTTCTTTCCAAACAAATGTCCACTTGCTGTTATGTCCAAAAGTTGCACTGAGGAGAAAATTTTTGTCTTTCTCAAGAAATGGATTGAAATTTTCTCTGCCTCCTGAACAAAGGTAGTATGGGACAAAATATAAAGGCTGAGATTAAGAAAAAGAAATTAAGAAAATGGCAATTATATTTCCCCCCCAAAAAAATAGTATTTAAGGAAATACTTCTACCATTCATTACAATGTATTTTTACACATGTCTCCAAGATTGGCTTATGGTCAGTCACACATGCATTCATGTGTTGAGATCCAAAAATCCCTTTGTTTTCTATCTGGGTGTGGGTGGCTAGAATGTAGGAGAAACAAAGCCATGAAAGCTTCACAGCCAGGAGATAATTAGGAACACATACAAATCACTTTCAGCCAAACATTATATCAGGTTCTTTTGGAAGACATGAAGACCCAATGAACATAAAGAAGCAGCAGAAAATGGCTGTTAATGATATACATTTACTCCCTTCCTTTTCCCTTTCACTAACACTAACACACACACACACACACACACACACACACACACATCCATGATCTTCTCAACTAAGCTCTCCAAGCTCTATGTCATACCCTTGTTGGAGTCCGATTCTGAGGGGGAGATTGAGCAGCTGACAGGGAGTGGGAGGTTGTGGAATCCGGTGATCTGATGGCTGTGGAAAAAAGCGGGTGAAGGGCACAGTCCAACTGGGAATTCAGAGGAAGACCCAGGGCCATCCCCTCTTCATCGTAGGGCATGCAGGGAGGAACGGAGAAGGGAGCAACATGGTTTATGGGAGAGGAAAGGGCCCTGATCCCCTTCATAGGCTGCAGCTGGGAAGACTGTTCAAAAGGGCAAATTGCACATGGCAAAGTTGCTGGAAGCAAAGTGTGCATTATCTTTGTCGAGGCTTATCTGGGTTTTGGTGTCCTCCCAAGTGTGAGTGCTGCATTATCTTTTGGAAATCTGCAATTTATTATCCTGGCCTGTCATGTTAATTACTTCAGCATGGTTTGTGTTGTCTTTTTTTAATTTCTAATTATCTTTACCTTGTGTTCAGACTGCATTTCTTCTCTTCGTAGATTATTTTTGGAAGTTTGATCTGTAGCCGAGGATAATCGGACATTGGAGGCCAAGTTGGAGGCATTAAAGGGAATTTATCTACTTTGGTGACTTTGTTATTTTTGTGCCATGCCCCGGGTCATCACACTCTAACTATAGGTAGGAAGTCACTAAGTCTGGATGACCCAAAGGGTGGATGGGCTTCATGACCCGTTTTGAAGTTGTTGAAATGAAACAAAAATCTGTGATTTGATAAAGTTGAGGAATCCTTGGTGCTCTCTGAGCTTGTTTGTTTTCTTGCAGTACTGTTGATGTTACCTAGTTTAGGTAATGAAACATCTGCAAGAAAACAACCAAGCACAGAGAGCACCAAGGACCTCTCATTTCAACCCTGAGCTACAAATAGTCTCCTTTATTGGTATCAGTAAAATTGGTTAGTTTTGGAAGTACTTCCAGATTTATTTTAATTATTTGTTTGATTTGTCAATCGCTTACAAGATAATAGGTATAAGTATAAACATGAGTAAGAATAAGGAAATAGGTACAAATAAATGGGGACAATAGGACAGGGATGGTAGGCACGATGGTGCACTTATGCACCATCGTGCATAATAGATCCTGTGACTATTTATTATTATGTAATTTTAGTTTGATATCTTTTATTCAAGGGTGGGTTTCTACCAGTTCTGTTCACCTCTGTAGAACCTGTAGCTTTGAAGAGCAGCAGACATAGAACCGGTTCTATGTCTGCTGATGTTTTTGCCCACCTGCCCACCCGGGCTCTTACCTGATCTTTATTTCCTGATTTTTCAACTTCAGCTGCCCAACGAGGCACAGCTGCAGTTAAAAAAGCAGGAAAAGAGGGCTGTTTCAAAGGCTGCATCTCTGCACACAGCATTCTGGTGACAATTTACAGGCACGCAACTCACAGCATGCAGGAAAGCTCATAAATTCCAAACCGGTAGTTAAGCCTGTCGTATCCCACCCCTGCTTTTATCACATTATATCAGTATTTTTTTTAAGAAGTTGAATTGTTGCATAAAATAAAATTAATAACATTGTAAAACTGAGCACAGTTATTACCTCAAACCGCATTGAATATCTAATATTGCTGAAGGGCAAGAGATGTTATGGAAGTAGCGCCCAAGAACTTTTGTAAGATAAAATATATGCATTTTACAACATAATATTTCAATTAGGCAGTAGATCTACAATATACTAATGGATATGGAGCAAGAAGAGTTTATCTCCTTTACATCATTGTGTAATTGTCAAGGAACATTTCCATGTTCTTTGGAGCATCTGGTGCTGGCTTCCAGCCAGAGCACAAATATGCTTTTATAACTTCCCTGTTCCTAAGCATTTTTTGTTTCATTTCATTTATGGTTCTGTAAGCTTACTAAAGCACTCTTTTACTACAGTGATAAGAAAAGTTATACATACCACTTATCTTGACTGAAGTAGGAGTCTTCTTAAGTAAAGAGTTTGGAGACTTCCATTTTTTGGCAATGTGCAATTTCCAAGTTAATTTAATCCTTACTCCTTAGCTTCCGTTATAGTAAGAATGGAAGACATTTATTTCAGAGCAACTGGCAAGTAGCTATTGTATTTAGTAGGAATGATGATACGTCCTGTGCACTGCTTGAAATGCCACCTACTTTAGCAAAGCCCATTAGAGTATCAGACAGATGGGGAAATGGTTCTGATGTCAGTGAATGAGAGATAATAGAATTCTAAAATCAACTGAGAGCCAATCCAGATGTCCACATGTCATTTTTATTATGCTTCCAATTATTCCCTGTGACTATTGCATTTATCTATTTCTGCCTAATACCACTTGATATGAATGTTGATAGATTTGGTGAATTTTTTTTTCCCAACAAGAATTTATTTAAAAGGGTGGAAAAAAGTGAAACCCTGGATTGGAAAGAAGAAATGTGACAGAACAATTGCATTTGTAACCGTTTTTTTTTTATTTATTCACAGTATTATATTGACCTCATATTAACTGGACCCTAAATGAATGTACAACTGAACCCATACATGCAACCTTCTACAATGCTGTTACAAATCTGGGACGGGAACAACTAGTAACCAACAATACTTGACTTAACAACTGCCTCAATCTTATCTTCTGCAATAGTTTGAATTTAATTTAGGGAATACAAAGTAAAGAACCCTTTTCCAACAGTGACCACAATATGATTGACTTTTGTCTCAACATCCGCCCACACAAAAATCATCACAATGACGTAATCCCCAGTTATAACATCAAAAAGGGCAACTATGATCTTATAGACAATGATCTCTCATCCCTTGATTGGCAATCTCTATTCACTGGATGCAATACTATTGAAGACCATTACAACATATTTTTACTTGAAGTCAAAAGAGTCATCAAACTATATGTACCAATAATAGCTCCCAAAACAAAAACAAAAAACAGATTACCCATAACAACAAGGAAACATCAATCCAAAAAGAGATCACTCTGGCGGAAAAACAAATCTGGTCACGTTGCCAACTTCAAAAGCTGATACAAAATTTTATGCCACCAGATAAAGACAAATTCACCAATTATCACATTAACCAAGAGGAAAACCTTCTACGTACTAATTCCACCCATGCTTTTTACAAATTTGTAAACAACAAACTAAAAGACTCAAGGTCCATCCCACCCCTGATAGGACCTAATGGTAAAGACTGCAATGACGAGACCATTAAAGCCAACATCTTTAACACATTCTTTGGCTCAGTATTTGTAAACAGCAATGGATCATGCCCAGTATTTCCTAGTCGAACCACAGACAACTACAATGATCTAATATATATATCAATTTTACAGAAGACAATGTTGAAAAAGCACTACGCAATCTAAAACCATCCCTATCTATTGGACCGGATGGAATATGTGCCTACTTCTTAAAAAAGCTATCCACTGCCATAGCAGAACCTCTAAGCATAATCTTTGAAAAATCTTTCAGGACCAGCTCCTTGCTAAAACTATGGTCACAAGCCATGGTCATCCCCATCTTCAAAGAGGGAGACCCCAGCCTCGTTGAAAATTACAGACCAATCTCCTTATGCTGTGTCACCTGTACAGTCATGGACTCAATTATTAACCAATCCATTATCCTCCACTTAAAGACAAACAACCTACTCTCTAATAAACAATTTGGTTTCAGAAAAAAACTATCCTGTAATCTGCAACTCTTACACTGCAAAAACATATGGACTACACAACTCGACCAGGGCAAAACAATAGACGCAATCTACATAGACTTCTGTAAAGCCTTTGATTCAGTGGTACATGACAAACTACTCCTAAAACTAAAATCTTATGGTATCTCTGGACAACTGCATAACTGGATAGAAGCATTCCTGTCAAACAGACAACAAATGGTCAAAATTGGGAGTGTCCTATCAAATTCTGTACCTGTCAATAGTGGTGTCCCCCAAGGCAGTGTTCTAGGACCAACTCTCTTCATACTCTACATAAATGACCTCTGTGATCATATTAAGAGCAACTGCGTTCTCTTCGCTGATGATGTAAAGCTGTTCAATACCACAGAAAATACTGCTACCCTTCAAAAAGACCTTGACTATGTCAAACAATGGTCAAACAAATGGCAACTTCAAATCTCAACAAATAAATGCTCTGTCTTACATATTGGCAAAAAAAAAATCAGAAAATAAAATACAACCTGAATAGTCAACACCTTGTTGATGATCCAAGCTCTGTAAAGGACCTTGGAATACTCATCTCTAATGATCTAAGTGCTAGAGCCCACTGTAACTACATAGCCAAAAAGTCGTTAAGAATTGTTAACCTAAGCCTACATAGCTTTTTCTCTGGTAATATCACACTACTAACTAGAGCATACAAAACATTTGCTAGACCAATACTCAAATACAACTCATCAGTCTGGAGCCCACATTACGTATCTGATATTGGCACAATTGAGAAAGTCCAGAAATATTTCACAAGAAGAGTTCTCCACTCCTCTACTCATCGTAGAATACTTTATGCCACCAGACCTGAAATTCTAGACCTAGAAAACCTTGAATTACGCCATCTTCGGTCTGATCTAAGTATAGTATATAAAATCATACATTGCAATGCCTTACCTGTCAATGAATACTTCAGCTTCAACCATAACAACACAAGAGCACACAATAGATACAAACTCAAGGTTAACCGCACCAAACTTGATTGCAGGAAATATGACTTCACCAACGGAGTGGTCAATGTCTGGAATACTCTACCTGACTCTGTGGTTTCATCCCCAAACTCCAAAAACTTTAACCTTAGACTGTCTACTATTGACCTCACCCCTTTCCTAAGAGGTCTGTAGGGGGCGTGCATAAGCACACCAATGTGCCTACAGTCCCTATCCTATTGTGTCTTTTATTTTTTATTTTTCTTATATGTATCCATGTATTCATAACTATGTATATACTTATACCTATTATCTTGTAAGTGATTGACAAATCAAATAAATAAATAAATAAATACCTAGCGAATAAATCTATGCTTTGAAGAAATGGAGCTTTCATCAATCTATAAAAAGAAAAGAAAAAGAATAAAACCTCTTTTCCTTTTTATATTTAAACAGAAGGCCTCCTAGCAATTTTCACTGCTTTACATAAACTAGCCCTGAAATGAATGCACGGAACCTCTAGTAGTCTCATTGCACTCATTTTGAATATTTCAATAATTTAACTTTGCAAAGAGAGCCAGTTTGATGTAGTGGTTAAGGCATTGGGCTAAAGGCCAGGAGACTATGAGTTGTAGTTGCATTTTAGGCATAAAAACCAGCTGGGTGATCTTGGGTCAGTCCCTCCATCTCAATCTTAAGAAGGAGGCAATGACAAGCCACTTCTGAAAAGCAGACCAAGTAAGACTTATCTAGGTGATCATCAGGAATCGAATACTGACTAGGAGACAAAACTAAAACTAAAACCCTAACACCTTTGCAGACTATAATCCAAAGGAGGAAAAATGGATAAAAATGGTTCTGCCCCTCCATAAATACCAATGCATCACCTCCATGCTTCAGCTGGCTTTAAGAATGAATGAATATAACTTTGTAAGTGCTCCACATGAAGGTAAAATGTTTCTTGTCTTAGAACAAGGGTGTCAAACTCACGACAACATGCTGTTGTCACATGACATATCACATTTTTCCCCTTTGCTAAAACAGGAGTGGGCGTGGCCAGCGCACGATGCATCCAGCCCTTGGGCCGTGAATGATGCTCTAAGACACCCCTGTCTTAGAGCATCATTCCTGTCATATATAAGATTTGTCTTAAACCTGCCACCTGGGCACCAATGAGTGGCCACATAAATAGATGAAGATATATAGGTCCTTGGATTCTGTTAGAGTCTCCTAATCCAAGTTGCAAATGTCAGGATAGCTCATTTAGCAACTGCATCACTTAGCAATGGAACTTCCAGTCCTAATTAAGCTTGCAAATTGAGGATCACCTGTATTTCACCAAGCATAGTGGCTACAACAAATATCCCAGATGTTGTGTGTTCCATGTCCACATCTATATATGTAATGACAGATTCAACAGAGATGTTACTCCTTATGCATATACAAGATGATCCCTTCCTGATGACTTTAACAATGAAGCAAAGAAACAAGGAAGCCATCCCTTTGAAGCCGCTGTGTGATGATTTCAGAAGCACCATTTTGAGTGCTTTGCACAGCCCCAATGAATGTGGTCTTCCATTTGGAAAGTATAAAGTATGGCTCTGAGTTTATTGAGTATTATATTTTTCTCCTAATTGGAACAGTTTGCAGTTTCTCTCAATTTCTACTTTTTTTTTCTTAATTCAGATGTCTGTTTCAAAGATTCCCATAAAAATTTGCTAGCAATTGTAGTTAATGAACTAAACCATAACCCTTTATTTATTCTTTATCACTTTAGCCATCTGTTTTCTAGTTTTACTACAGGAATGTAAATTAAACTACATACTATGTAGGATTCAACAATACTTCAGACATGAGATGGTCAGAACATGCACCATCTCAAATGCAGCATTGACTTATTATAACTGCTGCATCTTTTTTGAGGTTTGCAGAACATTGTGCTACAGGTTCTTCACATGTAGAAGCATCAGGCTTAAAGGTTTTTAAAACAATAGTCTCCAAACAATTTTCACTATTAGAATTGCTGGATCTTCCTTTTATCCAAGACTAGCTCTATACCCATGCTTCGCTACAAAACTGTATGATTGGGCTTAGTTTTGGGGGAGGAAAATAAGGGAAAAATTGTGCCTCTGCCTACCAGTATCCATCGGTATTCATCTGGCTAACACCCTGTCAATGTGTGAGAGAGTTGAGGGCTGTTTGGAAACTGAAGCAATATTTGCTGTGTGAGCAAGAAGGAGACAGCAAGGAGCCTGGGCGTGGCTTAGCTCAATTGTTCACAGCTGTTTGGTGCTGTGAAACTAAAATGGAAACTGAGACTCCTCTCCTCTGCCTGTGTTTTGCATTTGGAACATATTTCTTTTCAGGTGGGGAGGGGGAGTAGAACTCTTTAGCATCAGAGCATGTTAATAATAATATACGAAATACTAATGCTCTTATGGTCATTTTGAAAATTCCTTTCTTAGTGAGCACCTAGAAGCCAAGAGGAACATACATGCTAAATTTCAAGTTTGTAGGCTTTACGGTTCTGGAGATTTTGTGATGATGCGTGAGTGGTATTTTGCTTTTATATATATAGAAGATGAGAGTTAAGGTAAATAAAACTTCTTCATGATCAGTAAATTAACATTAAAGGTTAGGTTGTCTACTTGACAAAATTTGCTCCCTTTCCTCCCAAATGTACCCCTCCTGTTTTTCTACTTCATTCTCAGTATATTTTGCAATCCTTTTCATTTTGTTCATCAGTTTAGAGCACATTAAATTCCACACAAAATTGCAATATCAGCAGGACCCAACCAATCTTCTCCCAATGAGATTTGGAACATTTCCGGTTGGATAACCTGAAAGCTGCTTTCCACTTGTCAGTGCTGAGACATTGTTATTGACTATCAAGATCACAGACTGTGTCCCTAGTTTCTAAGCTCCTGCTTGTAGCCTGGCCAGCTGTCAACTTGCACAATAGACAGTGCACTTGACTTTTGACCTGACTTTGACACCTTGACATTGGCTTTTGCAAATAGAGTGTTTGATATTTGACCTTTAACTTGATCATTCCTGTGGTACTTCAGCTTTGGGGATTCATGATCTGTCCGTGATATACCTCTGTCTTATTTTCTCCCAATAATGTCAGTTTGGCTGATTATAATGTATTTTGTACATGGGAGATAGAAACCTTGGCCAACGATTAGATTTAATAGTTCTAATAATTAGAATATCCAGAACTACCATACTATCTGTTCAACTTTCACTGGCATGGTTAAGGATGGACTTTTTCCAAGCCTTCCTGGAGATGTTAGTGGTTGAACGTAAAATCTTTTACATGCAAAATATGCACTCTGCTGTTGAGTTGCAAGCCTTCCAAATTCAACATTATTAGTTTGGCAAATCGCACATAATGCAAAAGAAAATACTCTGTTTATACAGGAAAAAAACCAGACTTATGAAACATCATTTTTAGGAAGTTGGCAGCCCAAGTGCTCAGCAGAGAGAGATGATAAATTTACCATGATTTTTTAAAATGGAAGTTGATATTCCAGGAAATAAATATAATTTCTCAGACAGCACAAACCTGCCTTGAGGCCATTTTTAGCTCTCAAGCCATAAGTACTTTAATCCAGACTATATTGGAAGCAAGAAGCAAAGAGCTGAAGAACCAACAGGGACATAATATAGGTTTCTGTAGAAATGTTCCACTTTCAGATAAGACAAGAAACATTTAATGCAATGAGCAGAAGAGTGAGCAGAAGAATCATAGATTGTCACAAAATACAGAAATGGCTTTTCTTGAATTTATTTCAAATTCTGAATTAAACCAGACTTATAGAACAGTACAATGGGAACAGTTTGCATCAAAAGGAAGTAAATCAGACCAATCTTCCAAATCATATTGGTGTGTATGTAATGGAAACGTGTGTAATTTTCACAACAAAGAGGAATTGCAGCTCATGTACATTTCCTAGACAAGTGCTTTTCATCTCTTCTGAAGCCAACTGGTCAGCTTCAAAAAGTCAACAATACACAGACCAAGAAACAATATCCATTATATAGATTAGTAAATAATCCTGGTAGGGTTCGCTTGGGGCACAAGTTATTCTGTGGGTAGCCTCACAGCAACACAACTTACATCACAGGATAACTTTTTAAATTAGGTCACTCCTGGTTTCAGTATGGAGGTTATTCACTACCCTCCCTACAGAATGTTCAGCAGATGCTAAGAATTTTTAAAAATTGATTGAAATTTTTCCCAAAGAAATAATACAGTATATTGCGATAAGGCAAAGATGTTGACACCATACATATACCATTACACACTTTGAGTCTCACACCACGATGCATGTAAGTATTACCTAAATGAGTACAGTTGTGGAGTTTTAGCAGAAAGACTTGTGATTCATTGATGCTTCTCTATCCTTTGTGTCTCCCAGAGTGTATGAATGTGCCTGCAAATGAATTCTTTTTACCTTGAGTTTGATTTACATATGTCATCTCTGCATTAGCTATGCAGAAATAGTGAGAGTAGGATGCCTTCTGGCAGGGTGTTTACCTAACAACCTCAGAAATATGTTTTTATCCAAAAGACCTTTGGCTTCTCTTAGAAGATATGTAGGAGAAATTGGTTGGTAATAGCCCTGCTCAGGGACATTGCTTTATCAATGAAATTGTACAGCACAGTCCATGCAAGTGTGGCAGCTCATGAGTTATGGTTTTAATATCCCTTGTTTGGTCCAACCAAGTTGATCTGATGATTTTTAATTTTTTAATGTACATCCTATAAAATATCTATTCTATTTTGGGGTTAAAAACATATGCTTTATAGGAATCCTTGGTGCTCTCTGAGCTTGGTTGTTTTCTTGCAGATGTTTCATTACCAAACCTAGGTAACAAAACTAGGTTCAATGCACTGATGATGTTACCTAGTTTTGGTAATAAAAAGAAAACAGAAGCAAAAACAAGCAAGTTCAGAGAGCACCAAAGACTCCTCATTTCAACTCTGAGCTACAAATATTCTCCTTTATTGGTACTATAAGCTTTATTAAAATCCAATTCATAGTCTTTTCCTGCATGGTCCACCACCACACTAATTTTTAATTTCCTTTCCAAGACCTCTTTGTAGAAGAATTTGACTTGTGTTTTTCTCCTTTGACTTTTTTGATCTCTGGTCTTTCTCCAACTTGCAATTATCTATAATTAAGATTTTTATTGTGGGCTTAGGTCATAAAACAAGAGCAACTTCTTGAAGCCTTGCTTTAGTAAAAGATTGTAAGAGTAGCTGATGCTGGCTATGCACTATTTGCTATACAAAGTAATAAGTGTTTTATTGTTAATTTGCATCTGGCAGATTTTAACTAAGATACAAAGTAATTAAGGAGATAATAACTAGGATGAGATTTATAACATTTTGCAGTCCTAAATTATCATTAAAATTGATCTAAAATCAAAGAGGTTATGATTTTGAATTATTAACATTATCACCTTAAGGCAAGCTAAGATGTTCTGATAAAGTACAATCTAGTCTATCGTGTTGCAATGAACTGCTTAAATGCTCCAAGTTTTACCAGTTTTACTATTCATTAAAATCTTAAGTTCAGAAAATATATAGTATTTTTATGTTCCCATTTCTGGGGTTATGATTTAATTTTTGTTGGTGCAAACTATCTTATAATACCGCAAACTCTGTTATATTTGCACAGACATGTTGCATGGATTACCCTAGGATATTTGAACTCCTAAACATTTGTAGGACATTTTTTTGTTAAGAACTAATGTAGTGGTACATTAGTAGTACACAGAAAAACAGACACAGCAGTTAATGTAGCTTATAAAGTGGTAGTTGGCTAACTCCCATGTTACTCCATGCAAACTACAGGTAATTTACAGACTCTGTAAAATTCAAACTCAATTGTTGGTGGCAATATACGCATTCATGGCAATTTCATGGACTCATCCATGAAGATTGTTAGGTGGTTGGTTTGGGGTTTTTTGAGTAAACTTGGTTTGACATTAGTTTCTTCCAACAATTGACTTCCTTGACTTTCCGGTCTAGCCAGACCCCTACAATTGCATTTTATTACAAGAATTTCCCTCACCTCATCATTCTTTTAAAGACCCTTGATATGTATCCTCTTGTGATACATAGCAACAATTATTTTGAAGTAGTGCAGACCATTTTTCAGCCATCACTAAAACCTCAGAAAGACACACAAAAAGTAATAAGGCAGTTCTTCAGCTTTTCATCATGTAGTTGAAAGTTTTTCATTTTTTTTTCATCTAAAATATATATTCTATTTTCTCCTTTTCTCCAAAGATTCTTGATTGGATCAGCTCAATTTAATTGTGAAAACAATTGATATGAAATCTATTTACTGGCCTATTGGTAGATAAGCAAAAATGTTTTAACTACAATGCTGTTAGCAGTATTGAAAGACCAGCTTTCTTTGTTATTCAAAGTTAAAAAGTCAAAGGTTATGTTAAAAAACCAATAGTTCCAAAATATCTTTCTGCCTACCTGATATTATATGTCAGCATGTGTATAGGTATCCGTGTCTTAGAGTCAGTGTTAATTCCCTACAGTTTTCATGACAAGATTTCAGAAGTGGTTTGCTATTGCCCAAGATCACCCAGCTGGCTTTGTGCTTAAGGCAGAGCTAAAATTCACAGTCTCTTGGTTTCTAGTCTGATGCCTTAGCTGTTACACCAAACATCCAAACGCCTTCTTATTTGGTCTAGAGGACATCAATGACAATGATGACATCACAAATGTTCGCAACATCATCAAGTGATTATCAAGCATCAAACATTTCCCCTGATGAAATACTTGACATTTCCTGCATCGGGGTTTCCCGCATCGGCCCAGAGTTCAAAAACAGAGACAGCTCTGTGCCCCACGCTTCTGCAGGGTCATTTGCAAAAATGAATCAAGCAAACGTAAATTCATTTATATTATAAATTCACTTGCCAAAAGCAACACCAACCATTAGAACCTCAGTTCTCATCCTGACCTAACCATATACCAACATGCCCACTCCTGTGTACTCTGCACAGAACTCAAAAAATGTTGAGACAATGGAGAGAAGGACCTGTACATTGACTGCCGTGCTGACTGTATCAAAAGTTAGTCACACAACCGGGGACTTCTGGTTTGAGCTTCTTCGGCGACAGACCAAAACCTCGTCTCTCCGAGGCTTCGATCCGTGCTCACCGCTGGAGTGCCCCAAGCCGGCTGGTTTTGGGGCTAAGCCACCCCATAGAGGTGGTGAAGAGAGGGGAGACTGCCAGCAGGGTTGAGGAGAGCTGCATCTCTCCTCCCCAGCTGGCCATTACTCCCTTTCCCAAAGGCGGTTGTAGCGGTGGTCAGAAATGGCCACCACAAAGAAAATCTCGACCAGAAAAGAATGTGCAGGAGGAAGATAAGAAGAGAAAAATTTTGGTTGACTGGGTCAAACAGCAAAAGCAATGAATAAGTTACCCTGGAATTTAAACTTAACAACATTGTTCCCAAAGAAGATTTTGAAACTGCGAAGGAGAGAGAGAAGGGAAAGTATTAGGGTTTTTTTCTTCCCTTCCTTATACTGATTGCTAAGAGACTTAAGCAAGAAATTGAAAAAAAATCCACTTTGACATTAATAGGCATCTAAACTGAAAATAAAAGTCAAAGGGATAATAACGATTTCTGGACATTTAAAAGTTTTTAAAAGCAGGAAAGGAGAAAAAGAAAAGAATAAAAGGGCAGGATCTGGAAAAATGGAGGAGACTGCCTGGAATTAAGGAATGGAACTATAATTAAAAGGAACTTACAGTGAAATTTTAACAAGATTCCTCAAAGATACATTTTAATTGAAACTTGGTAACAAAATAATAGAACCCCAGGAAGAGAAAGTGGAAAAAAGAAGCAAGTAGAAACAGCCTTGGATTATTTGGATTATTTGGTGATTTTTGGTTTTTGCATTTAGATGACTAAAATTAATCGGGTGGTTGTTTAAAAGTTTTTAAAATGGTATCACTCTTAGAAGAACTGAAAACGGAAGTTAAAAAATGGAATGAAGATGCACAAGAAGGGAGAGGTTCTTTTGGCTTCGTGTTTCAATTCTTAGAAATGGAGATCTGGAACTATGAGAAGCAACAAGAAACACTTGAAGAACAAGAAGATTGGGACAAAGAAGAAGCCATCTTTAATGATCAAATAATTTTAAGTGGGGGGAAGAAAAGGGGGGAAGAGAGTGAAAGGTTTAAGACTAGAAAAAACAACCAAAAAGAACAATTTGAAAGATAAGTATAATATTAGAAAGCAACAGAAGAGGGGATTACAGATGAGAGAGTTAGAAGTAGAGAGACGAGGGGGTAAAAAGGGGAGGGAGAAGAAGAGGGGGAAGAAGGCAAGGAAAAGAAGTTGTAAAAAACAGAAACAAGAAATGGAGAAACAGAGAAAAGATATAAGGATTGTAACCATAAGCTTGTTTAGAGATAATGGGTGAAAATTTAATTGCAAAAGGGATTCTGCAAAGGTACATAAGATAGCATTGTTATATTACAAATAGAAATAATTTTAGAAAATATGATGATGGACAAAATATTTACTGTAATGTAGTGGGATGTTTGCTAATAAATAAATGAATTAAAATGATTGAGAGAATTAAAAGGGAACATTTTTTAATTATTGGTAATGATTTATAAAAATATAAGTGAGAAATATGGGAAAAAAAGAATTAACTATGGAAAGTCTATAAGTGTTCCCAAGGAAGTATGATATTTAATTGAAAAGAAATGTTAAAGATGTTAAGATTTTAATGCATATTAATGATAGAATTGAATTGGAATGGAATGTGTGTTTATATATATATATATATATATATATATATATATATATATATATATATATATATATATATATATATATTTTTTTTTAACAGTATAATCTCTATTTTAAGAATGTACCAAGCAGAACTCGACTGGAAGTTGTGTATTATATTGAATGCTATAACCTTAAAGGTATACATTGAAGCTTAAATAAGAGTTTGAATGGATAAAATTAAAGGATATAAAGGTGTCATACTCTAACTGGTAACTACAGGGAAAAAATTGCTTAATAAGAAAAGATAATGTGAAATTGAAACAGGACGGACAAAAGTATAAATATAATGATTTGAATTGAGATGAGATAATTAAAACAAAGTTGAGAAAATTAAAAGAGGGGAAAAGCTATATAGAAAATATAAAATGGTAATAAGATATGGAATAGAATATAAAAATGAGCATGAAATTGAGTTTTGTGTCTGTATGAAGATGTGATAACCTGGGACCATGCTATTTTCAAAAAAGATGTTTTATTTGTATTTTGTTTTTGTGAAAACCCAAATAAAATTTTCAAAAAAAAAGTTAGTCACACAACCCACAACTCAGCTTTAACTTTCAACCACAACCCTATCTCAACCAATCCACCATCACCCAAGATTAGGCACGCACGCCCCTAACTACCTCAATTCCAACTACAGCTCTCCTTAAATGCAAGCTACTCAATGCAAGAAGACTTGTGAATAAAATACCTGAATTTCTCCTCTTACTAAATATGACTAAATTCGACATCATATTTGTCTGTGAAACATGGCTCAAAGCATCTCTCCCTGACTCCATTACCACAGTAAGAGACTATCATGTTTACCGATCAGATTGTGAAATTCGCAGAGGAGGTGGTGTTGCTATATTCTATAAAAAGTCCTTACATCTAAAAAACATCCAAGTTACCCAGGAGCTTGCTCTTCCTGAGACCATCATTTGTGAACTATCCTTAAATATCACATTTCAATTCTTACTATGTTATAGAGCACCTGATTATGACATCGAGCATGTAAACAAGCTAAATTCACTACTAACACGGGCAACATCCTACCCACACACTTTTATCTTTCTTGGTGACTTCAATCTACCTCATATTAACTGGACCCTAAATGAATGTACAACTGAACCCATACATGCAACCTTCTACAATGCTGTTACAAATCTGGGACTGGAACCACTAGTAACTGACAATACTAGACTTAACAACTGCCTCAATCTCATCTTCTGCAATAGTTTGAATTTAATTTATGGAATACAAAGTAAAGAACCCTTTTCCAACAGTGACCACAATATGATTGACTTTTGTCTCAACATCCGCCCACACAAAAATCATCACAATGATGTAATCCTCAATTATAACTTCAAAAAAGGCAACTATGATCTTATAGACAATGATCTCTCATCCCTTGATTGGCAATCTCTATTCACTGGATGCAATACTGTTGAAGACCATTACAACATATTTTTACTTGAAGTCAAAAGAGTCATCAAACTATATGTACCAATAACAACTCCCAAAACAAAAACAAAAAACAGATTACCCATAACAATAAGGAAACATCAATCCAAAAAGAGATCACTCTGGGGAAAAACAAATCTGGTCACGTTGCCAACTTCAAAAGCCGATACAAAATTTTATGCCACCAGATAAGGACTGAATGCACCAATGATCACATTAAACAAGAGGAAAACCTTCTACGCACTAATTCCACCCATGCTTTTTGCAATTTTGTAAACAACAAACTAAAAGACTCAAGGTCCATCCCACCCCTGATAGGACCTAATGGTAAAGACTGCAATGACAAGACCATTAAAGCCAACATCTTTAACACATTCTATGGCTCAGTATTTGTAAACAGCAATGGATCATGCCCAGTATTTCCTAGTCGAACCACAGACAACTACAATGATCTAATACATATCGATTTTACAGAAGACAATGTTGAAAAAGCACTACGCAATCTAAAACCATCTCTATCTATTGGACCGGATGGAATATGTGCCTACTTCTTTAAAAAGCTATCCACTGCCATAGCAGAACCTCTAAGCATAATCTTTGAAAAATCTTTCAGGACCAGCTCCTTGCTTAACCTATGGTCACAAGCCACGGTCATCCCCATCTTCAAAGAGGGAGACCCCAGCCTCGTGGAAAATTACAGACCAATCTCCTTATGCTGCGTCACCTGTAAAGTCATGGAATCAATTATTAACCAATCCATTATCCTCCACTTAGAAACAAACAACCTACTCTCCAATAAACAATTTGGTTTCAGAAAAAAACTATCCTGTAATCTGCAACTCTTACGCTGCAAAAACATATGGACTACACAACGATCAGGGCAAAGCAATAGACGCAATCTACATAGACTTCTGTAAAGCCTTTGATTCAGTGGTACATGACAAACTACTCCTAAAACTAAAATCTTATGTTATCTCTGGACAACTGCATAACTGGATAGAAGCATTCCTGTCAAACAGACCACAAATGGTCAAAATTGGGAGTGTCCTATCAAATTCTGTACCTGTCAATAGTGGTGTCCCCCAAGGCAGTGTTCTAGGACCAACTCTCTTCATACTCTACATAAATGACCTCTGTGATCATATTAAGAGCAACTGCGTTCTCTTCGCTGATGATGTAAAGCTGTTCAATACCACAGAAAATACTGCTACCCTTCAAAAAGACCTTGACTATGTATCAGAATGGTCAAACAAATGGCAACTTCAAATCTCAACAAATAAATGCTCTGTCTTACATATTGGCAAAAATATATATCAGAAAATAAAATACAAGCTGAATAGTCAACACCTTGTTGATGATCCAAGCTCTGTAAAGGACCTTGGAATACTCATCTCTAATGATCAAAGTGCAAGAGCCCACTGTAACTACATAGCCAAAAAGGCATTAAGAGTTGTTAACCTAATCCTATATAGCTTTTTCTCTGGTAATATCATGCTACTAACTAGAGCATACAAAACATTTGCTAGACCAATACTCAAATAGACCTCATCAGTCTGGAACTCACATTACGTATCTGATATTAGCGCAGTTGAGAAAGTCCAGAAATATTTCACAAGAAGAGTTCTCCACTCCTCTACTTGTTGTAGAATACCTTATGCTACCAGACTTAAAATTCTAGACCTAGAAAACCTTGAATTACGCTGTCTTAGGTCTGATCTAAGTATGGTATATAAAATCACACATTACAATGACTTACCTGTCAATGAATACTTCATCTTCAACCATAACAACACAAGAGCACACAATAGATACAAACTCAAGGTTAACCGCACCAAACTTGATTGCAGGAAATACGACTTCAGCAACAGAGTGGTCAATGTCTGGAATACTCTACCTGACTCTGTGGTTTCTTCCCGAAACCCCCAAAACTTTAACCTTAGACTGTCTACTATTGACCTCACCCCTTTCCTAAGAGGTCTGTAGGGGGCATGCATAAGCGCACCAACATGCCTACTGTCCCTGTCCTATTGTTTCTTTTATTTTTCTTATATGTATCCATGTATTCATAACTATGTATATACATACCTATTATCTTGTAAGCTATTGACAAATCAAATAAATAAATAAAATGTAGAGATAGGGACAGTCATGCACACCCAAAATATACACACATTCAGTGCACATTTGTAGTTTTCTTCCACATAAATTACAGAGTTTTCACGGAGTTTCCTCTGTGAAAAGTGGGAATGACTTTGAGAAAAACCTAAAGTCTTTAGAATTTAACATAGAAATATTTTTTCCTGCTTTCTTCTCACAGGCTCTTTAAATATTTCCATCTCATTTGAAGCTTATCTTAAGAACTGTGTGGGCTGAAATTCCTCTGTGCTGGATATATGCAGACCATGCTTTCTTGTCCTGTAGTATCTCCTATAGATGAATCTGTAAGTTAAAAATAAGTGACAGCTTCCATTTAACACCCACGTATAATGATATGACCCACTGCCAAAAAGGTTAATTAATAAGTGCCAGAATACTCTGCCACTGGATATGGTAGCTACATTGGTTACTGACTTGGACTGCATTCTAAAAAGTTTACCCAAACCCATTTTATAGAAGAGAAGTTTTAAACAGCTACTAATCATTAATTGTATTCTAATTATTGCTAATAATTCTAAAGTCTTCAGACAACTGTTGGTCACTCACATGTATCCTTCAGGAAAGAATAACGTCCACCTCTGAAAAAATTCAAATTATCTTTCATGTGATATTTGTGGTTGTTCTTATATGTTACACTGGGCTTTAGGAAGTAACAAGCCTAACCTTCATTCTATGCATGATTAATGACACCAAACAATTGTGTTTTTAAAGAGCACAAAGGTAGACTACCCAGAGATGAGAAAAGTAATTACTGAAAAGTTTTCTATTAGATATTGAGAGTGTGGGCCAAACTTAATTGATTGCTTTAATTTCGCACACCATCCTATATCATTTATTTAAATGGTTCAAAACACATACAAATTGACTCAATAAATATGGGCGTAAGATAAATATGATTTATGAAGCTGCATTGAAATTGGAATAGATAGAAAGGTTAGCATGATTTTGGCTGTGTAGGAGACATTTGCAAGGAACATGTTGTGATGAGAAAATACAGATATCTTTTGCAGATTAGAGTACACAACTTTGTGTATCATAAAGGAGAGAAAAAAGCAACATGAATAAAACATAAGGGAAATAAATGTAAAATAAAACTAATTAAAATTGATATCACTGTACTTGCAACTAAATTAATAAAACAGGATGAATTGATGTAGAAGATATAAGTATGTTTCATATCTTCACAATTGCGGCCCCATCATAATATTATTGTTAATATCCCACATGCTTGTTAGAAGTGACTATTTAACCTGGCGTGAATTGGGGACTACATTAGGATGATAATGATCAGATACATGAATTTTCTATATGAAAGCCAAACTTGCAAAGTATACTCATTTATGAAAACAAAATCTGCATCACATGTGCTTTGAAAATGCCTGTATGTACTCAGTTGTGATAGGCATTCATAGCTCCAATTTTCATTAACTTTAATTGCTCTTTAATGTAATAATTTTCTTGCAAAAATATTTTTTTTATTAGAAGCATTTTTAAAAGAGTAACAATACAAATTTTGAAAGGGAAAATAAGGAAAATACAGTAATAAATATGTGAGGAAGAAAAGAAAAGGAGAGGAGAGGAGGGGAGAGGAGACAAAGGGAAAGGAAAGGAAAGGAAAGGAAAGGAAAGGAAAGGAAAGGAAAGGAAAGGAAAGGAAAGGAAAGGAAAAGAAAGTGATAAGACTTCTAGTCTTCTTAACAGTAGTTATAAGCACTCCCCCCCTCTCTTGTTATGACATAATTTCCTTCTTTTCATGGTCTACTCTTTCTAATCATCAAACTCATATATCACAAGTTCATTTCTCTCTCTTTCTCTCTTTTAAAGCAAAACATCCATAAGGGATATAATTATGGGAACCCAGAAATCTCTAACAAAGTTGCAACAGTCTTCATGGATAATGATGCTTTTTGGAAACAGCCCAGTGTCTGTTTTACATTATAAACTGTTTCAGGATTTTATGTAAATGTATGTATTTCTATGTTATCCACAGCATTTTGTTGACTTCATTTTTATAAACTGATCTTAGACTGTAATAAAACAAAGACATACAAATGCTCAATGGCATTGATTCTTCTCCACCAGCATCTGAACTGAAATCCTGAAAGCAAATCAGTGAAATCCTGCTAAATAAACAAATGAAACACACTTTGGGGAGGGAGGAATCAAACAATTTCTCCCAGAGGAAAAGTTGAATAATTTCTGGATTGTTTAGAGAAATTGGCTGAAAACTTTCCTTCCAGTTCACCGTCCAGAAATACGGTGGACAGAAGGACATACGCATATGGTTCCATTTACAAGCAACAGTTTTGAATATCCTTTTGATCAGACCCCAGCTGATAATGAAGAGAGAAATAATATCCTATTCCATATGGCATCAACAGCAGGAGGTTATGCAGTGCTGGCATTAGGATTGAAGAATTATTTCTAACAGAAATAAAAAAAAATACCCAATTATATAGCTAACCCTAACAATCTGAATTGATCTCTCCACACATCATCCTTAGTGAAGCATGCAAATCAGTGTCTGTATTTCCTGTGTCAGATGAGGAGAGCACATCTTTCTCCTTCTATCCTGGCCACTTTTTACAGAGGCACGATTGATCGCATTTTAACAAACTGCATCACTGTTTGATTTGGTGGAGGTAGCAGTGCCTCAGATAGAAAGTCCATATAGAGAGTGGTAAGGACAGCTGAGAAGATTATAGGAAGCTTGCTTCCTGTTATTCAGGATACTGCTTATAAGTGCTATGTGCTTAGAGCTCAAAGCATTGTTAGAGACTCCACACACTCACTTTACGGTCTGTTTCTATTGCTTCCCTCTGACAGGAGGTTTTAAAGTATTTCTAGCAGGACCATCAGATTCTGTAACAGCTTTGTTCCCTATGCCATCCATCTGGTAAACTTGCAAGATTCATTTTTCTCACCATGTACATGTATGCATCCGAACTAGTGTTATTTCTCTGTGTCATATAATATATAGAATAGAATAGAATTCTTTATTGGCCAAGTATGATTGGACACACAAGGAATTTGTCTTGGTGCAAATCCTTTCAGTGTACATAAAAGAAAAGATACATTCATAAAGAGTCAAGAATCATCAGGTACCACACTTAATAATAGTCATAGGGTACAATAAGCAATCAAATCATACTAGGAAACAGTCAATATAAATCATAAGGATACAAATGACAACGTTACAGTCATGCAGTCACAAGTGGGAGGGGATGAGCGATAAGGAGTGATGAGAAGATTAATAGTAATAGTAGTACAGACTTTGTAAATAGTTGGACAGTATTGATGGAATTATTTGTTTAGCAGAGTGATGGCATTCGGGGAAAAATTGTCCTTGTGTCTAATTGTTTGGTGTGCAGTGCTCCATAGCTTCGTTTTGTGGATAGGAGTTGAAACAGTTTATGTCCAGGATGTAAGGGGTCTGTAAATATTTTCACAGCCCTCTTTTTGACTTGTGCAGTATACGGGTCCTTTATTTATTTATTTTATCATTTATTTATTTATTTTATCATGCTTATGTAGTGTATATTGGAGGTGGTGACCCTTTGAGGGCTGTATGCAACAAAATTTCATTTTAATGCATGCCAATTAGTGCACATTTAAAGTGACAATAAAGTTATTCTGAGGTTTACATCTAAGCTCAAATCTGTTTTACAACATGGTGCTTTCTGAAGAATAGCTATAGTTATTTTCAATATTTGTTTTAGACAAGTTGGTCTATTAGGATGTTGTAGATAGAACATCATTGCTCATTCCTGAGAGCACAGTTTTTGTTTTTTTAGGTGTCTCAAAGCACCAATCATATAAACACTAGTTAACTGCTGAAGAATCTGATTTGAAAATAATGATTAATTGTACTGTGCTGCCAGAAAAACAAATGTTAACAAGAAGTGCAAATATACTACGCCAAAGTACTTAGGTGTTGATGTACTAGTTTGTATTGGTGGCAGTTAAATTATATTTTTGACTTCCCTCCACCAAAAGGAATTTTCAAGTATGTAAATCTCTAATAATTCTGCTGTCTCTTCTCTTGAGTAATGAACAGAAAATTCAAAAGAAAACCACTCTGTATCAATAGGAATTGTCACCATCATCTGAAAAATACAAATACTCACTATTATATTGTTTTTCCACCTCAATCCAGGGATGCAAAAAAAAACAAAAAACCCAACAACCTATATCTGGAGGAGGAACTAATCCATTGAAAAGGAAGAAAAATGTATAATGTGAAGATGAAAATTGTTACAGAATAAACATTTAGGTAAAAAATGATTGGTCTTGATGGACAAAAATAAAATGTTATGGTTTGTGTAAACTTGTGGAAAAATAAATTCAGAGAAGGGAGATTTGTATTAGGATGATTTCAAGAAAAAAATATAGTTGCTTCAATTCAAAATCCTCCAAATGATAGCAAAAAAATTAAAAAAGAAACTATATATATGCACACACACACACACACACACACACACACACACATATACATATACATATACATATACATATACATATACATATACATATATATATATATATATATATAAACTTCTTGAACTCATAGAAGCTTTTCTGAATGTGTTTTTCCCCAAATCTTAGTGAATCAGGTTTAGCAAAAGAAATGTTGAGAAACTCTCCCCCAAATGGTTCTATGCCATTATTTCTCTCTATTTCAGAAGCATAAATATCCTTAGAGAAATAATATATATTTTATATGATCTATTATTCTTCTGTTCAGAAAACGAACTGAACAGTAGACATGCATTGGATGTCTACTTCTTTATTAAGGAAACTATTAAAGTAAAATTTGCACCCCTTAGGCAGAGCATTATTTATTTATTCAATTTATATATAATCCAATAATTGTAAGATTTCATAGAGGAATCCTTGGCTCAAAAAGATGGAGACTGAATTTCCTGTTATTATTGCAAGAAGATGTTAAATTTAAATACCAAACTGAGTTTAAATGCTTCTTTCAGATTAATTTAAATCACAGCAGGACAGCTAAAATGCCATAGAAAAACCAAAGGATGTATTGTGAAACCAAATGAAGGTTTTGGAACCAAGGCATTAGAAGAATCCATTGTTGGATCTAGAACAGAAGCTTAAAAAGATTCATAATCACCTAGATTTCATAAATAACGAAAAAGTTATTTATAGGATTTATTTAAAAAATGAAATTTGTGAAACAAATATTTTGAGAAAAGTAATAAAGCAAACAAATTGCTTGCCTATCTACTGAGAAAAGAACAAAAACTTATAATAGTTTTGGATGAGAGTTGTTTTTTTCAAATATTAATATTGATTATATGGAAAGCAAACAAGAAGAATATCTTTTTCTTTTTTTATTAATTCTTATTATATTTTTCTTGGAAAAGGAGGGGGAAAGTGAAAGCAAAGGAACTTTGTAACACTGCCAACTAGAGGCATGGAAATACTCTACTTTTCCTTTGACCAGACAAAGCTGAGAAAAAATTGAGACTTTTTTTCAAGGACACTGCTTGTTTGATAAGATAGAGGGAAGAGCATGGGAGAGTATTATTACAGGTGCTCTTCTGGGTTTCTATCAACAGCTGGAGTCTGGTGTTGAAGCTTATAGGAAAAGAAAAGGTGATAAGTCTCTGGAGAAGAGAGTTATAACAAGAGCCTTGGATAATTAAACAAAGTGCAGTGTGCTCTTTTTATTTTTTCTAAGCTGCGCTACCCCTCCTCATCAGTTTACTTTTTGTAATAGCTATTTGGATTTTTGGCTCTTCGGAACTTGTCTTTCTTTTTTTCTTGTTTTTGGAAGTTTGCAAGATGCTAGAATAAGAGGAGGATTTGGTTTGCCTAATTGGGAGTTGTATTACCAAGCTACAAATCTGATGTGGGTTAAGGAATGGATAACATTAAGAAATACTAGATTGTTGAGATTAGAAGGACATGATCTGTTGTTGGGGTGGCATGCTTTTCTATGGTATAAAGGAACTAAAACACAGGGGTATTTTAGAAGACATTATATATGGGAGTCTCTGTGGTTAAACTGGGAGAAGATTAAAAGACAATGTTATTTGAAAATTCCAGTCTGGCTATCAACTATTGAAGCATTTTCTTATCCTATAATATACAAAAAGGAACGAACAGATATGGTGAAATATTGAATGAAAAGGGTGAACTCAAATCTATACAAAAACTACAGGAACAAGGTATAAAGATGAATTGGTTTTCATATGCGCAAATACATTCAAGGTATGATAAAGATTCTAAAATGGAAGGTTTCTATGATAAATTGACTGATTTAGATAAGATTTTGACAGGTACTGATGAAAAGGTGATTAAAAAATCATATGGATATTTATTAGAAATTAAATTAGAAGAAGAACAAGTTAAAGAAACTATGCTTGCTTGGGGGAAGAATTTTGGATCTGAGATTGATTTAGGGAAATGGCAAGAATTGTGGTCTCAAAATTATAAAATGACAATGTCAACAGCATATAAAGAAAATTTGTATAAGATGTTTTACAGGTCCCCCAACAAGAATAGCAAGAATGTTCAAGAATAAATCTGAAAAATGTTGGAAATGTCATCAGACACCTGGCTCATATTACGATATGTGGTGGACTTGTGCGGACACTTAAAAATACTGGACTAAAATCCACACGTGGTTGGAAAAAATGACAAAAAAACATATAGATTTGAAACCAGAGATATTTTTATTGGGAGTTTTACCAGAAATATATAATAAAGACTTGAAATACCTGACTATAAATGTATTAACAGCAGCTAGCATTGTATTTGCTAAAAACTGGAAAAATGAGAAAACACCATCACAGGAGGAAATCATTAAGAAAATATTGGAATGTGCTGAAATGAGTAGATTGACATTTGAAATTAGAGAACAAGATGATAAACAATTTTATAAAATTTGGGATCTATTCTATCAATGGTTAGACAATAAAATATAGTAATGAAATATGTAGACTTTTAGAAAATAATAAATATATAAAGATGTATTCTTTTCTTATTATATCTACAAAATGATTCGAGGATAGATTTGAGATGATAATATGAACTGTCATAAAACAAATTAAGTAAAATATGATTATTTCATAAAATATGAATGAATAAAAGTATAGTCAAATGATTGATTAATAATGATATTAATGTATTTAATATTTGATTGAAAATACAAGATTATATACAATGTAATTGTAATTGAAGACTACGAAATGGAAGCACAAAACAGTTTGTAAACCAACCGGCACACTGTATGTATATATATGGAAAATGACTTGATGTTTTTATGTTTTGTTTGTTTATGTTTGTTTTAAAAACCAATAAAAATTAAATAAAAAATAAAAAAGTCTGGAAGAGATTAGAGTCTTTAACTATAATACAGATTATAATTCAGATTATATATAGATCAACAAGAGGATGCTATCAATAAGCTAATCACAGAAGATGGAAACAAAGAATTTCCAAAGAGTTTAGACTTTATCAGCCCACTGTCATTGTTTATAAATAGAGGCAATTAAGCACCATTGTTACCCTCCTCAGGAATGGCCACCAACGAAGATCACACCAATAGTAAGAGACCCCAGAGTAATGTCTAAAGGACATTGCATTCATGAATATTAATGTTCATGAGACCATCATCAGGAAAACACTGAATGATGGAGTGTGTGGCAGAGATTCAAGGAGAAAATCATTATTCTCCAAAAAGAACAATGCTACCCTTCTATGTTTTGTGAAAAACCACACAAATAAGCCAGAAGTAAATGGGACCAATGTTCTATGAATGGAGGAGATAAAAATGAGATCATTCTGACTTGAATGAAAAGTGTTACATCTGGCAAAATGCAAATGCTGCATTCCAACTTAAGAACCTTATACCATCTATAAAACATGTTTTGGGTTGGCTTTGCTACCTCTGTACCAGGATGGCCTGCCATCATTGATGGAACTATGAACTCTGAATTCTGCCAGAAAATTCTACAGGAAAACCTCAGTGTAGCTGTCTATGAACTGAACCTCAAGAGATAATGGCTCATGCAACAAGAAACAGCTGAACCACCCAACTGATAGAACCAGGGGTGGGATTTTGCCAGTTTGCACCTATTCACTAGAACCGGTTGTTAACATTCTAAGCAGTTCGGAGAACCGGTTGCTAGAAGAAATTACTGGCCTAATCCTGTAAGGAAGGCAGAAAGGAAACATTCTGGTGTTGCTTACAGAAACGGCCTCTCCGTTAACCCTTATTACATTCTTGGCAGGACTAGACTTCCTGTCTCTGGAACTTCTCTGGAGGTTTTTCCCCTCCTTTGCTGGTACTTTGCTTGTGTGGAGTGACCATTCAAAGTTACAATGGCACTGAAAAAAGTGACTTATGACCATTTTCACACTTACGACTGTTGAAGCATCCCCACAGTCATGAGAGGCCAGGCGAGGAGATGTGTGCCTCGATGTGAGTGATATTGAGTTGGCCACACCCAGCCAATAACATGACCACCAAGCCATGTCCACCCAGTCACATGAGCACCAAGCCACGCCTACCACCTAAGCCACGCCCACAGAACTGGTTGTTAAAAATTTGAATCCCACCCCTGCATAGAACCAGAATGGTTAAATCAAAAGAAAATTAATATTTTAGATTGTTTAAGTTAAATTCCTGACCTTAATCCCACAGCAATGTGGTGGAAGGACCTGAAGCAGATATTCCTGAACTGAAGCTGTTCTGTAACATTGTAGAAAATTATGCATAATATAGCATAATATTGAAGAAGAAAATAGCTGAAAATATTCATATTCTGAGGAATGAAAGCATCCATTGTTTCAAAGGTTTGATTAGTATTTACAAATGACAATATCAGCTATAGTAAAACATCAGTCTGGAACCCACATTACGTATCTGATATTAGCACAATTGAGAAAGTCCAGAAATATTTCACAAGAAGAGTTCTCCACTCCTCTACTCGTTGTAGAATACCTTATGCCACCAGACTTGAAATTCTAGAACTAGAAAACCTTGAATTACGCCGTCTTCGGTCTGATTTAAGCATGGTATATAAAATCATACATTGCAATGTCCTACCTGTCAATGAATACTTCAGCTTCAACCATAACAACACAAGAGCACACAATAGATACAAACTCAAGGTTAACCGCACCAAACTTGATTGCAGGAAATACGACTTCAGCAACAGAGTGGTCAATGTCTGGAATACTCTACCCGACTCTGTAGTTTCTTCCCCAAACCCCAAAAACTTTAACCTTAGACTGTCTACTATTGACCTCACCCCTTTCCTAAGAGGTCTGTAGGGAGCGTGCATAAGTGCACCAACGTGCCTACCATCCCTGTCCTATTGTTTCTTTTATTTTTCTTTTATTTTTCTTATATGTACCCATTTCATGTATTCATAACTATTTATACACTTATACTTATTATCCTGTAAACAATTGACAAATCAAATGAATAAATAAAATAAAAATTGCATTCAAACCAATCCTTTTCTGACAAGTAAACAATGTCTCCCCAGTGGTGTTACATATCAAGGACTCACACTGGCAAAAGCTCATAATTTTGTTGACAGGTCCTGTGCTCTGTCCTCAGATGTGTGAAGTAAGAAAATATGTTTTTGGACTTGGTAAAGTGTCTTATTCATCATTTCCTTCAACTATCCTATTAGACACCTATAACGAAAACTTGACAGGTAATTTTTCCACTTGAAAAGAACATCGAGGTGTAGAGAGCCTCTTCCCTGTTCTACATGAACATGAATAGTTCACATATACTACTATGATGATCCAATCAGAGGAAGCTCTAATTGGAGGGGTCAATCAATCTGTCTATCTGAGAACCTGGTACATTTAATTGGCTCTATTGAAAGTGAGAAGAAGGTTGCAGAGGGTGGATCTAATGAGCTTTTTACTTTTACAATAATCTTGAGATTATTCATCTGGGAGAATTTTTATGAAGGCCTTCAACCTAGTGATACATGTTTCTTTTTTATTATTTATTATTATTATTAAAATATCACCCAGGGAAAAAGTCAACCATGGAATCTACCCAATTGTCCAAGAATATTATGCTGGCCCCAGATAAAATCAGGTGGATGGTGATTTTAATCTTACCATTGGCAGCCTGGTAGAAAAGAATGTATGATCCAGGTTTGGGTCTATCATAACAAAACTTTGCTCAGGTTTTTGAGTAATTTTTTAAACATTAAATTGAATAAAATTGAAAGGTTGTTTTGAAACCTACCAGATGAAGGGAAGAAGAAAACTAACTCTTCCCCTCCCTGGTATTTTACTTGAATAATTTTACTGTCAGGGCTCCGGCATCCATCCCCATTCAAATCATGAGTCTCCAGCCACATCTCTCAGAGTTTAAATTTTTTTTATTAGTGAACATGCTACCTGGGTGCAGCCGACTCTGAAACACATCATTCATTTCACCCTTGACTCTGGTCTTCCCCCACCCCCTGGATGCATATTCTCCAATGGGACACATCCATAGCCAAGAGTCATCAATTATGCTCTCCAGTAATAATCTTGCACGCCAGAAGCTTCAGCTGCCTAGCAATTATCTATGAAAGCATTTAAGGAATGCACTACGTCCCCCACTCCTTTTCTGCTGGCAACTCTAAAAGACCAGAGAAATATTTTTAGTTGACATCTATTTTGCACTGGGTTTTTAAACGTCATGTACTATTTTTTTTCCAATTTTATACAGAAGGTCCAACTCTATATTATGCTCATAACTGCCCCAAATTTGACATATGTAATTGTGGATGAGAATTTTTATTTTTATTTAGTATTTCTTTGAAGGTTTTGAACAACCATAGTCATTTCATCATATATTTAGGTTATGGAGAAGGGCTAACAAGGAATAAGATAATAACAGAAGCTCCTTGATAAGGAGATCTGTTTAAAATGGGGTTCTCTAAATTACGCTATAAAGTTGGCTTAAGATTCATATTTCATTCTGAGCAATAATTTTAATCTAACTCTATGAGTCCACAAATGCTGGCAACGTATTTGAATATTGCTTTCTGCCGTCTGATTCATAATGAGAAGCAATGCTGACAGTTTTATGCACTGCCCTGATTAGCTGAGAAAAAAAAGACATGACAATTCAGTGAAGTACATTTTTAAAAAACCTTTAGTATGGATTCATTATTGGAAAAAAATCCATATGCAAACAGTGTGATCCAGAATACACTCAGAGAGGATAAAGTTCTCTGGACTGAATCAATAAGCCTATGCTTGGCTAATTACATTTTGGATGGTAACCAAAGAAAACAGTTGGATACAAAATGAGAAACACTTCAGAAGACATTAAGGCAAATACTGTAACAACTGACTCTTGCTCCTCTGAATTTATCATCTCATTTCAAAAAGCACGCTTTGAATATTTTGCAGACTGTCACCCAGGTAGTGAAATTTATTTGATTTAGCATGCAACAAAAATGTACACAAGGACATTTTCTGCTAAAATTGTAGTAAGTCAGCAAGCTAACATGCATAAGGGATGCCATTTATTAAGGAGGTATTCATATTTGCGTTAAAAACAATCCCCTAATACATATCAGTAATAACAGAACCCAGAGATTCTCCAGTATATTAAATGGACTGGAAAATGATGGACAAAAGGTCTGAAGAAAAAAAAATGCAATAGTACTTAGACCTTCCATAAAGGTTTAAGACCTCATCCACCACACCCCAAACTGCTATAAGATAGAATAGCAGAGTTGGAAGGGACCCTGGCAACTCAGTCATTGTGTACAGGTTTCCAAACACCCAGAACATTATTATCTGACTTGAAATGGCAGCATGATATTTTACAACAGCCAGAACCCTTCCCAAGCTGTAGAAAATTCAGGCGGTCATTCAACCACCAATCGTAAGTCAAGGGTTATCATTGTTTTTGTAACCTTGATATTGCAGTACACCGGAGCAATCACATCAATAATTTTTTTAAGATTCTGTTTTATTTGTACCCTCTCAACAATTCTCTTAAACAGTCATGCTGCTTTTTTTAAAAAAAATGGTCCAAAAAGAAATACATTGATGCATTGATGAATGTGTAATCACCGTGACATTTGCCCAGAGGAAGCAGAATACAGAAATAGGAAAGAGGCTGCCATGCACAGAAAAAACTGACTCTATAACACACTGTAAATGGATTGTAGCTGGAAGAAAGTTTGGAAATGAAAAAGAAGAATTGGTGGCATTAGAAATTTTAAAATTTAGTGAGAAAATCTGATAAGGAGAATTTTTGGTCATAATAATAATACTAATAAAAATAACATTAACAAAAAGTCTGGATAGTGGATTAGCAGTACCTGGAGACAGCAGAATTGAAGAGAAAGACTTGGAGAAGATAACAAAATCGAAAGACCTGCAAATAGAAATAGGACCACTATGGCAAACAAAAAAACAAAAAGCAAAGATAGCACTAATAATAATAGGTGCCTTGGGTGTAATCCCAAAACAACTGGAGCACCACTTGAATACCATCCGCATTGACAAAGTCACCACCAGTCAATTTAAAAAGGCAGTTTTACTTGGAACAGCTTACATCCTATACTACCATCAAAGAACAACATCTGCTTATCTCAGGTGCTTTGGAAGGACTCAATAGGTGGATAAAAATACAGTGTAAACATCTAGCTGACTGTGTGACAAACCATAATAAAAAATAACAAGGGGTAATAATCCATTTATTACAGAGTGCACAGAACTCTCCAAATATGTTTTTCATGGATTTTCTACTCAGAAAAGCTTCCATCTTTCTTTGGAATAAGCATCATTGCATCTTTCAATGGGGCAAATAAATTGTAGATTCAGAATGAATAACTGAATAACAGAGTAACAGAGTTGGTTGGGACCCGGGAGGTCTTCTAGTCCAACCCCCTGCTCAAGCAGGAAACTCTATAACATTTCAGACAAATGTTCTCCAATCTCTTCTTTAAAACCTCCAGTGCTGGGAGGACCCACAACTTCCAAAGCCAAATCCTTCCACTGATTAATTGTTCTGTCAGTAAATTTATCCTTATTTCTAGGTTGGTTTTCTTATTGATTAGTTTCCATTCATTTCTTCTTAGAACATAGAATATAGAATAGGGTTGGAAGGGACCTTGAAGGTCTATACCTTTCCAGACAAATAGCTGTCCAATCCCTTCTTAAAAACCTCCAGTCTTCAGCACCTGAAGGCAATCTTCAGCATCTTGAAGGCAGTCTTGTTTAGAGCTCCCTATTTTTTCTGGCAGCCCCTAAAATATTGGAACTGCTGTCATATCACGCACAATGTCACCATGAGCCATGGCGGCACAGTGGTTAGAGTGCAGTACTTCTACTGACTGCCAGCTGACTGCAATTTGGCAGTTCAAATCTATCAGGCTCAAGGTTGACTCAGCCTTCCATCCTTCCAAGGTGAGTAAAATGAAAAGCCAAATTGTTGGGGGCAATATGATGGCTCTGTAAACCACTTAGAAAGGGCTGTAAACAGAGGTGATATTCATCAGGTTCTGACCAGTTCTGGAGAACTGCTAGTGGAAATTTTGAGTAGTTTGGAGAACTGGCAAACACCACCTCTGACTGGCCCCGCCCCCATCTATTCTCTGCCTCCCAAGTCCCAGCTGATCAGCTGGGTCTTCTTTTGTTTCCCTGCACAGGAGAACGGAGCTGGAAAGCAGGTTAGTGGGGTGGGGAGGGAATGGAGATTTTACAGTATCCTTCCCCTGCCATGCCCACCAAACCATGCCCACCAAGCCATGCCACACCCACCAAGCCATGCCCACAGAACCGGTAGTAAAAAAAATTGAATCCCACCACTGGCTGTAAAGCACTGTAAAGAGGCATATGCTATTGCTATTGCTAATTCTTCATTAAATTAGACATCTGACCATTTTCAGACATGTCTGTGTTAAGGCTCAGTCATGTTTCTCTTGGAGGTTACATTGACTTATCCATTAAAATGTGCCCATTCAATCCAAATGTTATGATTTATTTTCAGCGTACATTTTCACATAGCTTCTTCTTCAAGAATTCATTTAGAAGCTGCAGTTTTTCTTTCTTGGTTGCTGCATTTAATGAGACAGCTTAGGATTGACATTACTTTCAGTCCACTCAGTATCTTATCATTTATATGATACAGGTACAAAACAGTATACAGTTATTTTATAATGTGGCATTTCATATTAAAATGAAAGCGAAGCAATTCATTTGAATCCTGTTATTAATTTTAATCTAGGCATAAATTAGGTTTGCGAACTCAAAAGATAGGTAAGGCCTTCTTTTGATTTATACATTAATTAGCATAAATCCACTATTCCTTTCATATTTAATGTGCAATTATTCTCCCTAAGTGCAGCAGCTTCAGGCTTTAGCTTAGTCTTTTACAATTTCAGCATGAAATCAGAAATTACAGATTCCAAAACACAGTTTTGCCAATCCGGATGGGCAAAATACACCCAACTGCCAAATCATTGAGGCTATGCCAAATATTCCTTTGTTCCAAGTTTCAGGGCTGGAGCAGAATTATTTCCCCAAAGCTCCATTCAGCATAAGAATATCCGTGTTATGTTTCATTCCAATTTGCTGCTATAATTTTTCTTCTTGAGGGTTGGGACTTTTCCTTCCCTTCTCTGCCTTCCAAAAAAGGATCAAAGCTCACAGCTCTCACCTTGAAAACCCCAAGTTTATCCCTTGCATGCCAAGGTTTTTAAAATAACACTAGGCAACTCGTCCCTCACTGAGCCATTGTTGTTTCCTCACATAAACAGAGAAACAGAATAACCACAGATGGGAGTGGGAACAGCTTCCAATTTCCTGCTGGCTTCCCCTTTAAGTTTCCTTGTGGGAAGCTGGCAGAGAGCATCAGAAATCTTTCCTCCCTCCCTCCCCTTCTCCCTCCCTCCCTCCCTCCCTTCCTTCCTTCCTTCCTTCCTTCCTTCCTTCCTTCCTTCCTTCCTTCCTTCCTTCCTTCCTTCCTTCCTTCCTTGGCTTATCCCTCCCATTTTTTCAAACTAATGTCCATGTTGCTGCTCATTTTTCAGCTTGAACATTTTGCCCAATTGTTCTTATTTACAGAGCAGATTTTTTTGGCGTGACACTCAAAAATTCTTGATTCACAATTATTCCTGAATTTTGGTTTCCCTTTGCTTTCCTTGCCTAATTTGGTAGCTCGGTGATGACTTGTTCCATCTTTTCTTTTCCATATAATATTCAAGACCAACTTGTTCAATGATAACAACAGCAAAATAACTTCATTCATTATTTGAAATGCAACCACAGAAAATATTGGTCTCTGCTTAGGAAGAGAAGGCTGTAGGCTGCATTACTTAGAAGTAGCTAGCTTCAGTTAATAAAGCTTCTCTTCCGTGATCACTATATAATCCTGAAGTTATACTGGGTCCTTCACACAGGATAAACTCAGTCACATTTGGTGTAATGAAGAATAAGTGACTGCACTGTCTGACAAGTAAGACTCTGCAGCAAGCAAAGCAAAAGGAAGGTGTGATAATAATCACAAAATATAGCCAGAGATGGTGAACAATATGAAAGAGCTTTATTATTAAGCTTTTGCAAAAGGGAATTCTGCTCATGGCAGAAGACATTTTCCACAGGAGGGCTGGAGTTTATATATTGATTCAAATATACAGCCTCTGCCCCTTACCTGGGTTCACAATCTATCCAGCTACGTATCTCCCTACGCCACATCCATATTAACACCTGTTTCCTTTTCTTTGGAAACTACCCTTGTTCTCATGACTTCTTCCTATTATGTTGTTCCCATGGCTTCTAAGCACAATGGATCATTAACAGAACTCAGAAGGCCATCACACAGCCCATTACCCTGGTCGTTACAACACAGGAGGCTGATAGACACACAGCAAGCACCTCAGCCACACAGGCTCTTACAAAAAAGCCAACCAATCTGCAAACTTCAACTCCATCAACCAATCAAAAAATAACAACACAGCCAACCAGCCCGCTTACAACAGAGCCAGCATACCACACCTCCCCACCAGTATTTATAGAGAGACGGCAGCTCCGATCACGCTTTGCTCGCACAAGCATGAAGCCGAAAGCACCAGCCTGAAGATGGCAAGTGGGACCTCGTCGAAACATCGCCAAGATACTCTCAATCTTACATGGGAAAAGACTCAAACATGTCAAGACCTGCATACCTGTACCAGTGAAAATCTATATATATCTATATCTGTGTGTGTGTGTGTGTGTGTGTGTGTGTGTGTGTGTGTTTTCTTAAGTTTTCGTGGGTATTATGTATGGTATTCAGCTTTAGGGAATTTTCCCACGTCATTATAGTTGTGCTTTTAAAGTTGTAGCAACGTTTCGGCAGAATCTCATCTGCCATCATCAGGCTTCTGTATAGTGTTTGTGAAAGTCTGTGAAAGTCTGACTCACAGACAAACACTATACAGAAGCCTGATGATGGCAGATGAGATTCTGCCGAAACCTTGCTACAACTTTAAAAGCACAACTATAATGACATGGGAAAATACCCGAACAAAGCTGAATACCACACACACACACACACACACACACACACACACACACACACACACACACACACAACAGAAGGCAAATGAAACTATTGCTGCATGGCACAGACTTATAAAACCAGAGATTTGTTTTGTAAACTATAAACAATTTCTATTCTACTCACACTGATTTCCAATATCTTGCAAATAAAACTCATTTTTTTTCCTTGTTGATGCTTTGGGAGGGAGGGCAGGGAAGGAAGCTGACAATGAACAGGTACACACTTCACATTTATTCTCACTGAGATCCCCAAGGGAATATTTCCCCCCACCTTCCTATCACTAGGTAGTCTTCACAGATCCAAGCTTGTATCCAGTGGCATTGTAATGTCATCCATTTAAATTGAGTTTTAAATCTAAGGATGCTTTTATCTTTGACAGGATAATCATGGTCAATGGAATCATGATGACTGAGAGTGACTCTGAGCTGTCACAGATCAATCATTTGCACTTGCAGAGTCAATGGTTCCTCTGCTGCTCCTGAGGTTGTTGCTAACAATATGGAAGACTTTAACTTTATTTCCATATTTAAAGAATGCCAAAAGGGATTTGGTGTGCATTGAGCTCTCTGACATTCACTTGAGTAGACAACCAATGTGCTTTATTACCTTTTTCAGTAGCTTGACTATCAGAGCTATTTAGCATCTTGAAGGTTTTTTGTTGTTGTTGTTGTTGTTGTTGTTAGTCATGAAGTTGTGTCCGACCCATCTCAACCCCATGGACAATGTTCTTTTTGCCTTTTGCTACTGTCCATGGGGTTTTCATGGCAAAGATACAGGAGTGGGTTGCCATTTCTTTCTCCAGTGGATCATGTTTTGTCAAAGCTCTCTATTATGACCTGTCCATCTTAGGTAGCCCTGCATGGCATAGCTCATAGCTTCATTGAGCTGTGGAAGTCCCTTTGCCACGACAAGGCAGTGATCCATGAAGGGGATCTTGAAGTTACTATTGCTTAAGGCTTCACATGTTATCTATTTAACTTGACCACCTATAAGTTTTATCTTTGCTGTTGTTATGCTATTTTTGTGCGGACTCAAGACTCAGTACTCCAGTTCATGCTCCTGGGTCAGATCTTACTTTCTCCATGCTCAGGGCATGAAGCTGCCCAGCAGTGAACAAATGAGTACCAGGCTGACATTTAGCAATAGCAATAACACTTAAGCTTATAGACCTCTCCATAGTGTTTTACAGCATTCTCTGAGTGGTTAACAAGGTCAGCATATTGCTCCCAAGAAGTCTACATTTGACTGACCTCAGAAAGATGGAAGGCTGAGTTCATCTTGAACCCAACGGTTTTGAACTCCAGACTGTGGGCAGAGTTTGCCTGCAGGACTGCATTCTAACCACTGCACCAGAAGTGGTATTCAGCAAGTTCTGATCAGTTCTGGAGAACTGATAGTGGAAATTTTGAGTAATTCGGAGTACTGGCAAATACCACGTCTGACTGGCCCTGCCCCCATCTATTCTCTGCCTCCTGAGTCCCAGCTGATCAGCTGGCTCTTTGTTTGTTGCCCTGCATAGGAGAACGAAGCTGGAAAGCAGGTTAGTGGGGTGGGGAGGGAATGGGGATTTTGCAGTAACTTTCCCCCAGGAGTGGGGAGGGAATGGGGATTTTGCAGTATCTTTCCCCTGTCATGCCCACCAAGCCACACCATGCCCACCAAGCCACACCCAACAAATTGGTAGTAAACATTTTTGAATCCCACCACTGCACTGCAAGGGCTCCTACTGATATTAGCCAAAATACTGTATATATTATAGAGGAACTAAAACAAGGAATATTGTTTTGTCTGTATTACACTCTTTCTTTATAGCTGCCTATCAGGGTGGTGTAATATCTTATCATGCTATTCTACTTCTTTTGCCTTTGGTATCTAATGAAGTAACTTAGAATATTTCCAGGAAGATACAAACTTAAGTTCTGTTGACCAAGAGAGGTTATCTTTAAAATAAAAAAGTTTACCAATCACCTATTGTCTATTAATGTTGCTACCATGCCAGAAACTCCACCTATCAGCAGCTCTCCCTTCTTCAATATCAAGTTAAACCTGACATCTTCTCAAAACAGTCAAAAATGGCTTGCTTTTTAGGCAGTTATTGAAATATTTTATATTTAAAATTGATAAGGATCTTGCAGTATTGATTCAGCACAAGTCAGCCCTTAGCTTGACATGATAAGGCTGCTGTTGTTTTGCTACTTCTGCCTCAAAAGAAGGGATAATACTGATACTTCCATAACCAGGTGAAGTAAAAATGGTCAGAATGAACATCCTGTACATATCTTCCTTTTGTTTTGGAAGAAAAAAAACCTCCTCTTCTTTTCTCATCCACTTATGTTAATTGACACATATGCCAGAAAATATAAATGGATTAATATAGAAATAATGACATCATGAGGTAAAATATTTGAAAAATGCTTTTTGGGTCCTTTAAAGATGAGAAGCAGAAAAGGAACCTGGCCTTTGGACTACTAAGTTGAACGTTGGTTGAAATTATTACATAATTCATAGTTGGTCCCTTTAATTAGAGTAGATGATTTTGACTCTGGGTCCATCCTGAAACAAAGGATTCTAGGCATAAAAGGCTAATTCAGGTCCATCCTGAAACAAAGGATTCTAGATGTAGAAGGATTATACAGTTTATCTCTATGATATATTGATTAACAACCAATTTTCAAAATACAAATCAACCAGCTTTTTAGACCAAGTCACTGTTTTAAAACTCAGAAGTTTGTCCTTGGCTCAATGCTATTCCCATAAGAGAATTAAGAAAGAAATACTGGAAAATACCCATTCTAAATGACAATGACCCATGATTCAAGTGCAATACAATCTAAAGCCTATATTTTGTTTTTCTGCAAAACTATGCATTCATTTGTACTTGGTTTCTCTGCTCCTTTCTGAATTCCCAGGAAATTCTTACTTATTTACTGATATCTCCCAGTAGACAACAAAGAGAATTCTGTGTTCTTAAATGTTGCCAAGTTTTGTTTCACAGTGTGTAAACTCTACCCCGCTATGAGCAGTAATTGTTAATTGTTATGCATTGTGGTGGTATTGGAGATTTTATGATATTAAGTTAAAGCTCTTAACCCCAAGAAAACTCCCCAGACAAAACAAGGGACAGGCCCAGCCATATGGTATTAAATCAAGCAACTTTCCTATTTAAAAACACTTTCCCAGGGGGAAAAAAACCTGTCAGCTTAGCAACAGAATTTCCAGAAAGTTAAAGAATGTTAATAAACTGGGAGGTGAGTAGAGCTCTGGAAAAGCTAAAGAGAAGAATTTCCTAAAAATAAATTATCTGTATGGAACACAGATAATCTGCCTCTTTATTCTTTCAAAACTCCATTGACTTGTTAGTCCAGCCTCATTACCTCCCAGTTCCATTCCAACACCCTATTGAAAGATGATTAGGGGACTGGAGGCTAAAATATATGAAGAACAGATACAGAAACTAGGCATGTCTAGTCTAGAAAAAAAGGACTAGGAGCAATATACTGTATTAGCAGGTTTTTTTTTTTTAATAACTAAGGGGCTGCCACAAAGAAGAAAGGGTTAACCTATTCTGCAAAGCATCTGAAGGCAGGATAAGAAGCAATGAATGGAAATATATCAAGGAGAGAACCAATCTAGAACTAAGGAGAAATTTCCTGACAGTGAGAACAAGTAATCAGTGGAAACGGCTTGCCTTCAGAAATTGTGGCAGAGGTTTTTAAGAAGAGATTTCGCAACCACTTGTTTGAAATTGTATAGGGTCTCCTCCTTGAACAGGACATTGGACTAGAAGAGTTCCAAAGTCCCTTCCGACTGTTATTTTAAACTCACTAGTCAGATGGTGCCTTGTGTCCAATTAGATACCTGGTTACTCTATCCAATGGCGTATACTGTATATTCTAATTTACACACATCTCGAAAGAAAGACTCTAATCCAGGGGTCTCCAACCTTGGCAACCTTAAGGCTTGTGGACTTCAACTCCCAGAAAGCAAAGCTGGCTGAGGAATTCTGGGAGTTGAAGTCCACAAGCCTTAAGGTTGCCAAGGTTGGAGACCCCGCTCTAATCCCTCCCCTATTTGGCAATGTCTTTTCCTCTAGTGGTGTCAATAAATCAATATTTGTTCCTGTGAAATGTCTTCTGGGGTCTGATTCAAATGTACCTCTAAAATACCCTATTAAACGGTCTTGGTCTTTTTTGTTTTTTCTTTGTGTCTATAATAAAGTCTTACATATAACATAAATCTTCTGTCAAAATCATGGTATGTAGATGGAACTGGGAAGAGAAAAATGGGACCATACAATTTTGTTACTTATTTAATACTATTTAATGTTATTAAAATCTTCAGTCACAAGATTGAGAGGATAATGGCCAATTTTCTATTAACTCAAAAGAAGAATAGGAAAGGGCTTGGAATTTAAACCCTGGGGAGTGTGTGTGTGTGTGTGTGTGTGTGTGTGTGTGTGTGCACGTACTTGTTTATACACTCCTATGCATCACATTAAGATTACATCTTCCCAATTTTATGTAGCATATTGGATAGCAAGGGATCTATAACATTTTTGGGAAAACTTCAACGTTTTCCCATGTGATGTTTAGAATCTTTAAGTCTTCCATGAAGTCTTCTTCTCCGTGTATTTCAGTGGCATTTTCTTGGTCATTTAGCATCAGGGGAAAGTCCGTCTCATTGCCCTCTTAGGGATTTGATTGTTCTCTATGTGGATAATATAACCTGCAAATTGAAGTCTTCTTCATGAGACGATGTTATGTAGTTTGAAGGAGTAACTCTTTTTAAGCATTTCTTCATTAGGAACACAGTCAAAAATAATGAATCTTAGGGTTCAGTGAAGGCATCTTTGCTGGAAGATGTCAAGTCTCTCATTAATACTTGCTAATGCCTTCCAGGTCTCACCTTCATAAATGGCAGTCAGGATCACTATAGAGAGGCAAGCAAAGAGAATTTAAGTTTTATTGATGTAGACAAGGAGGATGAATTTCGTAGAACAATATATTTTTTACATGATGACATTAGCACAGTCATTTCACTATTTGCCATCCACCACAAACAACCACAGCTTATTTCTTATCCAACACAAAGCAATTCATCCACCTGTGTCACATCTCTAAAGTTCTGTTATAAGCACATTACTGAATATGCGGTGGAATGTCTGGAAAGTAAAGATTAATTTCCATGCTTGGCATAAATCTATCAGATAATATTATTGTCGGAGAGTTGAAAGAATGACCTAGTAGCTGCCTATAACTTTATTACTTTCTATTCTTTCTATATGAAATATTCAGATATTTGGCCACCTAGGATTTGAATACATGAAAATGTTTGGTAGGTGGCAGAAAACAACAGTTATGTGGTAAAGACTTCTGTTGTGACAGGAAATAACTGTCTCAAAATGTGTTGTTTTTTTAAAAAAAAAGCTAAATGAGGCATTTCTATTTTATATTATTATTTTATTTTGAGACAGTAGGTCTATAAATTCTGTGACAATTAGTAGGAGGGGCCAAGTGAAAAGTTTATCTGAGTGATTTCAAGAGAAATATGAGTGATTTCTGAGAGACTTTCAAGATAAGATTCGACTGCCATTTGTCAGAAATGGTGTAGGGTCTCCCGCTCGGGCAGGGTGTGTGTGGACTAGATGACCTACAAGGTCCCTTCCAACTCTGATTATCTGTTATCTGTTAAATCTGATGAAAGATTTTTCAGTATTGCTGAATCAAGATAAAATATCAGCACTGAGGAGGTAATGGAACTCACAAATATACAGGGATGGCTGCTGGGGGTTCGCAGGGGTTTGGGAGAGTTCCTAGCTAAGATTCTGTGTAGTTCAGAGAACCACCAAATCCCACTCCTGGCCCCTCCCCTCCCAGGAGTCCCCATGCGGCCTGTTTTGGATGTAGGTAAATGTAGGACGCACGTGGCAGTTCAGGAAGGGCGAAAAATGGGCCTCCCGGAAGTTCAGGAAGGCTGGAAATGGGCCCATTTCTGACTTCCAGAGAGCCTCTGGAGCCTAGGGAGGCCATTTTCACCCTCCTGGAGGCTTGAGGAAAGCCTCTGGAGCCCAGGGAGGGCAAAAATGCCCCCCCGGTGCAGGAGGCCGACTAGGTTATGCCCACCATGGCCATGCTCACCCAGCAACCGGGCAGAGAACCCTTTGCTAAATTTTTTGAAGCCCACCCCTGCAAATGTATATTATGTATTTGTACACAGAGGTGGGGTGATGGCTCAACAGACTCTGAGCTTGTCAGCTGGAAAGCTAACAGCTCAGGTTCGTGACTTAAGGTTTGTGCAACAGGGAGAGCTCCTGTTGGTTGCCACAGCTCCTTCCCATCTAGCAGTTCAAAAGCATGCAAATGCAAGTAGGTTAATAGGTACTACTTTGGTGGGGAGGTAAATAGCATTCCATGAGCCTTTGGCATATAGCCATGCTGGCCGCATGACACCAGAAAAAGTCTCCAGATAATGCTGGCTCCCTTGGTCAAAAAATGGAGATGAGCACTGTGCCCTAGAATTGGACATGATTGGAGGGAGAAATCTTTACTTTTACCTTTTATTTGTATATAATGTGTCCTTTTAGTTTAAAGGTGTACTTCTGCCTTAGATGATTAAATTTTATATTTTTTTAGACATACAAAGATCTTTGCCCTTTACATTGTCTTTTAAAATGCTGAATAGTCTTCTCAGTTTTAGAATTGACATGCATAATGATATATTATTGTGATTCTTTGGACATTACCGATCTATTTGACATAATATAGAAAGGTCTTTACTCCTCACAATTTTTAGTATATACAATAAGTACCCCTAAGAGCTTGGATGAATATTTACTCTAGTTTAACAAATTCAGAAGTAAATATTAGCTTCTAGTGATTGCATCCATGGAAATCATTCTCACATATTTCCCCAAAATCTCAATCTAACTTCACTCCTAGAATGTTCCATCCAAGTACTAATCAGAACCATTGAACTTTGTTCTCAAGATCTATTAAGGCTGGCTAGATACTATCTTTTTCAGATCCGGATCTGGATTCAGATTTGGATTCGGATTCAGATCCGAATTTGGATTTGATTTAGATTTGGATTCAGATCCGGATTTGAATTTGGATTCAGAATGGCTGCACATTGACAAAGTTGTTTCAGAGACCTGACATGCTAAGAATTTGAAGATGACATTTTTGTTCTTCTGTTTCCATGCTGCTTTTAAAAAAATTAGTAATCCTAATTGTTTTCTGACTTTCTCAGAAAAGTGTTGATTTACAAATGCATATCACCTATATATAAAAGAGATCTAAATATCCCATTTTTAGCTATTTAGTTAATGTTACCAAGATTCCCTGCTGATATCTCTGGCCAACAAAATTAGGGGTAATAATGAGAAGGGAATTAAGGCAAATGAGAATTCAAACGAAGTTAAATAGTGGCAAATAAGAAGCAGAGAGGTAACTAAAATGGAAAAAGAATGGGCAATATTCCAAAAAAACAGACATTTTAAGTTTAATTCTGATATACATATATTTTAAAAACTGAATTAATTCTCTTCATTCTCATGTTGGAAGGGCTCTCAATTGAAATTTATTTTCAAAATGAATGGATTGTATTCATATTCTGCGTAATGGAAATCAAATTAACTGGATGAATTGGGTGATTGTCAGCAATTTGTGTGTCACATGAATATGTTCCAAATTTTTTATGTCATGAAAAATCAGGGAAGCTGGGAATCTTCCATAATAATACAAGGATGATGTTTCAGGTTATGGAAGCAGGTGAAATTAAAAAATGTTGCCTTTAATTGAAGGAAAAATCCAGTTCTCAAAATTCCCAGATCATAGAATAAAAGTCTTGTACCAACTTTATGTTTGGAATTGCAGACAAAATTAAACTTATATAATTTCAAGTTTGCATTCTCAAGGGTCTGAGTCAGTGGTGGGATTCAAATTTTTTTACTACTGGTTCTGTGGGCAAGGCTGTAAAATCCACATTCCCTCCCCATTCCTGGGGGAAGGTTACTGCAAAATCCCATTCCCTCCCCACCCCACTAACCTGCTTTCCAGCTCCGTTCTCCTGTGCAGGGCAGCAAAATAAGACCCAGCTGATCAGCTGGGACTCAGGAAGCAGAGCATAGATGGGGGCGGGGCCAGTCAGAGGTGGTATTTGCCGGTTCTCTGAACTACTCAAAATTTCCGCTACCAGTTCTCCAGAACTGGTCAGAACCTGCCGAATACCACCTCTGGTCTAAGTCATATATCTTGAGTAATAATTAGGTAAATAAGGAGAAAAAAACCAAATATGCACCAACAATTAAAAAATCTACTGTAAATTTGATGTTGCTTACCTTTCAATAACGTTTTGAGTATAATCACCAAAAAGTAATAAACATTTCAATAAATAAAGCAAATGCAACAAACGAAAAAAACAAAACCCGTATATAACAATTACAGGAATAGAAGGATCAGAAGGAGTCTGGAGTACTTTTTTTCAATAACACATTTTATTATAGGCATTAAATTTATGGCACACTCTGCCACAAAGAAGAGGGATCAACTGAAAGCAAGACAAGAAGCAATAGATGGAAGCTAATCAAGGAGAGAAGCAACCTAGAACTAAGAAGAAATTTCTTGACAGTGAGAACAATTAAACAATGAACAGTTTCCCTCCAGAAGTTGTGGGTAACTATAAGTTTTAAAGAAGAAATTGGACAGCCATTTGTCCAGAATGGTTGTTATAAGTAAAAATTTGGTTATTACACCTGAGAATATAAAGAGCTGAACTGAAGCCATTTTGTGTTCGCAGTCTGAACTTTTGAAGCTCAGAACATTTATGTAATGTGTTTTCTGCTAGAGATTATACAAGATTGCAAAACTATGTACTTGGCATAAATTAGAGGTATGTGCTGGGATGCTCTGACATTAGACATCACATTAAGAGATATTAATGGCTTTCTTATAATCTTCTGGAATTTGAATAACAGGAAATTTGACTATAATGAGAATGTTGGGAGTTTTCCATGGAAGGTTGGAACTTTCTTATGAAAATGTTGTATATCGTCCATATATGGGAAACAGGAAGTGTTATGTAACCATGTGATTTGATAAACCTATATAAGCTGTATTCACTAAATGGGAGTGTCTCCTTTTCTCCTAAACATGGTTTTGGAGTCAAGGGGTCCATACTGCAGTATTTTTCCTAATAAAGCCTCTTATGGATCAGATTATCAAAAGTCTGTTGATTCATTTTTATGTACTTCTCACAATGGTATAGGGTCTGTTTCTGTTATTCTGGGTTTTTTTTTAGCTATAACTCACATCATCAGATGTATAGCATGGTTAAAATAATTTAAATTAGTACAGGGCAGAGGAAAAAAGAGAGGAAGACAAATTGATTATTACATGATTTGGTAGTTTTGGGGAGATGGTATAGTATAATCTTTGGTGTAATCTGTGAACTATGTAGATACCCTGTTTCTCCAACAATACGGCCTCCCCCTATAGGAAGTCCCAGCATGTTTTATAGGCATGAAATGAAATTAAGCCCCTCCCCCCAAATTAAGGCCTATATTAAAACATGCGAAATGGGGGGAATGGTGGGGGGGCTTGCCGTTAGGAAGTACTTTTGTTGCATACCCGGATATGGTGCTGCCTGCGTTGACCCCGATACTAAGTGCCCCACCAATGCCGAGGTCAACATCCAAGCCGTCGCCACCCACCCGCCCGAAGATGCAAAGGGGGGGGAATTAAGTCACCCCTGAAAAGATGGCCTAGCCATTTTTTCGGGGCTCAAAAGAAAATAAGACCTGGCCTTATTATATGAGAAACACGGTAGTAGTGGACTACTTTCAATTTCGTATATTAATTTATTTTATTATTTGATCCTATTTCATTTTATTTTGCTTTTTGTTTGAAAAATTATGTATGTTTGCATCTTGGTAGGTTTTTATGAATTTCCACTCCATCCAGCTGATCTTGGTACAGAAGGTCAAGCTTGCAAAATTATTTCTTCCTGAATAAGTTATAGGACAAATAGAGAAAATGTAAAAGTGAGTAAGTTTTGGAAGTATAAATATGAAAGTTAATTAGCATCTTTTTTTAAAAATAAACTTGCTGGTGTGGAAAGATCTTTATTGTTCCAACCAAAAAAGCTGATTTAGAACTGCAAATATTATTTCAGTTGGATGGGATTTGAAAAAGAGCTTTGAAATAGAATACCTCCAATTCTTTTTAAAGCTACGGATACTTTGCAAAGAATCAAAAGTTGATGAGGCAGTTGCCACTAATAGCCCATATCAAGTCATCTACCATTAAACAAGCCCATCCCTATTTCAATATATAAATAAATCTATTCTTCTGGCACACTGAACTTCTCTACTGGAACACCATAATCCACTACTATTCTGCTGATGTTACTAGAATTGTTCCAGGGAAGATGATTTAAAAACTGCCATTATGATTGTCCAGTGTTCATAGATAGTTATGACAAAGCTCTGCAAAATGGATTATATTACCCCATAAGGGTTATGCAATACTTCAGACTTGATTCTAAAAAAATTCTCTTAGAGAGAATGTGTCAGCGTTCCAAGTAATGCACCCATTGAAAGCAGAACTCAGAGGCAGGTGGGATTCCTCAAAGAACAATTTATTGGATACATGATATTGGCACAACTGGTGAAAACCGACTCTGAAAGTCCTCGCGGTTTTCACCTAATTAAAAAATGAAAGTTCCCCCTTTCCCCCAAGTCACATTGTCCAAAAGAGGTGCTGGCTGGTTGCTTGGTTTTTCTACTCCTCTTTCCAACCACCTGTTGAAATATCCTTCACTCCCACAGAAAAACTTTCTGTTTTGACTACAAAACCCCAGCTATTTATTTCTACCCCTCCCCTGTCTTGTGGCAACTCTGAAGCCATAAATATGGTCACTTCAGGGTTGACAGAATCTGTGGTGGGCTGCTGGGTAGTCGGCGAGGTTCAGGCAAACTCCTAGCTGTGATCTCTGGCTGGGCCCACCCACCTGCCCTTGTGTTATGCTTTCCCTCAATATCTAAATTTTCCACTGCCCAGGCTGCCCAGGTGAGTTCCGCACTCACCAAAGCTGCCTGAGTCGATTAGCTGCCTGTTTGAAGCTGTGTTTCAGTCCCAAAGGGGGTGCTCATAAGCAGTGAACCCCTTACCAATGAAAGTGCAGCCCACCTCTGGACAGAATGAACATGTAGCATCTATTGAGGTCCCAGTGAAGCAGCTATGCTACTTCTTTAGGAATCTACCGATTCCAGAAACAGACATTTCAAGTTCCTGCTCAATCTGAAACAACTTTTTAGAATCAAATTCAAACACATTACAGTGGACAACATTTCCCCCACAAAAAAAATGTTGCTTCCTGAAAAGCCTTTGGTGGTTATGATAGACCCCTTCATCAAACTGAACACAAATATAATTTCAGAATGACTGTATCACATAGAAATCCTGAGAAATATGAAATTAACTTTTAATTACTATAATGTATTTAACTGCATAATGTTTCTGACATGCTGCATGAATTCAACAGGGCTAAAAGTGTTTTGCTGCCGCTTTTCATTTGTAGTCAGTGTTTGATTCATCTCACTGTAGTGTCCAACAGTAGTCAGACAGACTTGATGGATTCTACTTGTCCTCATGCCATTTTTCGAATGTCCTCTGGCAACATCCTGCTGAAAACTTTCACTATGTTTATCAAGGATTGCACTCAGATGTTCAGGAAAGAGTTTCAATTGTGAATGCAGAAAATTAATCAGCAGTGACATATTGCACTTCATGGTCTTGTATTCTATAAGATGTTTGTCCATCCGCCAAACATAGTTCGGCGCTCTGCCCAGAAAATTCTCAACAATCTCAAATACTTTCAAAATTTCTTCTAACTCCTTGTCAATGATGACGTGTCTGATCTGTGGACAATTAAAATACCTTTCTTAAACTTGGTACCAGCTGTTTTTGGAAACATCTGTCTCAAATAATGAAAACCTTCACCTTCCTTGTTCATCACTTCCACAAAAATTTTCAACAGGCCAAATTTTATGTGAAGCAGAGGCAAAAATATTTTTGTCAGGTCAACAATTCCATTCCCAACCATCCAGTCAGATCGGAAGAAGTTTACTGGATGAGAAGCAAAACATCTTCAAAGAAAAAACAAGAAAGTCCAGTTTCCTCCTGAAAAAGCACTTTTGGGACAACCATGATTCTGGATGACTGAGAATCTCTACAGACTTCTGTCAGGTCAACAAGTGATTCATATGCCATATATTTCTGACTTGGAACCAAATTCATTCAGAGTGGCTATTCCTGGATAAGTTAATGCAGCTCTCTTTCATGGCTGTCCAATTCACATATGTAACAACAGTACTTCATACGTTCAAGCTGCATTCCAAGTAGCCGAGCGACTATTTTTAGATCTTAGATTTACTTGGTGTACTGGATGTGCTTCAACAACTGTTCCATGTTTTTATATGTTTCTTTCATGGGTGTAGCATAACCAACAGGTACTGAAGGGTGTATATTACTATTGTGAAAAACTGAAAAGTTCTGATAAAATGAGTCATGATAGATTAAATTACAGGTTATTTTTGTGATTAGCAGCCAGAAATCTATAACATATTCTCAGAAGTGTTCAGGAAGCAAGGTCTTTGTTCCCCAGTGTTATTTTTCTAAAAAGCCACATAAAAATTTTGATATATCAAATCTGGGCGATTTAGAATATAACATCTACCAGTGCTATTGTGATCTCTAGAAGTTGATTCAGCTCATTTTCAAAGTTTGCTGCAGAAATTGTCATGATGGGTTTTATTAGCATTATTATTTCTTTAAAATGCTTCAACTTTCACACACAGTCAGTTCAATTATTTCACACATTCATGATGGTTGTCATCACTAAATAATAGCTGTCATCACTCTTTTAACTTTTCTATGGCAAGGAGACAAAAAGATTCTTGTCTATGAACATTTTTGTAGGTTATATTTAACTTAAACCAGGATATTACTGGCTGAATTCACAAATTTAAGAACTGCTTTATTCCATTAATGGCTATAGTATATATGCCACAGTATATCTTGATTTCTATTGAAAGAGGTTGCATCAAGAGTTTAATTTGCATCTAATAGCTCACTTTTTTGCACATTACTTCTTTGTTGTGTAATGAAGAAAATCTCTTTAAAATTGTAGTTAATGTATAGGAGGAAAAAAAGAACATGAAAACCTTCCAGACTTCATATAGCTCAATTGGTTTCCCCCTGATGGAGCAGGTGACTAATATGGGATTGTTCAGCTGAGCCAAAGCAGGACATTCCAATTCAACAATACAGTAATTATGAAAGACAATTATTTTAGCAGTTTGGGGGGAAGAGAGAGACACATAAATGAAGTAAAATATTTCACAGGACTTATCATGACAGAATATTTATAAGAATGTGGGGAGGTCATGATGTGTTAGGACAGTTGCTGTAACAAATATCAATTTATGATCAGAAGATAAAGCTAACTAAGGATACTAAAATGCTAAACTAGTTTTAAAGAAAATGATAGTCATCCTTTGTTATTGCATATAAATAAGTTGTTATTGATAGTTGAGATTATGGAGAAAAGCTTATAGACCAGATTCCTATCACTGCATATCTGAGCATGAGGTCCACACATTTGGGGATGCTGTTTGAAGAATTACTCTTCAATTCTTCAATGGGGCTTTCCCCCCCATTTCAGATATTTCCTCTAGTGGCAGACACAAACATTACTGTTGTTCTTTAATTTACCCTTGTCAACCCCCCACCTCAGGAATTTCAATTAGTTTTTTTTTTTTCCAGTAAGGCTGGAACGTAAAAATTAAACGTTTTATTTTATTGAAGGACAGAACTTCTTAGATCTTGGCTCAGACAAATTCTACCTCTTGACACCCATCCTCAGTAGCTTTCAGATATTTTGGAAATTCCTCTGCTGCACTTTTATACACAACAAGTCCAAAGAAACTCCATAAAGTGGGTTCTAGAAGAGGTTATTTTGCCTGAAGCCTAATAATATTTCTTTATGGAAATAGTAGCTCATAGTAAAATTGTTAGATTTTAAATGAAGACTCTTCATTTATATTTGTTAGAAATATGGAGTATATTGATGGTGCAACCAGAACATTCCACAGGTAATAATTTATGCCATACTTTTTGGGGAAGATAGAAATCCTAAAATTATCCTTTGGGTGGAAAAATAAACAATTGAGAATAGAAATTACTGTTGGATGCTCTGTTTCCTGCATCCCGGCCTTGGAGCACCTTTGTTGTACCATTTTCTACCCAAATCATATTATGAATAGACTATCACACCAAAAAGCACAAAACTCATTATTAAGGATGACCTGAACGCTGTGTACAAGAAAATTAATGGAATTCAGAAAATGAAATATTTGTCTGTCTGCCATTAATATACATACGAATTGGCTGGCAAATGAAAGAAATCCTGTATATATCACAATCTAGTATTGTGTTAACAAATTCCATACCAAGATGACTGTCGGTTTCTATGCAAGTAGAAAAGCAATGTGGTCTCAACAGGAAAAGATTATTAACCTTGTAGTTCACAGTCAGCGCACTGAAAGGTCTTGTTAAATTACACAGTGCTGAACTGCCTTCTGTCTACCATCCATAGAGAATTCTAATGTTACCTTACAGCGTGGAAAGAATCTTCACCAAACCACAAAGATATAGGAGACCTGCTTTTTTATGGCTAATTTTTTTTAGATGGAGACAACATACAGTAGAGAAGAGGCTGCTATAGCAACCTTAGCTGAAAAGGGTTTTTTCATATACAGTTGTCCAATTGTGGATTGCGAGAGGAAAACCTGAAGAGACACACACCACATCTATTGAACTGAGAGTAAGGAAAGCAATTTTTGCAATTGCTGGGTGCTGTAGATAAGTCTTCTCCAACAACAGGCTATGGACCAGCACTCGTCCAGTGCCAGGCAAATGAGGAACGTCCCATCCATACACACATGGGTTGCAGGCAGTACACAAAACCATGCCTCCTCCAAACTGGGGAAAAGCCTCTCTCCACAGAACCAATCCCTAGTGCCCAAAAGGTTCAGGGCCACTGCTGTAGATGTGTGTGTGAGTTTGGATTTTCAGTTTTAAAAGATGGTAAAATGGAAGTGGGGTGTTGGATTTTCTCTATTATTTTATATCTCTTTATTCTAGCAGCTCCAGGCACCATTTTGAAGACTTGTGAGGAGTTAGAAAATGAGTGTTAAGATTCCCTTGAAAAGTCTTTGCCCATTCTACATCAAGAAAGTACCAATGGTGTTTCAAAAGCTACATATACTGCATGGAACCCATGCAAAATATGTCACCAAATTGTTATTTTAAATATGAACATAAGGCAAAAATGATCAAATACTCATCTAGTAATTTTTAAAAAGTTTTTATTGAACAAACACACACAAAAAAGAAAAAGACATTTAAAAACAATGGATGTGGTACAATCATCCTGACACCACTAGTTGTCTTACATCGCTAATTCATATAAAGAATAGTACATATTTACAGTTTATATACATAGTATATAATATATACATAAACATGAATCATTTTTTATATTTTTTGATCCTTCCTAGATTCCAACCAGTGATAAAATTTCCCTATATTTTGTAGTAATCAGAATCATCCTTATTTTTTAATTCTTGTGTCAATTTATCCATTTCTGCGCAGTTCCAAATTTTCCTAATTATTTCTATTTCACCTGGAGTTTCTTTACATTTCCATTTTTGGGCATAAACTAATCTTGCAGTTTGATTACATGGATTATTAAATATATTATATCTTTGTCATATTTTCCCATATTAATTCCCAACAAGAAAAAATTGGGTCTATATTCTATTTTAGTTTTGCAAATCTCTTCTAACCATTTCTGGATTTTCTGCCAAAACATTTGGGCTTTCTTACAATTCCACCATAGGTGATAATACGTTCCATTTTCCTTATTACACTTCCAACATATAGGGGGATAGATTTGGGTACATTTTAGCCAATTTTGCTGGTGGATTATGCCATCTATAAAACATTTTATATAAGTTTTCTTTAAACGATGTAGCCAAAGTTATTTTTTTGTTTCGATCCCATAAGGTTTACCATTCATCCAAATTTATACTATGCCCAAAATCTTTCATCAATGCCAACATTGTTTCTTTTACTTTTTTCCCCTCTAGTTTACATTCCAATAACACTTTATACATTTTCTTTATCAACTTCTCATCCATTCCCAATAGAATTTCATCTAATTGTGTTTTACTCCTACTAATTCCCCATTCTTTCATGTCTTTTGCATACCTCAAGTGGAGTTGTAAGTAAGCCCACCATTCTATATCCACTCCTTGGTCTTTCAGGTCTTGCCTCGATTTTAATTCTCCTCTCTCATTTATAATATCCTCATAAGTAATAATTTTCCCTGGTGGAGCAAATGTGGGTACATCAAAGCTTTCAATGTGGATAGCCATATTGGTGTTTCTACATATATTTGTCATTTTGTTTTGTACCATGCAGTTAACAAAGTCTGCCTAATTTTGTGTCTTTGGAAATATCTATGGACCTCTTGTTTGTCCTGCCATAGAAAAGTGTGCCATTCTGCCTATAAATTATAACCTTCTAAAGCCAACATTCTTTTGTTCTTGAGATGTATCCAATCTTTTACCCATGTCAGCATTGTAGCTCTATAATATTTTTCCCAATCAGACAAGCCAAATCCACCCCTTTCTGTGACATCTTGCAGCAATTTTAATTTAATTCTATTTTTCTTTTGCCATATAAATTTCAATATTAATTTATCCAAATCATAAAAGAATTTTTTTGTTAATTTTATGGGGGCATTTTGGAAGAGAAACAGTAATTTTGGTAATATATTCATTTTTATGATTGCTATTTTGCCCATAAAGGATAATCTTAATTTGTCCCATTTTTCCAAATCTTCTGTTATTCGTTTAATCAATGGGGTATAGTTATCATATTTAAGTGTTATACATCTTATTTACTTAATTTAATATTTACTTTTATTTAAGTTTTATTTACTTTATTTGTTATCTGGATGTCCATTATTCTAGTTAGTGTTTCCTTTTGTTTATTTGTCATATTTTTGTAATTATTTTTGTTTTTCCTTATTAATTTCTAGCCCCCTCATAGAGTAATTTTTAATGATATATAAGTAACCTGTAATATAATTTTAATTAGATTTTAAAATAATTTAGAATTTAGAGCATGGATATTGATACATTGTCACTCAATAGCCAATCTGGCCTTCAGTCCACAAAAGGCTGATGTAGAAGATCAAATGGATCACAAGAGATCTAAATCAAATCTACCTTGAATTTCTTTCTACTCTTAACTCCTGCTAATTTTCCTTGACCGTTAGCAGTTCAGATTCTTTTTTTTTTTTTTTTTGTAAATTTTTTTTTGAGTTTTCACAAAGAGAAAAAAAATACAAATAAAACATCTTTTTTGAAAGTAGCGTAATCCCGGGTTACATTTCTTCATACAGACACAAATTCAGGTTCATGCTCATTTTTATATTCTATTCCATGTCTTATTACTATTTTACATTTTCTGCATAGCTTCTCCCCTCTTTTAATTTTCTCAATTTTATTTTAATTATCTCAGCTCAATTCAAATCATTGTATTTATATTTTTTGTCTGTCCTGTTTCAATTATCTATTATCTTTTCTCATTAAACAAAATTTCTCCTGTAGTTACTGATTGGAGTATGATGCCTTTATATCTTTTCCCTAAAGTTGTAACATTCGATATAATACATAACTTCCATTCGGATTCTGCTTGGTACATTCTTAAAATACACACTGTATTCTTAAAAAAAGAAAAAATTATAAATGTATATAATTAAAACAACATTCCATTCCAATTCAATTCTATCATTAATATTAATATTCATTAAAGTCTTAACATCTTTAACATTACTTTTCAATTAAATATCATACTTCTATGGGAACAATTATAAGCTTTCCATAGTTAATTCCCCCCCCTTCACTTATATTTTATAAAACATTAACTAATTAAAATGTTCCTGTTCCTTCCTAATTCAATTTTCTCATTTATTTAATTTCACTTATTTTATTCACAAACATTTCGCTAAATTACACTAACTATTTTATCCCTTATTTTAATCATATGTTGTTTCCAATTTTCTAAAGTTATTTCTATTACTAATATAACAATACAATCTTATGTACCTTTACAGAATCCCTTTTTCAGTTAGATTTTCACCCATTACCTCTAAATAGGTCCTGTTTCTCTATATCTTGCTCCGGTCCTTTGTAACTTCTTTTCCTTTCCTTCTTCCCTCTCTTCTTCTCTCTCCCCTTTTTACCCCCTTGTCTCTCTACCTCTATTTCTCTCTTCTGTATTCCCCTTTTCTGTTGCTTTCCAGTATTATACTTATTTTTCAAATTATTTTTCTTTTCTTTGGCTGTTTTTTTTAAGTCTTAAATTCTCCATTCTCTTTCCCCCCTTTCCTTTTTCTTCCCCACATAAAATTGCTTGTTCATTAAAGATGGCTTCTTCTTTGTCCCAGTCTTCTTGTTTTGCAGTTGTTTCTTGTTGTTTCTCATAGTTCCAAATCTCCATTTCTAAGAATTGAAAAACAAAGCCAAAAGAACCCTTCCCTTATTGTGCATCTTCTTTGTACTTTTTAAGTTCCATTTTCAATTCATCCAGAAGTGGTGCCATTGTATAAATTTTTAAACAACCACCTGATTGATTTTAGTCATTCAAATATAATAACCAAGAATCCAAAGATCACCAAATAATCCAAATACACGCAAGCTGTTTCTTTTTTGCTCTTTTTTTTTCTCACTTTCTCTTCCTGGGGTTACTATTTAGTTGCAAAGTTTCAGTTAAAATGTTATCTTTTAGAAGTCTTGTTGAAGTTTTACTGTAGATTCTTTTTAATTCCAGGCAGTCTCCCCCTCTTCCAGATCCTGCCCTTATTCTTTTTCTCTCCTTCCTGCTTATGAAAAAGATAATTTTTAATGTCCAGAAATCTTTATTATCCCTTTGGCATTTTGTTTTATTTTCAGCTTAATTGCCTATTGATGTCAAAGTGGATTTTTCCGATTTCTTATTTAAATCTCTTAGTTGTCAATATAGGGAAGGAGAGAGAAGAGAAAAAAAAGCCAAACCTTTCCCTTTTCCCTTTCTTTCACTGCTTCCAACTCTTCTTTGGGAGCAATGTTATTTTTTGTAAGTTTAAATTCCAGGGTACCTTAGTTGTTGCTTTTACAATTTAACCCAGTCAGCCAAAACTTTCACTTCTTATCTTCCTCCTGCACATTCTTTTCCGGTCGAGTTCTCCTTTGTGGTGGCCATTTCTGACCACCGCTGCAACCGCCTTCGGGAAAGGGAGTAATGGGCAGCTGAGGAGGAGAGATACGGCTCTCCTCAACCCTGTGTGTGGTCTCCCCCCTCTTCACCACCTATACGGGGTGGCTTAGCCCCAAAACCAGCCGGCTCGGGGCATTCCAGCGGTGAGCCCAGACAGAAACCACACACAATCGCAGATTTCTGTCTGTCGCTGAAGCCCTTCAAACCGGAAGTTTTTCAGCAGTTCAGATTCTTATAGAGTGCTTAAGCTTACAATAAATCTTTATACACATTTGAACTGCCTGGATTTCCTGATTTCCAGCTGAGCATCTTTGACCTATTACTCCACTGAAAATTTCTCTTTTAATTTTAATTTAACATATAAGGAAGATGAGATGGTATTCAAACAGCAGATCATGTGCCCCAAAGGGAGCTAAGTGTCTTCAGACCACCATCTCAGGGAACAACAGACAGCTTCCCAAACTTGTGGAGATGAAACATTGTGAAAATTGGGGAAATAAAAGTATGGAGGAGGGAATGCTCAGAACACAGTGAAAGTCAGAAAATCAAAAAAGCAGAAAACATATTGAAAGTCAGAAAGTCAGAAAAGCAGTTAGGCTGCAAACTACAGATTGCCTATTCTGGTTAAGGATGTAATCACAGATTTGTGGCATACTTAATATCTAAATTTAATTATACCAATTAGTTTTTGCTGTTGTAATTCTCTCTGGGGTTAAATCAATGAAGCTGTGGCCTGAGTTTACCCTGTTCTTATTTATTAAAGGTATAATTTACTACCTTTTCTAAAAAAAAAATCCCAAAACAGTTTCCAGTAGTTATTATTGTGGCCCTCCAGCTGCCAGCAAAGCTAGTGGCGGACTCAGACAATGAGGAGGTTGTGGAAGAATTTGGGCCAGTTCTGGAGTCTGGGGAAGGCTCTGATGGATGCTTAGCATCAGACAGAGTCAGGGCCTTCTGGCATTTCCCAGCCTGAGAGACATCTGCCTTTGGAGTCAGAGATGAGTCAGAAGAAAGAACAGCTGGGACATGTTCCAGATGCGCGTATGCACAGAAGAGAAGAGAGGTGAACAACGGAGGACAATGAGTTGGATCAGGAAGCAAAACAAACGTGGACACTGAATAGTCCCTCCCTGGCTGGGGAATAAATAGGAGGAAAGGGGAGTGGTTTGATTGTAGTAGAAAACCGTTTGCATTTCTAGAAAGTTTACACCTTGTGTGTTTCATGCGACAAAGATTGCCTTGCCAAAACTGAGGATTGTCTATTTCTCTGACTTAATTTGCAGACTTCTGGCTGGGAGCTCACAGCCTTGCATTTATCATAATGAGCTGATAAGGACTATTGTTTCAGTTAACTTCTTATAGGACTCTTGCCTGGACTTTCTGTTGGTGAATGCAGTCCACTCCTCTACTCGTTGCAGAATACCTTATGCTACCAGACTTGAAATTCTAGACCTAGAAAACGCCACTTTCGGTTCGATCTAAGTATAGTATATAAAATCATACATTGCAATGTCCTACCTGTCAATGAATATTTCAGCTTCAACCATAACAATACAAGAGCAAACAATAGATACAAACTCAAGGTTAATCTCATCAAACTTGATTGCAGGAAATACGACTTCAGCAACAGAGTGGTCAATGTCTGGAATACTCTACCTGACTCTGTGGTTTCTTCCCCAAACCCCAAAAACTTTAACCTTAGACTGTCTACTATTGACCTCACCCCTTTCCTGAGAGGTCTTTAGGGGGCGTGCCTACCGTCCCTGTCCTATTGTTCCTTTTATTTATTTTTTCTTATATGTATCCATGTATTCATAACTATGTTTTTACTTATACCTAATATCTTGTAAGCAATTGACAAACCAAATAAATAAATACATCAAATAAAATAAAATAAATTTCCAAAGAGGTTTTTTTTCTTTGCGAGGAGTCTGTTTCTTGCTTCTTTGAAGGCTGGGTCAGAATAGTTATAAAATAAGTATGTATACATACATTTGTCTAATTTATAAGGCTATATATCTATCAAAAGAAACTTTGGATGGCGAATAAAAATAGAAACATCAACAATCATAACACACACAAAAGACAGGTCAGGCCCCTCAATAAAAGCTTAAAAATACATACCATATATCCACTCCAAACTCCAAAAATGAACAGTGTAGCTTTAAGGGAACAGTTAGATTTTCACAATATTTGTAAAGTCAAGGCCATCAACATTTCTAAGGGATGCTATACCACAAGATAAGCACCATGACAACACACTTGTACAAACCAATGTAAGATCCGATGGGACAGGTAACAACCATTGTAAAAAGATGATCCCCAAAATAACCTGGCTCATGCAATATAAGGCTTTCAAGATAACAACCATCACCTGAATTGCAATCAAAAGCTTATTGGTTGCAACCTCCAAGGAAGAAATTGTAAACTGCTGACAACTGTGGAAGCATGAAGAGCTGGCATGTTCCTGCTTTATATGGCATTTTCTTAAAAATAAATTGGGTAAAATGTGAAGTTTGATCTCCCCTGCAGCTTGAGCCTATATAAATCACCTGTTATTAGGAGAGAGGTATAGTGTCAGCTAAAGCCCACAACCATCAGCCTTGTCAAGGGTTCAGTGGAACCCTTCTACCTCTTCTATGTGTTCCCCATAATACAATACTATTTTGCAGCAATGTATGTTGTCAGGATGAAGAAGAAAAGCAAAATAAAATATCTCTCCCTCTCCCCCTCCCTCCCTCCCACCCTCTCTCTCTCTCTTTCTCTCTCTCTCTCTCTCTCTCTCTGTGTAAGCAGCTATGATGAGAGAAGTAAACTTATAGGGATTTAATAAAAAAATATCCAAAATATATCAGCAATAGCATGTGGTGTAGGAAAGATAATTTAGTAGTCTAGAAAATTAGCACCTACCCCATTCCTAGAAGAATGAAATATTATAGGAAATATTAAAAGGGCAGAACATTTCCCCCAAAAGAGAAATAAAAGTGTTCAGGGACACAGAAACTCAGCCCCAGCAGATATTTTGGGGCCATCTTATCTACAAGACAAAAGACTTTCAGCTCCAGTGTGACAGGATTAGCCCTCACTCAAAATCCAAACCAGGACAAAGCAATTAAGCCATAATAGGAATTGTCCAAAGCCCCTTCATTACATCACACAGCAAGATTCAACGAAGTCTGTGACTCAAGAAAACTTACAAAGTTACTCATGCATGGCCTCATGGGTGTCTGACAACCAATCAGAGGAAAATCTACCTCCATATTGTCCACAGCTGGTCCCAACTATTGTATTGAAGCATCAATACAGGCTGTTCACGACCTCTCCTGTTTTCGATGTCTCAGATAAATATAACATGTTTTCATTTCCTTATTAAGGATTTTCTTAAAGTAAAGCAGAATGCTGTTTAGTACTAAACAGAAAGAGGTCAGTGAGGACAACTTCTGCCTGTTCTGACCCAACCCTGTTTACCAACAAGAAAATCTCAAACAAATGCAGCAACTCAAACCTTCACAGCTTTAATCTACAAATAACTTCTTTGTAGATAAAAGATGGCTTGCAGCCAATTAGTCCAACCAGAAAAGCCTTGACAGAATTCTTCAGATAAGCCAGAGTCTCCACACACAATGCTGAGTCCTTAGAACATTTTTTGCTTTCTGCAAAAGCAAAAACCTTTTGAAACCAGGCTTATATTCCCTGGAGGGAGGGGCCGTTACATTGCATCCTTACTCCTGAGTTGCCTGTGCTGCTCCAGCTGTTCTCTTCTACGAATCATCCTGCACTCATGCGCACTTGGCACAGGCTCCTCGGGAACCTCCTCATCACTGCTGTCAGTCCCCACAATCCCTGAAGGCAGCAGTCCACTCCCTAGTGGTCCTGGCCCCTCATCAGTCATCGCTCTCCTCAGCCATCTGCACCTGCTGCCGGCTATCCACAACACTGCCCTCTGTCGTCATGGATAAAATTTATCACATGAATTTTTTGGAAACTCTTCCATTTTAAATTGGCAATTCACATTGACATCTCCTAGACTTGCCTTCAAGTGAGCCAGGATACATGAGAAGAAATTACTCATCTGAGCAAGCTACCACCCGTGGAAACATATGCTGCTGTCATTTGCATGCTACTCAACAGTCCTTATGTCTGAGTCATTCTGTCATCAAGAGAGAGATTTGAGCAAATGACAGGATCTCCATCTAACAGCCCAGTAAATTCAGTGCACCAAAAATTACAGATAAAAAACAAAGAGGGACTAATGCAAAGGAAGAAAGGATTTTGTATATAGTCCTTTATCTTTTTTATTATTATTATTTTCTATCCTTGATTTTATGTTCTATCCTTAAATTGTTCTGCTGTCACTAAGTCAAACTCAATTTAAAGGTCTGCTGATCGGGCCTTGAGAAATATATTGTTCTCCTCATGACATAAAACTATATTGGGGCCAATGTATATGTTTGGCAGGATCAAGTAGCAATCTTCTCTTGGCTCAAGCTGCAAGGAGGAATCAAGCTTCATATTTTCCCCGATTTATTTTTAATAAAGCACCATACATTATAAAACAAGAACATCATAATTCAGGATAATTCAACCCAGCCATCTCCTGGACTGGATATTGCTCTACAGACAAGAAGAATTGTTTTGCTACATGGTTGAGAAGGTTTCCATGGTATTGTACTGCCCCTCTCACTCACAGACACATGCAACTATGGTTTAGTGAGTTGATTAATATTCCCCAGCAATTCCCTTCACCAAAAACCCAAAACTGTCCCAATCAAGTCCAGCCATGAGCAAATCAAGGTTAATCCACCGAGCAAACGCCCAATAGTCCACAAGGAACTTGAAAATTGCTCAAACAAAATAACTCCACCAGACAAACTTAAGTCCACCAAGCAAAACTTAAATCCACACACAAGAGAGCTCACAGAAGAAGAAGGGTTCCAAGTCTCCAAAGCACAGTTCCAAACATGGTATCAATCCAGAGCGAAGCAGGAATCATGATGATCAAACAAACAGCTAGAAAACAAACACATTGTTCCCAGCAATGCCTCCATCTGTCTGCTGTGGTAAAGAGCCAGCTTCCAGTGAAATCCATCAAGACCCTCTTCCCTCAAGTAGTCTGGCTGACCTTCTCGGCTCCTGCATTTTCTCTGCCTGTGTGTTCTCAGATGAGGTGCAGAAGGCACTTCCTCCTCCTCTTCGCTGGCCATTTGCATACTTTCCCTAGCTGAAGCCTCCTCGAAATCCCTTCTGTACAGCCATGCAAAGCCATCAATCAATTCAGCTCCTAATGTGCCAAGAATGGGCTTATTCTCCCCTGAGCTGACATCTGAGGAGGTATCTGGGGAGTCATCCAAGGGAGACATCACACTTATTCCACAAAGCATGCTGCTCAGTCAATTCTAGGGAAAAGCTTGTATTTGACTTGACTGAATGTCAGCACTGAAATGTCAGTTTCAGAGGTTCATTTGTACATTTTAAAGGTATAGGTGTACTTTTTGCTTGTCAAAATTCTCCTTCCTTTCTTGGATATACAAAGGAATTGTATGCAGGTACGATAAAGTTCTTCGTACTAGGCAATGGGTAGGAGTTCTCTCTAATTCACATTCAGTCCAAGAAAAAAGATCAAAGTGAGGAAGCAAATCAAACTGGATGGGATTTTCGACAACTTCTGGAGTTATGTGCTGAATGGAATTACCTTCAAGTCCAGAAGAATCTTCCAAAAAGGCACCCTCTGAATTTGGACTTCAGCTTCTACTACTTGTACCTAATGTGCTCAAGTGTTAGGGACTCTGGGAATTGTAGTTCATAAACATCTAGAATGTACATGTCTTAGACTTGTTCTATACTGTGCAGCTCTTGTGAAACTGTCTTATCTACATGGCAAGATTTATGATGACATTTTTATACTTAAGTGGAAAAAATGTACTTTGAACATTTAAGAATGTTTTACATAAATGAGATATGGAGAGAAGTTGAAGCTTCAATGCCGTAGGCTCAACTTGTGTTTAAAAATACTTCTTGAAATTAAACTCATTTTGGAATGATATAGTACTTGAGAGATTTTTTTTTTATATCTGCTACATCAAAGGCACTGCCAATAAGCCAATACTGTAAGATTCTCTAGTGTGAAATGGTCAAAGTCAGTCCTTTGATATCAGAGTTGCACTTCCTTAATGGCAATCCATATGCAAAATTAATTAACATTCAGAGAGGAGCTCCATTTATCATGATGATTTATATGCATATGCTAATCTCAGTGCAGAATGACTCTAGTGACACAACCAAATGTTGTCTTTGCCAAAGACTATCACTTCCAAATGGGATCTAAAGTTCAACCCTGAAAATTAGTTTAATAAAAATTGCAGTTCTAAACACACTGACTTGAAAATAAATCTAATTTAAGCCAATGGGACTCTCTCCTAATAAGATATTGCAAGTACAAATTGAAGGGAATTTATTTTTGAGTGCTAGACTTGTGTAGGCTACAGTGGCAAACAGTTCATAGGGAGTAATGTTTCAAAAATAGTAAGTCCACAAATCTACTCAGATTTCCTTAGGAAAAATATTCAAAGAATTTGAATAGAATTATTTTTAATCTGCAGAGGACATCTTTGTGTTACAATTTGGAATGTAATAGTTTTACTGACAAAACTAGGGTTGATTCTCATATAAATGGATATGAGGATGTTCTCTTTGTGATGTAGTTTTTGTGTTTCTCCAAAAGTGTCTGAAAACTGAAGCAGATACTCAAGTAGTCAGTCCAACACAACAATTCGGCTTACTCTTCACTTGAATATCATGATGTAGATCTCCGAAAGTCAGCTTAGTTCAACCAATGTCCTACCTGTCAATGAATACTTCAGCTTCAACCATAACAACACAAGAGCACACAATAGATACAAACTCAAGGTTAACCGCACCAAACTTGATTACAGGGAATACGACTTCAGCAACAGAGTGGCCAATGTCTGGAATACTCTACCCGACTCTGTAGTTTCTTCCCCAAACCCCAAAAACTTTAACTTTAGACTGTCTACTATTGACCTCACCCCTTTCCTAAGAGGTCTCTAGGGGTCGTGCATAAGCGCACCAACGTGCCTGCCATCCCTGTCCTATTGTTTCTTTTATTTTTATTTTATTTTTCTTATATGTACCCATTTCATGTATTCATAACTATGTATACACTTATACTTATTATCTTGTAAACAATTGACAAATAAAATAAATAAAATAAATAAATAAACCATCCTCACCATCTGCTCACAAAACCAATCTACTTTTTTCTTACTCGGTATGTGCTACACTGATCCTGTACTCCATTTTGCAATTCTGGCAAAAAGCTGGTCACTGACTATTTCACAGCAAATCCAATAAAACTTCATAATTCTTCCTAGTAGATTAAAAGGAGTTTGTTTCAAAATGTCAATTTTGAAAGTTTAAGATGATCTCCAAGCCAGTCCCAACCATCATGCCATATGTAACTTCATTCTACAAACCCCATTCTTGAGGAAAAAGTTGTTAAGGATTAAAGGAAATCCATCAATATTTTATTTCCAGGAACATAACAGCTTCAGCTAAAAATGTAATGAGAAAAAGGCAATAACCACTGCAATTTGTGCTTCATAAATTGTTTAGCGCCAATATGTTTTATGAGATTTAAATTTTAGAAACAGCTAGTGAAGCTTTACCTATGGTGCTCTGGGCATCCCGTTAAATATTTGCTAAAAAAGACTTGCATAATTCTTACCATTCTAAATCAACAATTGGCACTCTTTAGTAATTGGAAAATAATGGTGGAAATAAAGCCATAGTATCTGACATTTTTGTCTTATTAGGAGAAAAGTAATCTTGCTATTTCAAGAATCCATTTCTAAATGTTAACTATTCTACATTCAGATGTTGAGAATCATGCTGGTATATGACCATAAGATGTTTTTTGTTTGATTTGAATGTTAGGATGGGTTTGACTGTTTTATAATAACATAAACAATATGGTAGCTTCCCAAGATTGATATGCAAAGCATAATTGTGTTTGCTTCTATTGCAACCATTGAATAATAGAGTTGGAAGGGACCTTGGAAGTCATCTGGTTTAACCCCTTGCTGTAGCAGAAGACCCTATAACATTTCAGACAAATGGCTATCCAGTATCTTCTTAAAAACCTCCACTGTTGGAGCACCCACAACTTCTGGAGGGAAGCCATTTCACTCATTGATTGTACTCACCATTAAGAAATTTCTCCTTAGTTCTATATTGATTAGTTCTCTCCTTGATTAGTTTCCATTTGTTGTTTCTTGCCTTGCCTTTTGGTGCTTTGGAGAATAGGTTGACCCCCTCTTTTTTGTGGAAGCCCCTCAAATATTGGAACACAGCTATCATGCCTCCCCTGGTCCTTCTTTTCACTAGACTAGACATATCCAATTCCTGCAACTGTTCATCGTAAGTATTGCAAAAACCCCTCTGTATTATCAGCAACAAAATGTTCTTAACATTTTAGCATGCATTTTTAAAATAAAAAATGTGCATTATGAAATCCAATCTTTATTTACTTATAAACAGGCCACTTCTACTTAAAAAAAATGTCACTACTTAAGTGACATTGAAGTGTAGCAGAATAAAAAACATTTCCCCAGTCAGTATAAATTTTATTCTGGGGTAAAAAAAATTATTGCTCATGACTATGTAAAATGTTTGTATTTCTTGCTAAGAACTAGCACACATATTCTCATGATTTTCTGTTGTTCTTGTTGCTGGTTTATTTTTAATTCTACAATTTTATCTCCTGAGATAAAAGTTAAACAAATATATTTAAAAAAAACCCTGTTAAAATATAAGAACAAAAGTAGCTACCTTAAAAATATAGTCGAAAATTGCAACAGAATATTTGGGAGATATGAAGTGGATAACTAATTTCTAGGCCATGCATTTGTGTAAAAGATGTTAGATCCGGTTAGGAAATATGGCAAATTAAAGTATTTAACTTAGTCTTATTTAATCTGATAAATTCCAGATGTGCTAGGATGACAAATCCCCATGTGTTAGCCGGAAATTGTCACTTTAGGACATATGGGAGGGCATCACATTGGGAAGGCAATTCTAAATAATCAAACTTGCTTAGGATTGTTCAGAAAAAGCCAAAAACTTTGGAAAGCAAAACAAACCAATGTGCTTACATTACAATTATATCTCTCAATGGACTTTACTTCATAAAAGAACTAATAAACAATAAATATACATTTGAGCAAGATAACTTTGCACCACTGCAGTGAGCTAAGAAATGACCTGAACCTTATGTAGCATTACATAAAGACTAAAATCACAATTTTTCTATAATTATAACTACAATGAATACAAAATTGTCCATATTCTATTGATATAATTTCCTTTAAGCCATTGTTTTACCCAATTTCTGTCTACAAAACCTTTAATGGTTTGTTGGTTTTTTAAAGCTACCTGTCTTGTTTAATTTCTGTTTTTCATCTCCTTTCTTGTAGGAAAACTGAACTGAATTTAACCATAAAAGACAATCAATTTTCTTTGCTATAATCTATACTATTTTTTAATAAACATCTACTTTTGCAAAGAGGTAGATTTCTTATCAGAATATATTTGTTGATTGGATAATATGATTACACTGCTGACTTTCCAAAATAAACATAAACAGTAGAGCATCTCATATCATCAGTGGAGTAAGGAAAAAAAAAGGAATTTTGTGTAACTGTGCTACCATGTGTAATACTTTTGTCTCTGTCAATAATATAGTTGAGAAATAAGATTTTAATGATGTATTAGATAGACACAGAAATACAATACAATACAATACACACAAACACAAACACCCACACATGCACAAAGAGAAGACATTGGTTTAAAATTCTGGTTGATAAACTGATATGTGATACAAATGGGCAATTGCTTTCCTCATATTATATTATAATCAACTATTTTATCTTTTATGGTGTTAAAAATGATTTTTTTAAAAATCCTAGTGCATGTTTCTTTCCTTTTTGGAAATGAAGAGTAATAAAAATAAAGGGGAAATATTATCAAAAAGAACATTTTCAGCCATTCCTGATTTCCAAGTAATCAAATACAGCAGTATTTGGTATACTGGTGGTATTTTTATGGATAAAAAGAGTGAGAATTTAGAGCCAAAGGTATTTGCTTGCTAGGGAGCAAGGAAATGATTGACACTGAAAGCGACAAACCTGAATTTTGTGAAACCTATTAAGCAATGAAAATGAGTTTGTAACTAGTTACAGACAAGCAAAAGCAAGATTCCGACATGCCTTTAAACTCAATTTTATTTATCCATTTTCCTTTCTTTGGTTAGTTAACAAAACATTTGTCTCCTGCTTTGGGGGGAGACCTTTCAAGTGATTTACACTCAATTGTGTCTGGCAGTGCATACCCTTTCCTCCCAAATCAACATACAAGCTCTTCACAGCCTCCTGGTGCCCCAAGGATGTTCTTCATGCATTTTACTGATCAGCAATTCTTCGGGCAGTTTCATTGGCAGCCTGCAGAAAAAGCCAAATTGGTCAGTCACAGCCAATGCTGGTCTTCTGGTTCACTGGCACAGCAGGCAGCTTTAGGGGGGGAAATGTTCTGGGTTCTGGGAGAAGAACTGAGACAGCTTAATTGCCTCCTTTTCATTAGCTGTTGAACTGAAAGGAAATAGTGCCTATGTTATGTGGCTGCCGCCATTGTTCTCTTATTTTTTTGTAGAAGCAGCTAGAAAACTAAGATGTTTGACCATATGGCAGCGTCATCTTGACTGTGGTCATCCATCTTAAAGGTAAAGGTTTTCCCCTATCCAATCATGTCAGATACTAGGGGACGGTGCTCATCTCTATTTCTTTTTTTTTTAATCTTTAAACATTATATTAGATTATGGAATAAAATACAAAAATCAGGGATGGTATTCAATTTTTTTTACTACCAGTTCTGTGGGCGTGGCTTGGTGGGTGTGGTGTGTCTTGGTGGGTGTGGCATGGCTTGGTGGGCATGGCAGGGGAAGGATACTATAAAATCTCCATTCCCTCCCCACCCCACCCCACTAACCTGCTTTCCAGCTCAGTTCTCCTGTGCAGGGCAACAAAAGAAGACCCAGCTGATCATCTGGGACTCGGGGGGCAGAGAATAGATGGGTGCGGGACTAGTCGGAGGTGGTATTTGCTGGTTATCTACCAGTTCTCTACTCTGCTATTGGTTCTCCAGAACCTGTCAGAACCACCTCTGACAAAAATATGAAAGCAAAAAGTAGGACCCAGTGGGGTGCAAAAGGGAAAAGAAAAGTGAGAAGAGGAGGAAGAAAAAAAAAAAGGGTAGACTTCCGACTTCCTCTGTTGCAACATTAACATCAAACCTCAACTTTTTGCTTTTCCAAAACAATATAAACTAGCCATTTCTATAACAATAAATGAATCTAATCAGTAAAACCCAAAATCAAAGTTTCATTTTTTTTCTTACCTCAAGCACGAAGTCCAGAAGTAGTCTCCATGTAGCAACAAAAGTACTTGTATTCTTCTCTTTAATCAAAACAGTCAATTTAGCCATATTTACCATACTCATCTGTTTCTTAACCGGGGAACCAGTGTTGTCTGAAGACACTTCTGTGGTCATGTGGCCAGCATGGCTATATGCCAAGGTGCATGGGACACTGTTACCTTCCCACTGAAGTGGTAGCTATTTATCTACTCAAATTTGCATGCTTTCAAGCTGTTAGGTGGGCAGGAGTTGGAACAAGTAACAGGGACTCATCCTGTGCATGATGCTTGGGACTCAAACCTGGGCTGTCAGCTGACAAGCTTAGCATCTTTAACCCATCATTCTGAGTCATTATTGTATAACTATGGTTTGTTGAACAAGCAGAAATAAGATATATTCAGTGGAAGGAATGGATGAATTCCTTCAAAGTTCATTTTCTTTTATTTCTAAGTTGCTGTTACACAGATGTAGATTGGTTAGAAGGTAGTGCACACAAAGCAGGAAGAAACAGTCATGAATGCACAAACCATGTATTTCATTTTACATTACACATTAAATTACACACAGATTCAATGAGTCAGCCATAAATTATGGCTTTAAGTGTAGTTTAATGTCCTAAACCAGTGTTTCTCAACAGTGGTGGGATTCACATTTTTTTTACTACCGGTGTGGGTGTGGGTGTGGTTTAGAGGGCGTGGCAGGGGAAAGATACTGTAAAATCTCCATTCAGAGGTGGTATTTGCCGGTTTTCCAAACTACTCAAAATTTCTGCTACCAGTTCTCCAGAACTGGTCAGAACCTGCTGAATACCACCTCTGTTTCTCAATCTCATCAACTTTAAACTGTGTAGACTTCAGCTCCCAAAATTCCCCAGCCAGCATGCCCTAAAGTAATCCTAAAATGTTTGTAGACATTCTCACTCCACTTTGTTCAGAACAAAGAAATAAGTCAACCTAAAAGTATTATGATTTAGTGTACTGACGGTATCTCTGATGTTAAAAACAGTATCAAATAAAATAAAGCATGTAGTAGAAAATTACAAATACAATTCCTACTCCTCTCATCTGACTTTTGTATTTTGTATACAGTAATGAATAAAAAGGATGGTGTTATAATGGAGAATATATGCACATTGGTATTGACTTATTGAGTTCTTGGTGTCTTCTGAGTCGTTTCTCTTCAGGTAGATGTTTCATTTTCCCAGTTTAGGTAACATCACCAGCCATGGAGGAATGGAGTGTGCTGACTTAAATGTGGCAGTTTGTGTTATTAGCCTTGACTGAGATGTTGTTTCTTCCTTGATTGCTTTTGTAGTGGGATAGTGTTTCTTCATTGATTGCACTTGTTTATCTGGTGCTGGTTCCTGCTTATCCGGCCTTTGGTTAATGGGTGATGAGGAAAGATGTGTTTAAGTCTGTTTGCCTGTTTTCTTGAAGGTACCTATCCTGGTAATGAAACATCTGTATCTGAAAGAGAAGCAACTCGGAGGACAACAAAAACCCAACATATCACAGCCATTTAGGTGAGATGGGCAGTGCAGAAATGTGATAAAGAATTGTAAGAATAGCTGAGCTCTGAGAAGCACTCAACAGCCGATTAAAATTTATTTATTTATTTATTTATTTGATTTGCCAATTGTTTACAAGATAATAAGTATAAGTGTATACATAGTTGTGAATACATGAAATGGGTACATATAAGAAAAATAGCAATATATTTGCATTACTCATTCACATTTGCTCTATAGCCTTGGAGAAGTCAATCAGATCAAATGTTTTCTTTGAACTGTAGTGGAGTTTCAATTTCTCTTGACAGAAGTATAGGTTGACAAGACCTCCAAATTAGACTGAAAGCATCAGGTCCATTTCTAAGCATGTTTCTCAACCAAAGTCTTACTAATACTGTCCTTCTCTGGATGAAGTACACTTTGGCTGATGTGGGTATATTCATATAGAATAGAATAGAATAGAATAGAATAGAATAGAATAGAATAGAATAGAATAGAATAGAATAGAACAGAACAGAATACAAGAATAAGAATAGAGTAGAATAGAGTAGAGTAGAGTAGAGTAGAGTAGAGTAGAATAGAACAGAATACAAGAATAAATAGAATAGAATAGAATAGAATAGAATAGAATAGAATAGAATAGAATAGAATAGAATAGAATAGAATAGAATGGAATGGAATGGAATGGAATGGAATGGAATGGAATGGAATGGAATGGAATGGAATGGAGTGGAGTGGAGTGGAGTGGAGTGGAGTGGAGTGGAGTGGAATGGAATGGAATGGAATAGAATACCTTATTGGCCAAATGTGATTGGGCACACAAGGAATTTGTCTTGGTGCATATGCTTTCAGTGTACATAAAAGAAAAGATACATCATCAAGAATCATAAGGTACAACACTTAATATTAGTCATAGGGTTATATAGTCATACGGTATATAGTAAATAGAATATAGTCATAGGGTACAATAAGCAATCCAATCATACTAGGAAACAGTCAATAAAAATCGTAAGGATACAAGCAACAAAGTTATAGTCATATAGTCATAAGTGAGAGGAAATGGGTGAAAGGAAGGATGGGAAGATTAATAGTAATGTATATATGTGGGAATGTGCAGAATGCACTTGATTTGTCTTTTTGCATATTGATGGATGGATGATGGATGGATGGATGGATGGATGGAAGGAAGGAAGGAAGGAAGGAAGGAAGGAAGGAAGGAAGGAAGGAAGGTCCATCAAGCCTAGGTTTTCCTAGTCTTGTATTTTTGCAAATATCAAAATAGAATTTATCATGTTCTTGTGTACTTTTACTTCTGCCTATGACTTCAATTATTTCTAACAAAAAAAATCCTACTCACTGTCTGTCACAAGGACTGATTAGCAGGAATTTGGCACCCCAAAAGAAAAGGATTAGTGAAGATGCTGAGAAAGCCAAGGAAAGGAATTGGGAGTGTGTATTTGTGTGTGTGCGGTGGGGAGGAGGGGGAAGCAGTCCTTAGATAGGGAAATGGCAGGAGAAAATTGAATTTTTATTCCCCTCCCTCCTTTTGACAGGCAAGCTAAAAGGTGAGCTAATTTTACAATGCATAGATATACCTTTGAGGCATTTTATTGTAAAGAGAATTGTTTATGTCAGATAAAAATGGCTAGGAATATTCTGAAGAATATTCTTCAAAACCATTTCTGCACTTTCAATGAGAGAATACACACACACACACACACACACACACAAAATCATATCTGGTAGCATTATTTTTTTTGTCCTTCCAGTTTTCTGTTGCCATAGCAATGCATTGAAGATACCAAAACTGCACCATCATACATGCTGTTTTAAGAGAAGTTTTCATTTTAGGTCATCACAATCCTTACTTGGGTGCCATTCTTTCATTTCAGCAGAGAAAGTCTATGCCTTAGTTAGCACAGTCCATGGTTACATCTTCTTATTTGTTGTGAAAATAAATGCTTCATTAAAATAATATCGTACAACAGTAGACAATCTATGATCCATTGTGTCTTATGTCCTTTTAGAGATATTCCTTTACCTAAACAGAGAAACTGATAGACCATTGAATCGGTCAAAAAGCAGTATGGGTGACTTTCTGCCAGTTACCCTATTGGTTTTGCTTTTGGGAAATTGGCAGGAAGTGTTGCAATCACAATGGGATACAGCAGTGCTGCAGAGGCCACAATGAAGCAAATTCTACTGGTGCGAAGAACCTTGATATTTCAAATATATGGGAGTAGTGAGTCCTGGATTTTGCATGCATTCTTTAAGTTAATGTATGTGAAGTATCTTGATTCAAAGTTTTCTGCACTATAGTCCACCATTTGGGTTACTTGAAACAGGTAAGAGATCTTTAATAGTATATAGATAGCAACAGAGAAGCAGATTTAATTGTGACGATAAAAAAAATAGGTGAAGCCCATTAGTGTGAAAATGGAAGGAAGGCAGTAGTAGGCTGCAACCGGTTCTGTGAGAGCACTTGCAGCATTCAATAAACACCAATGTGAATCTCTCCAACTCATCTTCTAGCCTTCCCTGGTAAATAGACTTTGCCCTGTGAATCAGCTGAGCTGCAAAAGAAGGAAATGTAAGACAGGATAGGACAGGGGCAGGTGAGCAGGTGGGCAGGGCCAACGGATTGTCGTTTGTACCGGTTCGCTAGAATCAGTCTAAATCGGCAGCAGCCCACCACTGAAGGTAGGTAATGAATGGCATCTCTCTAAGATCATAAAAGTACTGTAGTTTTATTCAAAAAGGATGGCAGAGGGGAAGGGAAAAGGAAGGGAAAAGGAGAAAGGAGAAGGAAGGAAGGAAGGAAGGAAGGAAGGAAGGAAGGAAGGAAGGAAGGAAGGAAGGAAGGAAGGAAGGAAGGAAGGAAGGAAGGAAGGAAGGAAGGAAGGAGGTATTATTTGATTTCCTCAAGCTTTGTTGTTTCTCCACAGACATGTCTCTACTAGTGCATCATCACAGAGGGAGGAGGAAAGATTGTTGGCTGTTTATATTCTTTTTTTTTTGACCTGCCTGTCTTGGCTGGGATGTCATATAGCTTAAAAGCTATATGAGGTCACCTAGGAGATTTTCACAGAATTGCCAGGTTTATGCACTCTGGCTTTAGCAGTTAAGCACAATAAATCTATTAGTTCTGCAATCCTGCTTCACCACTGTTTCTTTCTTTTGTTATCTTGCTTTGCCTTGGATGCTCGTAGCATCTTTAAATTACTTAAACCTTCTCAGCCAGTCTGTTTGATGCTAAATCCATTTGCTGATGCTAAAATAACATGAATCTTTCCAGCTAGTGGCTGCTCCTGTATTCCTTTCTAGTGTTATAGCAAAAAGAGAGAGCCTTTTCCCTGTCACTTTTGCTAAGCCATGCTTTGTTGCAAAGCGTTGATAAAAAAATATATATGGATGTTTCCTTCACAAATGCAGCAAAGAAGATTTGGAGAATCTAAGCTTGGCCTGCAGAAATGCAAGGAAGAGGTAGGAGTGGGGTTATCTGACACAAAGCCTAACTTCTACTAAATGATTAGTGGAAACAGTAGAGAAAAATCTATGTTGCCAAAAATATTTTCTTTCTTCTTTCTCCTAAGCTATTAGCATCCCTTTTTACGCTATCTTAGATTTTTCCAGGCATGCTCTTTATACAACCCTCTTTCCCTTTGGGTTTGAACAAATAAAATAAATGAATGAAAAATCAAAAGACAAGGCTCCCAGAGAGAAGCTTTCAGACAACGAGATCTATAGCTTATTCAGGGCACTGCTGTTAAGAAAATTGTCTTACAACTAACCTACAAAGCAATAGTATATGCCAGCAAAGCAATATACAATGCAATATACCATATTCTTTATTGACCAAGTATGATTGGACACACAAGGAATTTGTCTCCAGTGCATAAGCTCTCAGTGGACATACACACAAATAACAAAGTGATATAATCATAAGATACCAATAGTAGAAGTTAATAGGAAAGATGAGAAGGATAATAGTAATACAGCCTTACTACATAGTTAAATATCCTTAGGCATAAGACAGTGCTGTGGGAATTGGGTGTTCAGCAGAAAGTGATAGCATGAGGAGGGGAAACTGTACCTAATTGTTGGGTGGGTGGGTTCTTATAGAAGAAAATTATTCTCGTTGAAGCATGTTTCAGAGGTGGGAACCAGCTTGTACAATTGCACATGGAAAATAAAGTGGCAACCAAATGGCTCCAATCTTTTTGCCTTAGTCAAACTGAAAGCATTCTTCACTTGATAACTTTACACAGTATACATGTAATGGGGCAATTTGCCATGGCCAACTCACTGCAGGATAACTTGTCATGGCCAACTTGCCATGCGACAATCTGCCGTGGGACAATTCAACAATTCAATTTAATTATTTAAAAAAAATATTTTAATTTTTGTTATTTTAATTTTTATTATTTCATTTTGTCCTTCCTTCAGCATCCTTTATTTAATTATTCTATTTCACCATTTCTTTGATATTAGAGTAACTCTTGCCTCACAGTGAGTTGTCTCACAGTAGGTTGGCCATGGTGAGTTGACCACAGCGTTGTCCTTGACCCCAATATTCATGCAGCATAGAATGAAGACCTCTGTCTATACAGAAAGGAGTGGGCCAGCAGTGTTCATTTCTTCTGGATTGGGGTATATAATACTGGATTCAGAGCTTGAGAGAAATGTTTAACTTGGCTACATCCTTTCCTGGGCATTATCAGGAAATGAACAGTTTCCTTTGCAGTTTATAGGGAGATTATCCTTTAAAAAAAAGAAAAAGAGAGAAAAAGAACAAGCTCAGAGATACGTTCAGTTATAAGTTAAAGGCAATCACTGAAACCTCTATACCTTTATTCCATTCCATTTCCATAAAGGTTTATTAAAGGAAACTCTGGCATAAATTTGCTACAAGATCAGATTGAATACTAAGAACTTAGCAGATTGTCTTGTTGACATTTTGGTGTTTATTACACTCTGAGCATGCTCAAGTACCCTGTATATTGTGCCATCTTCATGACATATTGAAAAATACAAAGACCCTAGGCAGGTTTAGGTCAGGAAGATTTGTTGAGCTTTTATCTTTGTCAAACTTCATGCTAGGCAAAGCAATAAATCTCAGCTCACCAAACACTTCACTCCCCATTCAGAAACTTGCTTACAACAGAAGCTTACAAACATGGCACAGCTAGATAAATTGTTTTCCTGCAAATGAAGATAGAAATACATTCAAAAGACCTGCATACTTTAAAAGACAGAGGCCATATGTCTTCTGCCCACCACCATCACTTTCTTTTTCCTTTTATTGGTTTATATCTCTGAGCATCACTGCAAAAAAGCCTCCTGTCCCATGCTTTTTTCAGGGTGAAAAAATAAATAAAAGGAGAGATACTATAAAGGATACCATGAGTACTTTTCTCACTTACCTTTCATTGCACATTCAGCCTAAGTGCCTCCATCAGAAGCAATTGCACCATCTATACTGGTGTAGGGTTTCACAATCAGTATCTTTTGGACAGTGTTGAGCTTCAGAGTTTAGTGACCATAGTCTTGAAAGCAGATTTCCTGATTTTTTTTTTACTAGCAGTTGTAGCAGACATCTTCTGAGGCAAGATGGTATGCTCCATAGATCTCAGACAACTGAGACCTGATTGACTGGACTCCACTTTTTATAGCCAGGTGACCAGACTTGTCTTTAGTCAAGATGGTTTGTTATTTAATGCAGGATATTGAGATCTGGTTTCTGATTGGATATTTTGGTGGTGTTGGTTCCCGATTGGTTCTTTATGCTAGGTTCTGGTTGATAATCTCAGTAGCTGAGTACTGATTGGGTCCTTGTCCAGGCAAGTTTCTGATTTGCCCATTTCTGGAAGCTGATTCCTGGTTGGTCTTCCTTTGGGGCAAAATCTTGGGGTGGCATAAGGCAGGTAGGCTTTGTTAACTTTATGCCATACCAAAAGCAGGACCCAAATAAGGATCCAATCAGGTCTCAGCTGCTCAGATAAAATCACCACAAAGAAAAAACCAATCAGGAATCAGGACTCCAAAAACTGAACTGACATGTATAAAGAAGTATGAAAAACCACCAAAACAATCAATCAGGATTAGGCACAAACAAAGACCCAATCAAAGACTTGTCAAGGACTAACACCAACTTATTTTTGTTTATATTGGGATGTAAAACAAAAATTCCATAGCTCAAAATTCAATTTTTTCAATTTTTGTTGTTTTACAACAAATAACCCTTTGAACTATTTTGAATTTATTACATTAAAATGCAGTCATAACAGAACAGCCCAAGCTTGAGAAAAAAAATAACATACATCCAATCTTCTGAAATAAATGAAGGATAGAAAAGGCCATTGAATACAGTTTTAAACTAAAATATTTGAAATTAGAAATATTTCCCCTAGGAGATACCAAGTTTATCTTTCCACACCAATGGGCTGCTGCTACTTTGTTGTTTAAAAATGTATTTATTTCATATACCTATACTTTGTCAATTTGACAAATTTGCCAAGGGCAAACTAGTCTGAAAAACAGTCTATTGACACAGAATTGACATGCCCTCAGTAAGGCTATCAGAAATATACCTGAGGCGAAACTGGAAAAAAAGCTAGCACCAAAAACGCCAAAGTCAGTGAAATTATGCCAATCATATACATTATTGCAGAAATATATAAACCCACTCATGCAATCAAACATGTAATAATAGGTAACAGTTCAGGATGGTAGGGAAGTGTAATGGAGTATGGGAAAGAGATGCTGTCTATAAAATGGTCAAATAAGAGACAGCAGAGACCATAACTGGACAGTGGCCAGGACAAGAGGGTCACAAGATACTTTCCCTAGTTTCTCAAGCAGCAAAGGAGACAGGGAATGGGCAGAGTTTTTCCTTCCAAACTTGCAAGATTCTGTCAATGTAGCATTACAAGCTCATCTGCTTATGTTTCCTGTCTACCTGGGAAGGCTGATGCTAAGAAACAAGCTAGCCACTTCAAATATCCTGGAACAGCTGTATAAATGTTGTGCAATAACTGAACGGAAGGAAAGCTAAGGGGAAAATATGTAGCTATAGCACCATACCACCATTCCTAATTCAGCAGAAACTGCTCTAGAACCCAGAGAGGCTGTGTTTTTGAGATCTCAGGAAGCAACATGTTTAAGTTCTGGAAAATCTAGCAACTTCCTTAGGGTGATAGTTTTAATTCCAGGTCTGTGGAGGACCCCAGAACTTCATGGTGATGTCTAAATATATATATGACCACCCAATTTTCCCCTTACATAAGATGAAAAGAAGATGTTAAAATAAATCCTTCTCCTCCCCCTCCCCCAAGTCCATATTCTCTCTGCTTCTGCTTGCTTAATATTGCTTGAGGGACTCATAAATCATCTAGCACAAATTCATAAGTGGTTTATCTGTCCTGAATGTTTCCTTTTTCTTCTTGCATTTAAGATAATCACCACTGAGGAGTTTTACAACCCAAACAACTTAGGAGCAGGAGGCCCGTGTGCTTGATCCATTTCCATAATCCATTAACATTATAGGCATTACTGACATTAAAACTGAGTAAAGGATCACATCAGAATGTCTATGCATGTGTGTTTGGGAAGAGGAGGATAAGGGAATGATAATTCCTCCTAGATGTTTCTTCATAGTGACCCTGTATCTCCTCCAACACTTATCATATTATGAAGCTCTTTTTTCCTATGTAAGAAACTTATGCAATGTTTGGAATTCAAAGCTGAAATTTATTTTATTCAAAACATTTAAATAGTCACCCATCTTTCAACTAACTCTAGACAGCTCAAATTTACTTTCAAGAGGAATATGAAGTGATTCTGATAAGTTTTGGGGCTTCATTGTTGTTTCTTTGTTGTAGTTTCTTTACATTTGGAAATTAAAAGGCTAATGTGATAACCAGGTGAAGCAAAATCTGGAAGGGAAAGGTCTACTAATGTCCTCTTTTTAAGTCCTAACCACAACTGCAGTTTGTTACCATAAACCACACTTTGGTCTCTTAAGAAGAAGAAAGGAGGAGGGGGAGGGAGAGGGGGAGCGGGAGGGAGATTGAATAGAAAATACTCAGATTAGAACTTGGTTCTGGGATGAACCAATTCATAGAATTCTATGAAAATAGACAATGATTAGATTTTATCCTTTTAAAGGAAAATCCATCTGTTAAACAAATTTGTCTTATAGTGAAGTTTAGAAAAGCAGGCATTAATTACTGTATTAGTAGTATTAACTAGTATTAAGTATGATGATTCACAGAGCAGCATATGTAATTATTATGCAACTCATAAAAGTAATTATTTACAGTCATGATTTCTTTTCTTTTAATTCTTTTTTTTTAATAAAATTTTTTATTTTAAGACAAACATGCACAGACAATACATAAAAAAACATAAAACCATCTTCCATTTTGTACATACAGTGTGTCAGTTGGTTTAGAATCTTTTGTGTGATCCTTTCATAATCATTGTTCACAATTTATATCAATCTCACATTGTCAAACTAACATACGCTTATCTATTTATCAATTATTAATTATCCTGCTATTTATTCCATCAATATTGTATTATGCTGTCATCCAATGGTTATCTATCTTTACATTATATTTTGTATCAATCTATTAAGCTTCTATAACAAAATTATCTATTCTATTACCTAACCATATCTTTTTATCCAAACATTGATAAAACAAATTCCATATCATATAAAATTGCTTGTCTTCTTGTTTTCTAATTTCAAATGTCAGTTTACTCATTTCAGCACAGTCCATAATTTTCTTAATAACATCCTCCTGCATAGGTATTTTGTCATTTTTCCAGTTCTTTGCAAATACAATTCTAGCCGCTGTTAAAACATTTACAATCAAATATTTCAATTCTTTATTGTATATATCTGGTATGACTCCTAATAAAAAGATCTCTGGTTTAAAGTCTATATGTTGTTTTATCATTTTTTCCAACCATGTGTGGATTTTAGTCCAATATTTCTTTGCGTCCGAACATGTCCACCACATATGGTAATATGAACCAGGTATCTGATGACATTTCCAGCATTTATCCAATTTATTCTTAAACATTCTTGCAAGTCTCGTTGGGGTAGGTGCCACCTGTAAAACATCTTATACAAATTTTCTTTATATGCAGTTGACATTGTCATTTTATAATTTTGAGACCACAATTTTTGCCATTTTTCTAAATCAATCCCATATCCAAAAATTTTTCCCCAAGCAATCATCGTTTCTTTAACTTGTTCCTCCTCCAATTTAAATTCTAATAGATGTCCACAAAGTTTTTTAATTACCTTTTCATCAGTACCCATCAAAATTTTATCTAAATCAGTCAGCTTATCATAAATACCTTCTGCTTTATCAAACCTACATTCTTTATCAAACCTACAGTCTTTATCAAACCTACATTATATTTGCAAATATGAAAACCAATTCATTTTTACACCTTGTTCTTGCAACGCTTGCATAGATTAAAGTTCACCCTTTTCATTCAATATCTCATCATATCTAACTGTTTGTTCCTTTTTATATATTATTGGATAAGAAAAAGCTTCAATAGTTGATATTCATGTTGGAATTTTTAAGTAATATTGTCTTTTTATCTTCTCCCAGTTCAAAAACAATGCCTCTCGAATATAATGTCTTCTAAAGTACCTCTGTGTTTTAATTCCCTTATACCAGAGAAAGGCATGCCATCCCAACAGCAAGTCGTGGCCTTCTAAAGTCAATAATCTACTCTTCCTTAGTGTTACCCATTCCTTTACCCACATCAAACTTATTGCCTGGTAATATAGCTCCCAATTGGGTAAGGCAAACCCTCCTCTTATTCTTGCATCTTGTAACAGTTTTAATTTTATTCTTGCTTTTTTACCCTGCCAAATATATTTCAACACAATTCTATTTAAATCTTCAAAAAAACTCTTTCCTTAATCGAATAGGAATTGTCTGGAATAAATATAAAACTCTAGGCAATATATTCATTCTGTTAATTCTCCATTCACCATCACCTTTGCAGTTTGTTCATGGTATATTGTTTCAATGGCTTGGATAAATTTCTTACCAAAGCCCATTTGTATCAATTGCAATAAAATAAATCGCCAACTCACATTGCCAAAGGCGTTTTGTGCATCTAGAAACATCAAGGCCATTTGCTTCTCAGGGTGTGCTTCATAATATTTCAGAGTATCCAAAATAATTCTCACACTGTCTTTGATTTGTCTCTGGCAGAAATCCATTTTGATCAGTATGGATAAAATTATTTAAGTATCTTTTTAGTCTTTCTGCCAAAATTGAAGCAAAGATTTTATAGTCTGAGTTCAATAGAGATATAGGTCTATAATTTTTAACTTGCTGCAGGTCTGTACCTTCCTTTGGAATAAGTGTAATGTATGCTTCTGACCATGTTTTTGGTATTCTTTTCTTTAACATAACTTCATTCATAACTTCTAAAAGATGAAAATTCAATATTTGCTGAAAATTCCACTGGCAAACCATCTGGACCTGGTGCTTTCCCAACATTCTGTTTTTTAAGGCTTCTGTTAATTCCATCATTGTTATATTTCCTTCTAACATTGTTTCAATGTTTTTAGGTATCTGAGGTAGGTTCGCTTTCTTTAGATATTGCTTAACATTTTCTTCTTGAATATTATCTTGAAAGTACAGTTTTCCATAGTAATCTTGTATAATTTTTTTCTTCTCCTCATTTCCATAGCAAACATGTCCTTCTTTATTTATCAATTGATTAATCCTTCTTGCTTCTCTTTCCTTTCTCAGTTTATAAGCTAGCCATTTGCCTGGTTTGTTTGCATCTTCAAAGTAATTCTGTTTGGCATTTTTAAATTTTTGTGCAATTTCCTCTTTTTCCATTAGTCCCAGGGGTGGGATTCAAAATTTTAACAACCAGTTCAGTGGGTGCGGCTTAGGTGGTGGGCTTGACTTGGTGGTCATGTGACTGGGTGGACGTGGCTTGGTGGTCTTGTTATTGGCATCGAGGCACGCAACTCCTCGCCTGGCCTCTCATGACTGTGAGGATGCTGCAACAGTGGTAAGTGTGAAAAATGGTCATAGGTTACTTTTTTCAGTGCCATTGTAACTTTGAATGGTCACTCCATACAAGAAAAGTACCAGCAAAGGACGGGGAAAAAACTCCAGAGAAGTTCCTGAGACAGAAAGTCTAGTCCTGCCAAAAATGTAATAAGGGTTAATGGAGAGGCAGTTTCTGTAAGCAACACCAAAATGTTTCCTTCCTGCCTTACTTACAGGATTAGGCCAGTAATTTCTTCTAACAACCAGTTCTCCGAACTGCTTAGAATGTTAACAACCAGTTCTAGTGAATAGGTGTGAACTGGTAGAATCCCACCCCTGATTAGTCCCATTTTATACTTAATTATATCCATTTTATTTTTAATGTCTTTTTTTGTGGGGACTTCTGTAAATCTTTTTTCCAATCTTTTATAGTCATCCTCTAATGTCTTAAATGTCTTTTTCTGTTTTCTGTTTCTTCTCCTAGTATAATCTATTATCAAGGCTCTTGTGTAGACCTTCATTGTGTCCCAGAGATTCTGTAAAGATGTATCCTCTTTTCTATTTTCTTTAAAAAAGAAAACAAGTTCTTTCTCCATTTTTTGTTTAAAGTCTTTTTATTTTAATATCATATTATTTAAAGTCCATCTAGATCTCCTCTTGTATCCTTTCCAAATAACTGTCACTGGATTATGATCTGCCCAAGTGCTTGTTTCTATTTCAATCTGTCGTACATTAGTCAATAATTCTGCTGACATCCATATCATATCTATTCTAGACCAGGATGTGTGCCTGTTTGAATAAAAAGTATATTGCTTACTTTCCACATTTCTCTCTCTCCATGCATCTTTTAAATTAAATTCTTCTGTTATTTGAAGGAAGGATTTTGGTAGTATCTTTCTAACTTTCTTTGTTGTTTTCTGTGTTTTATAGTCCATCCAGTCATTAATTATTCCATTAAAATCTCCCATCATACAAATATTAACACTGTCCAATTCAATTATTTTCGTATGTAATTTTCTGTAGTATTCTTCTTGTTTATCATACGGGGCATAAATTGCAATTAAAAGTGTTATTTCCACCATCAGAATCCTTCCATCATCATCTGTGTAGATTAGTTCTGCGAAAATTGTTTCTTTAATATATAACGCCACACCTCTTTTTTTCAATTGTGCCAGCAATGTGAATAATTTCCCTAATTTTTCTTGTTTTAGTATATATTCATGTTGTTTTTTAATATGTACCTCTTGTAAGCAGAATATATCGAATTTTAATTTTTCTAATTTGTGAAATACTTTCCTTCTTTTAGTAGCAAAATTCAACTGTGTCAATTCTATATCTTTGTTCCTGCCAAGTGAACAAGAGGCCTTCTAGCATCAACCATCTGTAGTTGTACTCCTCTTTTAAGTAACTCTTTAGTCAAGAATAAATATTCTCTTCTCATCTCTCTTACTCTTCTTGGTATCTGTTTCAGCACCACAATTTCTTTGTCTTTATATTTTAGTGTTTTCTCTCTTGCCACCTGGAGTATCTGTGTCTTAATAATCTTCTTAGTAAATCTAATGTGAACTTCTCTTGGTAGTCTATTCCTCGTTGCACATCTTGTATAGACATGAAACACTTCATCCATCCCATCCATCATCTTTTCTTTGGTTATTTCCAGTGCTTCTGCCAATATTTCTGCCATTATTTCAGCAAAGAGGGAAAAAGAAAAAAAAACGAAAAAAAAACAAAACACCAAAGGCAAACAGTTGCCACTCCAAAGGAAAAAAGGAAAAAGAAAGTCTTCGGGCACTTGTATACCTTAATCCAATTAGTTGCAATGGTAAATATAAAAAGTAAAAATCAAAGATAAAAAAGGGGGAAAAGAGAAAAGAGAAATATTCTGTATATTCCTCTTAATAAACAAAAAGAAAACCAAAATAAAAGTTTTACATTCTGGTTCCTGGTGTAAAAAGTCAAAATCCAATTAAAGAGGAAAAAAAGCCCAACTTGGGGGGGGGGGCTAGAGAGGGAGGCAAAAGGTAAAAAGCAATTCTATTATAAAACAAGCCTCTGCTGCCAAATATCCAAGGCTCTTTGATAAATCAGCTCAGAATTTTTCAAGGTCACTTCAGTCTTCTTTCTTTCAACTTCAACTCCAGCTATCTGTTCACAAATGAGCACGTGAATAAACAAACTGCCATGTTCATCTCTATCTTTTCCAATACAAAGCTCAGAGTCCTTGATTGTAACACAAACTAGTGAAAGGAAGAAAAAAGAAAGAAAAAAATGTATCCAAGCCTCTGGGTGGCAGTGCTACTTATTTTTCTTCATTTTCACTTCTCCCTCCTCAATCTACTGCCAGGAACTAAAAAAAAAAAAAAAGTCTTTTCCCTTTTTTTAAAAAAAGGAGAAAAATAAATCTTAAATCAAGCAGAAGAGTCTTAATCAAAAAAGAATTTTCAAAAGGGTTGTTTTAAAAAAGGAGAAAGAAATACAAACAGAAATAAAAAGATTAAAAAGTACCAGTCCAGTTTAAAGTTAAACAGCTTTGCCAAGTTCTGAATTCCAATAAAAAGGGAAAAAAAGAAAAAAAAACTTTCACTTTGACAATTTATCACACCGCTTAAACTCTTTTCTCTTCAGTTTTAGTCCACTTTAATTTTTTCAGGGTGTTCTCTCTGAGAAATAATAAGTAAAAGTTCATCTCACCAAACTGACACACTTTCTTTCCAATCTCTTCCGTTTTGGAGCTGTCCCAGCTTCAGCAGCTTGGAAGGCTGCTTCTCTGCTGCCAGCAAAAAGGACTTTTCCTGGATCAATCAGGGACTTTGCGGTGTCCCTGGGATCAACAGGACATGCCCTTGTCAATCACCATCTCTTCGGGACGGCTTAGGTCTGTGGGGACCGACCAGCAGCTGAGATATCGACGGCAATCTTGGAGGATCAAGCTCACCCGTCGTACCGCCGCGACGCCAGCTCTGCCTTCCTTCTTCTTTTAATTCTTGAGTATTGCTCTCTTATGAGTCACATAATTTAATAAGCATTAGAAGAAATGTGGACTGCAACATAGATTTAGAGATGAACATAAGCATTAGGCTGTTGTATGATTCATGTGCTTGATTCATGATTCATCCATAGATGTGCTATGGATCGCTGTATGGATGGGATGCTGAAAAGAGTTGGGCTTTTGGTCTAATTCCAAGGGCTTTTCTGTTTTTATGAATCTTTGGTTTTGCGTGTTTGTTGAATTACAGAGTTGGGGGAGACTATCTAGATCAGTGTTTCTCAATATTGGTAATTTAAAGATATGTGAACTTCTTCAGCCAGCCATGGGAATTTTGAAAGTTGGAATCCATGCATCTTAAAAGTGCTAAGATTGAAAAATTCTAATTAAACTATCTACATGAACCTTTTGTCCAGTCTTGTCAATGGAAGAAGGAGAAGGAAGGAAACATTTTATTTTTAAAGAGTGTCTATTCTGCTGAAATGTAATGTATCTGAGGAGAAATTGGTGGAGGCATTTGGTGTATATCATTGGGTGTATTTATTGCATGAATTTAGTCCATGTCATTAACACTGATATATACTTTTATTTATTTATTTTAAATTGTTGTAAAGCATCTGCAGAGATGTAAATTTCTAGCATTGCTTCTAATCTGTGCATTAGTCCAAGAGGTATAGATAAAGTCAATGGACTGGAATTCACAAAGATTGCATTTTTCCCATTATCCTTACCTGAGCAACCTGAAAGTGCAGCAATAACAGCAAAAGTAGGAGAAAGCTGTGAGCTTCTTGATATTTATAAAGTTATATTTATCTGGACGCTATGCTCACATCTGTACTTAGGATCTTTAAATCCTGCCAAGGGTTTATACAAGTACATGTGATACTAAATATATATATGTCCACAGTTCTCTTGTTTATCTAGGCAGCATTTCAGTACCGAAAAATGAAGATATAATTCCATTAAAAATCTCTGTTTTATCAGCCATTGTAAAGCAAAGAAAGAAATCCACCTCCAGCAGACTTTGCAGAGGGATGTTTTGGAATTATCATTGGTGGAAAAGATGAGTGATCTTTGAAGGCCTTTCAGAGAAATCCTTATAATAGCATCTGATGTACAATTTGTAAGCAAAATTGCTAATCCTCATGTATTGATGCAGAAGGCTGAATTTGTATGGATGCTCATGTTAGCAGTCGTGTGGTAACATTAATGTTCCTAGTGTTATCCAAAGTCATGAATTTCTTGCAGCAACATCTGTTCTGTCACTGCCAAATGACATACACCAACATGCAAAACACTTCAGTATATGTATATAAATAGTACATGCTAAGTTAGTACTGAAATTATGAAAAGTATTGTTTTTCCTATGCAAACAAAATTGGCAATTTCCCGTCTTTTCTTTAAGTTTTTATTTCTTTGTTTTTCAGCTGAGTGAACTTTCCTGCATTGGAAGTCTTCAACTTATTTCAGAATAACAGAGTAGGAAAGGATCTTGGAGGTGTTCTCGAACAACCCAGGACACTCTATGCCATTTCAGACAAATCGTCCAATCTCTTCTTTAAAAATTTCCAGTGTTGGAGTACCCACAACTTTAAGAGGCAACTTGTATTTCAAGGCACATCTTGCAGTTGTACAACATCTCTCCATCTCAAGATGATCAGAAACTGTACCACTGCTTTTTAAACAGCATTGTCTCTAGAGAGGAAACCAAGGGAGATATCAAAATCAACGTTACACGTTATCTGGGATTGCAACTTTCCCATCCTTCTTTAAATGAACAGCAGAATAGGATTTATACTAGTGTTGTACAAAGCCTCAAATTCAAAAAATTCAATTCAAAAGATTCTCACGAATCAATTTGATGCAATTTGGACTGATTTTTGTGGCTTTTGTATGTATATATGTATATTTTTAGTATCTGCATCATTTCAAATTGAATTGACCCAATTTAGACACTACTATCCAATTTGACCCAAAGCATCTAACCAGATTATCAGTTTTGCTGCTTCAATCTAATTCAATTGAGAGTTTGACTCAGCAATCCCAATGAAATCATCAGCTCAAATTGATCGATTTGCACAGACCACTTACTCAGGGTAGAATCAATAGGAACAAATGCACATTCGTTTTGTAGAACAACCTATCTATTTGCGGACATCTTAATCATGAGAATGTCATATTCCCAGATGAGAAGAATTTCACCAGATCTGGACACAAAAAAAGTATGGAAAATAAGAAATGAGGATTGTCGATTTGATTGACTGTTCAACCAGTCAATCAAATTTATTACAGTCAAAGACTAGTACAATTAAAAATGCTCAAAGAGTATCCAGTTAAAAGTTTTAGAATAAAATAATAACAAATAAAATCTACGTTAAAATCATAATCTGGCATCCATCTATTAGTTGCACATAAATGAGAGCATGGCCTAACCAAGTGGTAAAATTCTGGCCTCTCTAAAAGAAGAAACCCTTTGGCCAAACATTTTTTGAACAAACTTCAAACAAACAAACAAAATAAAACCAGATGGATCTTGACAGATTTGAACACTGGGCCCTATCTAACAAAATGAAATTCAATGTAGAGAAAAGTAAAATCCTACACTTAGGCAAGAAAAATCAAAAGTACACATATAGACGGGTGAAACCAGGCTCAACAGCAGTAACTGTGAAAGGGATCTTGGAGTCTTAGTGGACAACCAGCTAAATATGAGCCAGCAGTGTGCAGCAGCAGCCAAAAAAGCTAATGCAATCCTAAATTGCATTAACAGAGGGATACAATCGAGATCAAGTGAGGTACTAATACCATTCTATAAAGCCTTAGTAAGACCACATCTAGAGTACTGCATCCAGTTTTGGTCACCACATTATAAAAAAGATGTTGAGACTCTAGAAAAAGTGCAGAGAAGAGCAACTGGGATGATAAGGGGACTGGAGACTAAAACATGAAGAACTACTACAGTAACTGGGCATGGATAGTCTAGTGAAGAGAAGGACCAGGGGAGACATGATAGCAGTTTTCCAATATTTGAGGGGCTGCTATAGAGAGGAAGGGGTCAAGCTAAAGCACATGTAGACCAGACAAGGAATAATGGATGGAAATTGAACAAGGAGAGAAGCAACTTGGAATTAAGGAGAAATTTCCTGACAGAACAATTAATCAATGGAATGACTTGCCCTCAGAAGTTGTGGGTGCTCCAGCACTGGAGGTTTTTAAAAGAGATTCGACAACCATTCCTCCCAAATGGTATTGGGTTTCCCGCTGAGCAGGGGGTTGGAGTAGAAGATCTCCAAGATCCCTTCAAACTCTATTATTTTGTTATATTGTAAGTATGTTGTTTCTGATGTTCTTTCTTTCATTAAAAAATACAGTCAAGCTTCACACCCTTGCTTGGCAGTAAAACACAGGTCTCCAAGCATTTAACCCTCAATTCCATACATTTGACTACCTTAAATTGACTTGTCAAGAGTCCCCCCATGCATAACTTAGGTTAACATCTTTATTGCAGACAAAATAAAAACTATCGCACTACAGAGATGCAATGTGCTTAGAGCTCAAAGCATTGTGAGATACCCCATGCACCCCCACCCCATGCAGACCACTTTTTGGTCTGTTTGTGTTGCTCCCCTCTGGGAGGAAGTTTCAAATAATTTCTAGCAGGACTACCAGATTCTGTAACAGTTTTATTCCCTATGCCATCTCTCTGGTAAACTCACAAAATTCGTTTTTCTTGCCCTAAACAAGAAGCCATTACCATGGCAACTCCACAGCGCTGTATAGTAGAAGCCATTTTAAGGCAGTACGGTAGAAGTCATTTTAAGACACAATAGGCTGTATCTTAACAGAACACACACCCCAGAGGGGTGTTAGGGGTGTCTTATCCCCACAATATTTGTTTCCAGAGGGTAAGTAATCTGTGTATTAAGTTTGGTTGAAATTGCTCGAGGCGTTCCAAAGTTATGCTGGAAAACACACACGCACACACATATATATTCTCAATAGTCTGAGAACTGCTAATTCCTTTCTCCCCAACCTCATCTCTTATATTCTCAGCCCTTACCTTCACCTTTATTTTGAATTTGCCAGCAGGATTATGGATGGCAAACTAACATTGTTCCTATATAGATAAATTGGCCATTATTATTTTCTCCTGTCTTCACAATTTATTCCAGACACAATACCATTCCTGGGACCATGAAGGGAAAGCATAATTTTGTTTCACATCAAATATTGGGAGAATGTTAGCCTCAAGCCTTCATTGCTCTACTTTGTGACTATTTGGAGAACAATTTTGTTCTGCTTGCTCTCTATGCAACCCAGACAAATGAATTATGCTTACATCTGGAACGGTAGTTTATATTTGACTTTGGTTTTTCATTTTTTCCATTTGTTTTCAGCGTGGTGTGGGACTTAACCACAGGAATGCCAAATGGAAAATAAGCACCTTCTGCAGGGTAAAATTGTTCATGATTTCTTCTCCTGGTAATGAATCTGTGCTCAGCAGGTCCAGATGACAAACTGTGAGTTAGTAGTTGAATGTTCTACTAAGGAGAAGAAGAAATATTGTTTTAAACCCTTATTTCTCAGAATAAGGGTTTTATTAGAATCCAAAGAACATTAAGCATATATTTAGTTTTTATTTTCTTTTTAAATGTACAATTAGAGAAAAGAGATGCAGGGGAAAAAATATTTTGAGATGCGACTAGGATTTTGCCCAGATTTTTAAAATGTGTGGAACCACAATACAACCACAATACAAACAGAAAAATGGAGATTTGAGAAACTAACCTATAAAATAATTAGCATAATCTTTCTATTCCTAGTATTCTGTCCTTGAACAGGACAGAATAACTGAGATCGAAGGGACCCTGGAGGTCATCTAGTCCAACCCCCTACTCAAACATGGCTGTCTAATCTCTTCTCAAAAGCCTCTAGTGATGGAGCACCCATAGCTTCTGAAGACAAGCTGTTCCACTGGTTAATTGTTTTCCTTAGTTCTAGATTTCTTCTCTCTTTGATTAGTTTCCATCCATTGTTTCTTCTCTTACCATCTGGTGCTTTGGAAAATAGTTTTTTGTGGCAGCTCCTCAAATATTGGAACATTGCTTGTATGAACTTGCATGCAGCTCTTCTTCACCAGGACATAGAGTATCATAGAATAACAAGAGTTGGAAGGGACCTTGAAGGTCATCTAGTCCAACCCTCTGCTCGAGCAGGAGAATCTACTCCAAATATTAGCCTCTATCAAGGATTGAACTCACAGCCTCCTGATTGTGAGGCAAGAGCTCCACCTCTAGGCCACCGGATCTGCCACTAAGTGATTGTTTGGTTTCAGGAAACTGGCAGAAAACTTTTGACAATCTACATAGAAACTCTTTCTATTGCTCATGCTATAGGCAAATCAAAGATAAAGACTCCCTTGAGTTGAGCAGGACTCCTGAGCATATTTTCGTCCAGTTTTGCTGGCAACAATATGGAAACGGTGTGTCATTACCTCCCCCACCCTGAGGTCTTTCATCCAAGCATTAGCCAGGCTAGCTAAACTCTGCTTAGCTTCTGAGCTTTGACAAGGTCGCTCTGCTGCCACTGCTGAGAATACAAAAATCCTAGTCGCATCTCCAAATGAATGTATATAGATGGTCCTTGACTTACAGCCATAATCAAGCCCCAAGTTTCTGTTGCCAAGTAAGACAATTGTTAAGTGAACTTTATCTCATTTTATGACCTTTCTTGCCACAGATGTTGAGTGAATCCCTGCATTTGTTAAGTTAGTGACATGGTTGTTAAGTTTTCCCATTGAATTTGCTTGTCAGAAGATTGCAAAAGCTGAACATATGACCCCAGGACACTGCAACCATCTGTCAGGGCTCCAACAAATCCTCCTCATTCAAAGCAAAAGTCTCTAGCCGCATCTCAGAAAAAAATAAATTGGTTTATTAGAAATTGCCATGTTGGTGCGTGGCTGGGTGCAGCTGGTACTAAATCACATCATACACTTCCCCCTTGACCCTGGTCTTCCCCCCACCCCCTGGATATGACTTCTCCAATTGGACACATCAGTCTCCAAGAGTCATCCATCATGTTCTCCAATACCATCTTTATGCTCCAACAACTTTGAGCTGCTGAGTTGATATCTAGGCATTTCAAGAATGCCTTGTTTTCTGCCACTCCCTTTTTCTGGCAGCTAAAAAGACCAAAGGGGGATCTTTTTAGTTGACACCATCATGAATAGGAGCCAATTTTCAAGCATTCAAATTTGGACCACGTGACCATGGGGATGCTGCAGCAGTCATAAGTGTGAAAAGCAGTTGTAATTCACTTTTTTCAGTGCTGTTGTAACTTCAAACAGTCACTAAATGAATTGTTGTAGGTTGAGGTCTACCTATATTTGAATTGTTGCCCTCTGTTCTAATCTTTTGTTCTGCACAAACTATCCTAGCAAGATCAGAAGCCAATTTAGGGAGATACAAATAGATAAATGAAAGCTTTCCCAAGAGCCATTCAGTTTTAAATCTGGTTCACAAATCTGCCCAAGGATAGGTTAAAACTATTGATTTCCATTTCCTGAATATTAGCCTGACAATATTTTCTCAAGTTATCCATTCCCCGTTTTGAAAGAAAAATCCAGGCAGGTTCCAAGCCGGGAGAAAGATGCTGGAAATAAAATGGAGTCTGGCTGCAGGAAAGAAGGTCTCTGTTATTTGGATGCCAAAACTTCAGTGACAGCAGCATGTTTCTGAGGTGGCTGACAAAATGTGGTTGAGATAGGTGGGCTTTTATACATTATTTGGGGCTTTGTGATTGAGATGACTGTTCCTATGTAAGAATGTGTCCTTTAATATTTTAATGGCTATTGCCAGATCCTATGGGGTCATGTAGGGGTCATGGATGGCTCTACAGGCAAAAGGGGAAATGCAAATCCTAAATGTTTGTCTGAGCTAATCTTGTCAGCTTTGGCATGCTTAATTGTGTTTCTTATTTGGAGTCTCTTTGCTTATGAATAGATTGGCCCACTCTTTCTGAATGAACAGAAAATCTCCATTCCAAAAGACCAGCCTCTTCAAACTTCTGCATGAGGCTGTTTTCTAATGGCAGGAAGACTGGGGCTGCTTTCTGCCTTTATTAAGATTTTTCTCCTTTGGGGAAAATATTCTATCCTTCCTCTTTTAACATCCCCCCAAATATTTTATTCTCTAGGATGGGGGAAGGGAGGTGGTTTCCCACACGTGATTTGGAAAAAGTTGGGATAGGAAAGACATTGCCTTAAAAACTGGACAGCTCCAAACAATGATCCTGCTAAACAACTATGCTGGTTGAGTGAAGATCTTCCTAGTCTGTCCTCATTTGAAGGAGCCAGTGAGGCCTTTGGTGATGAAACTAAGGAATACAATCTATGGATTTTCTTTGACATTTATGGCAGGAGATGGGCAACGTGAGCATGACAAGTAGCTATCAAAAACATGAAGATACAAGTGTTGTGGCCTGTCGGCCACTGGCCCCTCCAGTAGCCAAATCAATTGAGGAGGAAGCATGGGAGTCAGGGTCAGCATTAAGGCAACCTGAGAGCTCGAAGGGGGAAGAGAGAATGGAGCTTGCAGAGAGGAGGAACAGCTGGGTCCAATGTCTGACATGTGGATGTGCAGAAGGCAGAGGAGAGGAGAGCAGTGGAAATTCGTCAGCCGATCCTTGCTAGCATCACTGCTAGCAATGCTCCACCCTAGCTGTGGAGATAAAAGGCAGGGGACAGAGATGAATAGATGTGGCAGACAACTATTCATCTCCCTGCCAGATAGATTTGTTAGCCTGCGGTGAGAGAGAAATTTTTTGCTGGGGCTGCTGGCACTCCTAATAAAGGAATCATTGATTTAACTTCAGAGGGTTTGTTGTATTTGGGGAGCTGGATCAGAACAACAAGGTTCTCAGCATGCAATTTTTAAAATACAAAATTCACAAAATACAAAACAGGTTAAGGTTAGGGTTTTTAAGAAATCATGATAAAATTTAATGTGAAAAAGAAATGCAAGGGAAAAATCCATCTACTTACTGATAGAAAGATTTTTAAGCATATCTATACAAAGCCCTTTTGAGAGAATGAAAGAAAGAGCAGCACATAATGACTACTAAATTCTGGATGGTCAGTCAGTGGAAATACATACCACATATTTATGCAGAATAAACAAATCATAAGATGAGTTACTTATCAAATCAAAACAAATAATTGTTCCAGAGTATTTATTCTGGAAATATGAAGATCTGACCTATGTGAACATGGTCCAGTGCCCTATAATGCTTCTGAATGGAAGGTTATTAAATTCTACATAATACAAAAATAGAAAAAGGGTCGGGGGGGTAGAACATACACAGATTCATGATGTGCATTGAGATTTGGGGAGTTTGCGATAGAAAGAGTATTATCTATAACTGAAAATTATCTCCACTGCAGGTACATTATCACAATGCTCCTCTTTGATCTGTTAGCATGATTGCTGCCTAAAGCCGTAACAGAGCTTTATGAACACTGCAGGGTTTAGTTCCAAAAGAGCATTGCATAAACTGAATGCAGCAGTAGGAGACAGAAGATCTGGTAGCAATATATCCTGTCATCATTACTGCAGGTTGCCTACAGGTGATTAACACAGAAAAGCAATGTTTCAATCTTACTATTATTTGGAATGACATGCGAAATAAACCGGTAGAGTACCTGATGCCTACAACAACTTGTTTTCTGTAAACCATGCTTGTGCTAAATATTGACTATCAAGTATTCTGCTGAGTGACTGGATTCAACTTTTTTTTACTACTGGTTCTGTAGGTGTGGCTTGGTGGGCATGGCATGGCTTGGTGGGCATGGTGTGGCTTGGTGGGTGTGGCTTGGTGGGTGTAGTAAGGGAAGGATACTGCAAAATCCCCATTCCCTCCCCACCCCACTAACCTGCTTTCCAGCTCCGTTCTCCTGTGCAGGGCAACAAAAGAAGACCCAGCCAATCAGCTGGGACTTGGAAGGCAGAGAATAGATGGGGGCGGGGTCAGTCAGAGGTGGTATTTGCCGGTTCTCTGAATTACTCAAAATTTCCGCTACCGGTTCTCCAGAACTGGTCAGAACCTGCTGAATACCACTCTGGTTCTGCTCTTTGTTTATTGATCTATGACCATAATAAATATTTGACTGATGAATTGATTATTATTAGTGTTATATACAGCATCAAGAGATGTCCACATGAGGATGCATTGAGGTGTCAAAAGACAATTGAAGCTGCCCCTTTTTTACTTGCCCTCTAGAGCAGTGGCCCCCAACCTTTTTTGTGCCACGGCCCGGTACCGGCATCAGCACGCATGACAAGGCTAGGCGAGCCGAGCGACCGGCCGGCCAGCTGTCCCCCGCTTCTCCCCGCCACCTTCAACTCCTCCTTTGTACCTTTTTTGTGCTTTTTTGTGCTTTTTTGATCTCCTCTGCCATCGGGACGGCTCTTCCTTTGAAGCCGCCCCCCCCCCCTTCGATGAAACTAAGGCGTGAGAATTCCTTCAGGACCCAAACGCCGCTTTCCAACTGGAAAAGCTCACCTGGAAGCACTTTCTCGTCAAAACAAGATGGCGGCGCCCAGCAAACTGGCGGCCTGGTAGAAAATGAGCCACAGACCGGTAGCAGTCCGGGGCCCAGTGGTTGGGGACCCCTGCTCTAGAGTATGTAAAAAAGAGGCAGGGCTTTGATTCCATGGATACCATATGTTAATATTTTTTTTAACTATCCCCTGTGCGAACTTTATTACTCATATGTTAAACTAGAGCTCTTATTACATTGATAGCAATGAGGTCCTAGGTAAGAGATTTAGATGAATGTTAATATTTTCCAATAAAACTATGAACGACTAGAAACTCATTAAAATATAGGAAGTCAGTTTTCAAACAGTTTCAGAGATCTCTGTAGCCTTGATAAGAAAGAGTTATATTCTAACATTGATTTTTCAAAAAGACCACAGACACATTATTGGGGACTGGTGAAGTCAGTTTATAAAATAATACAAATCTACAAGAAAAAAGCAAAATAGAAACACTGAAAATTGTAGTTGTCATTCTTTAAACAATTCAGCTCTGTGCATTCATGTGTAAACACCCAGTTATGTGTATGCATATAAATTTGGTGAATTATATTCAAATTGTTTAATAAATAATGTACTTCAGATGCAAATTTTAAATGTTTTCCTGTTTTCATATAATTTCTACCACCTACTTTTCTAGGACTTAATTTCTAAGAGCATGTTGGGTAGAATGCATATTGCCAAAAAGCTATCATTATACACTGCTTGTGCTGCTATAAATATTACAGTTATTATGAAGTTACTCTTCTTGCACAACATAACACAACTTCCTGTGCTGCACATTCAACTAGCAGTCAACAAAACATGCAGCCATAAAATGCATTATTCCATCAGGTTCAATGTTATGAAAAAAGCAAAGGTTTTAATCTGATTTATATTAATGTATGAATGAAGTAGACAAGTTCACACATTGTTTTAAAAAGGGCATAGTAAAATATATAAGGAAATTTAAAAAAAAAATCCACAAGAAAAAGAAAAGAAGGAAGGAAGGGAAAAAGGAAGGGAGGGAGGAAGAAGGAGGAGGAAGGAAGAAAGGAACGAAAGAGAGAGAAAGGGAAGGAGGGAGGGAGGAAAGAAGGAAGGAAAGAAGGAAGGAAAGAAGGAAAGAAAGAGAAAAAGGAAAGAAAGAAAGAAAGAAAGAAAGAAAGAAAGAAAGAAAGAAAGAAAGAAAGAAAGAAAGAGGGAAGATAATTCTGCATTAGGATATTTAGTCAAAATTGTTCAATAACTAATTAAGGAATAATATTACTGATTGAAGAAAAATGTAGAAATTTCTGCTCTGCTCCTCACTCCAGTGACCTTTGACCCATCACTGTTCAACTCCATCAAGCTTCCATCTGTGTGATGAAAGTGTGGATGTAAGAATAAAATCCATTCTGGCAAAGGATTAATTGGGGAATATATACATACCCAGATGGAAGGGAAGGCTGAAGACAGAGCTGAAGTTTTCAATTACTTTGCCTAGAATGATCGAATTGATTTTGTAGACTTGAATACCATTCCTAGAAATTGCTCTCATCTTTCTTTCACCATCCCCAAAGCCACCCTCGCATATACGAGTGATTTTGTTCTATTGTATTGCTTGCACTATATTGTGCACATACTAGATCAGGAGTGTCAAACTTGATTTCATTGAGGGCCGTAACTGTCATGCGCTTGTCGGAGTCTGATTCTGAGGGGGAGATTGAGGAGTTGACAGGGAGTGGGAGTGTGGCTCCGGTGACTGTGAAAGAAACGCGGGAAGGGCACAGTCCAGCTGGGCATTCAGAGGAAGACCCAGGGCCACCCCCTCTTCATCCTAGGGCACACAGGGAGGAATGGAGAAGGGAGCAACGTGGCTTACGGGAGAGGAAGTGGCCATGATCCCTTTCATTAGGTGCAGTTGGGAGAACAGGATATAAGAAGGGCATTTGAACACAGCACCTTGCTGGAAGCAAAGCATGCATTATCTTGGTCAAGGCTTATCTGGGTGCTGGGGTCCTCCCAATTGTGTGTGTTTTGTTATCTTTTGGAAGTCTGCAATTTATTATCCTGTTAATTACTTCAGCATGGTTTATGTTTGTTTTTCTGTTTCTAATTTATCTGTACTTTGGGTTCGGATGGTATTTCTTCCCTTTGTAGACTGTTTTTGGAAGAGTTTGATCTCCAGCCAAGGATAACTGGACATTGGGGGCCAAGTTGGAGGTATTAAAAGGACTTTACCTATTTTTGTGACTTTGTTGCTTTTGTGCCACACCCCAGGTCATCACAGCATCAGGGTTGTGTTTGACCTTGGGGGCCAGGATGGGTGTGGCCAGCATGATGTCACTTGTGTTGGGGGGGCACTTGTGGTGGCCTGAGTGCTCTGCCATCAAAAATGGACTCCCGAGCTCTGTTTTTGGCTGTGATGACTTCCTGTAACTCTCCACCAGTGAAAATGGGGCTAGGGGAGGGGCACACATGGTCCTTGCAAGCTCCGTTTTCGCTGGCAGAGGCACTGTAGGCCGCTCCTTTTGCTATTTTCAGGGCAGCCCCGTGGGCCACATCTAAGCATCCCATGGGCCGGATCCAGCCCCCGGGCCTTGAGTTCATCTAGTACCCCTGTACTAGAGGAAACATTTTCTTAGTGCATTTGGAGCAAGCCATTGACAAGAATTCATAAGTATTCTTTCTCACATAGGGTCATGCCCTTGGTAGAGTTGGACTCTGAGGGAGAGGAGGAACAGCTGACAGGGAGTGGAGGTGTGGCTCCGGAGGTTGTGGAGGAGGCTGGGGAAGGGCAGAGGCTGGCTGGGCAGTCAGAGGAAGGCCCATCCCCTCCTCATCCTAGGACACGCAGGGAGGAACGGAGAAGGAAACAACTTGGCTTACGAGAGAGGAAGTGGCCATGATCCCCCTCATTAGTTGCAGCTGGGGAGAATAGCATATAAGAGAGACAGTTACAACAAAGTCTTGCCAGAAGCAAAGCATGTTTAATTTTGGGCTGAAGTTATCTTGGTTGGCATCCTTCCAACAGATTGTGCCATGTTATCTCCTTGAATTTGGTAATTACTTATCCTGGTCCATTGTGGAAATTTCATCATTGTAGTTTGTTTGGTTTTTTTTAATTTCACCCCTATCTGCTCATTAAGTTCGGACTGTATTGCTTTCTTTTAAAGACTATTTTTGAGTAAGTTTTATCTCCAACTGAGAATTATTGAACAGTGGGGCCAAGTTGGAGGCATTAAATGACATTTATTTACGTTTTGGATTTTGTTACATTTGTGTCATCACATACAGTATATATACACATGAACCATACAAATGAAACCATAAGGTGTGTTGAAATTCACTATTACAAGAAGTCCTCGACTTACAACAACAGTTTGTTTAGCGACCGTTCAAAGTTACAACAGCACTGAAAATAGTGACTTAAGACCATTATTCACACTTATGACTACTGCAGCATCTCTATGGTCACATGATTTCCATTCAGATGCTTGATAACTGACTCCTGTTTATGATGGTTGCAGTGTCCAGGGGTCACGTGATCCCCTTTTGCAAATTTTGACCAGCAAAATCAATGGAGAAACCAGTTTCACTTAACAACCATGTTACCAATTTAACAACTGCAGCGAGTCACTTAACAACTGTGGCAAGAAAAGTTGTAAAATGGGATAAAATTCACTTAACAAATTTCTCACTTAGCAACATAAATTTTGGGCTCAGTTGTGGTTGTAACTTGAGGACGACCTGTATTCACTAAATTTGAATGTGAATTGCAATCAAACTATATTTAATATTTGCTATTACTTTATTTCAGGACATCTCAAAGTTGCTTTTTTCAAGAGGCAACAGAACTTTCTTTGTTTTTCCTTGAAGATGTTTTGCTTCTCATCCAAGAAGCTTCTTCAGTTCTGACTGAATGGTGGTTAATGGAAGGATTTATATTCCTTGCAGTCATCTGGTCATTAGTATTCTTTCTGAGAGTCGTTGAGGCCACCTGGAGATTTATTTATGCCCTCAGGGTCACCTGAATTGTGCAAATGTGCATGGAACCATCTTGTAAGTGCTGAAAGGACTATGTTGCAAACAGAAGATAGGTTGTATCCCTCCCCCTCTGTTGAGAGAGGGCTGTTCAATTTTTACATAGATGGGCTCTTTGACCCATCTTTCCAGGATGATGATTGATGATTGATGATTAACAGACTTGGAAGGGACCTTGTTGGTCATCTAATCCAACCCTCTGACAAACAGGAGACCCTACACCATTTCTGACAGATGGCAGCCCAGTTTCTTCTTGAAAGCTTCCAGTGATGAAGATGATGATGATGATGTGCCACTCTACCTATCCTTCCAATAGGATTTCCTACATGTTTTCCATTCAAGTTGCAACCATCTCTAACCCTTTTTGAGACCAGGCAAGCTCAGCTCAGTGCCGTTATCTTTGTTCATTGCCTTAATTCTTCATATTTGGTTTTCTTTGTTTATTTAAGCTGAAGATCTCATCAGTTCCTTCTAATCACAACTTTTATAGTCTTCAGTCATTCCATAAATATCTCTAGGAAGTAATGCTTCTCCAGAGGGCAGACATCACAACAAAGAAAGCATGCTGCCTAGGTCATATTGAATAATATTGTTGGAACACATTCACTCTGCTCAATATGACAGGACACACAGAAACTGTTGGAGGTAGATGGTTCCTCAAATAGTCATGGTCTAAACTATGTAGAGTTTTATAGGTGATATCCAGCACCTTGAATTTTACCTACTCATGAAGGAGGGCTTTTCATCCTGGACCAGCTGTAGATTCCAAGTTATAGGAAGCTATCAGGGAGCCCCATAGAATCCCCAGCAGTAATTCAATTGGGAGATGACTAGGGTGTGAGTGACTGACTGAAGATCCTTCCTCGGTAGGAAAGGGTGTAACTGGTACACCAAATGGGTGTGTTCAAAGGCAGCTGCCACCTGCTCCGTGAACAGGAGGTGTAAGTCCAGGAACATTGTGCACTAGCTTGAATGGGAAAATACAGCCCCATCTGAGGCCAAGTTGAAAATTTATCAGAAAGATCCTGGAGGGCCCAGTAAGTAGAACTACTCAGTCTTATCAGAAGGGAGTTTCAGTATGACCCGCCCTATACAGATCAAAACCTCCTCCAGATACTACATCAGGGCATTGACAGCATTGTCTGGATAGCCCTGTTCAAGAAGATACCGGATTCCAAATGGATGAACTTATATAGTGGATTCATGTAGATCAAGGGTCTTCAAACTTGGCAAGTTTAAGACTTGTGGACTTCAACTCCCAGAATTCCTGAGCTAACATGACTGGAGGAGGAATTCTGGGAGTTGAAGTCCACAAGTCTTAAAGCGGTTAAGTTTGAAGACCCCTGATGTAGATGTACAACAGAAGGGGGAAAGCACTGAACCCAAAGGTACTCCACGAGTGAAGGGCTGGTGACATAGCATTTCCCCTCCTGAAACTGACCATGGTACTATGTCCATAGAACAACCAGAACTGACAACAGAAGAAGTAGGAAACCCACCAAAAACGGTGCCTCTCATCCCTAAAAGGATTCCATGGTTGTAGATACAGAAAATTGCTAAGAGAAATAAGTAAAATAATATCTATGGAGATTCTTGGCCATCCAGGTCATGGTTGTCCCAAAGGTGCTTTTTCAAGGGGCAAGTGGACTTTCTTTGTTTTCCTTGGAAGATGTTTAGCTTCTCATCCAAGAAGCTGAAGCAGCTTCTTGGATGAGAGAAGCAAAACATCTTCAAAGAAAAAAAAAAGAAAGTCCAGTTTGCCTCTTGAAAAAGTTCCTTTGGGAGTAAAAGAATGCCACACACCCCTCAGGCAGCTCTGCCACAGGTCGTTTGCAACATGGCCAAAGTTGTACACTGCCCTGAAGCTTTGATTGAAATAGATCTAGATAATCTTTGACAAAGAGAATCCCTCTTTTAAAGTTTCTGACAGCTGCATTAAAAAAGACAAATGCATCAATGAAACGAAAAGTGTTTAAAAGGAAACATAATGAACTTAAGAACATTGCATTTATTTCTTCAGGCTCTATTTCTCCAAGGTCTGAGATAAAAGTTTCCCTATTGATGTATTGCATGCATTATTTTAACGGAATAAGCCAGGGACTGAAACTGAGATTGGATAAATGCAGAGCAAATGCTGATTAGCAATGACTTTCCCACCATTTTCTTAAATGTGTGTAGAAGCTCTAAGCATACAGAAGAATAGTGAACTCCTACACCCCTCCTGGGCATAGTTTACCCAGCAGTAATCACCAGAACAGGTAAAACAACTCTATCCTTATAATGTACAGTTTAATCTTGGGGCAGAATAGGATATTCAAGCACAAATCCACATACATATTTTTAATTATTGTAAACATGATTTCAGTCTCATGGCTGAGCAGTTGATATGTGTAATGCCAAATAACGGTTACTCACGGTGAATAATTTAGCTGAACAGTCTAGAAGATTCCTTCTTGAAAGTGTTATTTGTGAAGCACCGACTGTTCACATACATTGTTTGTTTTTTCTATTGAGCATATTCACTTTTCAAGATTAATATGCTCTTTTAGGAGCTGAGGCTAACACAGGAATGTGAGTGTGTAGATACCAGATTAAGTATTGAAGTGATGTAGTAGAACCACACTACTGACCTTTCAATTATTATATGTTATTACTGACTCTTGAAACTTCAGTGCGGCTTTCTGCAGGATCTCATATTTTCATTGCTTACCCGCCAGGGTTTGCAGTATAAAAAGCTTCTTTAAGGCTTCTTGTTAAATTGCCAGCAGTTGCTTCCTTATTTATGGCTAGAAAGCATGGTTAGCATCATTTCATTTCCACATTTTCTGAGCTCCTTCCTGCCTACCTCAGGTCATATCAATTTCAACATTTGGGTGTTTTTATCCTCCTTAAATACACCCTTTCCAATCCTAAGACTGAACTGCTCAAGTACCTAGGGCAATCACTCTCAATTTAATTAGAAGTTTGTAAGTCACTGCAATCTTTTAGCAAACTGGCCCCACCATAAACCTATCCTTTCCCACAATTTCACATCAAACTGTTATATAACTACATGTATTTTCTAAGTATGTTTTTAAAATAAATACATGATTTTGAGCAGATTTCTTCTGTAGCACATCCTGGAAGTAGAGGAAATGGTGGAGAATTAAGAATCACATTAATCCAGGAGATGAAAATCAGATTTTGCAAACATTCTTTTCCTCCAATATCCTGATAGAACAAATGGAAATCTCATATCTACAGAAGGGGGCTCAAGGAAGAATCAAGGAAGGCAAATGATAAAGCAGCAGCATTTTCATCATGTCCTTCATATGCCTCAGAAGTTACTCAAAAGTAATACTGAACACTGGTTCAGTATTTTGCAGAGCATTTTGTGACTCAATACAAAGAGTTTAAGTTATGGGCTGGCAAATTATTTTAGCAAAAACCAGGATTTTTTTTAAAGCAAACTTTGTGAAAAAGTTTATGATTTATAAGCATAATGTAAATAAATCATAGCCTTTTACATATTTACTGGGCCAGCCTATCCATGGAAAAATACTATTTATTTATTAGAAAATTAAAATGCATAGTAACTGTAATTTTCCAGGCAGTTTAAAATAAGGCACACTAAAAACACCGTTCAAATAAAAAACATACACAATAAAAACTAATAAAATGCAAATGAAGACCCTGTACAAAGTAGGCAGAAACATGGCATAATTCAATATCTACAACAATATAAATTAAAATATAATTGAAAGTTATTTAAAAATTAGGATTACCCAGTGGCCATGGTCATTTTTATTCAGGGCACAGCACTCTGACATGATACAGTCTTATTCCTGAGAGCATTCAGGTATAGAAAACAAAGCTGAGAAATTAAGAGAAAATTTGCACTAATCTGAGTGAAGCCCAAGCTTATTCTGTACCATACAATGCAGAAGTGCTTACAAGCATGCCTCATTCACAGATACCATAAAGGTAAAGGTTCCTCTCACACATACATGCTAGTCGTTTCTGGCTCTAGGGGGTGGTGCTCATCTCCGTTACAAAGCCAAAGAGCCAGCACTGTCGAAAGACGTCTCTGTGGTCATGTAGCCAGCATGACTAAATGCTGAAGGTGCATGGAACGCTGTTACCTTCCCACCAAAGTGGACCCTGTTTTTCTACTTGCATTTTTACAAGCAAGCTAGGACAAGTAACGGGAGCTCAGTCCATTACACGGTGCTAGGGATTCAAACCACCAAACTGCAGACCTTTCTGATCAACAACTCAGCATCTTAGCCACTGAGCCACCGCGTCCCTGCTACCATACATTTAACTAAATTTCAAAAGTCAGTCATCATACGAAAAATACTGAATGTGATTATTTTTTTCCATGTAGCTTTATTCTCAGAAAAGAATAGATGATGTCCACTCTGGGAGACTTTTTTGCACGGTATCACTCAAAAATGTACCACCTTCCTTGAGGCAAATGCCAAGATGGTTCTTCCATACCATTTACAAATAAAGTTGGGTACTTTGACTATTGACAAGATACTATTCTCCACCACACTTGACATCTGGTTCAGAGATAACTACAAAGATGCGGGGGGGCATCTATTCTCCAAAGCACCAGAAGGCAAGGCAAGTAACTAGTCAAGGAGAGAAGCAACCTAGAACTAAGGAGCAATTTCCTAACAATGAGAACAATTAACCAGCAGAATGGCCTACCTCTCAGAAATTGTGGATTCTCCATCATTGGAGGCTTTTAAGAAGCAATTGAACAGCCACTTCTCTGGAATGGTCTAGGGTCTCCTGCAAGGGGTTGGATTAGATATAGGGGTGTCAAACTGGTGGGCCATGGGTCAGATACATGATGCACAGGCCATGGCCACCCCAGCTCCGTGAAGGGAAAAACTTCACAATACATCACGTGATGGCAATGTGACACTGCATGTTTGACACCCGTGGACTAGAAGAACTTCAAGATCACTTCCAAGGTCACACTCTGTTGTTCTGTTATTCTGTTATAGTTGAGCCCATGTGACCCAAATCCATATGGCCACTAGGTTTAGAGTTTTCTATACTTTTTTTCTTCCAACTGATGGTCATTAGTTCTTTTCAGTTTACAAATTATATCCCTAAAATTTCTCTTCCAACATTGTGGTGCTTCTGACCTATCTAAGAAAAAAGTCTCAATCTATGAAATGATGGACTCATTTCTGCTTTCACACAACTGATGATGGAAACCAGGAGGGTGAGCCCTTGAAGATAAACCAGGCTATGTTCACTGTAGCATGTACGCAGTGAAGAAAGCAATTTGCATTCAGTTTCAGGCAATATTTTAGTTATAGATTGTGCATCACAAGGTTTAGAATTCACTTCAAGCATTCCCTGTGAATGCCAAATTCATTTGACAAGGGAATGAGCATAACCTTGTCTCAAGAGAACAGAACATTCTTTCTTCTTATGATTTGGAAGTAATAATTGACAACAGCACTATTAGCCAATTGCAAAATGCAGTTTTATTTGAAACAGATTACATCTTGCAGTGATTCCTTTAATATCATCAAACAACAACATCTGCATATCCCAGATCCTTGGGAAGGACTCAAGAGGTGGATTAAAAATGCCAAATCCAATCTAAACATCTGGCTGACTTTGCAACCAATCATGATAATATAACTAAGGTTACACTAACAGTGTCTGATCAGAAAAAAAATATGATATGCCAGTAGACTATGGATAAGCGTAAAGAAGAAAGGGAACAAGGCATGTGGCACAGATTATTATTTAAATGTTTTTGTAAATACCAATTCCATTAATTTCTTCTCTCTTCTGTCTTGTAGACTTTTTGATATCTCTTTCATCTGAATGTCACTGCATATCACAGTGAGGAATTCACTGATCATGTTGCGAGGGCAGGTAGCATGGTCATGGCCCTTACCAAGTCCTAGAAGATAAAATGATCTCATTGAAGTAACATGTTTAAGGTCTGTGGATCTCCTCCTTCCCTGCCCTTTTTTTAACCTTCTTCTTTTAAGCAAGTAATGATTCCAGCATGTGCAAGGCAATCTATTGATCCTCTCAGTTTGCATAAATCTAAAGATACCTTTTCTTCCACTGTTCTATTGAGCGGTAGGAGCAAACTCAATCACCCCTAAAGTCCAATAGAAACAGAGTGAATTATTCTATGGCAACAGTTGCGGTGGCATGAAGAATAGTGGGAAACCTGTTCATTTGTGTGCCTGAGAGTCTGGTTTTGTCCACGCACAATCCAGTTAATCCAGTTAAGAACTTTTTTCAATGTATTTAATTAATTGATATGGCTAAATAATGTAATTTGGTGATATAGAGGAACATAAAAGAACTCGTGGAAGATAAATAAATATGAACAGTGACAATCAATGAATGTCCCTTCTACCCATAGTATAAATTATTTTATAAATTTCAGTGCCTGGCTTTATGCCCTGTTTTTGCGTCTGAAGTGCACAACTAGAAGGATAAAATCAGTTAAGAGATACACTAAAATATATCCTCTCCCCACAAACAGTTATAATAAACTTATTAACCATGCCCTCTCCTCTCTGTGAAAAATCCTTTATTTTCATTGTATTTTTTCTTTTCATTCATTTATTTTAAATGGACTGCTTGTGAATACCCATTCCCTAACCATTTACTACTATCCGACGTTCACATTTACCAAGCTCCGAATAACTAAATTATTTTAAGGAAATCTCTTTCATCCCTGAAAATAAACTTCTGCCTGTTATGTGGAAATGGGATTATCAGAAGAATATATACTTGTTCTCTGCACTTTTTTAATAAAAAAAAAACATTGTTATTATAGGAATATATGGGTATGTAACTTATATGCCAACAAAGAGCACAGAAGACATCATGTAAATGTGATTTTGTTTGTTTGTTTTGCTTCTGAAAACAAATTGGGTGACCCTGAGTGATGCAAAAACCTGTTGCTTAGAAATCTCTCCCCCCCCCGCCCTTCTTCCCCTGCTGTCTTGGCTAAGTTTCATGCAAAGAGGACATATAAATATTTAAATGAATAAATCTCAGGAAACCTCTAAGATCCAATCCATTAGTAAAAGCACGCCTAAGCCATATATCTCTATAATTTGAAAGCAAAAAAAAAAACCACCACCCATTCTGCATTCTCTGTTGAGTTTGTCCAGGTGGTGAATGTAGACATCATTACCTAGTCAGATTCATACAATGAGAGATCAAATTTTCTTTCCTTTTCCATCAAACATCAGCTGGCAGAAAACCAATCACTCTCTTTAGCCTTGGATGGGGATGAGATTGAGAGAAAAGGTAATTTTTAAAAGATAGATAAACCAATTCAAGGTTTTGGGTTTGGAAATTGAAACAGCATTTAAACAACAGAAATGAATGAATGAATGAATGAATGCATGAATGGATGCATGAGTGCATGCATGCATATATATACATATTGATGGTGCAGTGGTTAGAATGCAGTACTGCAGGCTAACACACTGCTCACTCTAGGAGTTTGGTTCTGAGCTGCTCAAGGTTGACTCAGCCTTCCATGCTTCTGAGGTCAGTAAAATGAGGACCCAGATTGTTGGGGGAAATATGCTGACTCTGTAAACCACTTAGAGCTATAAAGCACTGTGAAGGGGTATATAAGTCTGAGTGCTATTGCTATTGCTATACATACAGTACATAGATAGATACATAGATAAATACATATACATAGACAGACAGACAGACAGATAGAAAGACAGACAGACAGACAGACAGACAGAGGTGGGCTGCACTTACATTACCAACTGGTTTGCTGGTTGTGAGCGCACACGTGCGCTTCACTCTCACCCACCCCTTTGGGACTGAAATGGAGCTTCAAACATGCAGCTAATCAACTCAGGCAGCTCCGGTGAGAACAGCAGGCATGGTGTGGAACTCAGCCGGGCAGCGTACGCGGGGGGAAATGAGCCAGAAAGTTAGTTATACATATATAGGTGGGCCCAGCCAGTGATCACAATTGCGGGATTGCCTGAACCCGTGTGACCAGGTAGCAGCCCACCACTTTAGGTAGGTAGGTAGGTAGGTAGGTAGGTAGGTAGGTAGATAGATAGATAGATAGATAGATAGATAGATAGATAGATAGATAGATAGATAGATTGATTGATTGATAGATAGAGTGATACCCAGGGTGGGATACAAAAACAACAAAGTCACAAAAACAGGTGAAGTCCCTTTAATTCCTTCAGCTTGCCTTCAAAGGTCCAATTATCATTGATGGAAGAAAAAAACTCCTCCACAAACAGTTGTGAAAAGGAAGAACTTCCGTTCAAACTCAAAATACATATAAATTATAAATAGGAAAAAAAAAACACAAACCACACTGAAGCAATTAATGAGACAAGACAGAATAAGGTGAAGATGTCCACAGATATCAAAATACACACACTGGGAAGGACATCAGAGATAAGAACTGACAAACTAGAAATATTTTCATGCTTTGCTTCCAGCACTGGCCCATGCACAGTTTTTCCTTTTAAACAGTCCTCACAGCTGCAGCCCATGAAGGGGATCAAGGCCCTTTCTTTCCCCACAAACCACACCATTCACATTTCTCCCTTATCCACTCCTCCCTGTGTGCCCTAGGATGAAGAGGGGATGGGTCTGGGTCTTCCTCTGAATGCCTAGCCAGCCTGTGCCCTTCCACAGTTTCCTCCACAACCTCTGGAGCCACACTCCCACTCCCTATCAGCTGTTCCTCTTCTCCCTCGGAGTCAGATTCTAACAGGGGCATGACAGACAGACAGACAGACACACATACATACACACAGCTTTTTGTATTAGCAAGTGCCATTTCAAATAAATAAAGTAGTTGTGTGACATATATTAGCCTTGGGATGTATTGAATTGGGAAATTTACCCTCCAGTAGAACTTAAGTAGCTGATGGCAATAGCAGAAAAAGCAGAAATGCCATTCTGTAACTAAAGCAATTTATTTGCATATTAGCAAGAGAAAAACCTGTTTAGCCTTTCCAGTTTTAGTTATTCTAATAATTAAAATAAACTTTATAAACTCCTGTAATCTGGCAATGCAAGTATAAAATTCTGCTTCTAACTTTTCTACATAATCCCTTTTTAAAAGAAAATAATGCAAAAAATCATGATGTAACATTAAAAAATTCACATGATGTGTCCATCTGAGTGTTGATACTTCCTTCTCCTCAAAACATAATTAAGGTTAACATCTGGATACTGCTTCATAGCATAGGTAGATAGATTAGACTATCTATTGCACTGTAACAAAGTTAGGGTGATTATGTACCATTAAGTCATTTTTTATTCCTAGTCATTCCTAAATTTTCTCCCTGACAATGTATCCCTAATTTTTTTCAGATCTCTCAATTAACTCCTCACCATTGTAACTCCATCCACTTTGTTACTGGTTTTCCTCTTCCTCTTCTAGTTCTTCTTCTCTTTCTTTCCACCTTTACCAGCATTAGAGCCTTCTTCAAAGAACCAAATCATTTTGCAATGTTTCCAAAGTAGGATAATTTGAGCTTGATCATTTGTGCCTCAAGTGAGAATCAGAAGCTATTTTGTTCAATAATCTATCAGTTTGTTTTCTAGGTTGTTAGAGTTTCCACACCTTAGTTTGCTGGAGTGATCATGAGACAGCAACAAAGAGCTAAAGATTAAAGTTCAACACTATTTTTGCAACCCAGATATTGTAGCATTTATTAAATAATAATTTTCTCAAGCTGAGCTTGGCTTCTGGGGATTGAATTGATGCCTCCATTTGTTTTCTTGGCAACAGTGCAAAAGTACTTTCCTTTAGGTTATTGTATTTTCTTCTCATTGTCCTTTTCTAGTCTAAACATGTGAGATTTCCTAATCTAATTTCTATCCAAGTACTAACCATGTCCAACTCTGCCTACCTTTCTAAAATTAGCAAAATCCTTCAAATGCTGCATCCTGAGATGGCAAGTTTTGATTTGGCATGGTACATCTTCCTTCCAAAGCTTTCTTCATTAAAATTGCTAGGTCCTTGAGGAAAAATTAAATGGTAAGAAGTATAGGCAACATGAGGAAGTTCTACATCAAAAGACAATGAGAACGAGAACTAGGAAAAAAAGCTCACTCTAAACATACATGTCCTATTTATATTTATAACAAACAGAAGTATTTTTGAAATCCTCTACTTCTTTGGGAAATACTCATGTTGAACTCCATGGGATAAATAAATTTACATTAAAAAAATTAACCTAATCTAGTTGCACTATTTTAATATCATGGTGCAGAGAACTTTGGGGAATATCAAGGATGGATAGGGTATTGATGCAAAGCCCAAAAATGCTCCTGAAGATCTGCAGTGATCCACTGGCCACTCAATACTTGCAAGCAATTTAAAAGAGAATCCCTCAACATATAAATAGAGGGCTCAATGGCCTATTGGTTAAGATGCTAGGCTGTTGACTGGAAGGTTGGCAGTTTGAGACCCAAGAAACACATGAAAGGTTGAACTCCTGTTCTTGCCTCAGCTCCTGCCAACCTAGCAGTTTGAAAAAATGCAAATGCAGGTAGATGAATAGGTACCACTTCAGTGGGAAGCTAAGAGCATTCCATGCACTGTGGTCACATGTTAAGAGCCATGGTGGTGCAGTGGTTAGAATGCATTACTGCAGGCTACTTCTGCTGACTGCCAACTGCCAGCAGTTCGATTCTCACTGGCTCAAGGTTGACTCAGCCTTCCATCCTTCCCAGATAGCTAAAATGAGGACCTGGATTGTTGGGAGCAATACGCTGACTCTGTAAACCACTTAGAGAGGCCTGTAAAGCACTGTGAAGTGGTATATAAGTCTAAGTGTTATTGCTATTGCTATTTGTACAACACAAGCTCTCTTAGCTAGGAATCAGAGATGAACACTACTTCCCAAAGTTGTACACAACTGGGCAGGGGAAACCTTTATCTTTTCACCTTAAACATATAAGTGGCGGGCAGCTAAACCAATCAAATGCCATTTTTGAAGTGCATAGCCATTGCTTGGGATTTTTGGCTGTGTAACTCTAAAGCCAATATTTGCTTAGTTACCCCTTTTCTTTTCTTTTAAAGAAAAGAAAAGAAAAGAAAAGAAAAGGTATGTAGCATGCTAATGTGCAAAGAAATAAGTACCAGCTGGTAAGTGACCAAGCAGGAGGCAACAGAATGAGTGGGGAGAAGCTGAAGGCAACAGATGTATGGAGAACAGAATTGTCACATTACTTAAAGCCTCCTTAAACCTGAGATGCCTTTAAGAGATTGCTACCAACAAGTTTATCATCCATGATATATAACTATTATTACCCCATGCTTCACTCTCTTCTTTTCTATTTTCCATCCCCAAGACACAGCTGAGAAAATGCACATTGTTTAAATGTTTAAATTATGGTTAGTAGAAATGTCTTAGATTTTTAGGATTATTTTTTTTTTCAATCGTCAGCCTTGCCAAGAGATCCCAAAGTCCAAACCTCCATCTTTCGTAGGCCAGCCATGGATTTTTTAATGGGGCAGATCTCACTATTCGCTCTTTGATTCTTGCCCTAAGCACTATCTGATATTCTGTCTCAATAGAATTATCAGACTGAAGAAAGTGTGCATTTCACTATCATATAATAGTAGAAGAGGTGATAAAGTAATAGTTAAAAGAAGTTATCTGGAAATGGAAATTGATCATTCTAGATTACAGCTCAAAAATAACTTACGAGATTTCTAATTAAAGAAGCAAAGAGCAGACAAAAGCTGAATTGGTGTTTGCTCCCCAGTTACATGTAGCTTCAACTAGCTCTGATTCTATCTTTAAATGCTATATAAATTCTGTATAGGAGTATTTATAAGCAATAATCATATTGCTTATTAATTCATTAGGCTTCATTTTTAAGAATGGGAGAGACAGGCTATGGTTTGAAGAAAAGTATGTTGTTTATGCTTATCTAATCTAACATATATTTTACCTTACCTATTTCTCAAATTACTAGGTGACTAGAGGATGGCACATAATGGAAAGAAAAATGTAACTTTTTCCTTCTCAAGGTCATTTCAACTTTTGTAGCTCTGTATGTCCTCTGCAGCTTTGGTGGGTTTTATATATGCATGTAGACTTCTTTTATTTAAATGCATAAGTTGTATTTATTCAAAATATTTATGTAGATGCCCATCTCATAACCAACTCTGGTGGCTCCCAATAAAAAGTACAAAACCATATTAAATGCACAAAACCATATTAAAATTATAAAGCTAAACGCATGAAAAGATTAAAAGCAACAAAAACCTGCTGCAAAGTCATATTTCTAACATGTAGTCATCTCCTTAAAAGGAGATGTGATAGCACATTGGTTAGAATGCATTACTGCAGGCTAACTCTGCCCACTGCCAGGAATTTGATCCTAACCTGCTCAAAGTTAACTCAGCCTTCCATCCTTCTGAGTCTGGTAAAATAAGGACCCAGATTGTTGGGGAAAATATGTTGACTCTGCAAACCACTTAGGGCTGTAACTCATCTTGTGGGGGGGGGGGCGTTTGAGTCTACGTATTGAGATGAGGTTGCTTTCATGGTGTTGAGACAATAATTTGGTCCTTAACACCAATAAGACCAAGGACTTATAGTGGACTACAGAAGAAATAGATCAGACGGCCAGCCTTTGATTATCAATGGAGATCAAGTGGAGCAAGTGGCCACTTTTAAGTTTCTGGGTGTTATCATAAAAGAGGACCTGACCTGGGGAGATCACATTGTAGCACTGGTCAAAAGGGCCCCACAGAGATTATACTACCTGGGACTTCTCAGGAAACAACTGAATGAAAAACTGCTGGTGATCTTCTACTACTGCATCATGGAGAGTATTTACTGCACCTGTGTATGGTTTGCCAATTGTACAGTGGCAATAAGACAATGCTCCAGAGGGTGTTCAAAACATTCTTAAAGATCCATCTCATTCTGGGCACCCTTATTTTGAACTATTACCATCTGGAAGATGGTACAGGATAATAAAAACAAGGACAAATAGACTGAAAAATAGCTTCTATTCCAGAGCAGTAACTATACTGAGTTCTACTGTATAGTGCAATATTAATGCAATATCAGGGATTTTTAATTCAATAGTATAGAATGTGAAGAATATGTGTTTTTGATTTATTTTTATAGTTTTTCTTTAATGTATACAGAAGATGGCATTTAATTTCGTTGTATGAGGTGCAATGACAATAAAGTAAAGTTAAAGTTAAAGTAGTGGTGGGATTAAAAAAAATTACTACCAGTTCTGTGGGCATGGCTTGGTGGGTATGGTGTGATTTGGTAGGCGTGGCTTGGTGGGCATGGCAGGGGAAGGCTACTGTAAAATCTCCATTCCCTCCCCACTCCAGGGGAAGGATACTACAAAATCCCCATTCCCTCCCCACCCCATTAACCTGCTCCTGTGCAGGGTAACAAAAGAAGAGCCAGCCGATCAGCTGGGACTCAGGAGGCAGAGAATAGATGGGGGCGGGGCCAGTCAGAGGTGGTATTTGCCGGTTCTCCGAACTACTCAAATTTTTTGCTACCGGTTCTCCAGAACTGGTCAGAATCTGCTGAATACCACCTCTGGCAGGGGCTACCATGGAAAAGGCACATTTCCTAGATCCATAAGATATCTATATTTAGAGGAAGGGAAGGGACTAGGATCATGCTCACCTTATCTGAACTGGTAGCTTGTTGTTTGAAACTAATCTGAGAACCATAAAGTAATATGTAGGCATTCCTATTAATAACATTGACCAAAATTTGATTTAGAAATATCAGAAGTATCCCAGTTCAATATATGACTCAGAAATGTTGAACTTAGACTTTACGAGGATGCTTTAGAAAGTCTGAAGCTAGTAAGGCAGGAGCCAAATGTTTCAAAATTACAGGGAACTACTCAACTGCCTCTGGAGGCTCTCAAGAGCATGACCATTAACCTGAAAAGCAGAGGAAAAAAAATCTAGGGAAAAAAAAGGTAGTGCTACATAAAGAATCTACCTTTCTTACATTGTAGTGGGCAAATCATCTGTTGTGCATAATGCTTCATTTTGGTGAGCTCTATTGCACAGACTAATGTGATGTCTGAAATCATATATACAAGGTGTCATGCAGTAAAAAGAAAGCTTTGTTGCTGCCTATTATGTACTCTAAGCATTATCCCTTTCTTCTGCCCATTGCTCCCCACCAAGTAGCCTCTTTTTTTAGTGCATTAAAAAGTAATAATGACTTAAAGCTGTTTCAGTGTTATCGGAATTGAAATACTACATAAAAATAGCATCTGTCTAGCTCAAATAAACTGAAACAACCCTTTCTTACTCATCACTGCTACTATTAAAGGGGAAAGACGTCAAAGCAAAGAGAGAGGGAAAGAAAAATAAGGATAATGAGCAAACTCGATGGGATGCAACTTTTAAGTTTTTAAGTTCCTTGTTAGCTTCTGACCCATCTTGCAGCTTCGCCTTCCATTTCACTTAAGCATCAGTTCTTGTATTTGCATATGCTGTGGTCTTAATTTTTAAAGAACAAGAACTCAGAAGTTCAGAGCTATGCCTAGCTGAATTTATCCTAAAGAGTATATTTAGGCATTTGAAGTTCTTCTCCAGATTTCTCCTCACATCTGGAGATATAACCCTGCAAGAAACTAATAGGATTCATACTTCACCATTGTGCTGCTTGTGTATCTATGTGTGTGTACATGCATATGTATGCATTTATGATATTTCTGTCATGACCCTGGTGGAGACTGACTGAGAGGAGGAACAGCTGACAGGAAGTGGAAGTGTGGCTCCGGAGGTTGTGGAGGAGGCTGGGAAAGGGCAGAGGCCGGCTGAGCAGTTAGAGGAGGACCCAGGCCCATCCCCTCTCCATCATAAGGCACACCGGGAGGAGAGGATAAGGGAGAGACGTGGTCTACTTGGGAGGAGAGGGCCTTGATCCTCTTCATGGGCTGCAGCTGTGACAACTGAATAAGAGGACGGACATGAGTACGGGAAAACGCTGGAAACAAAGCGTGGAAATATCTCTAGTTTATGGTTCCTCTCTGAGTTTGGCATCCTTCCCAGTGTGTGTTATCTGTGGATGTCCTCCATCCCTTTTCTTGTCTGGTTTGTGTTGCGTTTTTCCTTCTTCTTGTAACTGTTTGTGTGGGAGTTTTTTGTCTTCCGTGAAGAATATTCAGAGCTTGGAAGCAAAGTGAAGGAATAAAAGGGGCTTCACCTGTTTTCTGTGACCCCACCCAGGGTCATCACAGTTTCTAGACTGCTCATCTTCCTCAAGGAGGGGCTAATTCTCTTGTGTTGAATTTCATGCACAATTTCTCTAGAGCAGAAAGATGAAAGTTTATGTTTGTAAGGTCAGTGCCCACTTATCTAAGTATCAATATGGATTTTTAATGATTCATTTCATACTTTAATTCAATAAGAATTAAATACAAATTTAAATGAACACGACTACCCAAATTCATGTTTTCACTAAAGGAGGTTCCAAATTTGAAAAGAAAAAAAAAGACAAACACCAAAGATTTGCACTGGAGAATTCTGCGATGCAATCTGAAATTCAGAAATGGAACATACAAAAACAAGTGTGCTAAAGGAGAACATTCAAGGAAGTTCATGTTGTACAGGGAGTCCTCAACTTGCAAAGTTCATTTAGTGATCAATCAAAGTTACAATGACACTGAAAAAAGTGACTTATAACTATTTTTATACTTATGACCATTGTGGCATCACTGCATGTTCAAATTTGGGGTGCTTGGCAACTGACTCATATCTATAACAATTGCAGTGTCCTAGTCACCTTTTGTGACCTTCCAACAAGCAAAGTCAATGGGGAAGCCAGATTCACTTAACAACCATGTTGTTAACTTAACAACTGCAGTGATTCTCTTAACAACTGTGGCAAGAAAGGTCATAAAATGGAGCAAAATTCACCTGTCTCACTTAACAACAGACATTTTGGGCTCAATTGTGATCATAAGTCAAGAATAGAGTAAAGTAGAGTAGAGTAGAGTAGAGTAGAGTAGAGTAGAGTAGAGTAGAGTAGAATAGAATTCTTTATTGGCCAAGTATAATTGGATACACAAGGAATTTGTCTTGGTGCAAATGCTCTCAGTGTACATAAAATAAAAGATACATTCATCAAGAGTCAAGAATCATAAGGTACAACACTTAATAATAGTCATAGGGTACAATAAGCAATCAAATCATACTAGGAACAGTCAATATAAATCGTAAGGATACAAGCGACTAAGTTACAGTCATACAGTCACAAGTGGGAGGGGTTGGGTGATAAGGAGTGATGAGAAGATTAACAGTAATAGTGCAGACTTTGTAAATAGTTGGACAGTGTTGAGGGAATTATTTGTTTAGCAGAGTGATGGCATTCGGGAAAAAAACTGTCCTTGTCTCTAGTTGTTCTGGTGTGCAGTGCTCTATAGCATCATTTTGAGGGTAGGAGTTGAAACAATTTATGTCCGGGATGTGAGGTATCTGTAAATATTTTCACAGCCCTCTTTTTGACTTGTGCAGTATACAGGTCCTTAATGGAAGGCAGGTTGGTAGTAATTGTTTTTTCTACAGTCCTAATTAACCTCTGAAGTCTGTGTCTGTCCTGTTGGGCTGCAGAACCAAACCAGACAGTTATACAGGTGCAGATGATAGAACTGTATCAGCAACTCCTTGGGCAGTTTGAGCTTTCTGAGTTGGCGCAGAAAGAACATTCTTTATTGTGCTTTTTTGATGATGTTTTTTATGTTAGGTGTCCATTTTAGGTTTTGTGATATGATAGAACCTAGAAATTTGAAGAGCTATTTGTATGACCATTGTAGCATAATCATAGGTTATGAAACCAAGATTCTTAAAAGTAATCTTTCCCTAAATGTTTTGTCAGATAATATTGGCATGGAAATTTCTCAAGGCAATATTGTGACATGTTTAACTATGATAATAAATTCCATGCCAAGAAATGTTAGATGGGCGAAGAAAAAACAACAACACACTGAGCGTTTTCACACAGTTCAAAACAATATGAAAGCAAATTACAAAGACAGATGGCAACAAGCCAGTTTGATCAGAAGAGAGGGTAAATCTGTCTGTTTTGTAGGCTGAAGAAGAAAAAACCTGCAAGACAATTTGAATATTGCTTATATTGAATTAGATTTGTTTATAAAAATATAGTAGGTGCTGAAAGTCTTTGGTCAGGGGTTTCTAACTTCAATAAATAATTCTCATCAGAATTAGAACTCATCGGAGTTAGAACAATTAATCAGTGAAGCAACTTGCCTCCAGAAGTTGTGAATGTTGCAACACTGGACATTTTTAAAAAGATGTTCGATAACCATTTGTCTGAGGTGGTGTAGGGTTTCCTTCCTAGGCAGGGGAAGGAAGACTAAAAGACTTCCAAGGTCTCTTCCAACTCTGTTATTCTATTCTATTCTATTTCTTGGCTTTCCCATGACCTTGTGTAAGCAACAGAGTCCTACTTGTGAGTTGAAGTCTTATGGGAAGGAGAAGAAAAAGAGACACAAGTAACACCAGTGGTAAGAGAACAAAGCAACTGAAAGAAGCATAGAACCTACTTTTATACACTGGTCCTTGGCAGTGTCAACTTTCTGACTGATGAGTCTAACCAAAGCAATGACTGAGATGATCCAATCTCTTAATGCAAAACTTTAATGAGCGCATCATATCGGCAAAGGTGAGGGCAAAACCAGAGCTAACTATTTTCTGCGCAAACCCATATAGGTAAAGTTCAAGTCTTATTGAACTCCCCCTTGTTAGACAAGGTCACATTGTCCAATGGAGACTTCTGGTATTGTTGTGAGAAAGTTGTGGGGTTTTTTTGCTCTGGTAAACACCTGCTGAAACATCATTGGTTCCCATGGCTGGCATCTTGTTGTCTGGAGTTTAGTTCTATCTCCCCCTTCCCTCCCTTCCTATTCATTAGCAAGCTGAGAAGCGATGATAGTTGCAATAGCAAAAACACCATTTGAAGCTTGATAGGTGGCTTCTGAGATGTCACTCCAAAAGGTTGTCCTCTAAAAGATTGCCACTAGAAGACTGATTGCCACCAGTCTAGAAAGGGTGATGTTGGCTAGATAAAGTGTGTACCATCTGAATACCTTTTTCAGTTGCTAATCATTGATGGGCTTGTTTGAAAATTCTTCTCTTGTCCTCAAACTTGGCTTGGACTGTACAGCTCTTCCGAGAGAGACTGTCCACAATGAAAGACAGTGAATTGGTAACATCAAATGATTACTATATGTGACCAGGAGAAAATCCACACGTGACCCTATCCTCCAGCCTGGGAGACCATGAACCAGTGGCATAAGTGAAAAAATGGTTATAGTCACATTCAAGTTCACAGGCCTTTATAAATTTAAGTGCTAAAGCTAAGATAATTTCCATGAGAAACTTGGCATATCAGTATAATATATTTATTACAGTTGTAAATATGGATAGATTGGACCTGCAATAAAAAGTAGCCATATATTTCCAGCTTCTAATACAAATGTACCAGTTTTAGCTTTTAGCCAGAATGTTCCATTAAGCTGATTATATCCTACTGTACTCCATTCCAGTTTCTCTTTCCCAGGTCTGTTTTTCTTCTCTAGTTGAGAGGCAGCATTTCATGGCTTTTGAGCACACGCAGATCTTATCAATGTTCTTCTTTTCTGCCCCTCTAGGATTGCAAGCCTATCTCTATAGTGAAACTTTTTCTTATGCTTCTGCAAAACTTCCCTTCTGTATTTCAACCCACTTGAATTTGCTTCTATGGAAGCTAATTCAGGAAGAGGTCTCTTCTCAGATACTTTTCAAGATGGTCTTAGAAAGAAGACGTTGAAAATGGTGGCAGCAGTAGAGGCAGCGTGAGGAGCTCCAGCGGGCATGGGCAGTGCCAGGCGACAAGCCCTCTAATCCCTGCAGGTCCAGCTGGTGAGGTGGAAAACCTAACACCCGAGACTTGCCAGCAAGCTAGAAAAGAGCTCCATTCTTCAGCAAACGCATTAACCCTTTACTTACCAACTCTCAATACTACTTCATACTACTTACTTTCATTATCTCAAAAAAATCAATTTCTTTAAAATAATTAATTTTTATCAAATTATCAATTGATTTATTGTTCTTTTGCTTAGTATGATTGCATATAGTGTAATTACTGAATATCTGATTAGTAAAATCAGTGATTTAGTGAATTTAATTGACCAGTGTGTTTAGTAATTACTGTAATAAATTAGGCTGTTTGTTGCTTAGCAAAATTTGATTAGAGTGATTTGAATAACCAATTGATTGATTGATTTTTAGTAATAAGCAACCTTACTTTTGATTTGCTCTCTAACATATCAATTAACATTTATTAATTACCAACATTCATTAAGTAACTGTCTACCTATCACATTAACTGGCTATTGTAATTGATTACTGTACTATTGCCAGCCAAAAACTCCAAACCAAAACAAAAGAAAAATATCTCTACCAATGACCTCCCAGACTCCTGCACATGTTTCAAATGTCTTGAAACCATCAATGAAAGCGAAATTTACATCAAATAATCTAGCCCACCCTGCCTGCTTAAACGCAAACAAAAACCTAGCTGATATGGTTAAAAATTCAGATACATTCTTTTTTCTATGCCCATCATGTTTTCCTAAGCTAAACAAACTGAGTACCCTACTTGACAGAGTTGAAAGCATAGAATCACTCATTCACTCAATAGAAGAACGCTAAGCAACACGTTTTGAAACAACTATACAAGCAAGCCTAATTTCTCTTGGAAAAAAAATACAGCACAGATAAGTGAGTACCTATAGAGCTCAAAATCAAATCCCACAACAACCACAACTACTACCTCAACTACAATCACAACTACAACCAAAAATAACCACCAAACCACAGCCACAAACAATTACTATCCCTTCAAATAATTCCACAAATAATATCTCCTTACTCATCAGACACCATGGAATGTGAACAGAAATGTCCAAATGCCATCTTATTTGGTCTTGAAGACACCAACGAATCAGATGACATCACCAAAGTTTGTGATATCATAAGCAACTCTAATACAACAAACATCTCTCCTGAAGATATCATTGAAATAACCAGAGATAGCCATGAGAACAAATACAATGATGGCTCTGTGGCCCCAAGATTTTGTAGAGTTGTATGCAAAAATGAGTCCAGCAAGCGCATATTCATTCATACAATAAATGCCATTGCAAAAACCAATCCAACCACAAAAAACTTCACTCAAGACCAGACTTATCCATACTGCAAAGAATCCGCTCCCATGAACTCCGTGCAGAACTTAAAAACCGTCTAGACCAGGGGTCCCCAACCGCCGGTCCGTGGACCGTACCGGGCCGCGGAACAAGCCTTACCGGGCCGCTGGTTGCTGGGCGCCGCCATCTTTTTGGTAAAAAGCGCTTCTGGTGAGCTTTTCCGGGTAGAAAGCTCACCGGAGCGCTGTTTCGTCATAAAGATGGCGGCGCCAGCGCTCGTGAGCTTTTCCGGGTGAAAGCCATTTCTACCCGAAAAGCTCACCAGAGCGCCGCCATCTTTTTATGACGAACAGCGCTTCCGGTGACATCACCGGAAGCGCCTTTCGTCATAAAAGATGGCGGCGCCCAGTTGATGCCGGTACCGGGCGCGGCGCCCAGCTGATGTCGGAACCGGGCCGCGGCGTCGAAAAGGTTGGGGATCCCTGGTCTAGACAATGGAGAAAAGGGCCTATACATTGACTACAGAGCTGATTGCATCAAAAGAAAGTCACACAACCCACAACTCCACATCCAACCCCACCCCATCCAATCCAACATCACTCAAAACTAGGCATGCACACCCCTAACTACCTCTATTCCAACCACAACTGGCCTTAAATGCAAGCTACTCAATGCAAGAAGCCTTGTAAATAAAATACCTGAATTTCTCCTCTTACTAAATATGGCTAAATTTGACATTATATTGTCTGTGAAACATGGCTCAATGCATCTCTCCCTGACTCCATTACCACAGTAAGAGACTATCATGTTTACCGATCAGATCATGAAATCCGTAGAGGATGTGGTCTTGCTATCTTCTATAAAAAGTCCCTACATCTAAAAAACATCCAAGTTACCCAGGAGCTTGCTATTCCTGAGACCATCGTCTGTGAACTGTCCTCAAATATCACATTTTTGTTCTTACAATGTTACAGAGCCCCTGATTATGACATCGAGCATGCAAACAAGCTAAATACACTACTAACATGCAGCATCCTGCCCACATGCTTTTATCTTTCTTGGTAAGTTCAATCTTCCTCATATTAATTGGACCCTTAACGAATGTACAACTGAACCCACACATGCAACCTTCTACAATGCAGTAACAAATCTGGGACTAGAACAACTAGTAACCAACAACACTAGACTTAACTGCCTTGATCTCATCTTCTGCAGTAGGTTGAATTCAATTTATGGAATACAAAACCCTTTTCCAACAGTGACCACAATATGATTGACTTTTGTCTCAACATACGTCCACACAAAATTATCACAACAACAAAATCCCCAATTATAATTTCAAAAAAGGCAACTATGATCTTATAAACAACAATCTCTCATCCCTTGATTGGCAATTTCTATTCTCTGGATTCAATACTGTAGAAGACCATTACAACATACTTTTACTTGAAGTCAAAAGAGTCATCAAACTATATGTACCATTAACAACTCCCAAAACCAGAAAAAACAAATTACCCAAAACAATAAGGAAGCTTCAATCCAAAAAGAAATCACTTTGGCAGAAAAACAAATCTGGTCAGTTGCCAACTTCAAAAGCTGATAGAAAAATTTATGCCACCAGATAAAAACTGAATGCACCAATTATCACATTAAACAAGAAGAAAACCTTCTATGCTTTCTATAATTTTATAAACAACAAACTAAAAGACTTAAGGTCCATCCCACCCCTGAAAGGACCTAATGGTAAAGACTGCAACGATGACACTATTAAAGCCAATCTCTTTAACATATTCTTTGGCTCAGTATTTGTAAATAGCAATGGATCATGCCCAGTATTTCCTAGTTGAACCAGACAACTACAATGATCTAATACATATCAATTTTACAGAAGACATTGTTGAAAAAGCACTGCACAATCTAAAACCATTTCTATCTATTGGACCGGACAGAATATGTGCCTACTTCTTAAAAAAGCTACCCGCTGCTATTGCCGAACCTCTAAGCATAATCTTTGAAAAATCTTTCAGGACCAGCTTCTTGCCAAAACTATGGTCACAAGCCACGGTCATCCCCATCTTCAAAAAGAGAGACTCCAGCCTAGTTGAAAATTGCAGACCAATCTCTTTATGCTGTGTCACCTGCAAAGTCATGGAATCCATTATTAACCAATCCATCATCGTCCACTTAGAGACAAACAACCTACTCTCTAATAAACAATTTGGTTTTAGGAAAAAACTATCATGTAATCTGCAACTCTTACACTGCAAAAACATATGGACTACAAAACTCCATCAGGGAAAAGCCATAGACACAATCTACATAGACTTCTGTAAAACCTTTGATTCAGTGGTACACGACAAACTACTCCTAAAACTAAAATCTTATGGTATCTCTGGACACCTGCATAACTGGATAGAAGCATCCTGTCAAACAGACAACAAATGGTCAAAATTGGGAGTGTCCTATCAAATTCTGTACCTGTCAACAGTGGTGTCCACCGAAGTGTTTTAGGACCAACTCTTTTCATACTCTACATAAATGACCTCTGTGATCATATCAAGAGCAACTGCATTCTCTTTGCTGATGATGTAAAGCTATTCAACACCACAGACAATACTGCTACCCTTCAAAAAGACCCTGAGTATGTATCAGAATGATCAAACAAATGGCAACTTCAAATCTCAACAAATAAATGCTCTGTCCTACATATTGGCAAAAAAAATCAGAAAATAAAATACAGCTGAATAGTAAAACCTTGTTGATGATCCAAACTCTGTCAAGGATCTTGGAGTACTCATCTCAAATGACCTAAGTGCAAGAGCCCACTGTAACTACGTCGCCAAAAAGGCGTTAAGAGTTGTTAACCTAATCTTATGTAGCTTTTTCTCTGGTAATATTACACTAATAACTAGAGCATACAAAACATTTGCTAGACCAATACTCGAATACAGCTCATCAGTCTGGAACCCATATTACATATCTGATATTAACACAGTTGAGAAAGTCAAGAAATATTTCACAAGAAGAGTTCTCCACTCCTCTACTTGTTGCAGAATACCTTATACCACCAGATTCGAAATTCTAGACCTAGAAAACCTAGAACTACGCCGCCTTCAGTCTGATCTAAGTATAGTATATAAAATCATACATTGCAATGTCCTACCTGTCAATGAATACTTCAGCTTCAACCATAACAACATGAGAGCAAACAATAGATACAAACTCAAGATTAATTGCACCAAACTTGATTGTAGGAAATACGACTTCAGCAACAGAGTGGTCAATGTCTAGTATACTCTACCTGATTCTCTGGGTTTTTCCCCAAACCCCAAAAACTTTAACCTTAGACTGTCTACCATTGACCTCACTCCTTTCCTAAGAGGTCTGTAGGGGGCGTGCATAAGCGCACCAATGTGCCTACCATCCCTGTCCTATTGTTTCTTTTCTTTTCTTTTTCTTTTTCTTATTTGTATCCATGTATTCATAACTATGTTTTTACTTATACCTATTATCCTGTAAGCAATTGACAAATAAAAATAAATAAATAAAAAAATGTACAGCAGTAGTGTGCCAGCTCTGGTGGCCTAGAGGTGGAGTTCTCACCTCACAATCAGGAGGCTGTGAGTTCGATCCTAGGTAGAGGCTAATATTTGGAATAGACTCTCCTGCTCCAGCAGGGGGTTGGACTAGATGACCTCCAAGGTCCCTTCCAACTCTGTTATTCTATGATCTAAGAAGAGGATCCAGATGAAGAGTCAGTTCCCTCCCAGACATTAAGGGGGGAATCCTAGATGTCTTCTTCAAATTTTACCGGGTTCTCGGGGCAATCAATCAAGAGGAGCTAGGAATCCTTTCAATAAGCTTTGCTGTCTTGTCTGTTTTAATCTCTTTCCCTACCCCAAGAAAATGAAAATGAAATCAGTGCTTGAAAACTCTTTCATCTGAAAGCACCCTGAATTGACCACAAACCCAATTTTGACAAGTTCCATTCCCAAGAAGTTCCATTCTTTGAAGTGTGGACAGGAAGAAGGGAATTTCAGAAGGGAATTTCGCTCCCTTCAGCCAGATGGGACAGTCTGGCCAGTTGAATTAATTTTACTGGCTGGAAATTTCTCTTCTTGGCTTGTTATGGTGCTAAAATCCTTTCTGGTGTTATTATCTGGGAGGAAAACCAGATGAATCCCTTGGGGTGTCTGAATAAAAATGCCCCAGTGTCCTTGGCAACGTTGAAGGCATTTATTTTCCTCTGAATTGATTCATTTTAATATGTTTTTAGTCTAAGTTCCTGCTAAGCTACCACACTTTATAGGTGCTTTATGTTGGATACTTTAATAGATCCATATCGTACTTTTCTTCCCTACTGCTAGCATTAGCAGGTTTCTAAGCATGAACAAAATTCAATGCACTTTCCTTTCAGCTTCATTTATTTCCCTGCTTCAACAAACCCATTTCATTCATCAGCAGAGCCAAAGCAGCTTTCCTCCTCAGGGTGCTGCTTTGCCAATAGCCCTGAACTGCTATTCAAACAGAACAATTTCTAAATAAACCAAAAACTCAAATGAAAGAGGAGGCTCTCAGTTGGGGCACACCGGAGTATTATTGAAATAGTGGTGATGATTAAGCTAATCCCAGGATCATGAAGTCATGGGAAGGGGTGCCTGTGTGCCACTGATGAGTGATCTGATCACATTTGCTCCCTTTACACAGTAATTCAACATTGCTGGGAGCCCGCTAAGTGGTTTTCTGGCTGGCAGCTTAACGGACTGCAGGCCAGGTTTGCTTGCAGTTTATATCAAATGTGAAAGGACCTGACACATATACAAAGCTTAAGAAGGGCTAACCATATAATGCCCAAACTGTGAGCCAATGAGATACATGCCAAGTGAAATTGTTATTATGCACTGTGCGAAATAGATAGTAAACAATTAGAGAGTCCACTGAACTACAAGTAGAATCTACAGGTATCTGCTGAACCAGCTGTCTCTACGTGGTTCTTTAGCAATTCCTTCATCCTATGTGGTATTGAGAGCCAAGGAAATGCAATGCTTAGAATATTAGACAAAATTTACAAAGTCTGAGGTTTAAATAAATCCTAGTCACCAAGCTGATGGGGTAATCTCACCTCTTTGTTCTTAACCGTGTTCCTTCTTTCACCAGCTTGTTATAAGGTGAAGAGTTGAAGGGAATCTTGTAGGTAACCTTCAATTCAGAGAAAGCTCTGAATTCTTGTTACAATGCATTTTGGAGCTATTTTTAAATGTACTGGAATGGAGAAGTGTATCTTAACATTTAGAGAAATGAAAAATCCATCAGGTAAGTTATCTGTACATTTGTTCAGAGTGTACAAATCCACACTCATATTCAGGATAATGAGATTGATCCATCCTCTGCATTAGCAACAAATTCACACTCATATTCCAGATAATTAGCTTCAGAGGTGGTATTCATCAGGTTCTGACCAGTTCTGGAGAACTGCTAGTGGAAATTTTGAGTTGTTTGGAGAACTGGCAAATACCACCTCTGACTTGCCCTGCCCCCATCTATCCTCTGCCTCCTGAGTCCCAGCTGATCATCTGGGTCTTCTTTTGTTGCCCTGCATAGGAGAACGGAGCTGGAAAGCAGGTTCGTAGGGTGGGGAGCGAATGGGATTTTACAGTATCCTTACCCTGAAGTGGGGAAGGAATGGAGATTTTGCAGTATCCTTCCCCTGCCACACCCACAAGCCACTCCCACAGAACCATTAGTAAAAAAAAATTAATCCATCCTCTGCATTAGCAACAGGGCAGATTAAGTTTTTCCTTAAACTCGGGACCAGTTGCAGAGTACTGAATCCATCCTCTGACATGACAGTAGGCATATTCTTCTTGTGAAAGCATCCTGAATGGTTTGAAAACTGAATAATCAGTTTTCATAAGCAAAAAGCTTCCCTTAACTGAAGAAAGAAACTCTTACACCTAGCAACCAATATTCTGAAGTCTGAAATTTCTCTTACATATAGGCATCTACAGTTTTAAAAAGACTTCTCTCCTTCCATCTGTGGGGTGTGTAATTCAGGAAACAGTCCTTCCTCATTATTAATAGTATGCAGTGTCACTGATTCCTGCTTTCAGTTATTTCTAAGCAAGCAATTCAGTTGTATCTGAACCAGTGGTGGGATTCAAATTTTTTTACTACTGGTTCTGTGGGCATGGCTTGATGGACATGGCAGGGGAAGGATACTGTAAAATCTCCAGTCAGAGGTGGTATTTGCCAGTTCTCCAAACTACTCAAAATTTCCACTAGCAGTTCTCCAGAACTGGTCAGAACCTGCTGAATACCACCTCTGATCTAAACCTGGGAAGGAATTGCCCAGAAAATCAGTTAGGTTAGCAAGCAAATAGCTCTAATCATATAGTTTGTGTCTCTATATTTTGAAGATTACTATACTAAAGGTAAACAACACTCTTGGAAAAACTTGGATTATGGTGCTTGAAATTGATTTACAGTCTTGAGATTCATTGCTCAAGAACTGTATTATGTATATATCCATTTTCCAGTGAGTTTAAAGCTCAGAAGCAACCTTACACTTACTTAATTAGGAATGGGGCTTGAACTTTCTTTCTTTCTTTCTTTCTTTCTTTCTTTCTTTCTTTCTTTCTTTCTTTCTTTCTTTCTTTCTTTCTTTCTTTCTTTCTCTCTCTCTTTCTCTCTCTCCCACCCTTCTTCCCCCCCTCTTTTCCTCTCTCTTTCTCTTCCTCTCTCTCTCCTATGAGGTAGAAGACAATTCAATCATAGTAGGCCTTTATTTATTTATTAAAAACTAAGCAATTGTACTTTATTGAGTTTATTTATTAATATTAAGATTTTGTTAAATTATTATTTAACACAAGGAACAGGCAAACATATATGTTGTATATTAGAGCCTGTTTTGTTTAATTCATCATATGTATACCAGCAAAGTATACGCTACATGCAAAGACTGTTCTCATAGCTAATTATGCCTAAAATTATGCTGACTCACAGTTTTCCTATCTTTGTTCTAATTAGATTTCTTCCTGAACTACATGAAAGTTACATTTAAGAATCCCTTGTCCTCATGCTCATTAAATTATGCAATATAATAAGGGGCTTGTTGCATTGATTTTTATTGCTCCAGAGTCTTTTCTGATGGTTCTCTCAATTGATAGAAGCATTTTACATTATTTATTACAACAGTCAGGAAATAAAGTTTTCTGTACTGTTTATTTTATGCTCCTTTCTTCTGGCAGTGAAACAATCATCTCATTCTTTCTCTTTCTTTCCTTTTTTTTTAAGCCATTTGAGAATTCCACTGTTCTGAAGCAATAAAATAAGGAATAAACCCCTTTTCCGATGAATGGAAGGAATTCCCTACAGGATACTAGATATAGGAGATCTCTGCTAAGAATTTGTGGGAAACTAGATGTCTTTGAAAGAGGAGGGACACCATTGCAATGGAAATCAACAGGCAGATGGTGAATTCTGGCTAGTGGAGTCTCTCTGGAAAAAGGTGAGATTTTGAGATCACCCCTTGCACTCTGGAGAGCTACTCCTGATGTTATACTGCAAGAACTGAGGTTTTTGTATTCAGCTCATGAGATGAATGGCTAGTAGTCAAGGAATATTTTTGTGCAAAGAAACATTCCAAGGAACGCTTTGGTGAACTTTATCAGTAAAAAACAAAGGGATTAAGTTTTACCGTAATGTTTAATACATGACTGAAGATTCGTAATCTAAATATAACTAACTAAATGTCAGGGTTCCAAGTAATAGATCCATCACAAATAAAAGTTCTTTATTATATACTTGCCATCAAAAGACAAGGGCATTTCTAGAAAAAAATAATAATCCAAAAATAATTGGAGGGGATTCAGTGGATGTGTCAGAGGAGAATACAGAAAAATTCTAAGAGGTGAAACAGGAAACTGAAAAGGAAGATATTGAACTAGGTGCTGCAGGCATCAATTTTTCTAAATTTTTGGCTTGGGTATAAGATATAAATGTTTACCATGGAATATAAATGGAGCAAAGGCTCCTCAGAAGAGAAGATGTAAAAACAAAGTATACACGATAAATAAATACAAAGTAGTTAATGGGTGAAACGTTAAAGTTCAAAGCCCTCTGTTAACAATCTATTATTGTATTTACCTCATAGAAATGGCTTCTTATCATATCCCTAATCCATCTTGTTTTCAAGGGACTCTAGATGGTTTACAGCATAAAAACATTAAAATAATCAGGAATCAATATTCCTAATCCAATAAAATGACAACGCAATCAAAGTAAAATTATGATCACAAGGTGGGGAAGGGGAAATAGCTCTTAATTAATCCATTACCTCCTATGTAATCACTCCTCCTGGTATTCAGCAGGTTCTGATCAGTTCTGGAGAACCAGTAGCAGAAATTTTGAGTAGTTCAGAGAACCAACAAATACCATATCTGACTGCCCCCCCCCCCAAGTCCCAGCTGATTGGCTGTGTCTTCTATTGTTGCCCTGCACAGGAGAACAGAGCTGGAAAGCAGGTTAGTGGGGTGGGGAGGGAATGGGATTTTGCAGTAACCTTCCCCCAGGAGTGAGGAGGGAATGGAGATTTTACAGTATCCTTCCCCTGCCGTGCTCACCCAGCCATGCCCACCCAGCCATGCCCACCAAGCCACACCCACCAAGCCATGCCCATAGAACCAGTAGTTTTAAAAAGTTGAATCCCACCACTGCTTCTTATCTATCATAAATCACCAGAATCTTTATCTCTGATCAGTCCAGGATCAAATAGCTTTAGTTGATTCTTAACAGGAAAAACTTTTCCTTAAGATTCTGATTGAGAACTTCCCCAATGATTGTATCTTAAATTCCCAAGAACTATAAACCTCCATTATCGATTTATATTCCAAAAATGTCCAGTCCAAATTCACATTAAAATTCGGTAAGGGGTTACAGTAAATCTGCATTCAACCAGTCAGTTAACTTTTAAAAGAAAGATCAAGATAAAAAGAAAGAAAATTCAAAATGTGTAATTATAACCAAGGTATGCTTTAAAAAAAAAAAAAAAAAACAGCTGAAAGGAAAGATGGAGACCCAACTCTCTGATCCCTCCTACTAGGACTTATAATCTTTAAGATAGCATTTTTTATGTGCTATCGAACTGCTAGTTGGCAGAAGCCGGGACAAGCAACAGGAGCTCACTCCATTATGTGGCACTAGGTATTCGAACCGCTGAACTGGTGACCTTTCTGATCAACAAGTTCAGCATCTTAGCCACTGAGCCACCGCATCCCTTCCAATCTAGGGACAGGCTGCCCAAAACCAATTTTGGCAGCAAAATGAGCTGTTTGCAAGCAGTTCAGCATGCCATCTTGGGAAAAATCCCAAAACACATGATTTTCAAAAATAGATATAATTTGTATTTCAAATAACTTGGCTATTAAAGTTTCTAAAGTAGAAATATTACCAAAGACTTTATTATGATTATTATAATCCCAAGTTTGATTTGTTAGAAAAGATCTAATGCCCATTCTCTCCTCTCTTGTTCTCTTTTGATGCTTGAATTATTGAAGAGAGATATAAAACAAGATGAGAGGGTTGTGTAAGTACAGATTAAAAAGCAAACTTAATGGACTTTTTTTAAAAAATAACTTTATTAAGAATTAGAAATGAAAAGAATAAAAGTCAACAAAAATTACAGAAATACAAATGGAAAAATACAAGGGAAAGGGGAGCGTGAAAAAAGAGAAAGAGAAAAAAGTTGTTAAGAAATGAATATAGATAGAATCAGCAAACATCTGCATCTTAGCTACATGATTGCCTGGTTTATTGATAGAATTTCAAGTACAGGCCAGGCAGGATCAGCTCCATAGAGTATCAAAGGATTTATTTAAGCCAAGCTTTGCTACATTGAGCATTGGCATGCAAGAGAGAGCAGCTTTCTCCTGCATTCTTGAAATCTCAAAGGTTTCATCTCCTTCCCTTCTCCCAACTCCATCCATGACAAGCAGAAGAAATGAAAGAAGACTGCAACCAGGTCCCAGAAATAGGGATGCTATTTTTGTTTTTGTTTTGCTTTTTGACTTCCGTGTCTTTCTCACACATGCAGCTAATTCTGCCTAGTAAGAAAAGCATAAAAATATGTTCCTATAGAAAAAGACAGGTGATGGGATATTTCTCCACTGCATTTTGATACCTGTCCCATCCTTGATGAGCTTGTGCGAATTACAGTCAGCAGGTATGGATGGCTCAGCAGTTCTTTTCTTTCTTTCTTTTTTGTATTCAAAGACCTCTATATTAGAATTTAGAAATGAATTGATTGTGCCCTATATACACACTCCCTCTTCCTCCCTCCCTCCCTCTCTCTCTCACACACACACAAAGGGCAATTAATGAAATATATCAATAAAGGAGAATGTTTATAGCTCAGGGGTGAAATAAGGGATCCTTGGTGCTGTCTGGGCTTTCTTGTTTTCCTGCAGACATTTCATTACTCTAACTAGGTAACTACATAACATCATCAATGCTACCTTATACATGTTACCTAATTAGAGTAATGAAATGTCTTCAGGAAAACAAGCAAGCTTAGAATGCACCAAGGACTCCTAATGAAATATTCATATACAGTGTACCTATACATCATATACAAAATTAATTGTCCAATGTAAATCTGAAGTGCGTTGAGTAAGGAATGAATGGTCAGTCTGTAAAAAATTAAATTATATACACATACTTTCATGGAAAGGAAACAATGTTAAAGGTAGTCTTAATTTTTTTAAGACTGTCCTTTCATTCCTTACTCAATGCACTTCAGATGTACATTGGGCAATTAGTGAAATATACTAATTGTCTAGTGTCCTTTGATTTCATTGTCTTACATTTCCAGTCATTCAGCTAATTAGAATGGCATTCAGTTTTTAAATGTATGAAATATCTAAATATATTTATGAATACATGCAACATCCTCATCAGAGAGTTTATTTTCAAACTTCAGAATAAATAATTTATATATCTGTTATTGTAATAAACTGTGACATAATTTTCTTCAGAAATTGTGTCTTCTGTACAATTTTCATTCTAGCACTTTCATGATGCATTTAATTACATTATTTAAAAAAGAGGTCATTAATTACAGACTCGTATATTTTTTTATTCTTATAATTATTCTGGTTTACTTGTTTAACAGCACAATATTTTTGGTATCAGCTATATTTTCAAACACACGCTTTTCACTATTTTTTTAAAAAATCACACTCAGTTTGAAATTAAAGTATTAACAACTGCAAGGTGCCCTTGGAACTGGAAGATCATTGAAAATGATTGTGTTTTTCAACATGAGATAAATATCTATAGATACTATTCTGAGGTCAATGTCCAGGACACATCACGTCCAGTTTATATAGGAAAACCACATTAACAGACCTCAGTAGAATGGACTTTGGATGCAATGGAAATTTCCAATAACATTTTCATTATTTTATATTGCTTGCATAACAGCATCATGCATAATGACATCAATTACACACATGATGTGAAGCCAAATGATGTAATTTGCATAATAACTCTCCAATTTAAGGAATAATGGACATTTCTTACATTTGGTCTGTTAAATCAAAAATTTCACTGCTAATCTACTGGGTGCAGGCTTCAATCAAACATTTTTGCTGTCTGAGGTGGTACAGATGATGGCCCTCCTTTTATTTAAAGGAATGTGTGAATGTCCTTGTCAAATGAGAGGAAGAGATGCTGCCTAGGAAACAATCAAACAAAAAAAGGGAGGAGCCCTCAGTGATTTAATGATCAGAGAAAGAAATTTAAGAATGACATGCCCTAATGGAACAGATGGCTAAAAGTTTCTACTTTCAGACTTGCAAGATTCTGTTAAATGAGGACCCAGATTGTTGGGGGCAATATGCTGACTCTGTAAACTGCTTAGAGTGGGCTGTAAAAGCACTGTGAAATGGTATATAAGTCTAAGTGCTATTTCTATTAATGCAGTCTTACAATAAAGTGAAATTAGTTTATCTACTCATGCTTCCTGTCTGGCTTATTTAGAAGGGGTCTAGAACAACTTGGCCTATTGGCCATGGCTAACTCGTTCAAGGGAGAGTTCGTTGTGGGACAAGAGTTACACTAGTATAGAATAGAATAGAATTATTTAATGGCCAAGTGTGATTAGACACACAAGCAATTTGTTTTCAGTGTATAAGCTCTCAATGTACATACAACAATATTGAAGCAATGGTGGAATAGAATTATTAAAGGATGCAAAAAGAGGAACAAAATGAAATTTGAATGACGAAAACTAAAATATTTTTAAATTATTTTAAACAATTAAATTGAATTGTTGTATTGTCCCATGGGGAGTTGTCCTGTGGTGAGTTGTATCACAGCAAGTTGGCCATGGCAAGTTGGTTGCAGCAAATTGGCCACATTAAGTTGTCCCATTGGGAGGGCTGATTCTTTCCCCAAATTAAGGTACATGAAATGCAAGGTCAGTCATTTGGCAGTTGAGATACAAGTCCAAGAAGACTATCCCATTGCCCAATGATAGGTTCTCCCAGGCAGGATATTAATAGCATCCTGATAGAACTGTACTTTTTATTTCTAATCAAACTTCTCCAAAGTGTATAGTTTAGAATTTCATGAATATGTTTGAATCAACCAAGTGATTGACATACTTATAGAAAATGCACAATAATCTGAATCTCTCATGGTTGTTGTTTTTAATATTTCACAACACATCTTATTCAATTCCTGGTTTTATGGTTTAATAATACATTGCTTGTCACTGGCATCTGATAGCTTGATCTTCGTGGCAGAGAGACATATGAAATAAGTTGAAAGGAACTTTAATGTTTGCTAAAACATTTATATTGGTAAATGCATGCAGCGATATGGATTGTGTCTTTACAATTTATTTTTAATATGTTAATAGGAATTAGAGTGGGGAAAAGCACCCCAGGCCTCTCACTAACTTTTTAATTCTTATTAAAAATTAAATTTATTACTCTGTAATGTAAAATGTTAATTTCAGTGAATAATATATGCAAGATATTAGCAGTTACAGCAACAGGGCTAGTAGCTTTTTAATTGAATTCAGATTAATCTCACAGCTGTCCAAAAAAACCCACCACCCAACAAATAACAAAACCTTGAAATATATATATGTATGTGTGTGCGCGCGCACACACACACACATATACACACAAACACACACACACACAAAATTCTGGTATACCCAAACTATTGATTTGTCCCATGAATTTTTTTCTTTTAATTTGTTGTTGTTTTTTAGCATATAACAAATGCTCTTCCAAAGTTCATCTTGGCATTCCTTGATGAATAAATGCAACAATACATTTTTTCTGCAATGTGTCAAGAAAAGCTACAATTGACTTATCATCAATGAAAAATATTCATTCTACCATCATATTCCAATACAGATCTCCATCACCCATTGAGATATGCAGTATAACCAGCAATATGGTTCCCACGTATATGCACATTCATATGATATACCTGTGGAAAAAATGCCCACTTTAATAAAGGAATCATCATCCCTCCCACTTGACTGAAACTCACACCTTTTAATTAAATCTTCTCTTACCCATATGGTGTTTTTCTTCACTTTAGGAAAAATCCAGTTTCTGTTATTGGTTTCCTTCCTTCTGAATCATCAAGCTGTTTTAGTTTATCCTATCTGTCTAAAAACACTTCAAACCCAAAGGAAGAACTAGAATGTTGTTTGTCCCCTTTGGTTTGAAGGAAGAAAGCAGAGGAACGATGAAGATTAAGTCAGAAAAGACAACACAGCCCAGACGTACAAACCATAGGAGTGTTTCAAAGAGACACAAAGTGTTTCAAAGAGACTTTGCCTTAGCAAAATCATTTGCTTAAGCAATAGCACTTAGACTTATATACCACTTCCCAGTGCTTTACAGTCCTCTCTTACAGCACTTTATAGATTCAGCATCTTGCCCTCAACTATCTGGGTCAACAAGTCAAGTGTAGCTAAAAGGGCATTCTGAGAAGAAAAGCTACAGGTAGACCTCTACCTATGACCACAATTGAGCCCTGTGATGACCCGAGGTGTGGCACAAAGGCAACACAGTTAGAGAAAAAGTCTGGGTCCCTTCATTAGTGCCAACTTTGCCCCTAATGTCCCGGTTACCTTCCGGTCTAGAAAAAAACTCTCCCCCGAACCTGCAACAGCCTTTAGCTGCAGATATTGCAATTCAAACATTGTAAATTGAAAACTTTAAACTCTAAATCCAACAAGGTAAAATAAGGTAATAAATCTGGAAGGACAAGATAAGGGGTTCCAGAAGTGAAGTAACATGGCAGTAAATCAAACCAGTTGGGAGGATGTCAGGAACTCAGATAACTGCAGCCAATACAAGATAAACTCAATGTTTATTCCCAACAACTGCCCCACTCACCTGCCTCTCCTTTAAACACCAACCCCAGGTGTGCCTTCTGAAAGGAATCAGGGGCTTTTCCTTCCTCATAAGCTATGCAACCCACGTTGCTCTCTTCTCCATTCTTCCCTGCGTGCCCTAGGATGAAGAGCGGGTGGGCCTGGGTCTTCCTCTGAACTCCCTCTCCCTTGCTCAACCTCTCCCCTGCTCTGCCCAGTCTGACTTTGCCCTTCCCCAGTTTCCTCCACAGCCAAGTCACTCTCCCGCGCCCTGTCAGCTGTTCATCTTCCTCCTCAGATTCAGACTCCGATGGGGGAATGATAGAGCCCAAAGTTTCGGTTGGTAAGCAAGACAGTTGTTAAGTGGATTTGCCCCATTTTACAACTTTTCTTGCCACAGTTGTTAAGTGAATCAGTGCACTTGTTAAGTTGTAACATGGTTGTTAAGTGACTCTGGCTTACCCATTGTCTTTGCTTCTTAGAAAGTCCAAAAAGGCGATTACAGAACTCCAGGATACTTCAGCTAACCTAAACACATGCCAGTGGTTAAGCATCCAAATTTTGATCACGTGACCATGGGGGATGCTGCAATGGTTGTAAGTGTGAAAAACGGTCATAAGTCTTTTTTTCCCCCACTGCTGTTGTAATTTTGAATGATCACTAAATGAACAGCTATAAATTGAGGGCTGCCTTTGGAAGTTTTCTTGCTTCCAATCTTTTGCCTGGCATTGAGAAAAAAGCAATAAAAGGTAAAGGCATAAAATAATGTGGGTTTAAAAAAAAACTAACTAACATGACCTCCACAAAGGGATAAAAGGTTGCAAAAGATATTCCAGAAGTTTGAAGTGCCATTTGATCTATGAAGCTCTGTCTCAAGAACTGGTAGAGATGTTTAATGCAAGACTATTTTATGATCCAGAAGAGAAGTTGGTGTTAAGTTTCTTCCACATAAATATTTTATCTGCCAAATGTGAGATATGAGCAATTGAGAAAATATTAGATTGGGAAGAGTGTAAAAAGGGGCATTTAAATTGAAGGCCCTTCAGCTATCAAAAATGGACAACTGAAGAGCAATGAGAGAAAGTGGGACAACTATTCTGATTGACCAAGGCTAGAAATACTAAGCATCTTTACTTGGGAATGAGAACTACCCAACTCAATGAAATTGACCACAAGAAAGAAGAGCTATCTCTTTTCACTACAGCAGGGCTGTCAAATTCAATTTCATTGAGGACCGCTTCAGGGTTGTTTTTGACCTCGGTAGGGCCAGGGGGGCATATGACCAGGGAGTGTGACCAGCTCGACATCACTCATGTTGGGGGTGCCTGTGGTGGCCTAAGTGCCAGCGAAAATATGTTCCCAACCTCCATTTTCACCTGTGATGGCCTCCTGTAATCCTCTGCCAGCGAAAATGGGCCTCTGAGCTCCAATTTTTGCCTGCAATAGCCTCCTGCAACCCTCTGATAGTGAAAACAGAGCTTGGGAGGGCTGCCTGTGGCCCTCCCAAACTCTGTTTTTGCTGACAAAGGCACGGTGGGCCAGTCCTTCACTATTTCCAGGGCAGCCCCAGGGGCCAGATCTAAACACCCTGTGGGTCGGATCCAGCCTGTGAACCTTGAATTTGACACCCCTGCCTTAGAACCTCTTTTGATTCCCCCCCACCTTTTTTATCCCAAGCAAACGGAAAACTTCAGCCCATTCTTACACAGGGATGATGCACAAAGAACATAAAGAACATTTAGCAATTACATTACAAACCGTAATAAATACATTAGTCACTTGATTGTATGAATCCTGCTATATTATTTTTGTATATTATAAAATATTATAATATTTTGAAATAATGCAAGACTGCCTTAATCCTTAAAGAATTGTGATTTAGTAAATATTTTGCCTCTCTCAATAAATTATGGGTACCTCCAGTATATTTTAGGATCCCAAGAGTTTTATGTCAAAATGTTTAAAACCCTTGAGCATGTCTGATAACTGTTGTGCTGTTAGCCTCTTCAAGGCAGGCAAGTTCAACAAAAAAAAGCAGTAATAAAAAGTTTATTATTGTAAAGATAGAATAAAAGATAGGATGGAATAAGAGGACTTTGTAAGATGGTATTGTGAATAGAATAGAATAGAATAAAATAGAATGGAGTGGAGTGGAGTGGAGTGGAGTGGAGTGGAGTAGAGTGGAATAAAACGGAACAGTATTGAAAACTGTCAGAAATAAAGCATATCTGGAATTTGCACATAAATATATACAACTGTTATGTGTTGTGAAATGTACACATATAATTACATCCTGCCTTTCAAATAGGTAACAAACTATACAGATATATATTATTTCAAAACAAACTCATAATTAAAGTACAAAAAATGCTTCTTATGGGATAATTTGTAGTAACAGCCATCAACTCTTTTAAATGGGAGCTGTTGTCTGTTTCTTACCCTCTTGCTTCAGGATTTCTGCAAATTTCATCTTACATGAAAAATAAATTGCCCTTTAAAAATATCAGATTCTTTTTTATGCATTTCTCGGTTTTCCCCACATTTGTAGTTACTCCCACAGTGGTCTGTAAAAATTTGCATCAGCACCAATTTATCTGCATGTCATTTTGCCATGAGAAACCTTGCTCATAATAGCTCATATCAATGTCAAAATTCATAATATATTATAGCAACATTTTATAATAATTCACCGACAATAAAACACACCAGAAAAAACAGTGGAAAGTTAAATAAATACCACTTCAGTAGGTCAAAGGAAGCAAGTCCTACCCCTAAGTTCAATATTAAACAAAAACAGGGCAAAAAGAAAAGAAACAAGTCAAACTCAGCTGCTGTAGGAAAGTGTTCCTTAGGAAAGTCAAATATATTTTGGACTTAAATAGGTCTCCTTCAAAAGTCTCAAAGGTATATCTTTAAAAAGGCAACTGGACGTTCATTGTTTTTCCTTGAAGATGTTCCATTTGTCATCCAAGAAATTTCTTCAGTTCTGACAGAATGGTAAAGAATAGAAGGATTTTAAATAACTTTGGTCTGAATAGAAAATGCTAAATACGTACTTTTTTCCCTCCTGATAATAGGGAAACTTAAAGCTTGCATGGCTTATGGCATACTGTGATTATTATACTATATATTAGTGGTGGCTTACCTTTTTGGGCTTCTGTGCCCAAAATTGCATGTGCGCTTGTGTGCGCTCTCTCTCGTGTGCCAGCATCCAGAAGACAATGCACATACCCCCTGCCCCCTGCACATGCGTGCGTGATTTCCCCCACCATGCCGCTGCCCCCTTACCTGCACTGTGCCTCCCAGCTGATTTTTAGCCTGTTTGAGGCCTTTTTCGGCTGGCCAGAGGCTTGAGGGAAGCCTCTGCAGGCCGAAAAATGGGCCTGTTTCGTCACTTCTGGTATTTCCGAAAAAGGCCTGAAAATCAGCTGGGAGGCGTGTGCATGCGCAGTGAGGTAAGTTTGCCTGGGACTCACGTGCCCGCATAAATGGCTCTGTGTGCCACCTGTGGCACGCGTGCTATAGGTTCACCATGACGGCTATATATAACTTGTTGGGTCTTGAATGTGGGCTATTGGCTTTCCGATCGAGAAGTCCAGCATTTTAACCAGTGAGCCACTGCACTGCAACAAAGGAAGAAAACAGGAGAAAACAATGAAAATGAGTGAGTGAGTGAATGAATGAATGAGAATGCTAATGATTTAGTAAGCGTCTGTGCAGAAAATAATCTGCATTGAACATGTGGTTTAAGTATGCATCAGCCATGCACTTACATGGAAAAGGAATGAATCTAAACACATTTGATTTGATTGTTTATGATGAAAGATTTATGAAGTGCCTTATTTTGTATCCTGAAAGTTTGGGGGGTGGGGAATGAACATGAAAGAAAATTTAAAAAGGGAAAGAGACAACAATATCACAGGAAATGAAAATATGAGTCCTGTATTAGATTACTTTCCCTGTAAAATGAGTGGAGAGCAGTCATAAGGAAAGAGGATATGGAATCTGTGAGGACATGCTGAATTCCACCTGGACATTATGCTGATTGGAAATATGAAGAATGATACTTTGTAGAATAAAGATATGAAAAAGGCTGCAAGTGAGGAAAAAATGCATTTTAAGAATGATTGCTGTAGAACCGAGGACAAAAGGAATATATTGTATAATAGCTATTGATAGACAAGGACTTAAAAGTGAGCAAAAATGGTTAAGATTAAAAGAGGCAGAGAAAATGAGAGTGATTTTGATTTAAAAAATAATCTTTTGGCAGTGAGTGGAAATGGCAGACCCAGACATTTCCGTGAAAGGGAATGGAATTGAAAATGAAAGTGATGACATGATTTGGAGTGAATCTGAAGTGACATAATGCTGGAAGGAGTACTTTAGAAGATCTGTATGTTGAAAAGAGTGTGATTAAAAGAACTACTGTAAAAGTTTGTCTCCAAGAACAACAATAAAAAAAAGATGAAAAGGAAATAACAAGGGCTGTAAGAATGTTGAAAAATGGTAATTTTATTCAATAAAGGACAAACACTGGAGAAATGTTGAAATGTGGATGTGACTTGCTTATGGAGTGAATGTATGACTTATTTATTATTATTTTATTCATTAAACATGAAACTCAGTCAACTGAATATTTTAAAAATGTATCACAAATATCCTTGACTCTTGTTGATGTTTGATATGGGTTGCTGCCAGCATCCTAGGTATCAACCAAGTATCTTCTTAAAATGTATGATGTTTCGAGTAGCGCAATTTTTGTAGTTCCACTGGTGTTATAGCAGGAAGCTACAATTTCTTGATGTATTTTGTAAAATTCTTGGACATGGTACCAAAGTTCAAAGTTGAGCTTGTTGATCAGAAAGGTCAGAAGTTCAGCAGTTCGAATCCCTAGCACTGCGTAACAGAGTGAGCTCTCATTACTTGTCCCAGCTTCTGCCAACCTAACAGTTCTAAAGCATGTAAAAATGCAAGTAGAAAAATAGGGACCACTTTGGTGGGAAGGTAACAGCGTTCCATGCGCCTTCGGTGTTTAGTCATGCCGGCCACATGACCACAGAGACATCTTCGGACAGCACTGGCTCTTCAGCTTGTAACGGAGATGAGCACCGCCCCCTAGAGCCAGAAACAACTAGCGTGTTTTACTTAATGACAGCTTCACTTTATAACAGAGTTGCCTCTCCCAATTGTAGTTGCTAAACAAGAACTACCTATAGAAGCTTTCCTGTACTTTTTTCCCCAGTGTTTACATGACCTTTCAAAGTGTTGAGTTTCAAGTTCATTTGAAATATAAAAGTCAGCTTAGAATGTCAGGTGGGATAGATTTTTTTCTTCTGATGAGACATTACAAAAGGTAATGTCTTTATTAGTGTTGTGGGAAGATAAAGAAAGAACAGATATATTAGCAGCATACAAGATTTTCAACCGTAATAAAATGTTAAGTGGTAGAAAAGAACCACTGAAGGTCTGCAGTTCGACAGATTAATTCTCTCCAGGTAATTTCACTTTACAAGTATTACAAAACTATATTTTATTGGAGTATAATATCTCCTTGTTCTTTAAAAGGACATAATATGACTGATCCTAAACCTCAAGCATTTCAGATTTTCAAATCCAGTATAATATATAATCCTACCTACAAAAATGTACTCAAAATTAAAGATTATCATTAAGGAAGAACACACACACACACACACACACACACACACACACACACACACACACACATATCAGAGGTGGTATTCAGCAGGTTCTGACCAATTCTGGAGTACCAGTAGTGGAAATTTTGAGTAGTTCGGAGAACTGACAAATACGCCCTCTGACTGGCCCCGTCCCCATCTATTCTCTGCTTCCCGAGTCCCAGCTGATCGGCTGAGTCTTCTTTGGTTGCCCTGCACAGGAGAACGGAGCTGGAAAGCAGGTTAGTGGGGTGGGAAGGAAATGGGATTTTGCAGTATCCTTGCCCTGAAGTGGGGTGGGAATGGAGATTTTACAGTATTCTTCCCCTGCCACACCCACCAAGCCACGCCCACAGAACCGGTAGTAAAAAAGTTTGAATCCCAACACACACACACACACACACACACACACACACACATCTATCTATCTATCTATCTATCTATCTATCTATCTATCTATCTATCTATCTATCTATCTATCTATCATAATGGCCCTGTACAGTATATGTACAGAATCATTATATCTTAAATAATCATGCTAAGGGCTACAAGGTGATATGGGGTAGTTACACAAGTTCAACCTTACCTTCTGGAAATTGTTTCAATCTATTCAAGCATACATGGAATATAAAAAGCTCCCCTCGGAAAGAGGAAAGGAAGAGTGAGAGCATTACTGGTTCAAAAATGAATGGCATTCTAGATTCAGCAATGCTGAATCTATCCACAATATTGGAGGACATAAGTTAAGGAAGATTGTGGATAGTAGTGGTTCAAATTTTATGTAAAAGGATTCCTCCAACTAACAGTTACATTAAATATTGTTTAAGGCAATAAATGAATGATAATCTGATTTTGAGAAAATGGTTTGTCTGACTTATCACTTTAACTTTAAATTATTTGGCTCATTGAATAATTGTTCTATAATTTCCAATATTTTAGGACAGAAAACCAAAAATAACCAAGATAATTCTTTAAAGAAAGATAACACAATAAAGCAGATCAGATCAGTCTCTCTGTTCTAAAAAACTAGAATGTCTCTCTCTGTATGTTTATATGTATATGTGTGTATATGTAAGCATGTGTGTGTGTGTGTATACACTCAGAGAGACAAGCAATTTTTGTTTGGTTCAGATAATAAAAGTACTGCTTTGAAGTTAAACTTGTGCATAAACAACTTTAATTTAATCAAACTATTGGTCTATCCATACTTACTAGCACTGTGAGGTATTCTTCAAACCTTTTAGTTGGCATTCTCACTTATAGGATTATTCTTCATTTTCTTCTGTAAAACCTATAAAGAAGCTATAAAGAAATCAGTGGAAAATGGGTTATTTCTTCCCCCTGAACAAAACCTAACATATTTTTCACAAAATATGTTTCACATTCAACTATTGAATGTTAAAGATTGAAGAGTCTCTCCAACCTAAGCCACTATCATAATTACTACAGCCCTACAGGATCAAATTAAAAACCTGTCTAGTTTAAGATTTTGCTACCCACCAGTAGGTCATCAGCCAGTGGGATCTGACAGTATTAACCCATTCTCACTAGTCGCAGATTTTTCTTAATCCGAGGCATGTTTTTTTGATCTTGAATGCAGCATATAACTATCATGACCAAGGACTGACTGTTGATACTTTTGCCTTCCATGAAATTCAGTCTCGAATCGTCTATATTATGCCTGTTTGTCATATTTTTTCTGACAGCTAAATATGAAGTTTATTCTGTCTAATAAAACATGGAACATAGACTAACATAGTTGGAAAGGACCTTGTAATCTTCTAGTCCAACACCCTGCTCAAACAGGAGACCCTATATCACAGTGGTGGCTAACCTTTTTGGGCTCCTGTGCCAAAAATTGTGTGCGCTCACGTGCCAGCCACCCAGAAGACAATGTGCACGCTCCCCCATGCCACCCCCTTACCTGCACTGTGCCTCACAGCTGATTTGGGGCTGGTTTGAGGCCTTTTTTGGCCTCCCAGAGGCTTGAAAAAAGCCTCTGCAGGCTTTGCAGGAGAAATAATAGGCCCATTTTGTCACTTCCTCTAATACCAGAAGTGACGAAACGGGCCTATTATTTGGCCTACAAAGCCTGCAGAGGCTTTTTTCAAACCTCTGGGAGACTGCAAAAAGCCTCAAACTCGCCGAAAATCAGCTGTGAGGCACACACATGTGCAGTGAGATAAGTTTGCCTGTGGCTCATGTCCTGGCACAAATGGCTCTGTGTGCCACCTGTGGCACGTGTGCCATAGGTTTGCCATCATGGCTGTATCATTTGAGACAAAGAACTGCCCTGTTTCTTTTTGAAAGACTCCATTGATGGACTATCCACAACTTCTGTAGGCAAGCCATTCCACTGGTTGATTAGGAAATTTCCCCTTAGTTGCTTCTCTCCTTGGTTAGTTTCCATCCATGGTTTCTTGTCTTACCTTTTGGTGTTTTGGAAAATAGATTGATCCCCTCATCTTTATAGGAGCCTTTCAAATATTGGAACTCGTCTATTGTGTCCACCCTACTCCTTCTTTTCACTAGACTAGACATACCCGATTCCTGCAATCGTTCTTCATATGTCATTAATGATATATTTATCCAAATTTTCCACTCCACAGATAATGTTGGATGGTAATATTTGTGAAAGACAAAAATAAATTAATAAATCAATATGTATATGTATGGGCATGTACACATACAGATGAGATAGAAAAAGTGAAGGCCAGCTATTGATTGTATTGATTAGGAAGCTTTGATACTTATTAACTGTGTAAACTCTGCATGAATTAACTGTGCCCACAAGTCAAAATGATTATTTATAAATAACACTCTAATTGAACTCCACTAGAATTAGTTGTTGGCTCAGAATACAGAGTATTATTTAGGACCCTAATGAATAAATAACTCTAACGTTACTTGGTTTATAATTAAGAATCTAATTTTCCTGCAGGATCCTCTCAGAGTAGAACAATATTTCAACTTCCTGAGTTCTGTGAATATATTTAAATGAAAGATATATGGTCAATATATTATTTAGACCAAGAAAGATAGGAGGGCACAATCTTCCTTACTTCCTTTTCTTGTTACTAATCTTCTTCATACCAGAAAATAATGTGGCATGGGTGACAGTTTTCCAGTGGTTGGAAATGTCTATGCAAGGTAAAAATAATGATTTTTCCAGATGAATGCCTAACCTGATAAAATTCATAAGTTACCTACAACATACTTCTCAACAGTGTGAGCTGAAAATTGACTGCAGAATTCTGCCTTTTTGTATGTTTCTTCATAAAGAATCAATCTGGTGCTGCATTTGCTGTATTTTTTTGCTGTCAGTTTTTTCAGTTACTTACATAGGAAGAGTAGTTTAAAAATTCTAGAATATTATAAAACACTTGAAATTAATCAAAATAGTAAATAAAGGCCAAAGTATGACATGAATGTTGACATATAGACATGCACCCTGCAATTGTTAAGAAAGCTAAGAGAAATTTCTTAGGATCAAACAGCGGTGGGATTCAAAAAAAATTACCACCAGTTCTGTGGGCATGGTGTGGCTTGGTGGGCGTGATGTGGCTTGGTGGGTGTGGATTGGTAGATGTGGCAGGGGAAGGATGCTATAAAATCTCCATTCCCTCCATTCCTGGGGGAAGGTTACTGCAAAATCCCATTCCCTCCCCACCCCACTAACCTGCTTTCCAGCTCCATTCTCTTGTACAGGGCAACCAAAGAAGACCCAGTAGATCAGCAGGGACCCGGGAGGCAGAGAATAGATGGGGGCGGGGCCATTCAGAGGTGGCATTTGCCGGTTCTCCAAACTACTCAAAATTTCTACTACCGGTTCTCCAGAACTGGTCAGAACCTGCTGAATGGGCTCAAAGGTGATATTCATGGAACATGAAATGTAAAAGTACTTAGGTGCCTTCAAGCTATTTCATGGATTGTTTAAAAAAATTAAAAACTGTCAGAATATTCATGAACAGGAAGAGGCATAGTAATAATGTCAGCCAATGAATAGGCATAGCAACTAAGTCAGCCAATGAGGACTGTTTGGAAACTGAAACTGGAAGGAGCGTAGGCATGTCTCTATAGTAAGCTCTGAAGCTCTGAGTCTTGTCTGCAACTCTGAATCAAAACTGAAGCTGTTCTCTCCTCTGCATGTGTTTTTGCCTGTAACTCTACCACATTGGAAGAACCTACAATGGTATTGTACATTTTACTCATATATTATTATGTTTATAAAGACGTTAATGAATCCTGCTGAATCAGTCATCTGTGTGTGCTTTCTGGATTTGATTTCTGCTGCAAAATCTAACAAAAAGATAGTAGACACAAGCAGATAATAATACAAAGGAATCTGATGGACTGAAATGTATTAATTTAATACAATCTAACCGCTGGCAAACTCCAGAATGCTGCTGATGGCTTACATTTTGAAAAGTAAGATAATTAACAGGTAAAAAGAAAGCTCTTAAGTATCCAGAGGACAAGCTCTATAAAGCTCTCATCTTTTAGGCATGCAGTTATCACTCTACCCCTTTGGTCACCTAGGAAAATAATAACATTTTCAATGAATTTTTAAATGTCATCAGGATGAAGTTCATATAGATCCCAGGGGGACACTGTTCCAGAAGAGCAGAAACTGCATAAGAGAAGGTACGCCTTCTGGGTTTCAATACATGACATTTTTAAGGGACCCAAATCAATTCCATTTATAATGCCTTGGTTGCCATCATGTAAAAAAGATGTTGAGACTCTAAGAAAGAGTGCAGAGAAGAGCAACAAAGATTATTAGGGGACTGGAGGCTAAAACATATGAAGAACAGTTGCTGGAATTGGGTATGTCTAGTTTAATGAAAAGAAGGACTAGGGGAGACATGATAGCAGTGTTCCAATATCTTGGGGTTGCCACAAAGAAGAGGGAGTCAAGCTATTCTCCAAAGCACCTGAAGGCAGGACAAGAAGCAACGGGTAGAAACTAATCCAAGGAGAGAAGCAACCTAAAACTAAGGAGAATTTTCCTGACAGTATGATCACTTAATCACTGGAACAACTTGCCTCCAGAAATTGTGAATGCTCCAACACTGGAAGATTTTAAGAAGAGATTGGACAACCATTTGTCTGAAATGGTGTAGTTTTTCCTGCCTGAGCAGTGGGCTGGACTAGAAAACCTCCAAGGTCCCTTCTAACTCTGTTATTCTGTCCTGTCTGACCTTACTAGACATGAAAAACAGTTAGAAGTAGGTGTCCTCTCAGATAGGCCGGGCCTATACCATGAAGGACTTGATAATTGGCACTTTTTTAAAAAAATATTTTTTTATTAAACAATTTTTCTTATATACAACATCATTTCCATTCATTACAATGCTTTTGTGGTGATATGCATACTTTTACATAAATCTTAACTATCTGTACAGTATACATATATTATATGTAGAAATAACACACACAAACACACACACACACACACACACACACACACACACATATATATATATATATATATATATATATATATATATATATATATATATATATATATATATATATATATATATATATATTACAAGTTACACCTGAGAAGTATAGGGCAAAAGGGACTCCATTTTGTTTAAGATGTAACCATTTTTACAATGATTACTGGTTATATAACTGTATCTAACAAATATGTATTGTTTTGTAACATGTTATGTTCTAAAGTAAATGTCAGGTTTTTGGCTGGAACATGGGGGTTTGTATTTTGGCTTGAGGATTAATGTAAGAGATGCTAGGGTCATTCTGACCTGAACGGAACTCCTTAATTATCCATTGTGTTCAGAAGAACATAACAGGAAGATACCATGAGAACAAGGGTAGTGTCCAAAGAAAGGGAAACAGGTGGTACACTATGGATGTGGCATAGGGAATTATGTAGTTGGATAGATTGTGAACCCAGGAAAGGGGCAGAGACTGTATATTTGAACCTGTATATATTCCCAGGGGTGGGATTCTACCAGTTCAGATGAGTTCTATAGAACCGGTTGTTACGATTCTGCACAGTTCGGAGAACCGGCAAATCACACCACTGGCTGGCCCCTTCCCTCCCCATCCACCCCACCCAGGAGGCTTCCCTGAGGCCCAGTCAGGGGTGGTATTCAGGGGGATGGGGGAGGGAGAAGTGGCCTGAGAGCAGAGCAGAACCTTCCTTAGGATTGAAGCTTCTATTTTTCAGTGCAGACTCAGGCAGCAGATTGCAGAAAGATAGATCTGGGAGTGAAGCTGTGATTCTGCAAGCAGCTCAATCTGCCTGCCTGCTTTGCTTGATTTTGGGTAAAAGTTGCTCTTTTTTAAAAAAATAAAAAATTCAATCTTTACATATATATTTACAATATCTACATACAAGCCATGCCCAGCCAGTATTGTTCACCATCTCTAGATGTGTTTTGTCATTTTTCTCATAAATAACATAAATCTTTTACATAAATCTTAACTATCCATGCACTTGTCTATAATGCTTAATCTATCTTTGTCCACTATAACTTTTACCTTATTATCTTATTGCCGTCTTCTCTATTCAACTCTGTATCTATTATTTAGCCAATCATACTGGATATTCCTCATCAAATAATAATCTGTTTCCTCTCTTTCCTTTATCTTCATGGTCAACGTATCCATCTTGGCACACTCTAGTATTTTTCTTATCACATTTTCCTCTGGTGGCATATTAACATTTTTCCAATTCTGTGTGTAAGTTATTCTTTGCTGCTGTTGATAAATGTAGCATTAGATACTCTGTTTTCTTATCACACTTTCCCATTATTATACCTGATAGAAATGTCTCCAGTCTTAATTCAATTTGCTGATTAATTATTTCTTCTATCCATTTTTTTGTCCTTATCCAATATTTTCTCGGTATGGGGCATGTCCATCATGCAAGTAATATGTTCCTTGCTTTTGTTTGCATTTCCAACACTCAGATGATCTGTTTGGGAACATTTTTGCTAATCTAGCTGGTGGTAGGTGCCATCTGTAGAACATTTTGTACAAGTTTTCTCTATATGATGCAGACATTGTCAATTTATAATTCTTTCCCCACATTTTTCCCATTTCTTCAATTCTATTCTGTAGCCAAAAATTTTCACCCAAACAATTATTGTTTCTTTAACCCTCTCCTCTTCTTATATTCCAACAAATAATTATATAATTTTTTAATCAATTTCTCCTCTGAATCTTCTAATTTTACCTAATTGTGATAGTTCTCTATGTATCCCATGTGTTTCTGTATCTTTCTTTAATCTTGCTTGTATTTGCATATACGTCCACCACTTTACCTTGATTCCTTGCTCTTTTAATTCTTGTTTCATTTTTAATATCCCTTGCTCATCTAAGATGTCCTTATACCTTACTATCTTATCAAGATTTAACACATTTGGGTATATTGGTGCTTCCATGGTCAATAACCAGATCGGAATTTTTTCATAATGATTTCTTTTAATCTTTTCCCAAATTAATAGCAATGCATTTCTTATTTGGTGACTTTGGAAATAACTATGCATCTTGTTTTTCCCATCCTATAAAAATGTGTACCACCCTAATTGTAAGTCATGTCCTTCAATTATCAATATTCTTTTATTTTTCAACATTACCCAATCTTTGATCCATGTCAGAGCTGCTGCTGTATAATATAGTTCCCAATCTGGCAGAGCAAAACCTCCTCTCTTTCTGCTGTCCTGTAACAATTTTAACTTTATTCATAGTTTTTTCCCCAGCCAAATAAACTTTGATATTAATTTGTTTAAATCTTCAAAAAAAATTCTTTCCTACCTTTATCAATGTCACTTGGAACAGAAACAGAATTTTTGGCAATATGTTCATTTTTAATATGGCTATTAGTCTTATAAGCGAGAGTTGTGATTTCTTCCAGATAATTGGCACTTTTAATTGTACCCAGAAGTGCTATAACCAGTGCAGCTTATAGAACAGTGGTAGCTCATTGGCAAAGTGTGACATGCCCAACACAGCTATAACTTCTGAATTGTCTTCAAGGGCAGTCCCATGTATAGTACATAAAGCACATTGCAGTAGTCTATTTGTGAGTAGACTAGTGAATATCTGAAGGATCCAGGAAATTGAAAAATAATGCACTACATGAATCTGTGCAAGGTTTTCTCCGTCACAGCTGTCACCTACTCTTTCAGCAGGAGCTGTGAGTTTGATTCCATCCCAACAGCGATTTTTTTTCTTCAGAAAGGAAGTTTTCCAGCCCTGCTTATTTGGTGAAGCCAGATGATTACATTTTCCTTCTCACTGTTATCAGACTAAAAAGTCCCACTGAAATCACAGAGCTAGAAGCTGGTTTAATTGGTATGAATGATCTATAGTAAGTATAGGTGTGATATGTGTCTATTTTAATGAATGTTAACACATTAAAATGCAGCCTTATTGACCTAAATAATTCTCTGCATTGTATTTTAGCTCAAGCAAACAGCAGCAGAGAAAGGAAGACATCTGCAGCCCTCTTCTTTCCCCACCCCCATCCCAAAAAAAGAAGCCATCTCCAGCTACATAAATCATCCAGTTTAACATCTTTGCATAAATTCTTTCAGGCCATCCTATTTATTATAACTCAAGGCTACTGTTTCAAAAACATCAGCAGCAGGTTTGAGGGGTTTCTTCCCTTATTTCTTTTGCTTTTGTAACTAATTCAACAGAGTGTTGAGTTGGACTCAGGCACATAGTAGCTTTCCCATCTGGCCAATTAAGTCCAGTATTTACATTTACACCAGTCAGGGCTGTGCTCCCAAGACCAGACCAGCAATCCCCTCCAGGCTTCATTACACATCTGAAAAACAAAAAGAAAGAAAACTGCCTTCTGCTAGGTCACATATTACTAAGCTGACTGATTCCTTGTGAGTCATATGTACCTGTAAGAAAATTGAAAGTGATGGCACTGTAGAATCTGTTTATCTGCTTAAGCAGAAGTATTTGCCCTTTTTCCATGCCAGAACTCAGTGCTAGATTGTTTAGATTTTCCATTTTCTCCTTCCTTCCTTCCTTCCTTCCTTCCTTCCTTCCTTCCTTCCTTCCTTCCTTCCTTCCTTCCTTCCTTCCTTTCTTTCTTTCTTTCTTTCTTTCTTTCTTTCTTTCTTTCTTTCTTTCTTTCTTTCTTTCTTTCTTTTTCTTTCTTCTCTCTCTCTCTCTCTCTTTTCTCCCTCTTTCTCTCTGCTCTCTGCTCTCTCTGATTTACTTTTAACAAGATTCTATACTTGTTTAAATCCAGGTTATTGGCCTGTGATTATTTTTTTTCCAGGAGAAAGAAGACTTTTGTTTTCAGCAAATCTGAACTTGATCTGAAATAGAGATGTAGCACCTTCTCTATTCCACCACTGCAAATGCAGCATAACTCTATTTGGTCATGCCTAGTACATATGAAACCCTATGCTGTTTTCCCCTCAATTTCCTTGCTATCCCTTTGGTGTTCAAGGCACATTTGTTTTCTTTCAAATGATGAGTCCTCCCCTTTAAGAGCCATGGTGGCCTAGTGGTTAGAAAGTAGTATTGCAGGCTACTTCTGCAGATTGCTGGCTGCCAGTAGTTTGGCAGTTCGATCCTGACTGGCTCAAGGTTGTCTCAGCCTTCCATCTTCCTGAAGTCGGTAAAATGAGGACCCAGATTGTTGGGGAAAATATGCTGACATTGTAAATTACTTAGAGAGGGCTATAAAGCACTGTGAAGTGATATATAAGTATATTGCTATTAAGAGACAAATGAGAAATAAGAGTTGGAGGGTGCTTGTCATTATGCTCAAAAAATTCAAGAGTTTTATTCTGTGGAAGATACAGCACTAAGAACAAGGGACATTCAGCAGGGGGTCTAGTGAAGTTTCCAAGAGAATGGACAGAATTCAAATGGGTTTAACCATGAATCAATTTCATTTTGAATTAATAGGCAAATTGAATATGGCATTTTCTATCATCACATTTTGAGTTGCAGTTCTCTAGTCAGAACCTGTTACAAAAACAGAAAAAGTGCATGTACATACAGTATATTGGTAAATTAATGTACATTGAAAAAAACATCATATTAGACACACTCATCAAACATATTTGGAGATATAATTTGCAGACTTTGACATGATGGTTTTCCTTAAAAACATTGGTGATGCATAATGAAAAGAGCTAATACTGAAAAATGAAAGAATGAAAGAAACACAAATTGAGAGATTCACCTATCTACACTGAAAGTTGTGTCAAGATATAAATCAGTGCAGTCCCTAACGTTCCCCTGCTACTCATCCATGCATAGACCCATACCACCTGGAAGCTAATTTAAAGGTAGTTTAAACACTGAAAGATGTAATACTGGAAAGATAACTGAAACAGGATCCTATTGATTGAATTTTGTTATTCTAACATTTTGTTATTCTGTTGTGTATTTCTGAGATTGCCCCCACTCCAGCATAATTGTTATTTCATTCTTCCTCGTGTCATTATATCACTAGAGACAGAGTGCATGTAAGTTTACTGAATAAGAGTTAGTATATTATCTTCACAACAATATAAATAGCACTTAGACATATACCACTCCACAGTGCTTTACAGCCCTCTCCAAATGGTTTCCAGCAAGGATATCAAACTGGCAGCTTGCAGGCCAGAGGCATCACGTGCACCCCGGCTCCACAAAGGCAAAAAATTTTGTGATACATCACAATATGTCATGTGACACAATTGAGTTTGACACCCATGATTTACTTAGTAAGCATATTGCCTCCACAAAATGAGTCCTCGTTTTGTCAACCTTCAAAGAGGATGGAAGGCTGAGTCAACCTTGAACCGGTCAGTATCAAATTCTTGGCAGTGGACAAAATTAGCCTGCAATACTGCATTCTAACCATTATGCCACCATGGCTCCTAGTTCACCATAGCTGATGAACAGCAAGTCTTTCACTTGACAGAGTTCCGAGTGATACATCCGCCAAAAACAGAACCCAGAGGCAGATAGATTCCTCAAAGAACATGTTTATTGGATACATAACATTGGCACAGCTAGTTAAAACTAACTCTAAAAGGTCCCATGGTTTTTCCCTAATTAAAAAAGGAAATATCATCCTCCCCAGATGTCACCAGTAACATTGTCCAGTGAAAGTAGCTGGCAGGCTATTTGGTCGCTCCTCTCCTCCTTCAATGGCAACCTGTTGAGATGACCTTGGCTCCCACAAGAAAACTTTTTGTTTTGACTGTTAGCCATCCTATTTCCCCCTCCCTTCCCCTTCTAGGAGTTCATGGCAACTATGAGGCAGCAGAAAATGGCTTCAGCCAGATTCACTTCAGAGTTGACATCACTAAGAAGTAGTCATAACTTTTGATTTATGCCCTAGAAGGTGCATAGGAACCTGTAACCAGCTTGAAATGAAACATCACAGTACGGTCAGTAGCAGGGGTGGGATTCAAATTTTTTAACAACTGATTCTGTAGGCGTGGCTTCGGTAGTAGGTGTAGATTGGTGGTCTTGTGACTGGATGGACATGTCTTGGTGGTCATGTTATTGGCTGGGTGTGGCCAACTCAATATCACTCACATCGAGGCACACATCTCCTCGCCTGGCCTCTCATGACTGTGGGGATGCTGCAACAGTCGTAAGTGTGAAAAACGGTCATAAGTCACTTTTTTCAGTGCCATTGTAACTTTGAATGGTCACTCCACACAAGCAAAGTACCAATAAAGGAGGGGGAAAAAACTCTAGAGATGTTCCTGAGACAGGAAGTCTAGTCCTGCCAAGAATATAATAAGGGTTAACGGAGAGGCTGTTTCTGTAAGCAACACCAGAATGTTTCCTTCCTGCCTTCCTTACAGGATTAGGCCAGTAATTTCTTTTAACAACCTATTCTCTGAACTGCTTAGAATGTTAACAACCGGTTCTAGCGAATAGGTGCGAACTGGTAGAATCCCACCCCTGGTCAGTACCCAAACTTTGTTTTAAAGAATATTCAGCTATTGCAGCAAAGTAACATCTGCAGGGTCAACAGGATGCTGGCATATTTAATTGGCTTTTTATAATCTAGCACACTGAGGAGTAAAACTGAAGAAAAACAGCTAGACAGATCCCTATCGTCAAATTGCTAGTGTTTGTTATATAACATTTATCCATGTACAGCCCTTTTATTTTCTTTAAGCATTTGATTAAAATGAAGTTCAAGAAAGTTTTCAAAGGACATCAGCTAATTGGAACTATAAGCTGCCCTTGTGGTATTGCCTTCTGACTTCAATGAGATGCTATTATTCCTGGGTGGGTTTTTGTGTCTCTCTCTGTGTGTGTTTTAAATGGACAGCCTGTGTTTAGTTATAACAGGTGTACAGACTAAGGACTTGGTTATTAAAACAGAATTGGAATACATATATAAATAGATCAGGGATGTCAAAACATCTGTGCAAATATGGAAATGTAGAACATGCTTCATGATCTAGTGATACATTTTCTGTTACTTTGGCATCATTGGGCCTTATCCATAGATTACTTATGAAGTCATCAGACAATGATTATGGATTTATAAGCAAGCAAGAAATGTTAACAGGACTTGCAGAATGAAGAATATAGTTAATAGAAGATGAGATTTCTCAAGAGTTATGCAATGTTTAAGTGGCAAATAAAAATACAAAAATGGAAGTTGTTTATTTAATTTCTATAGCTGCCAATCTCAGTCAATGACTATTAACTGTTGTTGTCCAATACTATTTATAAAATACTATGAGAACTACCTAACAATCAGCACCAAGAAAGGAGCACAATAGCTTGTGTGTTAGGACACTGTGTTGGAATTTAGCAAGCCTACATTCTAGACCCGAGAGATGCTAAAGGTGGGGTGAGCTCCCATCCTTCACTCCAGCTCCAGATGGGGACATGAAAGGAGCCCCCAACTAGGTGTCCCCCAGGCAATGGGGGCTAATCCTTTCAACCCGGAAGTTCCTCAGTGCTTCTGACATGAGGGTGATGCAAACATTAAACAACACCAGTACAAACTGTAATGATGAAAAAATTATGAGGCAAAATTTATTCCTAGTCTAGAAACTACATTATCTACTTTGGCTATTCATTTTACGCACATATAATCTTTAGTTTATATTAGTAGTATGAATGTGATACATATTCAGAATCATTGTTAGATGCTTGTAACTTCCACAACCAGCACTTAAGTATGATTATGTCACCATAGGTATAATTTATATGTGTAATTATTTCAAACCAAAACACCTCAAACACAGTATGTGAGCACTGACCTCTTTCCAGGGGAGTCAATGCACACATAAAGCTGCCTGTAATGAAGAAGTAAATTCCCATGGACCGCACTCAGGGGTGGGATTCAATTTTTTTAACAAGCAGTTATGTGGGTGTGGTTAGGTGGGCATTGCTAGGTGGGCATGGCCGTGCAACTGGGTGGGTGTGGCTTTTTCTTTTTTTGCAGCAGCACCCCACACACTCCATTTTTGGGCCTCCTGGGCCTCAGGGAAGCCTCCTGGGGGGCATTTTTGCTCCCAAGAAGCTTTCCTGAGACCCAGGAAGGCAAAAAATGGAGTGGGGGTGAGGGGCGCAAAGCACCCCCCCCCGCACGTGCCCTTTTTTGCCTCCTGGGCTTCAGGGAAGCCTCCTGGGCAAAGCAGTAAGACACCGAGGGGGATCCCAGAACAGCTGATCATCAGAACAGCTGATCGTCGGGAGGAAAAAGGAGTGACTGGGTGGGGGACAATGCAGTGAGTGATGTCAGGCATGCACGTGATGTCACGCATGTGCCACAAGGACTGACTGGGCAGGGAGGAGAGGTGCGGGCAGAGAGAGGTGGGGCCAGGGGCACAATTTGCCAGTTTTTCAAACTGCGCAGAATCATAACAACCGGTTCTATAGAACCGGTCAAAACTGGTAGAATCCCACCCCTGACTGCACTTCCCTTCTGAATAGTAGAAGAACCATCAAGAATTTCCATACCAGTCTTAGTCGTAAATGATGAATGCAGGGGTGATGAATGAGGCCAGGCAAATGCTATCTGAGAAGGTTGTCAGATTGCAAAGACAGAATGCAAGTAAGATAGAACGGAGAGTGGATAAGCAATCATATGAAGAAAGAATAGGGCAAAGTTGAACCTGTAGCTCATTTTGGACAACCACACTTGTTTGTTTTTTCATAATAGCTAGCCCTGAGTTCATCAAACTATGTCTTAGCCTTAGAATCCCAATCAATTATATTTTTGTAAAAAAAAAAATTTATGCAAAATACTTTAGTCAAACTCAGCTATAATACTGCTATTTAAAAACAACAACTTTACTTTTCTATTTATGTCTCTAAAATAAAGCTAGGAATGACTTTTTGCTGTTATTTACAATAATCAATAACCAGACGGATCTAGCAGGATTAACACAAATGGATAACCACAAGAAAAAAAACTTTAAACAAGACAAGCTATTGAAATCAGTCAATGAATTCTTCACTCCCCAACCCAGAATTAAGGAGAAATTTCCTGACCGTTAAAACCATTAATCAATGGAACAACTTGCCTCCAGAAGTTGTGAATGCTCCAACATTGGAAGTTTTCAAAGAAGAGATTGGATAACCATTTGTGTGAAATGTTACAGTTTTTCCTGCCTTCCAACACTCTTATTCTGTATTCAATCTTGGGAAGATTTCTCCGAAACTGCAGTCTCTTTCTCTTTCTTTCTTTCTTTCTTTCTTTCTTTCTTTCTTTCTTTCTTTCTTTCTTTCTTTCTTTCTTTCTTTCTTTCTTTCTTTCTTTCTTTCTTTCTTTCTTTCTTTCTTTTTTCTTTCCTTTCTCTCTCTCTTTCTCTCTCTCTCTCTCTTTCTCCCTCTCTCACTCTCTCTCTCTCTCACATACACACTCACTCACTCACATAGACATTTTAATCCCCAAGTTTACACATACAATTCAGCCACCTTAGCTGCCTCTTATTCTTGGTTTTACATGACTTCTCTTATATCCACTCAGTGGTCCCACTCCAAATCCCCACAACAGGTTTTGGCTCATTCAGGCCTGATCCATCAAACAATGAGGGCTCCTCATCCTCTTGATCTTAGACTTCCTTTGCTGCTCCTTTCCTTTAGATCAGGGGTGTCAAACTCACGTCATCAGGGTAGTGTCACCTGACATATCAGGATTTTTTTTTCTCCTTCACTAAACTGGGAATGGATGTGGCCAACATGTGACACCAGGAGTTTGACAGCCCTGCCTTAGATTATTTCTTTACACTACACCCTTTATACATTTTCCATTTTTTAAAAAGTTTCGTTCCTTCCTCTCAACTCTTCAGAGCTGCCTAACTACTGTGTTTGGGAGGCACCCAATTCATTGCAGGCTATATTCTTCTACAAACCTCTTAAAGTTTGCATCAACTTTCAGCAAGTAAGAAGACCTGGACCACCAGGTTCTGTAGCATCCCAAATTATTCCCTTTCTTCTCATGGCAACTTGCACTAGGTATTTTCCATTTCAACAATGAACAGAAAGTTTCTGCAAACCCTAAGTTAAAAATGAAAATGAGCAAATTTAGAGAAACCAATCTCCTCAAATATCCCATTGGTGGAATGTTGATATTTTTTTTAAAAAAACACCCCCTTTTAGCATTGCCCTGCACATTAGCCACACCTGTGCAAGCAAACCAAAGTGTTTTTTTTAATCTTAATTTAAAACATTAATGTTTTCATTAATTTAATCCTCACATCCTGGACATTAAATTGTTTCAACTTCTACCCTTAAAATGATGCTATAGAGCACTGCACACCAGAACAACTACCGTGTTTCTCCAACAATACGGCCTCCACCAATAGGAAGCCCCACCATGTTTTATTGGCATAAAATCAAATTAAGCCCCTCCCCCCAAATTAAGCCCCATATTAAACATGCAAAATGGGGGAAACGGGGGCTTTCCGTTAGTAAGTACTTTAGTTGCATGCCCGGATATGGTGCTGCCTGCGTTGGTGGGGCACTTCATATCGGGAGACCTTCCACCGTTGCTTCTCCCTTCTCCCTTGCTGCCCCTTCTCCCTTGCTGCCGCGGCGTTTCGTGCAGCCACGTGCGGCCAGTCAGGGCTCCTCCCTGCAACCGGAGCCCTGAGGAGACACTTGGCTTCAGGCGCTCCCGTCTTCCCTTTGCTTTCGAAGGTAAAGCGATTATTTTACAAAGCCTCCCCTGCCCGAGAGGGCAGCCCAGCCCACGTGGGAGGCTAATTTCCCGGGCCTCTTCCGTTCCTCCCGACCTCCCTACGCTGCGCGCCTCTGACGCCGCTCCCTTCAGCCCAGCGAGCTCTTCCACCTCAAAGAAAGGCCAGGCGGGCGGCTGCGGGCAGCAGCAGCGGGTCTGAGCCGCTCGCAGCGAAAACAGCCACCACCCGTAGCCCGGCGGGGAGAACGAGCGGGTTAGCGCCCGCCAGCCCAGGCGAGATTTGGGAACGAGGGGCAGGAGGAGGCACGCACATACCAGCGGCTCACTTTCCCAGCTTTGCCCAGCCCTTACGGCTCTGGCGCAGCCCTGGCGGGCAGCGGCGCCTCCCGCCGGACCCTCCGCTCATCCTGCCAGGGCCGCGCCAGAGCCGTAAGGGCTGGGCAAAGCTGGGAAAGTGAGCCGCGGGTGTCGTGCCTCCTCCTGCCCCTCGTTCCCAAATCTCACCCGGGCTGGCGGGCGCTAACCTCGCTCGTTCTCCCCGCATCGGGCTACGGGTGTGGCTGCGGCGCTCAGACCCGCTGCTGCTGCTCCGCAGCCGCCCGCCTGGCCTTTCTTTGAGGTGGAAGAGCTGCGCTGGGCTGAAGGGAGCGGTGCATCAGAGGTGCGCAGCGTAGGGTGGTCGGGGAGGAACGAAGAGGCCCCAGGAGATTAGCCTCCCCATGTGGGTTGGGCTGCCCTCTCGGGCAGGGGAGGCTTTGTAAAATAATTCGCTTTACCTTCAGCAAAGGGAAGACGGGAGCGCCTGAAGCCAAGTGTCTCCTCAGGGCTCCGGTTGCAGGAGGAGCCTGACTGGCTGCACGTGGCTGCGCCAAACGCCACGGCAGCAAGGGAGAAGGGAAAGCAACGGTGGCCCAACCCGAAGGTCTCCCGAATATCAAGCTGTCGCCGCCCGCCCACCCACCCGAGGATGCAAGGGGGAGAATTAGTCACCCCGAAAAGACGTCCTAGCCGTTTTTCGGGGTCAAAAAAAAGGCCCGGCCTTATTATGTGAGAAACACGGTAGACACAAGGGCAGTTTTTTCCTGAAGGCCATTACGCTGCTAAACAAATAATTCCTACAACACTGTCAACTTATTTATTAAGACTATATTACTATTATTCCTCTCATCTTTCCTAGTACCTGTCTCTTCTCACTTATGACTATAACCATGTTGCTTGTATTTTTACAATTTATATTGTTTGATTTGTTTCCTAGTATGATTTGATTGCATAGTAAGCTATGACTATCACTAAGTGTTGTATCTTATGATTTTTGATGAATGTATTTTATTTTTTTCTTTATCTACACTGAGAGCTTATGCACCAAAGACAAATTCCTTGTGTGTCCAATCACACTTGGTCAAGAAAGAATTCTATTCTATTCTATTCTATTCTATTCTATTCTATTCTATTCTATTCTATAGGACAGATATTTGCAGAACTGATAATAGAAGTACAGTAGAACCTCTGGTCATGACCATAATTAGTTCCATAACTTTGGTGATTGCTTTGTCTTCTCATGTTTCGTCTTCAGGAATTTCTGGGTCAGGGGTCGTGTTTGATTGCCACCTGAGTATGTATTCATGACCATATTAAAAAAAAATTGGTTGGAACCCGATTTGGTCATGGTCTGAAGTGTTCATGACCAGAGGTTCTACTGTATTATTTTCCCCTGTCAAACAAAGTATTCTAACCAATGACATACTATAACTGTAATGAAATAATGAAAAGGAGTATTATTTCCTATAGGGATCATGGAACCCGAGAGCTTCAATGTCTTCCTGAAAGAGGACCTGCATGTAAAACAAAGTAATAATGCAATGATAGATCAAATCAGTCTTTGCAGTCCGATACCCTATGTCATGCCCCCATTGGAGACTGAATCTGCAGAGGAAGATGAGCCAGAGCTGACGAAGATCAAGGGGGCGGCTTCATTGGCTTCGGAAAAGTGTGGGGAAGAACAGGCCAAGTCAGGCCAGTGCCTTTCAGGATTGGGACAGCTTGTAGACAGGGTGGGGGGGGGGGAACAGGATGATCAAGAGAGGCTAAGCACTGAACATGAGAGACAGAGCTCAAGTGATGAGCCAGGACCACCCCCTCCTGATCCTTGAGCATGGAGAGTGGAGAGAAGATGAGAACAGCACATACTGGCCTGATGACTCAGGAGGAGAGCGCCCCACCCCTCTTTACAAGGCACACTGAGGACTGAGACCTAAGGAGATGCTGCGGGAAGGGGCATTTGTTGGGAACAAACACTGAATCTGTGAAGTGTTGAGTGCTGTTGCCAACGTTTGAAGTTTCCTGAATTTCTTGCTTTCTTTCTAGCTTCCTGGACTAGTTGCCTTGTTCCTTTGCTTCCTGGATTCATTGACTTGCCCTGCTGGATTTCTTGCTTTGCAGCCATTGCACTCACAGCATTGTGCTGGGCTACTTGTAGCCAGTGGCTGCTGGAGGTGTATATTTGTGTGTGTCATTACTTTGCTCTGGAACTTGCCAGAAATGTGGGAGTGTTTGGGGAAATTTGGAACTGTCAGGTGACTGTGGTGCCTCTGTGACGTGCCCTGGGTCATCACACTAATTAGTTTTTTGGTGTTTTTTTTGGCAATTTTGTATGTTTCAGCCCCATATTATCTCCAGAGCATCGTATTATTGAATTCTGTCATATATGATTAATACAAGTTTATGGAGTCAATTCATAAATACCAAATGTATGGTAAACAAACTCTTGATGTGCATTCATGTGTGCACACCAAGTCCAGATGCACAGAAGAATAATTGAACACAGAGAAATCAAGTGATGGAAATAAAAGATGTGGGTTAGTTGCAAATCCAGGAGAAATCCAAACATTCCTGGCACAGAATTGTCAAGATTAAGATTTCTCAGCTTGGCCTTCTTAAAGTAGAAAGTGTACCCTGCAAATATTTAATCGCTTCTAAGTAAGACAGAGATTTTATTTTATTTTTGTAAAGAATACAAGTCATCACACAGTATTAGGACAGAGACTTAATTATCTGCATAGGCCATCTCTGTTTTATGAAAATGTGATATTGCCTTGGTAATTAATTTTTCACCTAAAATGGTAAATGCAATATCATCTAGCCGATTGAAAAATGCCCCAAGAAATGTCTGCTGCCATGACTACCATTGTGAGTTGAAGAGAAATCTCAAAATATAGATCAGGCAACAAAACTTTGAACTAATTAAAACTCCCATGATTATCTTTCATGCAGAGAATCAAATGTGTTATGTATACTTAATGATTCAGTGCAAAACAAAAAACATCCATTTTGACAATGAAGATAAACTGACAAGAGCTACTTCCACCATGTTATAAAAGTGAGGAGTAGGGGACAGTTTGACAACCATTCTACTTTTAGCCACATCTAGTAGAACGGCAAATTATGGTTCAGAAGATGGATAATAGATTAAATATTGCAGCTATAACACAGTTGGGTAGTGGCATAATTCAAACCTTTTCACAATAATAGATCTTGTGTGTGTTTTGTGTGAAATGCAGAAGGCGTTTGGAAGCCCTAAGAATAACTATAAATCAGGTGGAAAGACTAAGAGAAGTCAGAGAAAAGGACAATTAATTTTTCTGCCAAAGAGGGGGGAAAAAAACAGCAAAACCTGAAGGTAGAAAAAGTAATCTTGATAGGAAGACAGGAAGGTGTGTAGGGCAGACTACGTCTTCTTTACTATAAAAGAATCTTCTTATGGTTTATCCATACTTTGAGCAGAATGGCAGTTGGTGAAACACAGGCAACAGAAGGCTTAAATGGGCAAAGGAAGTTGAGTGCTTTTTGCTTAGATCTAAATCGCATGTGAAGCAGGGGTGGGCTTCAAAAAATTTAGCAACCAGTTCTCTGCCCAGTTGCTGGGTAAGTGTGGCCGTGGTGGGCATGGCCTAGTTGGCCTCCTGCACCATGGCGGCAGTGGGGGTGTTTTCATCCTCCCCGCACTCTGGAGGTTTTCCTTGAGCCTCTGGGAGGGCGAAAACAGCATCCCTGGGCTCTGGACGCTCTCTGGGGGCTGGAAATGGGCCTGTTTCCAGCCTTCTGGAGCCTCTGGGAGGCCCATTTTTCACCCTCCCTGAGCCTCTGTCAGGCTCTGCACTTACCTGGGATCCAAAACAGGCTGTGTGGTGACTCCCGGGAGGGGCAGGGTGAGGTGGGCAGGGCCAGCCAGTCATTGAAACTACCAGTTCGGTGAACCAGATGTACATTTGACATCCGGTTCGCGCAGCCCACCCCTGAGGTCTAAGGCATGATCACTGTGGAGGCAATCTTCTCCCCCCATTTGCAATAAGATATCCTTGAAGTAAAACCAGGGCCTTTCTACTACCATTGATAGCTGTATAGAAACCAACTAGTTAATGAAATGAAATGACCACAGGATGCAAGTTCCCTTTAAAACTCAAGAGGAAGCAGAAAAGTGACTGATGGTTTTGTAAGTGACATAAGCTGCCCAATTCTGTACAGCCATCCATTTAGAGTAGAGTGGGTAAATGGCTTTCAAGAATTCTCTACCAAATACTGTATGTGAGCAATTAGAAGGATGGATTTTCATAACATCCCTAAGGAAAGAAGAATTTCTCAACCATTTCTCAAAAACTTCCGTGCTAATGAAAAGGCCAGATTGAAGGAAATCTCTTGTACCTCTCCTAGGTTTTAATTGAGGTGTTGGGAATTCAGAGACTCTAGGGACTGTAGGATAAAGGATTTAAAAAATGAAATTTAGGCGGTAAGAATATTATACCTGGAAAATATTATCCAAATCCATTTATTCTTTAAATGAACATTTAAAATAAGTTGTCTTTAATGAGAACTGTTCTCTTTAATGAACTGTAGAACTGGCAGGGGGAAAAACACTCAGTGGTAAGGATTAGTAGGAATTACTGCCAATCTGCCCCTCCCAACTATTGCAAAACTCATCAGACAGTGAAATGGGTGGGAGATAAATTTAATAAATAAATACATAGGTAAAACTTATATCTCTCAAACTACAAAATGGAATGCAACAGACCTTGGGAGAAAATCAGCTTGGATATCCCAAAACAATGCTAGCATCAAAATCTATGTGTTTGTGTGTGTGTTTCTTTTCTTTGGAGAGCAGACATCGGAATTTAATTTTATTATTATTATGAACAAGTTATTAAAGATCATTTTTATAGGGCCAATGAAAGGAAATTCCTTCTGAATTTCAGAAACAGAAATTTTGTATGTATTCTGCCAAAGTTTTCCAGAAAAAAAGTTGTTTTAGATAGTTATCCCACAGTTAAAATAGCAGTAGAAGGAAATGATTGTGTTCTCTGAAGACTCTAGAAGAAGGCAGAATGTGGTCTTTCCAATGTTGTAGATTTGGAAGGGGTTGTATTTTTTCTGTATCTCTCTTTAATGTTTAATTTCAATTAATTAAAAAAAAAAAATAGCTGCCCAGTCATTTGAAATAAGATGGCTGGCAAATAAAATATAAAATCAAATGAAATAATAAAATAAAAAATAATTAAATTAAATTAAATCTAGAAATTCCTAGCACCTTTCATTAGTGGTCATACTAACCAGGTCTTCAGGGTATTGAAGTTCAACAGCATCTGAAGATTTTATTTTTACCTATTCCTGTACTACAGCTGTCTTCTTGAATATGGTTACTTTATTTGTTTGGGGAAAACAATTAGGAGAATTTTTATTCAAGTATTTTCAGTAGCTCAGGCCATCAGTGGATTCTTCTTGTAGATATCTCATTGGGTTGAATTGGAACAAGACTGTTGGGCTAGATAGGCCTTGGTTGGCTTTGATAACATAAAGTGTTTTTTTTTAATAGCTCACTTCCATTACCTGTTCAAGAATTATAAAAAATACATTTTCATAACTGTAAAATGAAGGAAGGTTTTGGTTTCCAAATTGCAGCATTAAAAAAAATGAAAAAAATAAGATTATATTTTAATTGGATGAGTGAGCAATACAGTTGTACATACTGCTGATGTAAGATTCACTCATTATTCATTTAATAGAACTAATAAGAACTAATAAGAAAAATATAAGTGGTAACAGAAATTCATGCAAAAGTGAAAATACAGGAAAGGCTCAGATAGCTTAATCTGTCTGTACTTTAGCTAATGGTACACTATCTTAATTAGGATTTTCAGATGCCATTTATTGATGTCATGCTTATGAATCATTTCTTAGTTATGTTTTATGTCCCTGCCAATTCCCATTCTGACAGTAAAGCAATCGGAGTTGGGCTGACTCATAGTTTGAATTCAAGGTAACTTGCAATCCAATGGAAAATTATAGAATGCTCACACATTTCTTTATTATATGTATATTTTCCCCTTATGATGCATGCGTTGTGATGGCACGGGCAATTCTTAGGGCCTCTAGAATGGTCCATGTTACCATGAACTGCACTGGTTGCTGGATTGCTTCCAGGTACAATTAAAACTGTTGGTTATCACCTTTAAAAACTACATGGCATGGATCCAGGTTACTTGTGGAACCACCTCGCTCGATGGTACTGGCCCAACCTAGCTATCCTAGCAGAAAGGGAATACTGTTGATCCCATCAGTCAAGGAATTTCGGCTGGCAGGGCCCAGGAAAAGAGCTTTCTCTGCCATGGTTTCTGCCCTTTGGAATATCTTAGAGGTCAGTTCCCACCCTTCTGACTTGCACAATCTTTTTAAAGACTTGGTTCTGCCAGATGGCTTGGGGATCCAAGAGGGAAGTATTACTCAGTGGTAGGATTCTTTTTTTTTACTACCGGTTCTGTGAGTGTGGCTTGGTGGGTGTGGTGTGGCTTGGTGAGTGTGGTGTGGCTTGGTGTGCATAGTGTGGCTTGGTGGACGTGGCTTGGTGGACATGGCAGGGGAAGGATATTGCAGAAATCTCCATTTCCTCCTCACTCCTGGGGGAAGTTTATTGCAAAATCCCATTCCTTCTCCACCCCACTAACCTGCTTTCCAGCTCCATTCTGCTGTGCAGGGCAACAAAAGAAGAGCCAGCTGATCACCTGGGACTCAGGAGGCAGATAATAGATGGAGGCAGGGCCAATCAGAGGTGGTATTTGCCAGTTCTCTGAACTACTCAAAATTTCTACTACCGGTTCTCCAGAACTGGTCAGAACCTGCTGAATACCGCCTCTGATTACACTGGAGGTAATGGATTAATTAAGAGCTAATCCCCCTTCCCCATCTTGTGATCACAATTTTACTTTGATTGCATTGTCATTTTATTGGATTGGGAATATTGATTCCTGATTATTTTAATGTTTTTATGCTGTAAGCCATCTTTTTAAAACAAGATGGGTGGCAAATAAGTGTAATTAATAAATACAAATTCTTTGCAGAAGTATAATAAAAAGTTTATTATGTGTTTATGTATTAAACATTCACAGTAAAATGGTTCAATGAAAAGTTAAGGCTAAATGGTGTGATTTATTAGCAGTAGTAGTAGTAGTAGCAACTGGTATTTCTGAACTCTAAACACTGCCACATTTAATGTAACTCAGTGTTTACAGTAGACTTGATGCAAGTCAGGGAAGGTTAAATTTGTTAAGCTAATAGCTGACTTCCAGGATGTAAGAAATAGATTCTAAGAGGGTATGTAAACAGAGGTAGCCTTTAGAATTAAGGTATACTATAATCAGAATCTTACAGTTTACATAAAATGGGAAGGAGAGCAAGCTGGTTTTGAGACAGGGGGCGTCTGCAGAGAGTCATAAAAAAAACTGCAAAATGGCAGATAGATTGCTACGATTAAAGCCCTGGTGCAATACCACACCTGTCAACGTACAGATTTTGACACACACACACAGACACACACACATTTATTTATCTATTTAGGGGACAAGAAGAGAATAAGAAACATTTAAAAATCCAGAAGTCCACAGATTGAGGATTTTGTCCGCTGAAGCATTTTCCCAAGGCCGGATTCAATTCTCTGCACCTACTGAAGAGACGAAGACAATTTGCAAAGAATATATTGGCAGCTCAGCCTGGAAGTAGCAGTTGAAAATTGCTAGAGATAGTTGGTAACCTGAACAAGAGGACTGTCCTTTTTCCCATTCTTGGTGTGCACCTCTACATCTTGACCTTTGACTCAATGACTAATTTTTCACTGTCTGGAATATTTAGGGACTCTGCATTATTGTTTAAGAGATCAGCATGATGGCTGTTAACATGAGTCGAAATATAGAACAGAGTGAGTGTGTGGACCAACAGCTGCAATTAATTCGTTATTAATATCAGTGTCTTTCATTAAATCATAGGAAGTCAAATCCTTCCCTTCTTTCAGATCTGAGAATGTTGACTAAAAAGTAGCTTATTTTTCCTTCCCTTCCTATGGGATAAATTCGCTGAGCCATTTTTTGTTCCCCAGCCATCTCCTATTATGTTCCTATAGGTCACAAATTTATTTCTGGGCACAGTGCAAGCTGTTTCTTTGCCTTCAAAGCTCAACATGGCCTAAGGGTAGCAATTCTCAAATATTACCTTTCTCCAAATGAGTTTGCCTACCAATTTTATTCAGAACTCTATTACTTCACCTTCACTGATTGGTGTTTTCAGCAGTGGCAGTATTTCTAGGAAGCCAAATAACACTTGGGATTATTCTTTTATTGCCTGGAATGAAAACTCTCAAGCCAGCAAACTGGTAATGGGGCTGCTTCCCTGCGTAATGTCAAGGCAATTGCCCTTCAAAGACCCTTGATCAGAGCCAGACACTGTCACCATTTCCAAGTTTAAGGCCCTAAACAAAAGGGCAGGAGGTACTGAAGGAAAATATTCTCACTCATATCAAAGCTCAGAATGGCTTATCAAGAATAGAAAAAACCTAGGTAGTTCTCCAGAGAAGCTATTCAACACAGCTAATTTTAACTAAGGGTACACTGCACAGTAATGTCTGGATCGTTCTGTTGATAAAATGATATTTTCATGTCTCTGCTATATTAATCCTTATTCTGCTACAGTGAGAGACTGTTGTTGTTCTTTTAAGTCCAGCCTACCTGAACAAAATTGTATTCCCACCCCCATTTAATTTGTTAAACTGCTTCTATGCTGTTTGCCCAGAGAGCTCAACGTTGCCACTGTCTAATTTGTTTTGTAAATACTTCACCAGTTCAGCAGCAGCTCTTCTGACTACACTTTCCATTACATTTCACTGCACATTTTGTAGAAATAATGCAACTGTCCCACTGTGATAGAGGCTGGAAAGGGGGTAAATTTAAAAGACTGCTTAAATTGGAAGGAGAGGAATGTTTTTGAAAAGCAATCAATTCCCACTTAATCATCATATTTGCATTCCATATGGGCATTTCTAGAAACTGTGTTCGTTTCCATCACAGTTCTGTGCTGTCTGTGGAATGTCAATTTCTCATTTCAGACTCCATATAGCTTTTGGTAATATAATAGGTTTATTACATATGCAATTCTCTGAAACAGCTAAAAAAAAAGTGGGAGGGGGGCTTTCAGTGAGATTACATAAGGAGAGAAAAAGGGAAGAGAGAACTGGGTCATGTTTAAAGCTTAGTAAATAAAGCCTTTTTCACTATGTATCATAGATCTGAGAAATTGTGATCTCCAGTGCACTGAAAAGAGTGTAGGTGCTGTGCAGGTTGTCTTAAATTGGCCTCAGGGAAAAAGATTTGTGTGGTGGAAGTGAAGCAAAACACAATGTGGTTTGCAATATTCAGAGATGCTTCTTCCCTATCTTGCACTCTTTTCTCACCAGATAGCCAGCGATAGCAGCTTTAGTGCAGGGGCTGCACCAGCCCATAAATCTCTTTTGCCTTTAATCTGAACGTAGCAGGGAGGGGAGAGTGATTCAGCCTCTGCAATCTAGAACCAAAGGTTGGGATAAGTACAGAGGTGGTATTCAGCAGGTTTTGACCAGTTGTAGAGAACGTGTAGCGGAAATTTTGAGTAGTTCATAGAACTGGCAAATACCATCTCTGACTGGCCCTGCCCCCATCTATTCTCTGCCTCCCGAGTCGCCAGCTCATCCGCTGGGTCTTCTTTTGTTGCCCTGCACAGGAGAACAGAGCTGGAAAGCAGGTTAGTGGGGTGGGGAGGGAATGGGATTTTGCAGTAACCTTCCCCCAGGAGTGGGGAGGGAATTGAGATTTTGAAGTATCCTTCCCCTGGCACGCCTACCAAGCCACGCCACGCCCACTAAGTCACACCCACAGAACCGGTAGTAAAAAAAATTGAATCCCACCACTGGATGAGTACAGAGAAACTGTGCTAATGAATGTTTGTGAAGTATGGAAAGGTGCACAGCTAACTCTCTTCACTTTGCTCACAGAGGTGCAAAGTTGTGTCAACAGGATGCTTTTGCTAGCAACTTTGAGGATTTGCCCAGTTCTAATGAATACACAAACTATAGTGGAATGAAATAATTATGGTACAAGATGAATGGTCTGCAGCTATGCATTTTACTATTTTCGCTTTGCTTTGTTCCAATCTGGGTGAGTTCAGAACTCAAGACTGCAGAAATGAAACAGGCTTGTAGGCCACTAAGTTCAATTTCCATTCAGTGGATTACATTCTCCCAATAAATGACTATCCAGCTTCTGTCTATAGACATATTGCAAAGGGTAGTTGATTTGATATCTACATGCTTTTACTATTAGAATTTTTTTATTATTTCTCAACTGGAATCCTATAACTTTATATCATCATTCTACACCCTCAATTTTGGGAAGATAGAAAACAGATCATGATCTTTATTTGTGATATTCTAACTCTTCTCAGATTTCTCTTTTCAAAGCTAAAAAAATCCCATATCTGTTGATTTTGCCTGATGGAATTTCATTTTGAACTCTTTGATCATCCTTGTAGAACCTCTTTGTCTGCATCCTTCTTAAATGAATATTACAATATTTGTTACAAGTTCAGTATGTCTTGATGAAAGTTTGTGAGATGAAAACATGGAAGTTCTCTCAAAAGCTATCTTTGCCTGTTATATAAATTTTATTAATAGTTTTGATGTTATTTGTACTCCCAGTCCCTGTGTGAAGTAGATGTAAAATATAAAATATAATCTATGAGTGGTCTCTAAATTTAGAAAGAAAAGAAAAGAAAAGAAAAGAAAAGAAAAGAAAAGAAAGAAAGAAAGAAAGAAAGAAAGAAAGAAAGAAAGAAAGAAAGAAAGAAAGAAAGAAAGAAATCTTCCCAACCTCCGGTCCACGGACCTGCACCAGTCCGTGGCATGCCAAAAACTGGGCCATGAAGTTCCATCTACAGGATGCAGGCAGCATGCAAAACCACACCCCTTCCAGTGCATGGAAAAAATGTCTCTCCGTGAAAACAATCCCTTGTGCCCAAAACCTTGGAGACCACTGTTGTAAAATTTCAATCAATTTTCATTTTCATTTTTGGATGCATATATATTTAAAGGTAAAGGTTTCCCCTGTTCAGTCATATCTGACTCTAGGGCAGAGACTTTGCAACTTTAAGACTTGTGGACTTCAATTCCCGAATTCCTCAGACAGCAATTCTGGGAGTTGAAGTCCACAAGTCTTAAATTTGCCAAGTTTGGGGACCCCTGCTCTAGGGGGTAGTTGCTCATCTACATTTCTTAGCCAAGGTAGGCAGTGTTCTCCAAAGACATTTCCATTGTCTTGTGGCTAGCATGACCATACTTCAAAGGTGCACAGAGTGCTATTACCTTCCCACCAAAGAAGTACCTGTTTATCTATTCATATTTGCATGCTTTCAAATTACTAGATCCGGGGTGAGCAACCTGCAGCTCTGAGCCACATGTGGCTCTTTCATCCCTCTGCTGTGGCTCCCTGTCACTCAAAATGTGTCACAACCGCCAATGTGCAGCACCCACCAGCACACGATTTATTGAACTTTTCGACCCTCAGTGAGCCAACCATGGATAAATCCAAGAAAAGAAAAGTTTCAGAAGAAAACAGAACATTTAATTGTATGTGGGCAGATTCATTCAGGAGCAAAAGTCACATTAACCCTCCAGTATACGCAATAAAAGGATATAAAATGGCACACAGAAGCAGGCGGCATTTTGGTTTGCTGCAGGTAGATAATTTAAGTTTAGCTTTTTATTTCATAAATATGAGGGGGACTGAAATAGACATTGAGTATTTTATTTGAAAGTAACCTTCAACCTGTCGTCTTTTTTCTCTCTAACAGTTCACTGATTTGTTTATACATAGCATAAAGGTAAAAAATGATACATGCCGTGTTATCTTCATAATAGATGTCAAAACGGTTTTGTGGCTCCCAGTGTTTTCTTTCGTGTGGCAAAGGGTCCGAATGGCTCTGTGAGTGTTTAAGGTTGCCGACCCCTGTACTAGATGGACAGGAACTGGGCAAGTAATGGGAGCTCACCTTGTTGCTCTCCTGTCTTGAAACCAGGCTGTGGACTTTCCAGCTCTCAAGCCCAGTGTCTTTAACCACTGAGCCATTGCACTCCAGCATACATAATTACACAAGACTATACAACAAAATCAATCCTCTAAAAATATTTCTGATGCCTCTCGTGTGATACTAGATATTAGGGTATACTAGTCTTATGTTGTATATATGGCCTTCCTACATTCAAAGCAAAATTCTCATGTAAAAGAAAGGATATAAAAAAATACAATAAAATAATTTACAGCATTCCATAATCTTATTAACCACACACAACACTGGCTTCTGATTTCAGTTCCTTGATATCACCACAGATGGACAATATACTTGCAACATTGTTATGGAAATTTAGATTATATCAAATATCTCACCCTTCTCCACCCAGATATTTTTCTCAGATTATGGCCAAAAAGCTGGGAATTCTTAAATCTTAAAGTCTGTCAAAAGCTTGGAATGCTCACATTCTTAAAATTTGTCAATAAAATATTGACAGACATGAAGGGCACCAATTTGGAGATGACTGACATGCATAATAAGTGTATATGATATTATAAGGCAGCTGTTACTCTGACTTAGTAAGGAAAATGGAAATGGATCCAGTCAGCAAACTAGGGCACATCTATGCAAGGTTTCTGAAATATGGCCTTGCTTTGTAATTGATGGAGAAAAATACTGTAATTTCAGCATACCCTTCTGAGCAATTGTCCAGGTTGGAGATTTACGATCACTGCCAAATGCTCTTTCATGCCCTATCAAAGATGCAAAAAAAGTTACTGTGAGCCTTCACACCCAAGTAAAAGCAAGAACTGCTGTTCATTTATATAATGCTACTGCTGTTTCTCAGAAATATTAATGAAATAGCCTTTAGATTTATAGCTGCTCAGTATGGATGACACCGGTGACTTTGGAAGGAGATAATCTAGAAACTACAGCTATTTTCTAAGTATGTTCAAAATGGGCAGGAATTCAGAGGCAAAGTTCTTGCTTAGCTCTCTTCTGTGATGACCCAGGGTGGGATACAAAGAAACACAGTCACAGAAAACAGGTGAAGCCCCTCTTATTCCTTCATTTTGCTTCCAAGCTCCAAATATTCTTGACAGAAAACAAAAAAATCCCACACAAACAGTTACAAGAAGAAGGGAAAAAGCAACACAAACCAGGCAAGATAAGGGCTGGAGGACGTCCACAGATAACAAACTGGGAAGGACGCCAAACTCAGAGAGGAACCATAAACTAGAGATATTTCCATGCTTTGTTTCCAGTGTTCGCCCGTACACATGTCCGACCTCTTATTCAGTTGTCATAGCTGCAGTCCATGAAGAGGATCAAGGCCCTTTCCTCCCGAGTAGATCACGTCTCTCCCTTATCCTCTCCTCCCGGTGTGCCCTAGGATGGAGAAGGGATGGGCCTGGGTCCTCCTATGACTGCTCAACTGGCCTCTGCCCTTCCCCAGCCTCCTCCACAACCTCAGGAGCCACACTTCCACTCCCTGTTGGCTGTTCCTCCTCTCTCTCAGAGTCAGTGTCCACAAGGGGCATGACATCTTCATAGGAATAAAACTTTTTGCTACTGGATGATGTTCTGTGCTGTCCTCAATTCACCAAAAAATATTTATCAGAAATTCATTTTAGAGTTTTCTGTAAATGTAAAAAAGTGCTTCTAAAGAACAATTAGTTAAGGGAAACACTGACTGAATCTAAATATATAAATATAAATAAAAAAGGAATCCCTGCAGATTTTCCTCAGCTAGTCATTGCCAACTATAGAGAGTGGTGCTCATCTCCATTTCAAGGTCACTGAGTCAGTGTTGTCCAAAGACATTTCCGCAGTCATGTGGCCAACAGGACATCATAGAACACTGTTACCTTCCCACCAAAGTGGTACTTATTTATATACTTCCATTTGCATACTTTTGAACTGCTAGGTTGGCAGTAGTCAAGGCAAGGATGGGAGCTCATCCTGTCATGTGGCACTCAGGCCTTGAACCTGGGCTGCTGGCTTTCCAGTCAAGAAGCCCAGTGTCTTAACTACTGAGCCACTGCACCACTGTATGTATGTATATATGTAGCTATGGGCTGCAGGGGCTGGGGGAATGGAGTTGTCATGTAATGCTGGATGACAAATCAAGATATTAGGGCTTTTGAAAGGGGAGGATAGACTTTTTTATTGTTATAAATATTTGCAACTTTTTTGGTTTTCTTTTTTAAAATATGGAGAATAACCGCTGTATGTGCTAGCAAATTTTTGTAGTACAATTCTGAGTTATTCTAGGATCCTTAGGTGCCTACAAAAGTAATGCAGCTCTGCTTTAAATATTACCTACCTCCTGGCTGGTTTAAAGTGTTCACACAAAGACACATGTATTATGTAAGATAGAGTACTGTACTGGTGTAAGAAAGTTTCTGTGTTCTGCTTAAGATAGTCCCACTGAAGGTGGGATACCATTTGAACTGGCAAGTATCAATAGTACAGGGATTTTCTCAGTTCTGGTTGATGTATGGATGCTACACATGCTGCATAGTTTCTCTGACATCTGAAGAAACTTTCATCAGAAAAACAACCATCTGTCAGATCTATATCTGCCTCCAAATAGAAGGATATAATGAGAAAGAGGAGGAAGATATTTGAGAGTCCATTAAGCATAGCTGAAATAGAGTTGTTGATGAGAAAATGTGGTAGAAACAAGACAAATGGATACAGTTCCCAAGAGAAATGCAACCACTACCATACTATAAACAGAAGTCAATTTGAGAATGAAAGCTGATTCCCCAAGAGATTGGCCAAGAAGATTTCTCAGCTCCTATAGTTCATTGTTCTCATGATACCAGTTTTCCACCAACAGAAGGCTTTTCTTTCCTGCATGGACATCTAGTAAGGCAAAAAAAATGTCCCGCCTTTCTCTTGGACTCTTTTACAACATTGCTTTGCATTGTTAGAAACAGGAAAGAGAAAGAGACAAAATGTTCCAACCGGAGTGATATGACTAAGAGCATCATCAATCTGCTGCAGGAGCACTATACTGCCTAAATGTGCTCATTCTAATTGTCACCATCAATATGTCTGGCCAACAATCCATTTATTTTCTCTCTATTTTGTTCAAGGTCTTCTTCCTTCTGGGATAAATCTCCAAAGTACTCCTCAGGTGAAACTTCCAACTCTTCACACATCATATTGACTTCATTGCCAAACATTGTCTGGTATCAATAAACCATCAACTTGAATATCCAGAAGCATTGTTTTCAAAATGCTGGGGACCTGACATGAATTCCATCCTTCCTGAAGAATCACCAGAGACAATAATTGATCTTGGCCTTCAAAGCTGCCAAAGAAAACTTCTCTGGACCCGTTACACCTGCCAATCAAGGCATAGACCATGCCATGAAAAGGTTCCCCTTTCCTGGATGAAAGACAATATGAGCTAAGAGGAAGAAGTATTGTGGTAGCTAATAGGTACCATGTTAGCAATGCCTTAAACTCACTACAGTTCATGCAACTTTAAAGAGGAATAGCTGTGGAACCTTTTGTCAATAATCTTAACAGTTTGTTCATAAATAATAGTTCTGTTTGGATCTGTATGTAATACTTCAATTCCTTTTACTGTACTACAGCAGTTGGGAATTTGGAGAGGCACGTATTCACATGCCACATTCAGGTTTCATGCCTGAGTAGAGTTTTGAAAATTGGCTAACCTAGAATCAGAGGTGGGATTCTACCAGTTCGCACCTATTCGCTAGAACCGTTTAACATTCTAAGCAGTTCGGAGAACCGGTTGTTAGAAGAAATTACTGGCCTAATCCTGTAAGGAAGGCAGGAAGGAAACTTGCTTACAGAAACTGCCTCTCCATTAACTCTTATTACATTCTTGGCAGGACTAGACTTCCTGTCTCTGGAACATCTCTGGAGTTTTTTTTCCTCCCTTGCTGGTACTTTGCTTATGTGGAGTGACCATTCAAAGTTACAATGGCACTGAAAAAAGTGACTTATGACCCTTTTTCACACTTACGACTGTTGCAGCATCCCCACAGTCATGAGAGGCCAGGCGAGGAGATGCATGCCTCGATGTGAGTGATATTGAGTTGGCCACACCCAGCCAATAACATGACCACCAAGCCACACCCACCACCTAAGCCACACCCACAGAACCGGTTGTTAAAAATTTTGAATCCCACCCCTGCCTAGAATCCATCATATTTCAAACCTTTGGCTTTTTGGCTAAAAACAAGTTAATTCAAATTAAACGTATCTAATATTACAGTACCTTTCAATCAAATATTTAATAATTTACTCTTCTGTCACATTTAATAATAATGATGATGATTACAATAATACCATGACTACTTTGAACAAATATTGAGGCATCAATGAGGTTCAAGGGGAGTTAGATCCTGCTTCTTGGTTTTTAAGCAAAATTACTTTGTGCCCTTGTGGAGAGGTGCAATGGCCTAAAAGTGGAAATGCTTGCCTCACAGTCAGGAGCCTGTGAGTTCAATCTTAGGCATTGGCAAATGTTTCTCTGTCTGGGTACAAAGAGTAAATATCTACTGCAAACTCCAAGTAGCCATCAGGAAGGGCACTCAGCCGGTAAATGCTCACCTCCATTCGGATTAGAGGGTCTTAAAAAAGATATATAGAGAGAGAGTTTGTGCCTTTGTGGACTGAGGTTCTAAAGCTGCTCAGAACAACTATTTCTTTAGCTATTGATTCTGACAAACCTTCCCTTAGCATGAGCATCAATATGGGGATCAGAAGACAGCTAATTCTGGCAGAACTATGACAAAAAGCAGTGTGTTTACATTGATCCTGCTGGCCCTTAGAATAGGCTTGAGAAAGCTGGGATGGGTGAGTCAATCCTAGGATGCCATTGGGATGGCTTACTTTAACTGTGGTTTATTGGCCAAGCAAAATGGATTGGTCCATGCATCTTACTAAATTCAAAATGTGCATATCAGGTGGATGACCATATAAATTAAACACATAAATAAGTTAAGTATCCCTTACACTATTAACCATGACAAAGAACAAAGAAGTGGTTTAAAAAGACAAGACAACCTTACAAAAAAGCAAAGCCTAATCCCTAGTTGCATGGGAAGGCCCACACCGAATGTTTTTCTATCCTTCCTTTGAATTAAAGTCAGAATGGAGACTAATCCAGCCCCGCATGTGTGGTAGAAAGATACTTATTAGACCTAAAGTCAAAGGGATTCTTATTTATTAGTAGTTGCTGGAATGAAAATGAAAAGGAGCATTTGCTGTCTAAATGTTATGTCAGTCAATGATATTACACTACATCATTCAGACAACGAGACACCAACGTTGGGGCTTAACAACTGCTGATTGTCATATTTACCCCAACAAGAGACATACGCTGGTCACATTAACAGTTCCTGCAAACAATGAGCTGCTAATGATCTCAACGCTGCCTTCTCTGGAGCTATTATTATCATATTAGACAAGCTCATTATAGATGTTAACACTCCACAAGATCTATCAGTCTCCATGAAAAACGAAGGCAACAAGAAAAGTACCAAACAGACAATTTTGCAGTAGTGTGACTGAACTTGTATTCATGCTTATTTGAACAGTACAGCCCTAATGCACCCAAGATGTGCATTTTTTTTTATTTTTTGCTAAAGGATCCTCATATTTTGCATTTAGCTTAATTAATTAATTTTTAAAAGGGTGCCTTAATCATTCTCAGCACACTACCAATGTTAATGGTACCTAGTGATACCATTGGACTCCCTCGCCCTTTTGAAACTGTTTTTTCAAACTCCTTCAGGTTTTAGGTTTTATTTTTTTTAATGTAGAAATGATGGATTATTCATTTAAGAAATACTTGCAGAAGTCTCTATGAAGATACAGTAATTGATGGGCTTAATGTGAAGTTAGAAAAACAATGGCTGAGAATATGAGATGTCCACTATACTATTTCCAAGTGCGATAAGGAAATTAATATATTTCAAATTAATCTTATGTGGGTCTGACCAACAATCTGCTATTAATAAATATTAATGTTTGTTTTAAAAGATTTTCTTGCTTTGTATATATACAACTGAACTAGACTATGTTGTTTCTCTGGGTCATATATGTGTCTATATATGGGTATATGCATAATTTGTTGTCATGTTTATGTTGTTAAAATTGGAAGTGGTTACCCTTTGAGAGGTGTATGTAATGAAATCTCATTTTAATGTATGCTGATTAGTGCACATTTAAAGTGACAATAAAGTTATTATTCTGTGCTATGCTATGATATCCTATCCTATTCATGAGCCATGGTGGCACAGTGGAATGCAGTACTGCAGGCTACTTCTGTTGCCTACAGTTCGGAAGTTCGATTCTCACTGGCTCAAAGCTGACTCAGCCTTCCATCCTTCTGAGTTGGGTAAACTGAGGATCCAGATTGTTGGGGGAAATATGTGACTCTGTAAACCACTTAGAGACAGCTGTAAAGCACTGTCAAGTGGTATATAAGTCTAAATGCTATTGCAATTACTATTCTATTCTATTCTATTCTATTCTATTCTATTCTATTCTATTCTATTCTATTCTATTCTATTCTATTCTATTCTACTCTACTCTACTCTACTCTACTCTACTCTACTCTACTCTACTCTCTACCCTACTCTACTCTATTCAAGATGGAAATTTATTTTTCCTGACCTTGGAAGTTTGCATCCAATGGATCCAATTCTGTTATGATTATCACATCATTTGTGGTGCAAATATCAACAAATATAGTACTTAAACTAATGTACAGCAAGGCTTTTTCACAATGACATCACCATGGAAATGCTGTCAATAATGCAAATCACATTATTTGTATTATTTCCATTACTATGATGACACATATGCTTCCATTTTATCAGACTTTGAGGAATCACATTTTTAGCTTACTAACTGGGCATCACCACCTAATTATTACCTAATTATTTGTTAAAATGCAGAGTTCACTGACATTTATCTCACTATTGGGCATTTATTTTCAATGGTCAAAAGTAATGCAAACTTAAACTCACATTCCAGGATCTTCCACGTGATCTTTTTGTGTTTTGGAAAGATCTTTTCTTTCTGCACCAGTGCAGGCTTTGGAAAAGACAGTGACTTGGTTAATTTAAAATTTTCCCTATTCTTCAAAAGCAAGAATAATTAAAAATTGAGGACCAGGTTGTAGATGTCCAGAAGAGATTTCCAACAAAACGTATTTGATACATCTGCAAGATGTTGTCCAAAGCATATTTGATACATCTGCAAGATGTCAAATAAATAGAAATCTCTTTAATTTTGAGTCTATCAGCTCTTCTGTAATGACCCAAGAATGAATCCCTGTTTGATGCTTGGATGCTAAGTGAAACTGAGCTTCTGGGCAAGGTAAGATGCCAACTCTATGGTAGAAAACTTGCCTGAAGTTGTAGGCACTTCTTTTCTTCTTTTTTTCCCCTGAAGCTTGCTACTAACCTTCAAGCATTTTATTATGGTTGTGTTGGATTTAAGTCTAATACTTAAAGTTATTAAGTAGATTTGCTTCTAACTTTATAGGCTCAATTTTACTTAATCTGAATAGTGGGAAAATCAGTTCCTGTTATAATCCTATGTTGTAAAACTATCTTAGATATTGCAAAATATACTTCAAAATTGAGCAACAAAGGCTTAACCAAAAGACCATAAATCCTGATCTCTGTGGTCACAACAGCTTTTGCAAAAAATAGATGTGATTAGTTATTTTGCCTTATAATTCTATCTTCCATTATATCTCAAAAGTAACACTATTTATTTGCGTATTAAGGTGATTAAATGAGATGCAAAAATGCCATGGATGAATAAGTGTTGCCTCTGTATTGCAACACATACAAGAATTCCTGTTTAATGTATATTTAATTGATGCATTGTGTATTATCTGTTTCCCCCCTAAACACTCTGAGGACAATTGCTGTTAGAGTATTCGTATTATTATCAACATATATCATTTTTATTTATTTCTGTATGTGGATGTGTGATTTTACAGTACAAGACGTCAAATGTTTTTGATTAGTAGCTATATCACCAACGGTAAGCATATGTTTACAGAAGAGCTTTATTCCAGAAAACTGCAAAAACAAAACAATATATCAAAAAGAATTTTGTATTTGTCAGATAAGATCTTCCTAGCTGCACCAGATATCAGCTATGATCACATGTTCTGCTAAGCCATTATTTGGGCAGCTCAAAAGTAGTTTGAGATAGATGATGGATGGATGGATGGATGGATGGATGGATGGATGGATGGATGGATAGATAGATAGATAGATAGATAGATAGATAGATAGATAGATAGATAGATAGATAGATAGATAGATAGATAACCAGCAACATGAGCAAAGAGATCCAACAGAAGATCATCCCAAGAGAAAAATCTTCCAGATGCCCCATACTATACGATCTCCCCAAAATACACAAAGAAGGCATACCTCTCAGACCCACAGTCAGCTCCAGAGGAGCACCACTACAAAACCTAGCCAAATACCTAGCAAAGCAGCTACAGTCCCATGCTGAAGCAGCAGCTTCACATGTACAAATCTCATACCACCTCTTGGAAATGATCAAAGATCTACATGTGGAACAAAAAGATCTGCTTGTAAGTTTCGATGTGGTTTCACTATTCACTCAAGTCCTGATAAAAGAAACCCTAGAAATCATCAAAAATAAATACCAACCACCCAAATACCTCATGGAACTAGCAGAACACTGCTTAACCAACACATATTTCATATACAAAGGACAAAGATACAAGCAAATTGAAGGAGCCCCTATGGGATCACCACTGTCACCCATCATTGCAAACCTGTTCATGGAAGAATTCGAATCCAGAGCCCTAGCCAATGCCATCCACAAACCCAAACTATGGCTAAGATACATTGATGACACATTTGTTATTTGGCCCCATGGAAAAGAAAACCTAAACAATTTCCTAACACACCTAAACAGCACACACCCCAAAATCAAGTTCACCATGGAAACGGAAACAAACAAACAACTACCATTCCTAGATGTACTAATCTACAAAAAAACAGATGGCACACTAGGACACACCATATACCAGAAGAAAACACACACCAACTGCTACTTCAATGCCCAATCCCACCATCACCCAGCACAGATAAACTCCATGGCCAAAACACTAATTGGCAGAACCAATCACCTGGCAGACAAGACACACATAAAGACTGAACTATGCACCCTGACTAAAGTACTGACAGCCAACGGCTTCCACAAAAGCAAAATCACAAGCCTGATCCACAAAAACACACTGAGACATAATGGAGACCTAGAAGATGAACAGACCTATGGAACAGCTGCCCTGCCCTACATAAGAAGTACTACAGACAAAATCAGTAAGGTACTACACAGGCATCACATCAAGACTGCCTTCAAAACAGACAGAAAAATAGCAGCCATCCTAAGAAACCCCAAAGATAAAATTGACCTGGAAAACCAAGGCATATATGAAGTCCCCTGTGCATCATGCCCAGCCACATACATTGGACAGACCAATAGATGAATAAGTACCCGCCTAGATGAACACAAAAATGCAGTAAAAAAGCTGGAACACACTTCCTCACTAGTCCAACACATGAAAGCCACAGGTCATAGCATCGTCTTCAATGGCACCAAAACCTGAGCCACTATAGAAAACCCCAGCTACAGAATTATCAGATAAGCCATAGAGATTGAAAAAAGACCTGAAAGCATGATTAGAAGAGATGACTCCACCAGACTGTCAATTAACTGGAAGCCTGCACTCTGAAACAAAAAAATCTCCACACCACAAGCCAGGCATACACCTGGGCACAAACAGACCCCCCGATACCTCCAGCTCAAACACACCCCAACCAGGCACCCAGATGAAACCTAGCTTCCTAATAAATGATAGACATTCATTCACTCGAAGCCAAGCCACACTAAAAGCCTCCAATACAGGAAACACAATGTTGCCAGCCAATCAAGACAAAAAATTGCTACAAAACAGACAGAAGATATTAGAAACATCAATCAAGCAGAACACAGCAAACTCCAAGACCAATAAACACAGACCAAGACTCCCAACCAGTCAGGATGATGAAAAAACCATTCTAACACAGCAGTAGGCTAGCACCAAATTTAAAACAGAAATGGCTGTGAAAGCCTGACTCACAGACAAACACAATACAGAAGCCTGATGATGGCAGATGAGATTCTGTCGAAACATCACTACAACTTTAAAAGCATAACTATGATGACGTGGGAAAATACCTGAACAAAGCTGAATACCATAATTAGACAGATAGATAGATACAGGGATGAGATTCTATAGGTTCGCACCTATTCACTAGAACCGATTGTTAACATTCTAAGCTGTTCGGAGAACCAGTTGTTAGAAGAAATTACTGGCCTAATCCTGTAAAGAAGGCAGGAAGGAAACATTCTGGTGTTGCTTACAGAAACTGCCTCTCCATTAACTCTTATTACATTCTTGGCAGGACTAGACTTCCTGTCTCTGGAACTTCTCTGGAGTTTTTTTACCTCCCTTGCTGGTACTTTGCTTATGTGGAGTGACCATTCAAAGTTACAATGGCATTGAAAAAAGTGACTTATGACCATTTTTCACACTTACGACTGTTGCAGCATCCCAACAGTCATGAGAAGCCAGGCAAGGAGATGCGTGCCTCGATGTGAGTGATATTGAGTTGACCACACCCAGCCAGTCACATGACCACCAAGCCATGCCCACCAACTAAGCCACGCCCACAGAACCAGTTGTTAAAAAATTTGAATCCCTGCATAGATAGATAGGTAGATAGATAGATGATAGATAGGTAGGTAGGTAGGTAGGTAGATAGATAGATAGATAGATAGATAGATAGATAGATAGATAGATAGATAGATAGATAGATAGATAGATGGATACATGGATAGAAAGATGATAGATGATACACACACACATACACATACACACAGAAAATAGTATACTTTGATTATAGGTCTATGTAGATGTAGATATGTAAAATGATAATAAAAATGTAATAAGCAAGTGCTACTTTCCATATAGTACATTTATCCTGGGAAAACAAAGTCCAGTATCTAAAAATAACAATAATAAAAAAAATAAAATCACATTCTGGACAGTGTGATGGGCCGCATATACAGTAAATTTAACAAATGAATAAATAAAAATAAAAAGAATATTAATGATTTAGCACATATATAGCACACCTGTCCCCTATTTATAAAACACTTTTGAAAATTCCCTGTCAATCCAAGACTTAATACTGGGCCTGCCTGGTGTTGCTATTATTGCTGCATTTTTCCCTGGAAGGTCATTGAAAAAGCTTGGACTTGGTCTCCATTGTTCAACCCCAATAATAGCAGTTTCTCATATATAGATGTGCCTTGGATTTATTTAAAACAAAGTGCTTTTGTTCTTCATTGGTAATATTCAGAGGTGGTATTCAGCAGGTTCTGACCAGTTTGGTGTTCACGGTTCTGACCAGTTCTGGAGAACTGGTAATGGAAATTTTGAGTAGTTTGGAGAACTGGCAAATACCACCTCTGACTGCCCCAGCCCCTATCTATTCTTTGCCTCCCAAGTCCCAGCTGATCAGCTGGGTCTTCTTTTGTTACCCTGCACAGGAGAATGGAGCTGGAAAGCAGGTTAGTGGAGTGCGGGGGAGGAACTGGATTTGCAGTAACCTTCTGCCAGGAGTGGGGAGGGAATGGGGATTTTGCAGTACCCTTCCCCTGCCACACCCACCAAGCCATGCCCACCAAGCCATGCCTCACTCACCAAGCCACATTCACAGAACCAGTAGTAAAAAAAAATTTTTGAATCCCACGACTGGTAGTAATCTTCTAAGTTTATCAACTAGATGTGGAGTTCATTGATTCATTCATTCATTTATTAAATTTATTTGCCATCCATCTTGTAACTGGGTGGCTTCCATCATAAAACATTAAACTCATACATATACATAAATATCTCTAAAACAATAAAAATAGAAATCCCAGTCCAGATAAAATTATAATTAAAAAATGAAGGAAATCCACATCAAAATGATACCATTTGGATTCCAGTATTTACAACTGGCCAGTCCTAAGTAATTTTGATGTGATAGATATATGTATAATTAGACTCAACAGAATTTCCTTGGAAAATTAATACAATTACAATTCACTAAGATTATCATCATAAATCTTTCCCTATTTGTTTGAATTTTTAGTTGTATCTGATGTTGAAGTTTTTGTGGTTTCTCAGCTGTTTAATTTACAACTAAAATATAAATCTTCTTTTTTATTTTCCTTAACAGATTGCATGTAACACATTGGAATAATCCTGGTTTTTTTCATTGTTCTCTCTTTATGAGAACTAAGTAATTCAATTAATAATCCATGCATGAATCTAACATCAATATTAACTTTGCTAAATTCATTAGACATTGTTCTGAAAAAGCAGTCAAAAATAAGAGAAGAATAAAAACCCCAAAAGCAACAAAATACAAAGAGACTTCGCCTCTCACCCCAAAGAAATAGTTTTATTCATTTAAAATTCAGATCAATAAAGTGATAGAAAACTGAAACAGCCTAGCAATTCTTGGATAAAATTGGATGCTATACCAGCAGGAATGTCTGCAGTTATGGAGAAAGGAACTGAAGAAATCAAGATGGAGGCTATCATTGAGCAACTGACTCTTCATAGCTTTGATGGCATTGTCATTACTGCCATCTAGATTTTTTAAAACCCTAGACTAGTGGCCCCCCAACCTATTGGGTGCCAGGGAATGGTCACATGGACTGTATTTTTTTCCAGGGACTGGGCAGGGCATGGTTTCATATGCTGCCTAGATCCTGTGCATGCACAGGTGGATTTTTGCTCACTTGCATCACCCAGTTCTTGGTGGGCTGCAAACTGGTGCCACTCTGCAGTTCATGATTTGGGGAGACCTGCCCTAGACAACACTGGACAAGATACACTTTTTGTTGTTTATTTTCCTCTTTCCTACGAAATACAGATTCAAAATCTTCTGCAAGATGTTTAGGGAGCTTCCAATTAAATATTTGAAGAACATGGGTGGGCTGTGAAGAGAAACTTCTTTCTATTTCTCTGAAGGAATTTCAATTCTTCATGTTCAGATATATTATATAAACTGCCCTGAGATAGATTCAATGTTTGGCAGATTTGTTGGATGAGAAAGAAATGTTACCACTCCCAAAGGATTACAAAGTTGATTTATTGATTTTAATGCAAGCTGGGCAATATCATCAATAACACAACTGATTGTAGTCTGGATATGTTCTTATTTGATTGGTGTTGAAAAACAAGTTGGGAAACTGCCCAATACAAGAATAGAATAGAATAGAATAGAATAGAATAGAATAGAATAGAATAGAATAGAATAGAATAGAATAGAATAGAATAGAATAGAATAGAATAGTTGGAAGGGACCTTGTAGGTCAACGAGTCCAACCCCTTCCTCAAGCAGGAAACCCTATATCATTTCTGATAGATGGCTGTCCAGTCTCTTCTTGAAAGCTTCCAGTGATGAACACCCACAACTTCTAAAGGAACACTGTTCCATTGATTAATTGTTCTCACTGTCAGAAAATATCTGCTTATTTTTATGTTGAATCTCTCCTTGATCAGTTTCCATCCATTGTTCCTTGTTTGGCCTTCAGGTGCTTTGGAAAATAGGTTGACCCCATCCTCTCTGTGACAGCCCCTTAAATATTGAAACATGGCTGTCATGTCACTCCTGGTCGTTCTCTTCAATTGACTAGCCATGCCCAGTTCCTACAACTTTTCTTCATATGTTTTAGCTTCCAGTCCCCTAATCATCTTTGTTACTCTTCTCTGCACTCTTTCTAGAGTCTCAACATCTTTTTCATAGTGTGGTGACCAAAACTGGATGCAGTTCTAGGTGTGGGCTTTATAGAGTAGTATTAGTATGTCACATGATCTTGATTGAATCCCTTTGTTAATGCAATTTAGGATTGCATTTTTGATTGCAGCCATATACTGCTGCCTAGAGAAAAGTAAAGTCTTACACTTAGGCAAGAAAAAACAAAAGTACTCATATAGATTGGGTGAAACCAGGCTTAATAGTAGTAACTGGTATAATAGCAGTAACTGAGAGGGATCTTGGATTCTTAGTGGACAATCAATTAAATATGACATTGAGTTTCATTTTGTTCGATTGGGCCAAGTATTCAAGTCTGCAATATCCATCTATATCTTGAGCCTATCATCTAGGACATGAGTGTCAAACTGGTGGCCCATGGGTCAGATGGGTCACACATCTTTCTTTTGAATGATGCTGGAGGATTACTGCAGATAGTCTTTGACTTGCAACCATTCATTTCAGAACTGTTTGAATTCTCAACAGCACTGAAAAAAATGATTTATGACTGTTTTACATACTTACAATCATTGCAGTGGTCATGTGATCAAAATTCAGATTCTTGGCAACTGACATTGTATTTACAATTCTTGCAGTGTCCTGGGGTCATGGAATCACCTTTTGTGACCCTCTGACAAGCAAAGTCAAGGGGAGGCCAGATTCATTTAACAACCATGTTGCTAACTTAACAACTGTGGTGTTTAAATTAACAACCGTGACAAAGCTCAATTAAGACCTGACTTGCTTAGCAATTGAAATTTTGGGTTCAATTGTGGTCGTAAGTTGAGGACTTCCTGTATTAATTCACAACAGGGATACAGGTTGTGTCCCCCAGTATTCTATTGTGTCCCCTGTGCTGTTTAACATCTATACAAATCCACTGGTGAGGTCATTTGAAGTATTACCACAGGATGTCACATTTATGTTATTGACAACCTGATCTAATCATCCTTACCTCATTGACTATACATGGCATTGCTTTCCATGGTTATGGAAGACATATCTTTAACCATTCCATCTGTCATGCCCCTGGTGGAGACTGACTCTGAGGGAGAGGAGGAATAGCTGACAGGGAGTGGAAATGTGGCTCTGAAGATTGTGGAGGAGGCTGGGGCAGGGCAGAGGCCTGCTCGGCAGTTAGAGGAGGACCCAGGCCCATCCCCTCTCCATCCTAGGGCACTCAGGGAGGGGAGGATAAGGGAGAGACATGGTCTACTGGGGAGGAGAGGGCCTTGATCCTCTTCATGGGCTGCAGCTGTGACAACTGAATAAGAGGACGGACATGCCTACAGGCAAGTGCTGGAAACAAAGCATGGAAATATCTTTAGTTTATTGTTCCCCTCTGAGTTTGGCATCCTTCCCAGTGTGTGTTCTGATATCTATGGATGTCTTCAAGCCCTTATCTTGCCTGGTTTGTGTTGTTTTTTACTCTTTATAATTTAAATGGCATTTCCTCCTTCTTGTAACTGCTTGTGTGGAAGTTTTTTGTCTCCAGTCAAGGATATTTGGAGCTTGGAAGCAAAGTGAAGGAATAAAAGGGGCTTCACCTGTTTTTTTGTGACTGTGTTTATTTTTTATCCCACCCTGGGTCATCACACCATCTGCCACTTCCCTTAAAGTTTAGAAAATCTGTAAAGAGACAAGGCTTTCACCCAGTTCTTAAGTATTCAATCATTTGAGGACCTGTGTTTATAATATTGGAAAAAGAATTTTCATTTGAAAATGTGGAGGGCTGCTGTAAGTTAGGAATGATTCAGATGGTAGATGTGACAGGATAAATCAAGTCCACATTTTTAATGAAGTATTTCTGTAGTGTCTGTAGTACATATAAAGCACCCTTTCCAACGAAGCATCTGTTTTCCAATTTACAACCTTTTGTCATGATATGGACATGATTTCAGGCTCTGCTAGAACAGCATGTGAAAATTCACTGCCTTTTGTCAGGCATCAATAGATGAGGTGACATATATTCCCAGTCCTAAAAATAATATAAAGTAAAATAAAAAGGGGGACAGAGGATCAAAACGCTTAAAGAGGAAAGAACCAATTTTACAAGGGAATTCATGATTGACACATTGGCTTGTCAAATCATATTGTAATAGATTTCATAAGAATAAAATAACAATAAATAAAAACAAACGACAGATGGAGTGTGTAAATCAGAATATCCTTGACACCTGTGAATAAACAAGTGACAAGCAATTACAACTTTGCCCCAAAGTTAGGTTGTTAACTTCTTCTTTGCTCCCATGCTCATACTTTCTATCCCATGTTTGTTTATTTAATGAATTCCAAAATAACAGCACAAGCCTTCATGGTTCTTATAATGAAGACTTCGTATATTATTCTCTCTAGCAATGGATCTATATTTTCAGTAGGAAAGGACTGGGATTAGACATAAACAGATACAATCACATCCCTGGATGTGACAGGCAGAATTAAACATATGGTGATTATTGGTTACTCATCTCTTCCTAAAATGGGGCATTTGATGTTCTTAATCTTATTCCTTTTTTAAAAATAACTGAATACTAATATTCTTAGGTTACATATTGCATGTATTTTAAAGGAAATTGAACTGTGTTGCTTTAAGAATTCCATTGACATCAATTTTCCTCTTAACATAATAGAAAGGACCTTAGAGACCCTATACCATTTCAAACAAGTGGCTGTTTCTCACTTCCTGAACTCTTTTAGAAATGCCCACTGTTAGGCATCCAGAAATTAACCATAGTAATCAATCACTCCGACACAAGCATAATCTCCAATTGATTTATTAGGAACAGCTCTGGTGCATCTATGGAAATTTCCAAAACTGAAACTCATTCCCAGCGCATGACACAAATTCCTCCCTATCTCCTCCCACTACTATACTTCATAAATCATGAGAACCAATTGACTACAGCTGGAATTTTTTAATGCGACATACTAAATAACCTTGAACTGTTCAACTCCCTCACTCTCCCTTTCATTGTTCACATTCTTGTGGAAGCTGATCTCAGAGCTGACACCCACATTTGTTCTTTTATGATCTGGGGGTGCAATTTTTTTAAAAAGTACAAGAATGGTGAAAAAATCCATGCAGTAATACATTAGGAGAAATTGCTATAAAATGTGCCAGATTAGATAAAATATCAAGCAAAGGAAACCAGAATGACACTGTGAGCTGATGAAATTTACTTCTTTATTGCTGCATGCCCATTCACAAGAATCTTGCCAGACTGACTGCCTTTTGTTGGGAACTGCCAGATAAGGATTTTGTGGATTTTGGAAGAGGTAAAATATGGGTGGCTTCTTGCTATGCAAGGACACTAAGCTCAACTCCCTTCCCCTTTCCATCCAAGTCACTGGTCACTCTGTCCAATCCAGGTGCTGGATGGTTGCTTGGTTACTTCACTTCTCCTCTGGCCAGACACCTGTGAGAATGACCTTGGTTCCCACAAGAAAGCTTTATTGTTTTGCCTACAAAACCCTATCTAACTATTTCCCCCCTCCCTCTAGTGTGCAGAAATCCTGAAGCTTCCAAGATGGCATCAGCCAGGTTCACTTCAGGGTTGACACCACCCTCTAGTTGGAGAGTCCATCTCAGAAAAGCATATAACGAGGCAAGTAATGAGAGAGAAACATAAAATGTGGATGAATATTTTCTTGACTAATTCTGGAATAAAATAACAAAAAGCTATAGAAATAGGCCAAAATAAAGGAGAGAAAATTAGAAATAAAATTAAACAGATCATAGCAATTAACAAAGAAATAAAGTTAAGGAGCTGGTAGATATAAATGAACTACTTTATTTTTATGATTCATAAAAAGGCTTATTGAAAATAAATTCTGATAATTTAACGATATATACCTAACTATTCTATCTAAATGGAATGAGGTTCGCTACTTACTGTGGAATATTAATGTTATAATTCAGGGTACATCTGAAGCACTTTGTCAAATTGGTAAGGTTTTTATTACAGATTTATTCATTTCCTGACAAATAATTCAGAAAGAAGCCAAACAGGACCTTCAAAATGTTTCTGAGAATATGAAGTGATAAGGATTACCTTTTTATATTTTAATTTCCAATAGAAAAATATCATTATTCATAATAAGTACATGAATATAAAATATTAAAGATTTGCATTCCTAACAGGATATTTTTTCACTACTATAATAAAATATATCTCTCTTTCCTTCACACACACACACACACCTCAACTTACAACCACAACTGAGACCAACATTTCTGTTGTTAGGTCAGACATTTGTTAAGTGAGTTTTGCCTGATTTTAGAACCTTTGCCACAGTTATTAAGTGAACCATTACAGTTGATAAATTGATAACCTGGTTGTTAAATGAATCTGACTTCCCCATTGACTTTGCTTGTCAGAAGGACACAAAAGGACACATGTCCTTGGACACAGCAGTGGTTGCCAAATATCCAAATTTTGCTCATATGATCATAGGGATGCTGCAAAGATCGTAACTGTGAAAAATGGCCATAAGGCATTTTTTTTTCAGTGCTGTTGTAACTTTGAATGGTCACTAAATGAGCCTTTGTAAGTTGAGGACTACCTGTACGGGAAAATAAATATCTGGAGCAATAGTGTTTAGAAACTCTGCATGTATAATGCAAAAATACTTACCAGACCCTTGCAAAAATTGAACAAAGGATTCTTCAGCTGCAGTAGAAGTCAATCTTCTGAGACTGAGATAGAGTTAATTTTTATAAGGGTTGATGCAGACCAGAAATGGATGAATGTTAATGGGTCAATAACATGGTCTGTTAAAGAAAGCAAAGTTAAGCAAATATTATAGCCAGTACGCCCAAGTTTTGTTAGCTAATGTCAATAGCAAAGATTCACATAGGGTAGAACAGGGATGTCAAGACTCATGTTCATTTTTTTTTCATTTTCAGTGTTTTTCTGTTGTTATTATTTTACATATGGAGAGCTTAACCAAAGCCCTACAACATGGTATTGTAAATGTTTCCTGACCGAAAGCCTTGCAAAATAGCAACATGCATTTTGATGGATTTGCTGCTGACTGTTGGCAATGCAGATACAGATTAACAGAGTTGGAAGGGACCTTGTAGGTTATTTAGTCCAACCCCCCCAAGCAGGAAACCCTACACCATTTCTGACAGATGGCAGTCGAGTCTCTTCTTGAAGGCTTCCAATGAGGAAGCTCCCACAACTTCTGAAGGTAAGCTGTTCCGTTGGTTGATTGCTCTCTGTCAGAAAAGTTCTCCTTATTTCCAGGTTGAATCTCCCCTTGAACATTTCCCATCCATTATTCTTTGTCTGGCCTTCAAGTGCAATTCTGCAAAGTTCCAGAAGGTATTCTGGTAGTGTCTGCAATGCTTGGAACATTGGTTATCAGAGTGTTTGCAGCATGACTACTATTGTGAGACAACCCAGGAGCAAAACACAGGACACAGAGGCTTTGTCTTTTAACAAGACTGTTATATACATAGATACATATGTTAGGCACATACCAGGCAAAATCAATCTTCAACTCTACACAGAGAACTACAATGGAGATAGAACATGAGGAGAGAGAGAGAGATGCCGTCTCATGGCCTCCCTTATATAGACAGCTTTTTAAAGTGGCAATAACCCTGCTGACCCATCCTCAGTTTTAAAGCGTCAACAACCTTGCTGACTCATCCTCATGGCATCAGCATTTACAGCAGCCTTACAGCAGTTGGTCAGCTATTAAATCTTCATTACCTTAAGATTGGTTGTCCACCCTTCCTATGTTCCATAGGATGCCAAAAGATGTTGGACTACAAAATCCCTGGTTTGGTCAGAAGTCAATTGCCTATAGAAGACTAAGCTTCCAATATGAAGAGAGAGAACACAATCAGGATAAGATCTGTCTGGGTGATTAGAATGACCTCTTGTGAAGAAGTTCTAGTGATGGTCTGATGACCTTCCATTAACAGCTTTAAATTGCATTGAGCTAAATATTGAGAAGCAATTATAAAATTGTCCTATCTTTGCACAGGTATTGCTAAGGCCCTGATGCAGTATTGATTGTCTGTAGAACTAAGAAAGAAAGATTTCAAAATTAGTGGGATTGATTTTAAAATAACTCTGGCATTTTGGAGAAAAAAAACACCTTGGTTTCCAAAGGTCTCTTACCATGTTGTGTCACAGGATACACATAAGGCAGTTCCAATTATTTTAATTATGTGTCATGATTATTGATGGACTAAGGCTGGCTAGATATTTCACAACAAATTCTTTCATTGCCAACATATCCTTATCTACATTTAAAGTCCTTTTCTTTTAAAGTTCCTTTGACTGATTTATTGGATAAGAAAGGAATGAAAAATAGCTGTGAGCTTAAACTATAAAATGATAAAGGGTTTAGTTTTTCTCCACATGACCCCTTCATATCATAATAATATAATTATCACTGTGGTATTATTTACCCTTTGTAAGTAAGCTTTTAAGCATATTATTTGAGGTTAATATCTTCCATTATTATTATTATTTTTCTCGTTCACATTATGAAGGCTCATGAAATCTGACATAGGGGAAAAAAGAAAAGAAGAGAACAACATTCAGTAGTTACCCTGCAGGGAATTAATCCTCCATTATGAAACTGAAACCAGATTAATCTTCTAAACTAAGTGACACACTTTTTCCAACAAGAAGTTAAAGTTTAAGAAATAAAAAATAAATGTGGCACTTTTTCTGCTGTGGTAAATTGAAGTTATTTTTCCCACCATAAACACATACATTTTTTTCCTTTTTATGACCTTGTAATCAAGGTCATAGATTGGGGTGAATAAATAGAGCTGAGCATTTACTGACCAGATACCCTTCCTGACGCCACACAGAGTTCACAGCAGATATTTTCTCTTTGCGCCCTGAGAAACAACAATTTTTACCTAGGATTGAGCTCTCAACCTTCTGAGTGGGAGGCAAGCATCTTCACCACTAGGCCACCATGCTGCTCACTCTTAGCATTTGAATATAATCTTCAAATTAGATTGATAACAATCTTTCACTGCAGACACTCTTACATTCTGCATCAATGGAATCAAGAAGATCCATTGTAACACTGAGCTCAGAGTGCTAGACTCAAACAAGAGAAGAGAAGGTTCTAATTCTCTTGGGACATCTCAAAGGCTTCCTGTCTTGGCACCAAACCAAGAGGTTCATTTAGGATCCAGAGCAATAATCTTGCTTAAGAAATGTAGACAAAGCAATAGGAAGTTATTTGCTGTAAAATTTAAAGTACAAAAAGAAGCTTAAGCGAAATATTACTCAAACATATAGCTTTGTCCTACCAGAGGAATATTTCAACATAGTGGATATCAACCCAGCAGTACAGTGCCATAAGCAGATGGTTTAGACCAAAGCCTCCTCAAAGTGCAATTGTATCTTCAGAATAACAGAATAACAGGTTGGACTGTACCTTGGAGGTCTTCTAGTCCAGCCCCCTGCTTAGGCAGGAAAGCCTACACCACTTTAGACAAATGGTTGTCCAATCTCTTCTTTAAAATGTCCAGTGTTGCAGCATTCACAACTTTTGGAGGCAAGTTGATCCACTGATTAATTGTTCTAACTGTCAGGAAATTTCTTGGTTGCTTCTCTCTTTGATTAGTTGCCATTCATTGCTTCTGGTCCTGCCTTCAGATGCTTTGGAGAACAGCTTGACTCCCTCTTGGTGGCAATCCAACTGCCTTTCATAATTTAAATGTCACTTTGTTCTGATCATAAGCTTGTTGTTGGGCAAGGACATCCTTATCTGAATTGGGCACCAGTTTGGTACAAGAAGAATCATCTACGGTGCTATTCTGTATCAGGAGTAGTCCAAATACAAATAGATTTGAGTAAATTATTTGTAATATATGATGAATAATCTGATACGTCAATATACCTTCTCACTCCACTATGTTCCACTATATACACCCAAAACAGTTAGATAATCATAGATCATCATGGTTCAGAGGAAGAACAGACCATCTTCAATTACAACTTTTCAGAGTTTCATATAAATGAGAATACTTGAGCTATTAGAAATGCATTAGATACTTGCTTAGACTTAAGATAGACAAAAATGCCAATTTCTTGGTGGATTGAATGATCTCACATGACAAAGCAGAATCCTCTATAAGCTAAATTTCAATTCTATGATAGAGCACTTCCATGTTGTTGATTTGGCAAAAGTAGTTTGCCTTCTTTCAAGAAGCAGTTTTGATTTCCAAATCTAGGTTACAGGGGTTGGAATTTCCTAATGCTCTACCATATATAACCAAATTCATTCATGCTTATTTTTGAGGAGCAGATTGATCAGATGCTATCACCTAGTTTAGCTATGTAAAAAACAGCAAGATTAGATTCATGTATATCAAGAAATAAATCATTTTAGAGGAAGAATCCAGAATGTGCAACTTCCAAATGTTTTAAATCACACGTTACAGCATCATTCATCACTGAATGCAGTTCAACAACATCTGGATACCATGTTCCAGATTTGTATATACTCTGCAAATAGAAGGAAAATAAAAGTTCATTGGTGAGTGTAGGCGATGAACAGGCTGAACCCAAGGGTGGGGTCAAACGTATCATCAGTCTGGAGTCCCCATGGCCCCGAAAGAGATCTAAGTCTAACTCCCCTTGAAGTCTGCTGACTCTTATCTATCACTAATTTGCCATGACCATTAGTAGACCAGATTCTTGTGTATTGGTTGCACAGAATAATCATTATTCTTTTAAACTCCAAACCCCTAAGGGTTTATTGTGCACAGCACAATATATCAAGTATTCTATACTGCACCTGATAGGATAGAAGACATAAGAACATGAATTATTGTATGTCACAAATGTTTGCAGACCTCTTGGGAGCTAGTTAAGCTCCCAAGAGGTCTGCAAACATTTGTGACATACAATAATTCATGTTCTTATGTCTTCTATCCTATCAGGTGCAGTATAGAATACTTGATATATTGTAACCCCCTACATGACGATATTCCAGTTGAGTGCTGGTTTTAAAGGTCAAGATGTTGCTCATTGGTAATCAGATCTTACCCAACAGAGTACTGGTCATCTAGCATCATTCTGGGGACTCTTAAATCATTGCATCTCCATGACCACAAGAAAAGATGCTAAGACAATAAGGCATGAACTCTATTATTTTTCAAATATTCATGCAGGCTTTTCCTGATGCAATCTCTTTCTGTTGCTATGACCAGTTGCTCTGGATGTTTATCTGCCATCACCCCCAAGTTATGCTCAAAGGTTGGACCTTCATTTATTATTCTCTTGCCATTTTATAAGCCCGTGCAGTGGTTCTCAGCGGTTTTGTCTAGCAATAAGACAGAGAATGAAAAGGAGTTATTTCCTCCTTCTGTTCAAACTGGGGGGGGAGAAGTTGTACTAAAAACTAATTGACTGGGTGAGAATTAAATGCAAGTGGGTCATATTACTCCGAGGTTGCTAACATTTCTTTCCTAAAGTTGCTTCTTCTTTTCTAATTCCTTCTGGCTTTATTAGATGTCATCAACTGCCAGCAGACTATTTCTGCCTTCAGGTTTTTCAATTATTTATGAACATGGAATATTTTCTCTGTTTCACCACTGATAATTTCCATTTCTCACCTAAATGATTTTGTGCAAAAACAGAAAAATTGGTTTAATTTTTGGAAGCACCTTTTGTCTTTAAAAAAAAAGTGTACTTTCATACATTCCCTTTCAGTAACCTATTACTGAACATTAATGTTAAGGAGTGGTTTTTTTTTTAATTGAAGTCTGCATGAAGAGATCTAAAAATCTGAGAACTGGGTTACAAAAATCTGGAAACTGGCCACCTGCATCCCTTGGAAATCCTCAATTTATATAATATTTTTGAACACAGACCTCCTTATAATGCAGCCACTTGTTTACAAAATACTGGAAAGTGTGCTGGCTGTTTTTAGGCACAAGAGAGGCTGCTTATTTTGAGATAGTTCAGTCTACCAAAATCAGATTCCAGTTCCATTGTGAATGTATTTAATTGAAATGTTAAGATAATCAAACTGTGAATGGGATTTGCATGACGAGTTAGTGAATTACTTAACAATGAACTTTATACAGGCCAGCTAAATATCATTAATTCAATCTTCTTCACTTGGGTATATTGTTCAGTTCTACCATCTGGGCAAATACAGGCACTAGAGCAGTGTTAAGTAGAGCAGTGGGTTGTTATTACATTCTGGATAAACCCACTCGGTATGAATGTGGACTGTTTATTACCTTCTAACAGAATAAAATATCATTCATATTTGAAGCTAACCACCCTGCTGTTTGTTTGTTTGTTTTTATTTCTTAGCATGTATATACTACTAAAACTCTTAGGTCTGTTTGATACTTTGTAACTTTCAATGGAGCAAAACACTGGACAATAGGGCAAGACTTTATCAGCAAGATACCTCAAATAAGCTAATTTACCAAATGCTAGGATCTATTACCCCTCAGGGAATGAAATTTGGGGATATTTTTTGTCACTTCAGCACCACTGTGCTATTGCTGTTCAGCATCATCACACTGTTATGGTCAGCTATGATCACATGATCTTCATTTTTCAGCATTCCCTTACAGTATCCCACAAGTCAACGGGGAACCCGAAAGGAACAGATATGAATGGTGATTCTCTTTCCTACCTTCCCACTAATAAAGTCTTTGCTTATAAGACACTTCAGGGAGAAGGTTAAGGGAGAAATGGTGCGTTCTATGTCAGTTCCATTGTAGTTGCACTGCTGTAAGGCACTCAAGGACTCTCTCGCTCCCAAATCTGCCTGGCAGCAGCCACTTACCTGCCTGTTGGGAAGGGGAGGGGGGAGGGAAAGGGAAAGGGGGAAGTGGGAGGAAGTGGGAAGGGAGGAAGGAGTTAAGGGAGGAATGGGGGAAGTAGGAAGAGTGGAAGAAAGAGTAAATGAGAAAAACAAACAAACAAGAAAGCAAGAAGGACAATGGAGGGAAGGATTCAACCTGAAGCAAAATTCTGCTGACCATGTTTTTCTTTTGTTTTGAATTTAATATTCCTGTACCTGCTTTTGATTAAAGTAAATTGGGAGTCTTTGATTCATCTTCAATCATTTATAAGGTGCCACAACCACATCTTTCTTTCTGATGAAATCAGAGCTCAGAATTGGAGGAAGCGAGACCCCAAAATTTTCTATTCTTCCTGAAGGGCTTTTTTTGCACATCAACAGGAAAAGACATTGTAGCTTTTGGGAAAAAGCTTGGATCTTACCCTATATTCCATATTCCTTTTCTTTAAAGAGGTAAGTAACTTGTAAAATGTGGCTTGAAGTTTACGCATAACCAGAAAGCAATGTGATTGACACATCCATGAAAATGTTAAAAGACCCGTAAACTTTTGAAAGTTAATGGCTTAGCTGAGGTCAGTAAATTCTCTCTATCCTAGCAAACTTGTCCTGCATTGTATAAAGCATTGTTCTTCAAAAATGTAATGGCTGCAAGAACTTTTATCAAGCTTGTCATTTTACTACGAAGAGTAAGAAATGCTTCTGTCAAGTTTTATTTTGCTGTTTCCTATTTTTACAACTTTCATTTCATTGTGTCTCTGCATCGCTTTAGTTTCTTATGTGTATATGTTTGTATTTTAAAAAAGTATGAATATATACATATTTTAATAGAATTTTTTCCTCGTGTATACAGTTTTATATAGGCTCTTTTCCTAAGATGCATTTCCCCCTAGCATTAATGAATTTTATTTTCACAGATAAATACATTTTGTGCCTACTTTTTATAATATCCATATTTAGCATGGTTTGTGTGTGAGACGGTTACTTTTCAGGCAGACAATGAAAAACAAGATAAGAACAAATATGATTCCTGCAAAAGCAGAAGACAGATGGAAACAAGGCAGCTGAGGAAGGGCTTGGGGAAAGGGCACATAAGCAGTCTGTTCCATAAGGTGGGAACAAAATAGGAAAGCAAGAGGTTTGAAATTTTTCTTTCCCTTCAGAGCGTCTTCACAGCAGTTGCTTGATATATCACTTCCTAACTGTCTCATGTAAATATTATTTAATCTGAAATTCTTGGATTCTTATGAGCTTGCCTAGAAGAGGACTGAGAGTTTGTTTCTTTTTGTTTTCCTGATTCTGGAGTTTTCTTACAAAAGTACAGTTTGCAATATTTGGAAAAGTCTGTTTCTTCAAAGAAAAAATGCCTAACAGTTAACACATTTATTTCTGATGTGCATATGGATGCTAATATTCATGAAGTAAGCAAATTTCTTTCCTTCTTTTTCTTTCTTTCTCCTTCCTTCCCTCTTTCTTTTCTTCTTTCTTTCTTCTTTCTTCTACTTTTCTTTTTCTTTTCTTTCTTCTTTCTTTTCCACCCATTAATGTACGCACAGAAATTGATCAAATAAACATTAACCCTGTAAAAACTGTGAAAAAATACCCTGCCTAAGAGCAATTCTTTAAAAAAAACATACTAAGTATATCTGTAGGCATATATGCAAAACTGTAAACATTAATATTAGCTATTTTTGTCCAAAAATGCATATAGCCAGGTACTTTTTTGTGAATTACTTCAATATATCTAAAAAAAACACAGAACACCAACCAGGTTGTCTAAAACTAAATGATTCTTCAAAAATCTTTGATAATTCTATTAATTTTTCAAGCAAATTGACATTGCTCCAATGCAACATATATATTTCAGATTGATTTGTTTTAGTTAATTTTGCATTTAGTAGCATAATGTAAATTAATTAAAAAGTGAAATCTGGCTTTTCTCCCAGACATTTGGGTCAAGATGTTGATATGAGGCAGTTGATAGATGGATGTGAGATTTATCCAGGCCTCAACATTGTTTGCTCTTTAAAATTATTATTTTATTATATTGAATTTTATTTTGTCAACAGCCAGAGTTCCTTCTGATAAATGGGCAGCTATATAAATTTATTTAATTAATAAATAAACAGTCCAAACAGCTGAACTGATGCTTCAGCCTGATGTCTATAGAGATTCTCAGTCATTCATGTCATGGTTGTCTCAAACTGCTTTCTCAAGAGGCAACTGGACTTTCTTTGTTATTCCTTGAAGATGTTTTGCTTCTCATCCAAGAAGCTTCTTCAGAACTTCATTCAGTTCTGATACTGCAGCCATTATCCTAATAAAGATTAGTATGTTGATTTGTGAATGAAAAAAATGGATAGTTGTCTTCTACGGATTTAAACTAAAAATGGAACAGCATTCATTTAATATAAGATTTCTGAATTCAAGGAACACACAATGAGTAATCTAAGGTTTTGCCCAGCAACAGTTCCTGCACGTTTTAGACAAAAACTTTTTTTTTTCACATTTGCAGACTGAGAACAAAAGTGGGGAAAACTGTCAGTTTCACTTTCTCACACATTTGTGAGCTTTTTTTCTCCTTCAATTTCCCATGAAGAGATGTGAACTCAAATTCTCCTTCTCTCCATGAAGAAATGTCAGTCTTTTTTAAAAAAAATGAACAAAACCCTCATTATATGAAAGTTCCAGCTATTCATAACCTAGTGATAAATATGCAAGAATTATTTCTTCTATAGTCTGAAAAATATGACAAGCCTACCAAAAAAGGAAGGCAATCCAAACTCTATATGACAACTGCAACTGAACATTAACAAATTCATTGACATTTGAATGACAAACCTTCACATTTGGGAGGTTTCTTTTGCTTTAAACACTCAGCATTTTTCATTACTATACATTTTCTTAAAAATAGTAAGTAAATGTTTGTTGATATTCTTGCTGTCTTGTTCTTACATTCTAACCCTGAACCTCCTTCTCTAGATCCATTCATTCTTTTCAAGGTACTTACCTGCAAACTTTGAAGAGTAAACTTGGGGCCATATGACTAACTAATGTGGTCAACCACTGAGATATTAGGATCAGCTCATAATGTCTTTTCTCTCTCCCTTACTTACTGAACTTCTACTTATTAATTATTGATTGAGTATATGCCATCAAATCACTTTTTTGCTACTAGAAACCACATCGATTTTCTCAAACCTGTAACAGGCACACAGGATGTTTTCAGCAGGAAGGTTTTAATCCAGAAGAAACCTCAAGTTTTGAGCTAGTTCTATCTGGATGGTCACAACTCCACTGCCAGTCAAGGATAGAATATCTCTGGAAGTAGATGCCTTATGAATCCATCTAGCTGGGATTCAGTCTAAGTTTATTTCTCTCCACCTAGAGCTTGGTATTTTGTCTGGTTCTACATCACAGAATCTGTCCAACCAGAGTAGAGCTTTATAGCTGAATACCATCAATATACTGATGATATTTTACCATGGGGATCCCAAAGGTGCTTTTTCAAGAGGCAATTGGACTTTCTTTGTTTTTCCTTGAAGATGTTTCACTTGTCATCCAAGAAGCTTCTTCAGTTCTTCAAGGAAAAATAAAGAAAATCCAGTTGCCTCTTGAAAAAGCACCTTTGGGATAACCATGGCCTGGATGACTGAGAATCTCCATAGACATTCACCCTGAGCAAAACCAATGTTCAAAACTTTGTTATTACAAGTAATGACTGAGTGAGCTTTGATTTTTGTGAGGGCATAATAATGAAACCACAAATAGTATGAAGTTGTAAAAAGAATGCTCAGATATTACTTTAAGGCATGGGTGTCAAACTCATGGTGTCACGTTACCATCATGCGATGTTTCACAATGTTTTTCCCATTCACAGAGCTGGGGTGGGCGTGGTCTGCATGTGATTCATTTGACCTGCAGGACGTGAGTTTGATAACCCTGCTTTAAGGAAACAATTGCTGTAATGTGTTCCCCAACTCTCCATCCATACAGTTTTCTTTACTCCCCAAATACCTATGCCTTTGTGTTAACTGCATTTAAAAAATTAAATAACAGTGATTATCCAATGTCTATCACAATCTACAGAAACCTTTCTGGGAGCATGAAGTGAGAAATAAATAATTTATACAAAAAAGGAGTGACAAATTCCTATTCTCTATCCTTACAGGAAAAAAAAAACTCTCTGCTCAGGCTATATCACTGATAAATAAGCTGAATAAGTAAAGTATTTATTTAAACATCTGGAATACTCTACCTGATTCTGTGGCTTCTTCCCCAAACCCCAAAAACTTTAACCTTAGACTGTCTACGATTGACCTCACCCCTTTCCTAAGAGGTCTGTAGGGGGCGTGCATAAGCGCACCAATCGTGCCTACCGTCCCTGTCCTATTGTTTCTTTTTATTTTTCTTATATGTATCCATTTCATGTATTCATAATTATGTTTCTATTTATACCTATTGTCTTGTAAGCAAATGACAAATCAAATAAATAAAAAATAAAATAAAATCTATACCCTTTTCCACCTTTTTAAGGGTCAATATTCAATCTGAAGTTGAATATTTGCATATAATGCCATAATTAACACCAGTAATCTTTTGTCCAGTTTAACTTCTCTAATATAATCTATAGCTAATTATCAATAGCACCAAAGCCTACATGAAATGCAACAAATGCAGCAAACAATTTCTTTGAACACATTTCAGATACTTTTTTTTTTAATCCAATGATCCAACAGACAATTGTTGAGTGTTTGCTGGCTGGATATTTTGCATATGTCTCAGCCATGAGTTCAATTAGGCTAGTTCATCTATAATTTTCTGGGAGATTTGATCAGTTTTGTTATAAATTAGCAACATAATGTTTGCGTTTCAACCTTGGAGGAACTGGCATGAACTACATTATTAAAAGGTTTAACTGAAATGAGCTTCCAGCAAAGGTTGTAAATTTTTAATAAATCTCCTGAGGTGATGTTTTTTTCTAGAGCATTACCTTAGGGTAAGCCCAAAATCAAAACTTCAACTTCTTTTGGTGAGACAAGAGACCAGACTTTTCAATCATCTGGGAAATTAAGAGAGTAGAAAAGGGAGCAAACAATCTAATATGGCTTCTTGAGATTCATCAGTGCTTGTTTCCAGGCAGGGGAAATTATTACCTCACTCAAGGATGCATTTTCCACTCCACATATTGTATAAACTGTGGTTTCCCTAGCAGTTTTCCCTAGCCAGGTAGGGCAGAGATTGCCAAGCTAACAACTCAAAGAATTCTGTCTTTGCGTTCTGGATCCACAGAATGCAAATCCATCCCAGATAAGCTGGATGGTCTTGTCTCATCCAGCTGGCATCTAACAGTGAATGAAAGTGATTTTTTGCCCCTCTAGATGTTATCCATATTCACTAGAAAGGCACATCAGATGGTCATCCATCTTGTTTTTCTCTAATAGGGGCCCAAGTCACTTTTTTCCCCTGGAAGTATTGTATTGCTCACTAGAGCTTACCAAACATATGTTAGGCTAATCCTAGAACATTGTTCAATTGTTTGGAATCCTTACCACACATTGGACATTAATACAAGCAAGTGAGTTCAGAAGTATTTTACAAGAAAAGTCATGTACTCTTCCGCCCATGATAGAATACTTTATGCTACTAGGTTTTAATTTTTTTAAAAAATTGTAATCGTAATGTAACACGTGCAAACAACTGCTTTAAACTTAATGTAAACCACTTTAAACTTTGAGTCTATCATCTGCACCTCTATTACTGTCTGATTTGGTTCTGCAACCCAACAGGACAGACACAGACTTCAGAGGATAATTAGGACTGCAGAAAAAACAATTACTATCCACCTGCCTTCAGTCGAGGACCCGTATACTGCACAAGTCAAAAAGAGGGCTGTGAAAATATTTACAGACCCCTCACATCCTGTTTCAACTCCTTCCCTCAAAATGATGCTATAGAGCACTGCACACCAGAACAACTAGACTACAAGAAGAGTTTTTTCCCGAAAGCCATCACTCTACTAAACAAATAATTCCCTCAACACTGTTCAACTATTTACAAAGCCTGCACAACTATTACTGGTAATCTTCTCATCACTCCTTATCACCCTCCCACTTGTGACTGTATGACTGCAACTTTGTCGCTTGTATCCTTACGATTTATATTGACTGTTTCCTAATATGGTTTGATTGCTTATTGTACCCTATGACTATTATTAAGTGTTGCACCTTATGATTCTTGACTCTTGACGAATGTATTTTTTCTTTTATGTACACTGAAAGCATTTGCAGCAAGACAAATTCCTTGTGTGTCCAATCATACTTGTCCAATAAAGAATTCTATTCTATTCTAAACTTCATTGTAAAAAAAAGATTTTTTGTGACAGAGTTGTCAAGATCTGAATATCTTACCCAATCCAGTTGTCTCAACTACTAACTTTCATATTTTTAATTCTAACTTAATTTCTGTGGATCTCATCCAATATTTAAAAGGTCCCTAAGGGTGTGCGCATAAGTGCATTGACATGCCTATTGTCCCTGTCACATTTTATTTTATTTTTTTCATTTTGTTCATTCAAATTCATAATTTTGGTTTGATAAATGAATGAATGAACAAACCAACATACAAACAGACCAGATAGCTATCTATGGATGCAGTAAGACTAAAGTGGACATGTTTTGCTGCTCTTAACACCATAGGGTAAGCTCTTATCCATGTGTGATCAAATTCACATCCATTTATGAATGCTCAAACTGTAAAAGATGACCGTGTTAAGACTGAGAGCAAGATCAAGTGTATCATCAGTTTGAAGTCTTTGTGCTCCCCAAAGGGTTCAGCACCTTATGAATTCTGTATACTCTTATCTAGCACCTATTTGCCTTGATTGTTAGTAATTCAGATTCTTGTGTGTAGATAGCATGAAATAAACTCACTGTACCTTTTACCACTACCCCAGCTACTGATTTATTACCCTTTACATAAGCAGAAGTTCTCAAATATTTTCATCTATAAATTACTTTACACTCTTAAAAATGATTGAAGGCCCCAGAGAACTTTGATTAATTTGTATGATATCTGAGAAAATTCATGCATTCATTCATTCAGTCATCCATCCATTCATTTGACTTTACAAACTCCTCTGAAAGAAACTTGGGAGTCCCAGACCACACTTTGAGAATAACTGCTTTAGGCATCTGTTAAGGTATTTCACTTCAGAATTTTTTACCACTATATGAGAGGAAAGAGAATAAGATTATAAAAGTAAATAAAATAGATTCATGTTTTTTTTTACTGTGTTTTATCATATTGTACAGTTTTAGATCCATTCTCTTAATCTACTATGCCATGGATGGGTTTGCAGTTCCAATTGCACATACTTTTTTTTCCTGATCTGTATGCTTCACGCATGGTAACCCTCCACTAACTTATCCTTTTAACTTTCATTTGGAATTATGTGTTTGGGTGATATTGCAAAAACAAAAGTAGCGGATGAGCTTCAGCCATCAGATAGCCTTAATGGTCTCATTTATTTTAGCTACTCGATACGCCTTAACAATAAGCTATAGATTAGAATGGGATGACAATATGGCATTTGCAGAGTGTTTCACTTTTTTAATGTCTCAATAAGAAGGAAGTGATGCCCTGTCTCCACACCAAATTATCAGGATCTCAAGTAAGAATATACATATGCACCCCCTTCACATCTGTATGCATGCGTATATGTGTGGGTGTAGGTCTACACACATACACACACACAAGCACACATACACAATCCTGTTGTCAGTGTGGATTGGTCCCTGCAATTTTCTTGGCAAGATTTTTCTCCTAAAGCTGAGATGGAGTGGTGAGTTCAAGGTCACCTAGTTGGCATTGTGCCCAAGGCAGGACTAGAATTCACAATCCCCTGCCTAATATCTTAACCACTATACCAATCTGACTCTTTAAGAAAATATTAGCATTCCTGTTTGGTGCAATAAACTATGGCCTGTTGTCAAATAGTGTGTAAACGCACCTTAGAGAAATTTCTGCTTCCCTGAATTTAATGAGAATGATATTTAAATGTGTCTAGGATATTACTTAATAATGCTGGCTTTATGTAAGTCAAAGCCTGTAATTAGTACATGTACACTGTTAAATTTGGAGACAGAAAATCAATTCGGGAGATCTTCCCTACCCCATTGGCCAAAGTGCTTTTCCTTAAGTTACTTGATTAAAAAAATAGCTGAAACTTTTTAACTTGGGATCACATCAATGATCCCCCTGTTTAACCTGATCCAGGATTCACAGAATGTGTATATATAACTACATTTTTTTTGGCATAGGGACTGGTCAACCATCTAGACCAGGGATGTCCAGCCTTGGCAATTTTAAGACTTGTGGACTTCAACTCCCAGAGTTCCTCAGCCAGCTTTGCTGGCTGAGGAACTCTGGGAGTTGAAGTCCACAAGTCTTAAAATTGCCAAAGTTGGACACCCCTGATCTAGACTTTTGTTTGGTCTAGACTGGAGGTGTCAAACTCAATTTCATTGAGGGCCGCATCAGAATTGTATTTGACCTCAGGGGGCTAGGGTGGCCATGGCCATGGTGGGTGTGGCCACTCATGGCAGGAGCACCTGTGGTGGCCTTAGTGATCTGCCAATGAAAACAGGCTCCCGAGTTCTGTTTTTGGCTGTAATGGCCTCCTACAACCCTCTGCCAGCGAAAATGCCCTCCCAGGCTCCGTTTTTGCAGGCAGAGGCACTGTGGGCTGGTCCTTCGCTGTTTTCAGGGCAGCCCCCTGGGCCAGATCTAAACACCCAAGAATGCGATCCACGGGCCTTGAATTTAAACACCCCTGGGCTAGACCAAAATAAAACAGTTTAGAACATGAGCTGCTAAATTGAAAACAACTTTCCCCAAACATGAATCTCTCAAAGTTACAGTATCTTTAACAAGCTACATGAGGATAAATGAATTAGCAATACAGGAATTGCCTATTTTTATTTAGCACTAATATGGGAGTATAAATATGGTAAGATGTTAAGAGATTTTCTGATGCACCTGACAGGAGGTAGGTCTTTTCTGTGATAAAGGGATAGGCTGCAGTTGTGACTTCTGTATAGAACAGTTGCTTGAACCCTTAACAGTCTGAAAACCAACTCATCCATAGAAGATGTTAGTTGGATTCATAGTGAAGAGGAACATTTAGAAAAGGTACAATCTGAAACCATGTTATGGCAATGATGGCAGCAGATTGTCCATCTTTACAGAGCCCTGACTACTCATGTTTAATTCCAGAACCAGAGTGCAATGGAAAGAATGTTATATGTTCTACTTCATCATTAACTTCCTCATTCTCAATGATCCATGAAACTGTTGCTTGCACATTCTTCATCGGTTAGTTTTTCTGCCATTACCCTTCTTTGCCTTCTCTATAGTTAATGATGGAGCATAGATATCTTTATATAGAATGTCCACTTTGACATAGCCATAGTGGAGAGGGAAATGGCTGCAGAAATGGCCTAGTCTACTGCTTCTTCTCCTCTTCCTCCCATCTCAAGGATATACTCAAATACCATTACCAGGGCAGATTGGTCTCAGTGGACACCATGCTGGTTTCCAGTTTGCTTCTAGACACTAGATCTAAGTTCAGATCTGTTTTTGACCTTCAAAGCTCTTCATGATATTGAACTACATTATCTGAAGTAATACCTTCACCTAATTTCATCTGCCCACCCCATCAAGTCTGGCAGAAAAGTATGTTGTTGCTCCCATTTCTCTCTCTCTCTCTTTCTCTCTTTCTCTCTCACCCTCCCTCCCTCCTTCTTCTCTCCTCTCTCTCTCTATCATCTATCAATTTTTCCCTATCCCTATTCCTCCCTATCTGTCTGTCTGTCTGTCTGTCTATCTATCTATCTATCTATCTATCTATCTATCTATCTATCTATCTATCTATCTATCTATCTATCTATCTATCTATCTATCTCCCATCGGCAAAAGAGCCATGGTGGTTAGAATGTAGTATTGCAGATTAACTCTGCCAATTGCCAGCAGTTCTCACACATTCAGGTTGACTCAGCCTTCCATCCTTCCAAGGTAAAAGGACCCAGATTGTTGGGGGCAATATGCTGACTCTGTAAACTGCTTAGAGAAGGTTAAAGCACTATGAAACAATATACTGTATAAGTCTAAGTGCTATTGTTATCTGGCAGGACCCACAAGATCTTCCATGGCACAGACCCTTGAAACATTGCTTTACCCCCTCAGGTGTGATTGGCCCCATCTTTGACATCTTTCCTGAAATCCTTTTAAAATGGCAATGTCATCAGACCTCGGGATCTCAAAGAAATGGCAATTTGATGAGATGTGCTGTTTTTAACATCAGTTCTCTCCACTATTTTGTTATTAATCATATTGTTATGTCACTTCAATGTTATTTTTTAACATTTAGTTTTTATGGTTAGCCAGCTAAAGTTGCTTTACTGTGAAAAGGCTAGACAAATGTGACTAATAAATAAATAAAACTACATTTAAGCCACACACACAAAAACACAACCCCAAAAATGGAAACGGATAATGTATGAAGTAGGCAAAGAACTGTGAAAATTAAATCAGACAGTCAAGAGGATATCACAGGCTGAGAAAGAAAGGGATCTTTTCTGGCAATCCTATGAGGCCAAAACCTTCCTAATGAAACAGAGTTATTAAGAGATGGGGTTTCAGAGAGCATTTAAACAACACATCCTTGTTCTTAGCTTTTTGAGATGGTAACACCATTCTAAGAGAAGACAGATCTACAAAAGTCCCTATTTAAACCTTGCCTCTATAGTGTAATGAGTGTAATAATTAAGTCAACTCTTTAGCCACCATCTCCCCAACTAGTTGGCCTGTATATCCCTTACAGAGATAATATAACTTCCCTACCTTACAGGAATATAATATAATAGCAAGGGCTTATTGTACTCCACAGCTTTATACAAATGCCAGCTATTATTACTATTACAACCCATATCATTTGGCCTCTTGCAATGATTGAATGTTTTCACCCCATCTACTCTGATAGCTACTTTTATATTTTCAGATAAGTACAAATTGTCTTGCCTTCTCTCTCCCATTAGGATATTATGCTTGAGAGAAACAGGCTATCTCAGGAGCCCAAAGTCAGGAGCAATATAAATATAACTTTATTATCACACATGAAAACATGTCACACTTGAAAAGCAAACATTAAGCACTCCTGTCCTGGCCCTCCATCATTTCAATCACTGCAATGATCAAACACATATATTTCCTGATAGTAATCCACATCTCAAAACAACAACAACAACAAAAAAGAGATTTACTGTATGTACAGATGGCTTTGTCATTCAAATGGCAATGAACAGGAAAATACATATTGCCTGATTGAATCATCGGCATAAATGGTTGGTTTGCTGCTACAGCAACAATAATAACAAATTCTTAGGCATAATCTTGATATATTACGTGTGAATGCACATATCATTGCAAAAGGTTGTTCTTGGTCAGTAAGGAATTTCTTCATAGAATTTAGAAGGCACTAATAATTCTTATCATTATTTCAATGACCTATCTTTTCTAGGATTTATCAGAGTTACTGATATGAGGAACCTGTCTAATTTAAACCTCATGTCAACAATCTTTTGAGTGGAACTGGGCTAAAGGAGAGACTGATTCAAAGTTATCTAGTGAGCTCTGTCATTGATTTGGGACTTGATCTTGGGTATCTCAGGTCAAAGTCCAATATTTTGACATTGCATTGGAGCTTTTTGTAATCATTTAATTATAGGATAGACATGGCTAGGCAGCCAGGCCATGCTAGAAGTGAGAATTAAAGCATTAGTTATTCTCCTTTAGTTCTATGTTACAAAACTTTGTAAGGTTTTGAGCTTCAAATCAGCACAGATATATGCCACTTTCTATTGAAGTTTGTAGATACTAGCTGCCTCCTTAACTCAGACCACAGTGGAAGACTGATGTTCTGTGTAACCCAACTAAGGTTTGCAAAAGCTAACTAATTTAAATGTGAGAAAATAGAGTGTTAGTCATAATCAGCAGGGAAGTTTTTTGCATAGGTAGAAGCTGAAATTCTATTTCTTCTTTAAAAAATAGAGAATAAGGCCTCTCTCCCAAAGTACAAAAAAAAGGAGGCTGTTTGAACTCTCCTAGATAGTGAATATTATCTTTTTCAGTAAATACTGCAACTTGTAACAGCACTCCCAGGTCTTGCCAGAATGCTGGAAACTTGAGAGATATTTGACAGTAGTATACAATATGCAGAAAGTTATCCATATAACTTATGTACCTTCAAAACCAGTAAAGTCTTGAGGCACAGTTAACACTAATAGAATTAAGTATAGGTCTGGTTTGATGACCTCTGATTAAATTTTAGTGACATGAATAAAAATACTCTTGCATTACTTTTTACCAGCTTTTTTCATTTTATTAAGGTATTTCAAAATACTGTTCAGAAGAATTTCAGTGAAATTCTCATGGATGGTGTGTATCTTCCTTATACTCCTTAAATAAGAAGACAGATGTTTGAATGTTTTGTTTTTTGTTTATCTTCTAGAGTCATCTGTCCTGTTTGGCATTTGCTGGGGTTCCCATGCTTTGATTAAATTCCAAGAAAATGACAATATAAAAAAGTACCTTCAACAGAAATTTTTCAGAATTGAATTGCGAGCAGCCTAAGGAGGTATCAGAAAGTCTGAAAATTCAATTATCAAAATCAATTATCAGCACCAGCATCTCCTAAAATATTCTCCCTCCCTCCCTCTCTCTTTTCTGGGCCAGCAAGACAGGTGTCGTGGCAAGTCAGGGTAGGTCATATTTTCAGGAAAACAGGTTATATCTATCTATCTATCTACCTATCTATTATCTATCATATTTAAGAACTGCCCATGTCCCTCATAGGGGGATTCCAAAAGTAACATAAGTTCTAAAACTGTATCAGGATGGATCTGAGAAGAAATATCCTAAAAACAGAATAGAAATATGGAAGCATTATTCATAGGTGAAGAAAACTTCATAGAAATTATGAAGACTATTTTGGCATTTATTTGAACTTAAATATTTAAAGTCACAACCCTCATTTCCTGGGACCACATGCTCACAGTAATCAGATTAGATCATCTTTTTAGAAGAAAATGCCATCTCAGAGATTGAAATCTAGCCTCATTAGCACCTTCTCAGCCCTTAGATTTTAAAGAAAGGGGAAATGGCAAAATTGAAGAAAAGTTCCCAGGTCACATCAGGAGAGCTTCCAATCCCCAGATATGATGGAACACAAGAAACAGAATGTAAAAAAGCAATATGGAAATAGCTTCAGAATAGCTCATCTGCCTGACCTAAGCTTAGTACACAAAATTTTCTGCTACAACGTCCTACCTGTCAATGACTACATCAGGTTCAACCTCAATAACACATGAGCAAACAATAGATACAAACTCAAAGTAAACCACTCCAAACTCGATTGCAGAAAATACAACTTCATCAACAGAGTGGTCAATGCCTGGAACTCACTACCCGACTCTGTTGTTACAACCTCAAACCCCCAAAACTTTAACCTTAAGGTGTCTACCGTGGGCCTCATGCCATTCCTAAGAGGTCTGTAAGGAGGCGTGCATAAGTGCACCAGCATGCCTATCATCCCTGTCCTACTGTTCCCATTTATTCGTACTCATTTATTATGTATATACTTATACCTATTTATATGTTAAGTCCATACTTATACTTGTTTTCTCATACATGCTTGACAAACTAAATAAAATAAAAATAAATAAAAATAAGAATGCACCTCTTGGTGTTTTGAAATTCTGTATGATCCACAGCCTGGACAGGCTGCAAAATCCAACCACTTTCACTATTTCATCCCTTCAACTATCTCTTGATCCATGGAAGAGACCCCTGCAATTCAGCTATTTCTTTTTTCTCTTTCCCCTTCTTGTAGCTTGGTAGAAATAATCCTGAGTGTGCCTCTTAGAGAATGCATTTCATCAATTTGGTGACCTTGTGATTTTGTTCTACAGATTTTATTTTTTATTTTTTTTGCGAAAGGTAATGGTGATCTCTTTACATACTTGCTTGTTTGTGTGGAAATCTTTCCTAAGGTGAGTATATATTTTGCAATGATAACCCAGTGAGACTTTTTCATGATCTTTGTATATGCATTCCATGTTGGCAGTAGCTAGTAAGAATGGAGCAAACACTGTTAGGAAAAGCATTACAGGAGCATTTATGTCAGTCCTAGAGCTGTGAGAAAAGGAAGGAGAAGAGGATTCTTACAAGCACATTAAAACTGTTCATGTCTTGGAGCTTCTGACTTTGTGGCTCTCAGAAATTGCATATTATATATATATATATATATATATAATATATTATATATATATATATCCCAATAAATTTTCTCTGCAGCATGTTGAGAAGGCTCTTAACACTAATGTAAACTTAGCGTTCATTAACAGTCGTGAACTGTCTGAGGTTGAAGGAGTAGTTGGAAGGTTAACTTTATTGCAATTAGATTCCTAAATCTAGCACTTTACTTATTCAGTAGAAGGAAATGGCAAATCTTTGTATTGGAGATGAGATCTCAGTAATTATACTGAGAATTAAGTAGGTCTTGTATAAATAGCCTCATCCAAGTGGATCTAAGATTCATATTCATATGTATCATAATAGAATATTCCAGGCTAGACTTTGGAAAGGAAGAGGATGAGAAAGAGGATCTTATGTTTTATGTGGAAAGTACAAATGTCCTCCAAGACAAATTATCCTCATCATAGATCAAGGCTGTCAAGTCCAACCTTGCCAAACTAGATTTCTCCCCAGCTTCAATACTCAAGTTGGACTACAACCAAGCAAAACAAACAAAACCTTGCAACAAAGGGTAGACGACATCGAAAGGCAAACGGACTTAGGGAAAGCTCTGTTGTTTCTGGCTCCAGACGCCATAAGATATGTTGTTACTTTTGTCAGCTATCTCAGCCAGTTGAAGTCAGTAAATCACCAGAAAGGATTTTTGCTCACATGTTGCCATGCACTTCCATCGGCCATCCTATACAGCAAGTATAAAAATATACCATTGACTGAAAGGTTCTGTTCCTGTGGCTCAGGAGAGGTGGAGACTATGGGTCACATATTCCTTCAATGTTTCTTTTACACAAAGATTCAGGAAAAAAACAAACATATCCTGCCAATAACTGCTAGGTATCCTGGCCATTGCGACACTGCTTATCTCCAGTGGCTGCTTAAGGATGAACAGTCCATAACTATAGCTCAGGTGATGAGATTCTGCACAGCAGCACTGGGGATTTGTCGGAAACATGTGTCTAATCTACCACAGCTATTTTATGCAACAAAGGTGGCAAACCCTTTGCGCTGCTTATTCCTTTCCCTTTTAGTATTAAACAGATTATGGATTGTAATTTTAGTATAGTTAAACCATATGTAATTCTCAGACTGGATTTTATCATATAGTTGTTATTTATTATTTATGCTGGAATTTTTAATTGTATGTTTTTTATTTGTTCTGGTCTATGACTATAATAAACTGAATTGAATTGAACGCGTCCTTTACTTTTGCATAAGGAATTTGAGAAAGGTGAACATCAAGCTGAAGAATCAGTTTTATGCACACTTTGTCCATGATTATCCTGCTGAAGGAAGATACCAAAGAAATAAAGGAGAGGGAAATGGGGTGTAAGAAAAGATGTATGTAGGATTAAACAAGAAACTAAGCACCCATTGCCCATTCCAAGAATTTTTTACAGAAAAGGGACATGTTCCGTGAAAGAAATGGAAGTAGTGAAGGGATAATAGAGCCAGAGGGAGCTGCTAAAATAAGAATATCACATAGATTTTCATGTACACTTAGTAAAAGGAAACATCCCCTTACGATACGATATATTTCAAATGTTCCATATCAAAACTAAATGAAAATTTATCGTTTATATATTGGTCTTTGGGCCATTGTAGCTCAGAATATAATTATTTGTGACTGGTAAACTACCTTGTGATTTATAGTTTGGATATAAGTGTTAGTTTGAGGTATGATTTCTATTAGCTCCAAATATCATAGCAAACAAAACCAATTTTGGGGGCTTTGACGAACAGAGAAGCTAAAAAAAAAAGAGCACCAAAATAGCAAGTAATTTAAACAACAATATTGTATTCCTCAACTATAGTTACTGAAATTCACATGCTCTCTACATTGTGATATAGAGGTAGTCCTCAATTTACAACAATTTGTTTAGTGATAGTTATACAACAGCACTGAAAAAAGACTTATGACCGTTTTCATACTTACAACATTGTACAGTCCACATTGTCCCAGGATCAAAATTCAGACAATTGGCAACTGATTCATTTTTATGACGGTTGCAGTATCCCAGGATTATGTGATCCCCTTCTGTGATCTTCTGACAAGCAAAGTCAATGGACAATCCAGATTCATTTAACAACCGTTTTACTAACTTAACAACTGCAGAGATTCACTTAGCAACTATGGCAAGAAAGATCATAACACAGGCAAAACTCATTTACTCATTCTGTCTTGCTTAGCAACAGAAATTTTTGGTTCAATTCTGGTCATAAATTGAGGACCACTGATAGTGGCTAAGATATTGAACTAGAACATGATAGAGATACACAACCACAGAAATGCAATCTTTTAGAGCAGGGTGTCTGGCCTACGGGACAGATGTGTCACGTGCTGGCCCAGCCCCCGTCTGGTTTAGCAAAGGGGGAAAAAGTCCCAATCGTCATGTGACGCCGCCGTGATGATGCGAGTTTGACACTCCTGTTTTAGAGTGATTTTCTCAGCTGAACTTACCTCCTAGGATTCATTTCAGTGGTAGGATTCAAATTTTTTTACTACCGGTTCTGTGGACATGGCTTATTGGGTGGTGGGTGTGGCTTGGTGGGCATGGCAAGGGAAGGATACTGTAAAATCTACATTCCCTCCCCACTCCTGGGGGAAGGTTGCTGCATAATCCCCATTCCCTCCCCATCCCACTAACCTGCTTTCCAGCTCCGTTCTCCTGTGCAGGGCAACAAAGGAAGACCCAGCCGATCAGCTGGGACTCGGGAGGCAGAGAATAGATGGGGCGGGGCCAGTCAGAGGTGGTATTTTTGCTGGTTCTCTGAACTACTCAAAATTTCTTCTACCAGTTTTCCAGAACCAGTCAGAACCTGATGAATACCACCTCTGGTTTATTGTTATGCAGATACAGTGAAGGGTATGGAAGCTGCTTTGGATCCCTGGAGAAAAAGCAAAATATAATTACAACATAAAAACAAACACTGAAAACATTAAAATAAATGGACCTCAATATTACAAACCCCTATGTTTAGGGGAATACCCACTTACAATGACAACCACTGCAAGGCAACCTCATTAAATTCCAGGATTATCTAATTTATTTTTATTGTTTGCCTCTTTCTATCTTGGGCCACCCTAAACAGCTGATCCTCCATAAAGTTCATTTTACACTATTCTATTTGGTCCAGCCAAGCATAACTCAGGTCTCTATGATAGTGGTCACCAACTGGTGATCCATGGACCACTGGTGGTCCGCGAGAAAATTTTGGTGGTCTGCAGAAAAAATATTTGCATTTTCTATATTGCACTAAATACTATTTATCTTTTTTCAAAAATTCATATTACTGGTCTGTGGGACTAAAAATTATGAATTTAGTGGTCCCTGAGGTCCAAAAAGTTGGTGACCCCTGCTCTGTGATATCCAAAATGGGGAAAATATTTGATAGATCTAAATACTTTTTATGGAAGTTAATTCAGCAATATACCATAACTGGTAAAGGAACTTGGGTAGAAGAAGCCAGAACCAAACGCTAAAAACAAATACTCCTTTAATCAATGCTAAAAATTACTACAGAATCTGAACTGGCCATGTCAGCAAGTATTCTAGGATGAGAACAAATGTCAATTAAACACTTTTCCTTGGCTAGAGCCTATTGCTTCTTTGCCCTTCTTATCATAAAGCTGACTCAACAGAAAGAGATTTTGCCTGCAAGAAGATTTTATTTTTAATGTTAAAAAGGGAGTTGAATACTCCGACTGTATGGACTTTACAATTCACCTTTCAAATAGTGTCACTTAGCCTAAGGGAATAGTAACTTCTTAGCATGGTTGCTTATAATAGTGTTCCAGTTGTATAGTTAAAATATAGCAAATCTGACTCAGCCAAATAAACTTTCAGAATACAGAGGGTAAGAGAAGCTACCATGGCTATAAAAAGAAAATAATTACTGATTATGTTTGCGTATCTTGGTGAACCTTCATTATTTTGAACCATGATGATTATTCAACCCAATTTTCAGGGTTTGCACAACTTCAGTCTGGGGGCACAGTAGGCTAAAATGTGCTTGGTATTTGGTGGTTCAATACATCATGAGAACTCAGGTAATAAGCATTCTGGAACCTTGAAAAGCTTTGATAGCTATGTAAATGTCTTTAAGATTAATGCATAAAACATATTCTAAGTATGAGAGATTAATCTAAGGAAGACAGTTCGATGCCATACAGATTTGGACTACAAAACCTATATGTTCTTACCACTGCTGACCTGAGATAATTGAAATTCTAATCCAAAGCATGTAGAGGACACCAAGGTGCCTACCCTTATTCTGTACTACTGTATACCAATAACCAAAAAATTGTTAGCCAGATCATAATATGGGTGATTTTGCATAGTCAAGAGTTAAATATACTTGAAGGTCCTTGCTAGAACATTGATAATAATCCAACAAGTCCTATCAGGGAGTGTCTCATGATATACTAGGATGTTCCCAAATAAATACTGATCATATATCATAAAACTTTGTCTTTCTCTGCAATTTTGCCTCAGCCCTTCTTACTGAAATAACCTTGTCAGAGGTGGTTTTCAGCAGGTTCTGACCAGTCCTGGAGAACTGGTAGCGGAAATTTTGAGTAGTTCATAGGACAGACAAATACCACCTCTGACTGGTTCCCACCCCCATCTATTATCTGCCTCCCGAGTCCCAGCTGATTGGCTGGGTCTTCTTTGGTTACCCTGCACAGGACAACAGAGCTGAAAAGCAGGTTAGTAGAGTCGGGAGGGAATGAGATTTTGCAGTAACCTTCCCCCAGGAGTGGGGAGGGAATGGGGATTTCACAGTATCCTTCCACTGCCATTCCCACCAAGCCATCCCACCAAGCCACACCCACCAAACTACGCCCACAAACCAGTAATTAAAAAAAATTGAATTCCACCACTGAACTTTCTTATGTGATGACCCCATTGCTATAGAACAGCTAGCCTCCCAAAAATGAGACCACACCTATGCCAACCATTTTCAAGAAGAAAATCTTATTTTACTGAGAATTTGAGGTGCAAATAGAAGTTTATTGGTCTGCCTTATTGTTGATTATTAATTATTGGCGCTCTCTCTCTCTCTCTCTCTCTCTCTCTCTCTGTGTGTGTGTGTGTGTGTGTGTGTGTGTGTGTATTATCTTTAAGTAGAACTCTTGGAATTGGATTCTAGGGGGCATGTGGGTATGGTTTTAAGGTTTGTTTTAATTATTTTTATTGGTCATAAATTGCCCAGAGTTAGTGAAAGAAGATGAGAGAGAGTGAGAGAGAGTGTGTGAGAGTGAGGTATTATTCTTCCATCCATTCAAAAATACAGTATCCAAAATAAAATCAAACACCATAAAAGCAATGGAATGTACAATAAACAACACATTTAAAAGTAGGAGAATAAAAAAACTGAAAAAAAAATAATTCACTAAAATGCCATGGCAAAGAACACTTTTCCTTTTCTCCTAATGCCTCAAAGACAGTCACATGTTGTAGTGGCATTGAAGAAGATTATATTTCAAGGAGTTAGTGACATATTTTGATTTCCCCTTCATTTTAGGATATATTAAGCTCATTCTGAATCTGTTTATATATTTCATTTTGTTGGAAGTTACGATTCCCCCATCTTCTAGGGAAACAGCCCCCACCCTTTGTCAAGTAGGGCTATTAGAATAGCTGGAACTGAACCCAGAAGGATATTTCTTCCAACAATTTGTTAAGCGGCAGATGCCTACCCTAACTGGGATGAGGAAAAAAGCAAAATGTGTATATAGAGAGTGGGCTTTGCTGAGGGATACAGGAAGACCAATTTGGCTAAATAAAGATACTTAAAAGGGCAATATATAAAACAGGATCACATGAGATTTTTAAAAAAATAATTCTTTCCTTCTGTGTCTCATTATCTGTCTTCTTTGCAACCATGTGGTTTGTTCCTTAAGATTTGTGCCTTCCCCAATTTAACTGAGATTTATTGTGGGAATGATCAGTGTTTGTGTGTAAACCTCAGTTTTGTTTTCCTCTTGGTATCCTTGTTTGTATGCGCACACGCATGTGTGTGTGTGTGTGTCTAAGTCTTTGTGTGTCTAAATCTTTGTGTGTCCTCAAGGTAACTGTTGCAACTGTTAAGTGTCCCTGATCCCTTCAGATATTAATTTTAAATTGTTAAGAGTTGGAGACGCTGAGGGGAAAAGAAAATGTCTTTGCCCAGTCTGGTCAGGCCAATTAGACTGGATGAGGAACACAGTTCAATTTTCTTTCCTCTCTGTGCTTTTAAGAAAAACCCAAGGTTATTAACGAATGTTTTAACTTCATTTTCAAGAAAAGTTTCATCCTTGCATTTACTGTGTGTTTAAATAATTGTTGAAAGGCTGGCAAAATGCCTTTCTTCTGAGGATTCGATTTTCTTGCTAGGAGAGCTCCGGTGCAAGGATACAGACAACTGCTTGAAAGCTGGTGCTTTTTATTTTTCAGGAAGGCGAGAGATAGCAAGAAGTCTGCGTTCCTGGGGCTACTAGCTTTGTATGATAAACCCCTGATTTTTATACCCTTTTTTCTCATTTTGTGTGTGTGTGCTTTTGTTTGTATTTCTTAATGTTTTAAATCCTGTCAGGGGTTGTCTTCATTTCCGCCAGAGGGTAAACTCCGCGGGGTGGTTTGATTGGATTATCAGTTTTGTCCTAATGTTTTCTTATATTTGTTTTGTGGCAATCTCCTGTCTGTCTCCTTTGCAATATATTTTGTGTCTTTTGTTTGTTTTGCTGATTTGGAAGGGTTTTCTTTTCTTGTTTCCCTAGTTTTCTTAATTATTTGGACTTTTGTCTAAGGGGCTTCTTTAATACCTTTTATTTGATTCCTTTTCCTATGCAAGTTTGTTTTATGGCTGGCTTGATGTTCCCTTTGGGCTTTTCCTGCTTGGGTGATACCACTGTCCTCGTGAAGTTTCCTTTCCACATAACTTTACTTGATCTTTTTTTTCTGAACCATGTGAAGACAGATTTTTCCCCTTTCTCATCTATTGTGTCCCCATTTTTTTGAGATTGATTTATCTGTTTAGATGTATTATTTTTCTTCCTACTCAAACCATGTCTGCAAGCTATCTAACCCCCCACAAAAAATCTCTAAACCTTTTACAATGCCTTTCCTTGTATAATTACCAGTGAAGGGGGGAGGGGACCCTTTCAGCCCTACAACATGTGGAAGCAGATGCTACTCCCTAGAGACATTCCATCCATTAGAGCCAGGAACTGGGTTTGCATCCACTGAAAGTCACTTCAGCAAACCAGAGTGGAGCAGACCTTCCCAAGCCTGACTGACCACCCATACCACCAGGCCAAGCCTATGCCACCCAGAGACATGAAAGAAAGGACCCTGAGATGGACCAGTAAAAGACTAAAACACTCTTTTCAATCTCCAGAAGATAGTTAAAAAGATTATGGGGGGAAGGTGGAAATTCATTGTAATTGGAAATTCATTGTAATGTGAAATTTATTGTAATGTGTTTTTTTTTTTCTTGTATCATTTATATTGTAACCAGTTTGATGTACTCATGTAAGGATTGTATTTGAGCGGCTGGCCCAGCAAGTTCTGCACACCTTGGACTTCTGTCTGGTAGGAGGGAAAATTGTACAGCATGTTTGCATTATCTGTATTGTGAAACTAGCTACATACCCAGGCACATACACAGGTTATCCCTTTCACCTACCACCACACAAAGCTGCTCCTAGTTTTTTTTCTTTTTTCTTTTTGCTGCTCCTAGCTTCCTTTTTTTTGTGTGTTTATTGCTTTTTTTTTGCTGCTCTGTGGCATTAAGGCCCAAGCAAAACTCCCTGCTAATTCCATGGGGGAGGGGGCATCCCTCTCAGACAATTCCTGAAGAGATAGCAGAAAAGAGATCTCCAAATCCCAAGTCCTGACTGTGACTCACAAATGATGCTGCCCAGTTGCCCAGTAAAGTAGAACATGATGCACTGGTGGTCTCATGAGTAGAAGTCCCAGGGCCCATTTTGTGTAATTTTAAAAATACTAAACAGCCTGGATTGCACACTGACTAACCTCAATTTGGCCTCACAAACTCTGGAAGCTAAGAGCTAGGCAGGTAGTAACCATAACCTTGGAAATGAGCAGTCTGTAATTTAAACGCTATGGAAAATGTAGAGGCTTCTGCTTACAACCTGACTGTAAACTCATTCAAAAGGGGTACATCAAACATCTGAAAATTGGCATGAAAAAATTGGATTACAACAAAAAAATAATAATAATTTGGGAGCCATTGAAAGAATCCTTTTTTGTTGCCTCTTTTTTCAAAGTCCTCCCTTTGCATCAGAAAAATTAAAAGCACCCATCAAGTCTCTCTGATCTGATCACTTTTTAAAGTTTTCTCAAAACATTCACGTGTTTTGAAAAAAAAAAGGGGGGGATTGTTGGAAGTTACGATTCCCCCCTCTTCTAGGGAAACAGCTCCCACCCTTTGTCAAGTAGGGCTGTTAAAATAGCTGGAGCCAGCTTACTTTTCACAACAAAGGAAGGAGAAAATTACAGGCATGAGATACAGAGAAAAAAAACCCTACAAACTAGCTAAGATCCTTTCCCATAGAAATCAAATCGATGGCAAGTTATAAAAACTTGTGAAAAGCAAACCAAAACGCATAACAGGAAACTCAGGATATTGCAACCTAATGCAACAAACAGCCACTATAAAGCAATTACCAAGATCCCAATATCGAAAGACAGGAACTCGTCACACACACACACAAATCAAAGACTTCAAAGGTTCATACTTACAAAAATCAAAGGATATGAAGGGTATAAAAAAGGAGTTTCTCTACTCACAAGATTAGATTAATCCTAGGAACGCTGTGAGATTTCTTTTCACCTGCCTTCCTATTAGTAAACTGATTCTGACTTTCAACGCAGCTGACCAAATCGTTTTGCATTTCTCCCAGCTGGGAAATTTGAACCCACAAAAGGAAAGAACTTTGCCTATTACAAAAGGGCAAGGCTTCTTTTTCCTTTCCTCAATTCTTACTAAAAAAAATATGGGGGGATTTTTACTCAGCTGCAGAGAGCGTTACCTTATCAACCATTTTATGGCATTTTCACACATGACAAAACACATGTCTGTAGAAAAGGTGGGTTAATTAAAGACATCTCCTCCCTTGTAACTCAGAGCCTATGAAAACTACTTGGAAGAGGACCTCCTTAGAAGATCTCATAGCCAACATAGGAAAGACAACCTTGAAAATGTTTGTGACATTTGGACTTTCAGAGTGAACGCCAGAACTTTGAGTTGGTCCCTGAAGGGATTTGGCAACCAGTTGAGTTCTATCACAATTAATGTGATCTGATCTGGTCATACCCATTTACAACCATGCAACTGAATTTAAACTTCTGGAACACTTTTCAGGGCGGATCTCCAAACATGTCCTTTCTGGAACCTGTAAGAACACATATTCAGTCTACAAACATATCTAGAAAAGTTTGTAGGTAACTAATGTGCCCATAACTACTAAAAAGCTCTCTTATTCACTAAAATAAGATATGAGCTTAACAAAACTGTTAAAATCAGTTTTGTTCAGTACTATCAGTACTATAGAGCATCACCTGCCTCTAATTTTCAAGCTGCATTAATAGAAATAATCTAAATGGGACAAATTGGGATTATTCTATCAGAACTATAAGACAGGCAGTGTAGAAGTGAGGAAATGTTGTCTTTGGAAAGATTCCCCAATGTCACCAACAAAGCAGAATTTGATAAACTATGGAACAATACAGAGCAGAGACATATTTATTGCTACTATACAAAAGAGCACAATAATGTACATTATTTCATGTATTCTGTAAGGTCTTGGGCAAACTTGTGCAAGATAGCTATAAATTTCAGATTGTAAACATGAAAAACTTTACCTCACTAGGGTGCAACAATGATCCAATTCACCTCATGAAGGCCTTTTGTATCATTTTGATAGTTATCTGTAACACTTCCAGGAAATTTGTTTGCATTTTATAAGATTAGATACCGGGCAGATTTTAAATTTTTCTGTACTTTTTACATATCAGGATTTATCTTGAATGGATGTAATTTTGAGTTTTTATCACAGGCAATTGGAATGTATTTTACCTCCTTACAGTATTAAATTAGTGGAAACGCTGAAATACATACAAAAAAAAATATCAATAGGGAAAAAAAGAATATGTACACAAAATATTTGATACTTTTTTCAATGCTCAGGATATGATTCCCCTCTCCTATTTTGTTAAGCATTATGTTCTAGTGATAAAACAGTTTGTCAGTAAAACACAGGATATCTGAGTTTTAATTTGCTATAGGGTAGTGCAAAATGGCTGTAATTACAAAAAATAATCAGCTCATGAGGGAGAAAATACATTTTAGAAATATGCAAATGGATATCCACTGCAAAGATGCTTTCAGAAAATTAAAACTCATACCAATTCGTGCACAAGGCCCACCACTGACTGTAATTTATGCTTTCTTACTCTAAAAATGAAACATAACCCAGGGCAAGGCAATCACACCACCAGAGTAGCACTTTACATGAAGGGAGCATAATCATTTCATGCTAAGAGTTTCGTGGTAATTGTTTCACAGTTGTGAATGTTGGACCATAGAAAAACTAGACAGAAGGAAAATCAGCTCGTTCAAGCTGCGATCTTGGTGAAGGCTCTTGTGCATTCCTTGGACAGCAAAGGAGACAAACAAACAAGTGTTGGAGTATATAAAACCAGACATATCACTGGAAGGCAAAACCACAAAATTCCGACTTATTTATCTCAGCCATGTCATGTGCTCAAACTCACTGGAAACGGCAATGTTATTCTCAGAATGGTCAGCTATTAAAGGAAACGAGGCCATCAAAAAGCACATTGGTTAGATACCATCAAGGCTGACACCAGTCAGAACCTAAAACAACTAAAAGAAGATCAGAAAATATGAAGACCCCTGGTCCATATGATCACAGAGAATTAGACGTGATTGATAGATAGCATCAACATCATCTACAGCTATTTCATTTTATTTTGGAGTGGGGATATCTAGGAGGCATCTTTTGACTGTTAATAATGTCAACAATGGTAGCCATGTTCATGTGATCATAACTGCCATCTTGAAATATTTACTCCCACCCTTTGTCTGTTGGGTGGTATGCCAAGAAGAGCATTCCAGAAGATACCTGGGGCATATCAAGCTCTGGGTCTCAGATTGCAGAAGCATTCCATGTAGTTATCCAACAAGAGCAACTCCATGTTAGAAAATACTATAAATCACCAGAGATCCAGAATGAACCAAACATGGCTTCAAGATGAGTTCAGCACTGGCACTGGACAGGTATCAAAAGTTCCTACAAATTACTTGAAGCAAGCCAAACTCGGCAGAAGGTATCAAACTTTATGTTTTAACTCTTCCAAACTAATCAATGGCTGGCAAGCCCAGAATGCAGGCATTTTCATTTAATCTTCTTCAGTTTTGCATGCTCAGTCCAACTTATTGTAGTTACAAAGGCAATTGCACAAGGTGTCTGCAAATGTATGGAGAGGATTCAGCAAATGACCCTTTTTGTTTACTTACGCTTTTTGTAATAATCTTGTCTTAAGCCTTTCTCTTTCTTGCATTTTTCTCTTGAGTGCCTATCTGATCTTTAAGGTGCTTCCAGCTCAACTGCCTTTGAGTCCTATGAACAAGTGGTGCTGGAACTCTGCTTTTGTTCATTCATTCCTGCTTGAAATCCTTACTTCTCACTATTTCAGCATTTTCTTTGACAGGGTCAGAACAAAGGAGATTAGAGTGGCTCTTAATTTTTTTTTTTAACAATATTGCTATCTTTTTCTTTTTGTTCCTTTTTTCTTTTACACTGTGATCCAGCCAAGAGCACAGAATACAGGCCACTTAGAGATTGCCATGATTTATGGGTTCTAACACTCACATTTTAGGCTTAAGAGATCTATGTTCTCCTGCCCAGTTTGGTAAAAGCCAATGAACTATTTTATACAATATAAAAAGAAAACGTGAGGTGTTCTGTGTATTTAAACATGTATGATTTACAATCGGTGGAATGACTTGCCTCCAGAAGTTGTGAATGCTCCAACCTGGATGTTTTTAAGAAGAGATTGGAAACCATTTGTCTGAAATGGTATAGGGTCTCCTGCCTGAGCAGATGGTTGGACGTGAAGACCTCCAAGACAGTGGTAAGTTTCAATTTTTTTTACTACCAGCTCTGTGGGCATGGCTTGATGAGCATGGCAGGGGAAGGATACAATCAGAGGTGGTATTTGCCGGTTCTCTGAACTACTCAAAATTTCCGCTACCATTTCTCTAGAACTGATGCTAAATACCATCTCTTCTCCAAGACCCTTTCCAACTCTGTTGTTCTGATTGTCTTTTATTTGTATCATGATCCATTCCAAAATGGAAGGTGAGGAAGGGCATTGGAGAGAAAGATATTTTTAAAACATTAACAATGTTATCTACTTGCTTTAAACCCCCTTATCTGCATATGTTTTATCATATGAAGATTAATATAGCTAGTTCACCATCCATTTCTGACTATCTTGATTGACTGACTGACTGATTGATTGATTGCATGCCATCAAGTCATTGTTGACTCTTAGCGACTGTATAGATTTTCTCTAGGCTGATCAGTCTCTAAACTGGTCCTTCCGTTCTACCAACACTGCACTCGTGGCTACTGTAAAAGAGACTATCAACCTTGCTGTTGGTTGTCCTCCTCTCTTTCCTTCCACCTTTCCTAGGATTAGAGCCTTTCTTTCCCAGAGAGCTAGGTTTTTGAATAATGTGTCAGAATATTTTAACCCTGGTGTCAATGCTGAATCAGACAATTTAATTGAACCTCCCAACTGAAATGAATGAACATATTACAGTGTCTTGAGTTCAATTTCCAAAAGATTTTAGTTGCACACTCCAAGGAGGAGAGATAACTGCTTTAAAGAGTTAATTTAAGACTAAAATGTATGTAGATAATTTGCCTACATAAGTGTGTTTTGTCATTCTACCACTTGAAAAGAAAGAAAGCATAGTCAGGTTGAACACTGGATAATAGGTTTTTTAAAAAAATTCAAATATAGATTTTGGAGAAAGGAACACACAATTCATACTGTTGCTCACTCAGATTCAGGTGTCTCTTATCAATTCAACTCCCGAAGTTCTGCAAACCAAGGACTTCCCCAAGACCAATTAACAGTAAGTGCCTGCTCACATCAAGAACTCTGACAGTTTTCCAAGACCAGCTGGACTCTAAATTGAATAGTTTATCAGATTATTAAGAAACTCCCCAAGTGCTCTTGGAAATCCTCCAAATGTATCAGATACATGGAATGGGTCATCTCAATAGATCCAGCCACCTGGCAAAGATCCTGGGTAGCCGTAAGTTGCTTCCAGTCTAGAAAGTGAACTGACCATAACAAAGGATTAAATCTAACATCCTTCATACCCAGATTAGAATGTTGTCAAAGTTAAAAAAAAATACAGATATTATTTAAGATAAACCCAAATGGTTGGCATGGAACCATGAATTCCAGAACCATCCCTGAGTCTAGTCCCAAGGCAGAGAGGTTAAAGTTCCCAAAACAGGAAGTTTGGGAAACCACACTCTTGACAAGAACCAGGAGCTCAGAAAGAGACCCTGATGGGCAGCTGAGTGCTGATACCCAAGTAAGATGCCTGACTTATTACCATATTAACATATAGGCTTTCACATTCTGTAACTCCTGGGGCAGATACCATGATAACAAGTAAAGTCTCTTTCACAACTATTCCTACCTGCTCCTCCTATCTCTAGAAATGGGGCTGCTGAAATACCAGATGGGATAAATTGTAGAAAGGGCTTTCTTGTCCAAATTTGTGGCAATGCTCACCACACCTGCTTGTTCATCTGATCAAATCTACAACATATTTTGCACACCAAGGTCAGTTATTGGAATAAAGTTCGGTGGTTTTTTTTTTTTTTTATGAAGGTACTTGAAAATTCGATATTTTTTTTTTTAATTCAAAGAAAATCACTTGTAGGAAGTTAGCACCCACCCCTCTCCTAGAAAATTGAAATATCCTAGGAAATATTAAAAAGGCAGAATATTTCCCCTAAAAAGAGTAGAAACTCAAGAGCAGAAATACCTCAGAAGCAGAAACTCACCCCCACCTTTGTTAATGGGTGGGCCATTAAGGCCTGGGCCAGAATACTTTGCATAACAAAGATCTCCAGGTAAAGCTATAGCAGTTGCCAAAAGCCCTTTTCAGTGCATCATCATCCAGCAAGGCTCAACCAAGCCTGGATTACCCAAAGTTTCCAATTTATATACATTTGCTTAGAATTGGGCTACTTGTACTGAAACAAATATCTGCTTATCTGTTAGCAGTTGATCAAGTTCTACTGCCATATGTCTTTTGCCGTTCTGAAACTGCTTGAATAAGCAAAGATGCAAATATAATTCTGAGGATTGCACCTCAGTAAATCCCTCTAAATAAATGATTGCAAATGATTTAAATGTGTGCTCACTGAGCATGCAATATATTTATTAGGAAACATTTCATTCCTGATGGTTAAATACTGCAAAAGACCCAAAGGGAAGATTAGTACCTTTGATTTTAAATCTTAAAACATTTTTCTTTTCAATTTGAATGTTACTAAGCAGTAGGTCCATTGTAATAAAGTTGTAAGTGCTGTTTAACATATTTTATATGCCTTGAAGCTGTCTCTCTGACTGTCATACTCCAGGCAGTAAAAGTCAAGTTAGACATATCCTTTATCACTTAATGTTCTTTATCACACTTTTTTTTCCTCTCAATTCACACAATATAGTATTTTGACTTCTCCTTTTTCTTTCTTTGTTTTTTTTTTTGGGGGGCAACAACCCTTGTCTTATATGCATTGTTCTTCATCAACAACCCATTGTCTTCTGCAATATAATTAGTTTCACTCTGTTCTGAGTGGTTTCCACATCCTCATTCCTTACATCCAATTCAGACTCCCTCTTTGGGAGATTAAATTTATCTTCAAATATTTTTCATGCAGGACGTTTTCCTGAAGTCATTCTACTTTCACTGGCTGCTTTCACTTTCTTTCTTTTTCTTCTCTTACCAGCAGGACCACCTAGGTTAGCTCTGGGAATCCTCAATTCCTGCCAATCGTATCTCTTATGCTGGGATCCCTTCCTCTATGTATGCTCAGGATAAGCATCTTCAGGAATGACCATAGAAAGCCTTGTCTTCATTCTGTGGAACAGCATTTCTCCAAATATCCATACAGTTCATAAGATGTGGTTCTTCCACAGGAAGATTTGGAAGCTATGATGCTATTCCTTCTCACTATGCTTTTTTGAGTGGGGGTCATGGATTATCCCAGTGTTATATTTTGTATCAATATTTATTTAATTATTTAACTCACTTTTTTATTGTGTTAACCCAATTTATGTTGTTTGGGAAAGAACAATTCAGAGTCAATGGAACTGCCTATAAGATCACTAATGTGCATCCTTATTTTATTAATTCATAACAATAGATAAAAAGTAGGTGTTTATAGTACACGAGAAGAATTGCCGGCAATCTCCTTCTGAAACTTGAAGCCTATAAAATAAATAGATAAAATTATAATTATAAGCCCCCCAAAAAAGCTTATAACATATTCAGAACTTCTTATTAACCTTATAGCTTTTGCTAATTATCTCAACCATTTATCATAAACAAATCAATCAACTTTTTTCATTCAGTCCTTTTCTGTTTTCTCATATGATTAATGCTTAATGCTATATATCCAAAACAACCTTTTTTTAAAGCAGTTTTTTTTTCTAAAGCAGATGCTCCCTAAACCATCACAATTCTCAGTTTTTGTTCTTTCTCATCCCATTTTCACTTATACCCAATAAAATAACTCAATTCCTCCCAGATCACATGCAAAGGTGGCAATTTGTTCCTCAAAGTCATCCCTAGTTCTTTAATTGCTACCTTTCATTAGAGGGTAACATTCAGCTATTTTCAACCTATGGGTTTTGATTCCCACACTTCATAACAATCTAGATCAGGGGTCCCCAATCTGCATGGTCCGCGGACCGATACCGTCCGCGAACAACTCTTACCGGCCGCAGTTGTTGGCGCCGCCATCTTTTTGGTAAAAAGTGCTTCCGTGAGCTTTTCCGGTAGAAAGCTCACCAGAAGCACTTTTTCATCAAAAAGATGGCGGCGCCATGCGCTCGTGAGCTTTTCCGGCAGAAAGCCATTTCTACCCAAAAGCTCACCGAGCGGTATAGATGCCGCCATCTTTTGATGAAAAAGTGCCCGTGAGGTCACCGAAGCACTTTTTCGTCAAAAAGATGGCGGCGTACCTTAGTTGATGCCGGGTACCGGTCATGCTGCGCACCAGCTGATGCCGGTACCGGGTCACGGGCGTCAAAAAGGTTGGGGATCCCTGATCTAGATGACCCCAGTTCGTACTTTCTGACATACATTTTAGCCCTATCCTGCATAATTAAGTCTACATTTTTTATCAAACCCATGGATTCATCAACTATACTCCATAAGGTAAGGTCATCTTCTGTCAGACCTGTTCTACTGAGGTCCCTAGGAAAGAAAGACCCTCGCCTTCATCTGGGCTGTGCCAAGTAATTTTAGGAACTCTATTTTTTTTTTACAATTTTTACATTCTATGATTTCATTTTGCAAACACACTCATTCATTCATTTCATTTATTAATTCTATCTATCTATCAATGTTATTACTATCAAGTCTCAGTCTATCTTATGCTACGGTCATCACCAGTTGAACCTATAGATTTGATCTCTGTTACCCATTATGGTTTTGGTCAATCATTTAATGTCTTTTTTTTTTTGTAAGAGAAGGGGAAAAATATGCTATTTTTATCTCAACTAACAACAGCATGACCTATTAATAGTGAGGACAATAGTGGTGGGTTTCATTACTTCTTGGCCAGTATACTATAAATGAAACCCAAGTCCAGTTTCATCCTCATGCATGCTCATGCCATTTTATGCAAACAAAAACTGTCATCTAGAGATTATGTGGGGAGGTACAGTATATAATGCCATTTAAAGTGTGAAAATGAGACAATGATAATTCCTCCATTCCTGCACCATATTAGAATTTTTCATTTTTTGTAGATTAATGAAATTCTGTAAGTCATAAAAGTACTCATCTATGCAAACATAGTTAAACTGGAATTCACTCTCATCAAGCAAAGGTGATTTAATTAGGTAAATTAATTAGTCATTTAAAAAACTAGACAAATTCATGGAGTAAAGGAATATTAATGTACATTAGTCTTTATGACAGGCTGTTAATTTTAAATACCAGTTGATAAGGAACAAAAATAGAAGAGGGCCATTGCTCTTTATTTATAATTTTCTTGGAAGCCTTTAGTTGGCCATATATGTAGAATGGTTCACAAGGAGGTTTTTTTTGTTCCATAAAACAAATTTTTATTGATTTTTATTTTTTATTTTATTGTTTTTTATTTATTGTTTTTTATTTATTGTTTTTTATTTTTTATTCTTATGTTCCTATTACACGAGTCAGGTTTGAGAGACTGAAAACTAGAAAGTAAGATTGCGATTGTGATAGAGAAACAACTTAACCAAGATCCAAGTCATGAATATATTCCAGTGCTGTCAACAAACCTTCTTCATGTTTAAAAGGGAAATGTATGAGCAAATAAAGGACACTCCCATGGGATCCCTGATATTAGAAGGCACTGTTGAAACAGTCCTACATCAATTGGAACACCGTGCATTTCAAAACTACACACATACATTTTGGTGCCACTATGTTGACACATTTGTTGTCATTAAAAGAACTGCATGGATTTTTCATACCATACTTATTGAATTCCATTTTCCCAGACATAAAATTCACAGTGGAGGAAGAAACAGCTAAACAATTGCCATTTTTAAATGTGCTTAATAGATGGGAAGATTAGAAACTATGGTATAGTGCAAGGCTACCAACACTCCATGCATTTTGAGCTTCAACAGTAACCAACCACTGACACATAAAAAGTGTTGTGTCATAACCCTATACCACTGGATGAGAACACAATGTAGTACCCAGCAAGCAAAACACCAGGCGAGCAGGTACCTACATGAACAGTTTAGGCTGAATGGGTACCCACAAGCATTTATCGCAAGATGCCTGCACAATATGTTGGGAAGAAAAAGGAAGAAAGAAGGTATAAAACTATCTATATGGAACATCCTGTCATATATTAAAAACATTTCAGAAGCAGTAGAACACAACTTCCGAGATCTGCAAGTGGTCATTGCCCACTGCCCAGAGGCTACCATATGAGGACACTCAAAGGTTGTTTGGAAGTGGGAGGAACTTTGAAAGTAATTTATCAGATTCCCTGCATGGGTTGCCCCTACTACTATATAGGAGAAATGGGAAGGAAATTACCAGATTGTGAGAACATGAGCGAGCAGTTAGATGAGGAGAGCCAAATTTATTGGTAGCCTCACATTGCAATGAACACGGACATGCATTCAGTTTCACAAGTACTATGATTGTTAGCCAAGAAGGGACAAAAATAGCCAGAGAAACCTAATAAATGGGCACCTCATACAACAGGAGTGCTGATTTACCACTAGCCTATCAGGTACTTAGGAGCTAGGGCATGGTGGCACAAGGAAACAACAATTAGCAACTTAATAGCCAGCCACTAACACCCTAATTAATAACTAAACACTACATGCCACCAGGAATTATACAAATACAATGCATAATATGTATATTCTGGAGAGAAAAAGGTTCTCTGATGGTGTATTCCATCATGAGACCAAAAGCCTGGAAGAATAAATGTTTAGTTCCAGTGACCAACTCAGATTGGATCCCAATAGGAATTATTCTCATCTATTTTACAACTAAGGTCAAAGCAAGAAACTTTACCCAAATCACATTTACTAAAAAAAATTGCAACTTGAATAACTGTTTGAAAGTAGTTTGTTTCCTGTCAAGCTTGGGGCAAAACAAAGATGCATGCACATGTATAGATACAGTGCAAAATACATATTGGCAGAGCATGTGTGTATGTGCATGTGTAAAAAACAAAGATTTCTTTTTCCTAATTTTAAAAACTTTAGAAAAGTTTAAGGTTTTAAAAACATAAAAATGTTTTTATCCTGTAGTGTTTTTAAAGAACTTTATTTTTTTTCTTTCTATTCTTAGTATTTATCACATTTAATGGAAAGAGCTCTTACAGTCAAAGGACATATGACAATAGTAACTCAGTTCAATACCCAAAACATTTATGTGATCCTTAAAAATGGCAGCATACAGAGCAAAAGAAATTAACTTCAGTCAAATTTTCCTCACTTCAAAATGTAAAACTAGTCAGTTATCTGGTGCAAGAAATATTGGACATGATATTCCAGATACTGTATTTTCTATTGCCAGTTATTTAAAAGACTGAGTAAAATTAATTATTCTTATGGTTCAGTTTTTAAAACTGAATATAATAGGAGCAGATTAAAACGACAAACCACTTTCTTAATCTATGTATATCAGATACTGTTTGATTTCAATTATTAATTTCATTTGAAAAATTAATGCTCTGCATTGATTCAGAAAATTCTGCAAATTTGATTTGGATATTCAATTAACATATCAAATTGGATTGAACTGGTCTGGATTTCTGAAGTGATTCCAAAAAGGCCATTTCTGTATACGTGCAGAAGTGTCTCAATCAATTGAGAAGGATCCAATCAGATTTGACAATTCAATTTGATTTTCGCATTGAACTCAGAAAGTCCATTTCTTTTGAAGATTCAAATGATTACTAACTGAATAGCCAAATTTTTGCCCAGCCTTACTGGCTTCTGTTTTTCTAGTCATCAAAATGGAGAAAGAGTACCAAGATTTATATTAATGTAGAAGCTTTCTTCTCTTTCAGCTATTATAAAATAGTAAGAATATTGGAAATACATATCTCAAACTATGTGGAGGATGTCCTCCAGATATATACTGATTAAATCTGTGGGAATTCTGAGAGCTGTCATCTCATTATATCTGGAGACCATCAAGTTAAGGAGAATTCAGCATCAGAAATAAATTGACCAGAAGAATATCAAAATGGCTATTTAGAAAACCCTTTCATTTGCAAAGAATCAGCTAATTCTCTCTCTCTAAATCTTGCACATTGTTGATTTCATCTTTATTCTGGATCAAAACCTTTATTATAATTCATAAGAGTACAAAATATATAAAAATATTGATGCAATAAGACTTCATCCTATATCTTGCATGCAGGATGGAATGTACTGTATATTACCCTCAAGGATGCTAACAAATTGTCTAGAAATATTAAACAGTTTAAACCACAAGACTATTTAACAAAAACACTCTAATCAAAAGGTATTTGGGTTTTTAAGATGAACTTGGCTAGCCATTTTTTACACCTGTAAGATCATTGAATAAACACCATTAGCATTCTCTGATTGACTTCAAGAGTAATACCTACTTTACTCACATTTTAATTTCAGATGCTTTCTCTATTCAAAAAAAGAATTAGCTGTGAACTGTGTCAGCTTTGGAAGCCATATTAAAACCAGAAGCTGTGTATTTTATGTCATTGCAGGGGTTTCTTTTCAAATGAGGGAGGACAGCCTGTCAAGCCCAAAATTGACATATGTGTAGCCATTTAATTAGGCTTAATATATATATTCTTTTTCTTACTTTCTCTGTGGCAGTCATGGGGAGAAGGGTTTTGGGCTTGCCACATTCCTAAGGTGGGAAGAGTGGAAATAAAGAGAGTTGTTTTGGCTAGGTGATTCTTCTTTCCATGGGAAACAAGCTGTCTGTGCTTGGGCCCCTTGAGGTGGAGATTTATGACATCAAGCAATGTTGAATTACTTCTATTGGAGAATATCACTTTTGGGGTTTGTTTCTAACTTGTAATATTGTGGGGTAATTCTAGGTTGTGTCAGATCCGGAATTACCATGGACTTTGCCAATTTGATGCTTTCCTAAATAAAAGAAATCTTTTTTGAAGATGGACTTTGTTCTTTTCTTTTTAAATTGATTTCATCACTTGGAAACCTGACATCCACAGTGCCGCATTCCTGTGACTGGGAAATTAGGAGGGAGATTTTTTAGAGTGTTAGTACTTAGACATAATAGCATTCTTCTTTTCGGTCAACGTCATGTTGTTCAGTGATGGGATTCATTTTTTTTTTACTACCGGTTCTGTGGTCATGGCTTGGTGGGCATGGCAGGGGAAGGATAGTGTAAAATCTCCAGTCAGAGGTGGTATTTTCCGGTTCTCTGAACTACTCAAAATTTCCGCTACTGGTTCTCCAGAACTGGTCAGAACCTGCTGAATACCACCTCTGATATTGTTCCTGCACCTGGAGGAGGAGTGGTTGATGGGATGTCTCAAGTTGGGACAGATAGTGATTTGACCATGTGATGGACTGATGGGTGCAGGGGTTGGGTTTTGAGTTTTGATTTACTGAGGAAAAACCCAGAACTCCCAGATTCAGGTTTTCCCAGATGTGTCAGTATGATTTTTCCAATAAAAAGAAACTTTGATAAAATGCTTGTCTTGGAGTTATTGATTGGACTCTGGTTTTGCTGGAATGCTGAAATTCTGCCTTACTGTTCTGATTTCAAACATTCAAAATTTTTACTCACTCGTATGAAAGTCATTGGTGTTTCGGCTTTGCCTGTATAGCTAGGGGCATGTTTTATTCCTAGGTTTATTGTGAAAATATGTCCCCTCCCACTTCCTCCTTTTCCTCCTTCTCATTGACTCACATACTCACATGCACACATACAAATACTAGATATATTAAGAACTTAAACTCAGAAGCAGAAATAAATAAATAAAAACCCCCGCTGTCTTCCAACATTAAAAGTTAGAACTGTTAAAAATAAGAGATATTTGCAATCTTTGCTTCAAATTTGGAATGCAGTGGCATCTTGAACATAATTTTATGCCCTTAGCTTTTGGATGCTGAATTCACCTGGTTATTATTAAGATATGCTATTTCCCCTTATGGTATGTGTATATGGTTGCGTATCTCAATATATTCTCATAGGAATGCAGAAGGCAAAATAAAGTTTATTATTATTTATTAGATGTGCACCTTAACTTTCTCCTCATATATAAACACTTGAGGCAGCTTGCAAGATATAAGAAATAAAATACTTGTTGTTTAAACAGCAGAGGTATATTGAAAAAGGATTCTCTTCTTCAGATTTAAATGACCACACAATTTTTAGCGCATAATAAACTTTTAGCCATATAGAATAGAGTAGAGTAGAGTAGAGTAGAATAGAATAGAATAGAATAGAATAGAATAGAATAGAATAGAATAGAATAGAATAGAATAGAATAGAATAGAATAGAATAGAATAGAATAGAATTCTTTATTGGCCAAGTGTGATTGGACACACAAGGAATTTGTCTTGGTGCAAATACTGTCTGTATACATAAAAGAAAAGATACATACGTCAAGAGTCAAGTATCATAAGGTACAACACTTAATGATAGTCATAGGGTACAATGAGCAATCAAATTATACTAGGAAACAGTATGAACAATTTAGGGCTTTTGACAGACTTCTCTTATAACCATACGAATTGGAAATGTTAACCAAAAAGTGTATCTGAAAGATCTAAACCAAAAGATTTATTAGGAAAACAGCTGAAGTTTCAACATAAGGATTCTACTGCGGAAGCTAATTTCAAATGAAAAACCTATATATAGGCAAAAAAAACATATAGGTGAAGATTGCAAAACATAATCCTTTTTCTCATGATTTTTCAATATACAAGGGGAGGGTGGTCTTTTAGTACCTATTAATTGTTTTGGAAATGATTACTAGATTTTTAATTGGTGTAGGAACCATCGGTCCGGTTTTGAAGATAAGTAGCCACACCTTGAATTGTTCCAATAGTTAACCAGTAGCTAATGAAATTTCTTCAAAACAGACATGTGATTCTTGTTACATTGTATTAGTACTACATAATGTAGTACATAAATACATAAATGCACATTACTACATTTTCCATCAATTACAATTTGTAGATGCTTTTCAAAGGTAATTCCACATAAAGTACATTGGAGTCACCCAGACAAAATATAGCTTCGAGGAGAAGAGAAAATACACAGACAGTTCTCGATTTACAACCTCAGTTGGAATCGGAACATCTGTTGCTAAGCAATACGGTTTTTAAATGAGTTGTGCCCAATTTTATGACATTTTTGCTGTGGTCATTACGTGAGTGTGGCTTTCCCCATTGACTTTGCTTGTCAGATGCCTCCTGAGAACTGTGTAAAGGATGATTGTGTGCAGTGGTGGGATTCAAATTTTTTGACCCCCGGTTCTGTGGGTGTGGCTTGGTAGGCATGGCAGGGGAATGAGACTGTAAAACCTCAAGTCAGAGGTGGCATTTGCCGATTCTCCCAACTACTCAAAATGTCCGCTACTGGTTCTCCAGAACTGGTCAGAACCTGCTGAACACCACCTCTGATTGTGTGACTTCAGAATTCTGCAAATGTCAGTAAGCCAAACTTTCAAATTTTGATCACATGACCACAGGAATGTTGTGACTGTTTACAAATGCAAACTTTGGTAGTAGGTTACATTTTTCAGCCTTGTCTTAGAATAGTCATTAAAGGAATGGTCATGTCCAAGACTACCTGTGGTTCTGAAACACTAATTTGCTTTGTACTGTAGAATCTTAAAAGTAACTAAACAGGCTGAGATTATGTAGTTGAATAATCCCCAGTCCTAAATTAATCTAAGTTAACACTAACCAAATTTATATGCTATAACTAAGCAGAAAGTTGTATGCAACAATCCTTGCAGTTATCACATAATGGCTTAAGAGGGAAAGACTGTTGCATACAACTTTCTGCATGGTTACAGCATCAAAGTGTGGTTGGTGCTAATCTTGAATGCCCCAAGATGTAAGGAGAAACACAGAAAAAACACTTCAGCCCTGCAAAGAAATGGGACAGGTACTGTTGGGGAGGAAGGAGGGCTGCTAAAAAAAGAGAACTGAAAGTTTAGCTCCTTTAGAGTCACCATGGCCAGTAATCTTGTTGCTCTCTCTTGCAACAGCCCCTCCGCTCCCATCATCTGATTTTGGGCTATGTCGTGTTTACATTCTCTTATGCAAATGAAGTGAGCAATTTTCTCATTCACTTAGATGTCAGGATATCTGGGAAGCAGAACAGAAGGCTGAGACTGCAATATAAAATTCAGCCGGGCAGCAGGGAGAGCAAAAGTACACAAGATTGCAGAATAAAGACATGATAAGAAGAATGGAAAGCTGCAAAAAGAAATCAATAAAATATTGCATATGAAATAATGCCGCATTGATGTGGAACACTAGAGAAAAGAGAAGAAGGAAACTTGCAACTTTCTGAATTGATGGAGCAGAATCTATTAAAACATTTGTATGAAAAAAAAAAAACAAAGAAAAAAAGAAAGAAAGAAAGAAAATAACTATTTGTCAGAGGAGTGAAGGAGCTTCTTGCAATGTGTATCAAAAATAGGTTGTTAATATAGAATCTGCCAAGCAGTGAGATACTAATTCAAAATAACACTGAGGAAAAATTTGAATTTTCCTTTGGTAATGTTTCTTCAATTTAAAACAGAGCCCCCGGTTTCTTTCAAGCACTCTAAAATCCAGAGTCCTCACCACATCAATTTTCTGACAAGCGCTACAACTCAACTAATATTTGGCATCAGTTGTGCTAGAAGAAAAGGCTTCAATGATGCAACTCCATGCATTAGCTACCATGTAGACAAGGACAGTTGTTTGAGGGAAGGTTTTTCTTATTTTCTTACATATTCACATCGATACAAAAAAAAAGCATTTGATGTATCTGGAACATGGAAACCCTCATTTATAGGGGCTGAAATGACAGAAGAATTGTTTTCTTGTCACTTCGAAGGTCTTATTTATGCATTCTCCTTATTGTAAAATAAAGAAGACAATGAACATCATTCTCAACTGCATTTCATAACAGGGTTGACAAGTGTTACTTGCTGATATATATCTTGATCATACTAAGAATTATTAGAAAGGGGGAAATAGAATGGTTTTATTGTTTGTTTTAAAATTATGAGTTGGTATTTTAACAGTTTCAGAAATGAAAGGCAATTAAGATGTGAGTGACATTTGAATAGGATTTCAAAAATCACACATCCGATGGGGTACGAAATCTAATATACACTTTACTATGTGTGTATGTATCTGCTTTTAACTTAGAGTGACAGTTATGTCAGAATTTGCCATAGCTGGAATTCCTGATGCCTATTTTATTGTCTTTCTGATATGCATAGAATAGTAACTTTTTATAATTCTTTTATTGTTAATGTGGTCTGTTTAAAACATTTTCTTCAGTTTTTTTAAAAAAAATATATAAAAACCACTATGAGACAATTCAGTTTGGAGGCTGACTCAACCTTGAGCCTGGTGAGATTTGAACTGCCAAATTGCAGGCAACCGGCAGCCGGCAGTCGGCAGAAGTAGCCTACAGAACTGCACTCTAACCATTGTGCCACCACAGCTTATTAAAACACATAAAATGAGAACTTGAAGGACCCTATCTTGGAAAACCCTGCACTGATTTTTATTGATTTATTTACTATTTCTTACTGATATTTATGGTATGTTAATCATATGTGGCTTACAACAAAACATGTAACAAAATAAGTAACACAGCAGAGGTGGTATTCAGCAGGTTCTGACCAGTTCTGGAGAACCGGTAGTGGAAATTTTGAGTAGTTTGGAGAACCGTCAAAAACCTCTGACTGGCCCTGCCCCCATCTATTCTCTACCTCCTGAGTCCCAGCTGATCCGCTGGGTCTTCTTTTGTTGCCCTGCACAGGAGAACGGAGCTGGAAAGCAGGTTAGTGGGGTGGGGAGGGAATGGGATTTTGCAGCATCATTCCCCTGCCATGCCCAGCAAGCGATGCACCAAACCACATCACGCCCACCAAGCCACGCCCACAGAACCGGTAGTAAAAAAAAATTGAATCCCACCCGTGTAACACAATCTATTTATTACTTATTGATTAGTCTAATGACCCTATCAGTCAAAAGCAATCATTTCATTTTAATCTTCAAAAAAAACCTAACGAATAATACCATGCACAAGTTGTGCATCTAATGTCAACACCCTTAATTCCCCAATGCTTGTTTTTAAGAGGTTTTGAAATAGTAATAGTGCGGATGGATTTCTTAACTCTGTAATCCATTCCATAGGAAAAGAGCTCCAGCAGAGAAAATTCACTTCCAAGCCATCTCCTGCCACACCTCACAGAAGAGGGGGATATTAAGCAAGTATAGATTTTACATATCACCTCTCTATATAGTTCTAAGGGTTTTGTTTTGTTTTCTTCCAATGAAATGGTTTTTTTAAGGCTGTTTTCTTTCTTTAGTTCTAGAAAATAACGAGGCATGAAGATTCAAGCTTTTGTAATAATGCTCAGAGATCACAAGTAAGTCAAGATAAGCTACGCTAAGGACCCATATGAAATGAGTTGGATTATTTGTGGAAGCCAGGCAGACTTCCCCCAAGTACGTGGTTCAAAAAGGTTGTTGTTGTTTTTTTCCCCTGAGAAAATCTGGATAAATTTTGGAGATATACTGCAAGTTTCCAAAAGATCTTGATGATAAAAAAATCTGTTATCTGATATTAATGCAATTGTAGTTGATGCCTGATGTGTTCTCAATTGCAACTCAATAAAAGTCACACTTACATGAGCAGGCAAATAATGGGAATGAATGCCAGTTTTGTTTGATGAATACAGATGAGTTCCTTACCACTACATTGGTCTAGCAACAGCCAAGGTCATCTATAAATTGGCCACTGAAAAAGCTTTATATCTAAAGGACTCTCCAAACTTAAATTAAATTAATAGCACCACATAGAAATGCTATAGGTTCTGTAATTTGGGGGCCCCTACTTGTCTCTTTCATATTATATAATAAATTATGCATTCAAATCCTGGACAAATCCATACTGTTTTATTGGCAACATTAAAACATCTCCTGGTGCTGTGAGAAAGAACTACACCAAACTGGCTCTTATTAGAAGGATACCAGCACATGTCTTATTAGGGATTTTTTTTTCCTTGATGACTGTCGAGAAATTAAGAGCCAGAATAGAGTTCAAAAAGCACTATGAGTTTATTTCAAGCTACTTATTCACATGATGATCAAAGCGAATTGGCACCAGATAACTGTCAACGGACTTCAAAGGGAGTGGGGTGCACTTAGCTCTCTTGTGAGAGTGTAAGGACTCCAAACTGATGATACATTTGACCCTACCTTTGGGCTCAGGCTGGTAATGTCCTACATCTGCATCAACTGTAATTTGATGTTTTTATAGTCATAATATTGTGGCTTTAAACCTTGCTAATGATACTACATGAGTTTGCTATATAGAAGAAAGAGGAGAAAGTTTTAAAATAAATGGAAAGATACTTAGAGTCTGATAATGGACCTTATGGATACTACCCTGAAGTTCAAATTACTTCAATTTTACCTTGCACACTTGTGTGAGTCTTGCTTTTTGAAATGCTGCTTCTTAGTTACTGTGTAACAAATTGGGAATAGTAAGTCGCCACAAACCCTGATTAGAGATAAACATCAATGATATGATGTTTTCAGACCTGTAGCTTTCAGTGGTAACATTAAGGGCAAATAGCATAGCAGGAAGCATCTTGAATGATTGAAAAACATTGGCTGTGGTTTTAGAGATAGTGGTCATCAGGACAAAGTTGAAGCAAGTCACAAGTGGACTGAGATATCTTCTTAATCCTCCACTTATACAGTTCAATTTGATCAGGTGCCTCTTTGTCATCCTTCTCTTAAGCCTGAAAGACCTTATGTATCCAACCTATTCATCTCACGGCCATAAAATAACTGTTGTAAAATGCTCATTCATGAGCTGAGAAAATGCACTGTTTCACCTTGCTTACTTGTGATATATGGTATCTTTGGTGTTGGTCACTAAAACTTGGTATGGTGAAAATAAGTCTGTTGATACTGCTGTCTTAACTATAGGTTAACAGAACAGAATAATACAGTTGGACGTCTTCTCATTCAACCCCTGCTTAAGCAGGAAGTCTTATACCATTTCAGACAAATGGTTGTCCAATCACTTCTTAAAAACCTCCAGTGTTGGAGCATACACAATATACCCATGATAGCGAACCTATGGCACGCATGCCACAAGTGGTATGGAGAGCCATTTGTGCTGGCACACGAGCTGCAGGCAAATTTACCTCACTGCGCATGCCCGCGCCTCACAGCTGACTTGGGGGGGGGGTTGCTTTGAGGCCTGTTTCAGCCTTCCAGAGGCTTGGGGAAAGCCTCTGCAAGGCTTCTCAGGCCGAATTATTGGCCCGTTTTGTCACTTCCTGTAATACTGGAAGTGACAAAATGGCCGTATAATTTGGCCTAAGAGCCTTGCAGAGGCTTTTCCCAAGCCTCTGAAGGCTGAAACAGGCCTCAAGCCAGCTGAAAAATCAGCTGTGAGGCACAGTGCAGGTAAGGGGGTGGGGATTGCACACACATGTGCAGGGGGTGTGGGGAGGGGGACACACATTGCATTCTGAGTGCTGGTGCACTCACAATTTTTGGCACAGGAGCCCAAAAAGATTAGCCACCACTGCAATATACGTTGGTTAACTTCATGAGTATAGGTCTAGAATAGGAATGGAGTGAATTCTTTTTTGTTTTGGGAACTCCATCCTCATACATATCTCTTTTTTATATATGATAGTCCTCTGGATTCAAAGAAAACACACGGTTGTGCAGTTCATTTGTGAACACAGAGGTAGATCTGCAGTCCCAATTTGGAAATACAGAGTCTAGCATAATGGGGACACTGAAAGTCTTTTGTTGGAGTAACTGTGGGTATTATTCTGTGCTGCCACTCATGGTTTTCTATTAGGGTTTGGCAATGCATGCCTTAAAAGTTAGTGAAAGCTTCATAGCACAGGGTTTGCCAGTGGGTTCTGTCAGCAGCTGCAGCTTCTAGTTCTCTTAACTGGATGTCACAGTGGTCCTTTCACAGTGTCATTGTAGTGCTTGTGTGGCCAATTTTGAATTCTCTGCCCAGAGTCCAGTACATGATAGAGCAACCAAGTGAGGCATGCAGCAATTATCTATTCTGAGTATGTGCCCTACTCATCTCATTTGAGCTCTGATACTTAGGCACTCAAAGCTGGTGGACTTCACGTGATTCAAGATTTTTATGTTGCCAATGACTGCCAAGAAAAGAGCAGAGAGAGAATGCCTGTGAAATTTCTCCAATTGTTTGATGCGCCTTCGGTATAGAATCCAGAATGCACATCTATATTTCCATGCTTTACTCAAGGGGTGGGATTCTACCAGTTCGCACCTATTCGCTAGAACCGGTTGTTAACATTCTAAGCAGTTCAGAGAACCGGTTGTTAGAAGAAATTACTGGCCTAATCCTGTAAGGAAGGCAGGAAGGAAACATTCTGGTGTTGCTTATAGAAACTGCCTCTCCGTTAACCCTTATTACATTATTGGCAGGACTAGACTTCCTGTCTCTGGAACTTCTCTGGAGGTTTTTTTCCCCTCCTTTGCTGGTACTTTGCTTGCGTGGAGTGACCATTCAAAGTTACAATGGCACTGAAAAAAGTGACTTATGACCATTTTTCACACTTACGACTATTGCAGCATCCCCACAGTCATGAGAGGCCAGGCGAGGAGATGTGTGCCTCGATGTGAGTGATGTTGAGTTGGCCACGCCCAGCCAGTCACATGACCACCAAGCCACACCCACCAACTAAGCCACGCCCACAGAACTGGTTGTTAAAAAATTTGAATCCCACCCCTGCTTCACTTTGCTCTTTTATGGGGACTTTAATGTTCATACATATTCATTGCCAGCTATGCAAGAACTTTTTTGTATCCTGTCAATGTATGAGATCTCTATTCTTTCTATACTTTCCATTCATATTAATGGGAGGCCTTTAGAGCTGGTATTGTCTTCGAGGGTGATATCTTCACTGGACTTTGTTTTGCCCCTGGATAATCATATTATACTCTGGTCTTATATTTTTCTTTAGTACCATCTCAATTTCCATCTTCTTGTTACTGTATGATCGTGCTCTCATACAATTCACTTCAGCCACTCTTTACCAGACACTCAGTTTTATGATTTGGGAAATCTACCTTTTCCGGCCTTTTCACTTCCTCTCCTGCAGAATCTATTATATCTGATTATTGAGCCAACATGTTTATTACAGTAATTAATAATTAATGAAGTTTGCTTAGCATTGGGCTGCTCCTGGCTGTGAATATGCATTAAGAACAGCCCTCAATTACCTTGAATGTCTGGAGCCCAGAGGAGAAAAAGATTTACTTATTTACTTATTCTGATTTACTGATTTACTTATTTTACTAAGTATATATATTTTTAAAAAATTATATCCTGCCTTTCAGTTTCACAGACATTTCAAGTCAGTTAGTTGTAAACAAACCATTCAGAACTGTAAAGAATATACAAGTTAAAACATGAGATCCAACATTAAGAAAATTGGTGACTGGTTTTTATACCAGATCTGAAGGGAAGAAGCAAAATATGTTTTTTTTTTTCTGATGGAGAAGTTTGTTTGGTTCAAGCATTTATAATTCTGGTGTTGCTTTCTGCTCAACTCAAACAACTTCTGCTCAACTCAAACAAATTCTGCTCAACTCAAACAACTCTGGATGGTATGCAACAAAAATAAAGAATTCAGAAAAAAAGTAACCAAGTGTCATTAAAAATAACCCAGTATTTAGAAGGGTGAAGCAAAGATCACAATTCAAACGACCAAACACAGACTTTACTTACATGGAATCAAACATCTGGGGGAAATGTCAGGCCTTAATGACTCTTCTAAAGCTGAGCTGAGTTGTGGCCTATTATATCTTGTGGGTGGGAGGGAGATTATTTTAGAGAACAAGGGCAGTCACTGAAAAGGCACACTTCTTGTGTGTCACATAAGATGGCAATATGTAAACTAGAGAATCTGGAGCATGCCAGCTGTATAGGAGTGTATGTGGTGAGCAGATGTTCTTGGGAGTAAGGAGTCCCAATGTAAGGCTTTGAAAGTGATAATCAGCATCTTGAATTGTACCTGGAAACCTAGTGAGGCTTTGACAATAGCAGTATCACAGGGGTGTAAGGAGCAGTACACATATCTATTTGTGCTGTTCCATTCTGGACCAACTGAAGCATTTGAATGATTTTCAAGGGTAATTGTCTTGGAGCACATTGCAATAAACAAATTAGGAGATGGCTAAGGCATGAATGATTACAAACAAGGCCTCCTGGTCCAGGTTCAGGTGCAATTGGTACATAATTCCATAAATCATCACCTTGCCCTGTTTCACATCTCAAACACAGAGTTACTAGGTGAGAAAAACAATTGGCGCAAGACTGAACGGGTAACAGCAGATAAGGAAAAGAATGTAAATCAACAAAGTCCCTTGGAAAAGAAGTTTCCCTGAATGGTTTTGCTTTCAACAGGAAAGTAGTCAGCACAGAAAAGCAGTCAAAGTCCAATCTGAAATCCAGGCAGCCAACTCAGGTTCATCAGCCAGGCCAAGTTCAGAGTTTCATGAGCAAGATTCAAGGAATGATACATTAGAGCACACAACTGCTTCCAACAGAATAACACAAGTCAGGGCTGCTTCTCATATCAGATTGTAGCCAGGTGTCTTTAATCAAATTACTTCCCTGCTTGGCAAAGATTTTCATTGGGCATCTTTGCTCTGCTCTTTGCTCTACCCTTCAAGTCAATGGTGGGATTTAACTTTTTTTACCACCAGTTCTGTGGGTGTGGCTTGGTGGGCGTGCTTTAAGCACGCACACGCACTTTGTGCATGCAGAGGGTTTGATACGGACTTTCTCCTGCAATCCTGCACTCTCCCTGTGTCTTCAACAGCTGACGTGCAGCAATCTGCTGCGCCGTGCGAAGCAGCTGAGCTTCAAAAGCAGGATATAAAGGTCAGTATAGAGCTGGGTGGAAGAGCGGGTGGAAGGGCCCAGCAGCTGATTGTCAGTGTTCTGTATTGTACATTAGCATTCTTGTAAATAACCGTTCTGATTGGCTAAGACGCACGGCGATCCGATTGGTCAAGCAAGCCGCACTGATTGGCCCGCTGCGAATCCCCCGCGATTGGAGGAAACCGATCGCGGGAGATTCAAAGCGGTGTCATTGGCTGCGGCTTGGCCGGCAAAGTTCTATATAAGCCGCCACATACTCTAGCCGAGTCGAGTCGATCTCGGGACTAATAAAGAGCTGAAAAATAGTCACTGACTCCCGAGCCTGCTTAGCGCCGACACAACAGTCAGAGCAAACCGATTTGCTCACAGATGATCCTCGGAACTACTGGTTCAACCAAACCGGGCCAAAACAGTAGAATACCACCACTTCTTCAATAATAAAGGTTTGGAGTCCATATGTCATTATCTGACTGCCTCAACTGTTCCAATGGTTCCTGTGTTTGATCAGCAACAGGTGACTCCTGGTTTAGAATCCCCTGAGGTTGACATTCCACAGGTTCAGCTGGAGCAACTTCTTCAGATCAAAATCCTGGACTATGGCATACTTGCTCTTTGGGGAGGAACTGTGAGCCCAGGAAGAACACCCACCCCACCCCAGGTGGTGTATTGAATCTGAACGGGCCAATTGAACCCTACCCAGAGCCAACGATGGGAACATATTTCCTAGATTTGAGATCCTAAAACCCACAGGCTGTCCAATTTTGCAGGATTCAGCCACAGTCTCCAGACATTGGGACAGCATCGTCAGCTTCATTTTGATGGCAAGAGATAGATATGCATAATTGACTATCACCAGCATATGGAGGATATTCTATCACATGCTGACAGATTATTTCAAAGAGTGGTTTCATTAAGAAGGGTGGGGAGAGAGAGAGACAGAGAGAGAAAGAGAGCACAAGAGAGAAAGAGCGAGAAAGAGCTATCATTAAATAGTTGTTGCACACTTCAATGGTTCATGTACTAATGTAGCCTCCCTGCTTTCCTCCTTACAAGAACATTTCTTGCTTTGGGATTCAAAGAAGCTTTGTTGAACACTGCCCCAGGATAGTAGGAAGAGTACACAATATCAGGATACAATCTCAGTATAGAGAGACACCCTGTGGAGAACATTTCTGTTGCCTCAGGGCCAGCAAGAAGGGCAAAGGTTGATTTTCAGTGGCTGAACTTCAAACTGTTTTTCAAAATCTGTAAACTTGACTTGTCTGTCTGATGCTGTCCTTCACTGTAAAAAAAAAAGGGGGGGGTGGAATCCAAGAGGAAAGTGAACAAGTCCTTTTATGTGATGACTTGAAGAGAGCTCTACTTTGATTTTCAAAGGCTTCCTTTCCTTTGCCTCATTTGCAATCATGTACTGCAGGACTTTCATGTTTTGGTGCCCGTGGATTTCTTTTAAAAATATTGGTTGCAGCTTTCATTCATCCACCAGTGAAGACTCTTAGCTTGCCCATTCTGGAAAAAAAAATATTTTCTCAAGTTTACCCAATTTGTTGCATGCCGACCCAGGCCATGTTATGCTGATGAAGGGCAAAGAGAGGCTGAAGATGAAGACTATCGGTGGCAAATCACCTGGTCCAGAGCTTTGTAGACCCATGGAGTTTTGGTACACAAGCAGTAGTGTGAGGTGGAGATTGTGAGGGTTTTTTTTGATTGTTTCAAGGACTAGACACACCATAGCGTGGAAGAGAACTGTACAAAATGTTTTATAACCCTTCCTCAAGAATAGGTTGTGGCCCTGAATTCACTCTACCCTTCTAGATTTTACAGGTAGATGGAGTCATGTAAATAAGTGGCAAATAGCTTTTGTCTTCTCCAGTGGTGGGATTCAAATTTTTTTTACTACCAGTTCTGTGGGCATGGCTTGGTGGGCATGGCAGGGGAAGGTTACTGCAAAATTCCCATTCCCTCCGCACCCCACTAACCTGCTTTTCAGCTCTGTTCTCCTGTGCAGGGCAACAAAAGAAGGCCCAACCAATCAGCTGGGACTCGGGAGGCAGAGAATAGATGGGGCGGGGCCAATCAGAGGTGGTGTTTGCCGGTTCTCCAAACTACTCAAAATTTCTGCTACTGGTTCTCCAGAACAGGTCAGAAGCTGCTGAATACCACCTCTGGTCTTCTCCCATCCACACCCACACCCCCAACAGTTCTTGGATTGTTTGGGGTTGGGTGCTTCCTCCGTATGGTTTTCAGATTGCTGCAGAACACCAGGGCAAACTTCAAGCTCTTTTTTAAGGTACTGTTGCTCTCAAGCACTCCGTCTGAGCTCCCAAACCAACTCTAGGCAGGAAACTGCATCAAGATGGATTGCTTGATGTAGCTTGTGGCCCTGGATGTCTTGCTTGTCTGAGATAGCTGAAATTGTTCAGACATTTCCTTGTTTATTTGCTGTCGTCTCTTTATCTCCTTTTCTCCTGCATTGCCTGCCCTGCTCACCTGGTAGGTCTTGTGCCAGTGAGTCCATGTCTCTCAACAAACTGGGAGTGGGGGAGAGAGTGCATAAGCGCACCAACATGCCTACCGTCCCTGTCCTATTGTTTCTCTATTCTTTTATTTTTCTTATATGTACCCATCTCATGTATTCACAACTATGTATACACTTATACTTATTATCTTGTAAACAATTGACAAATCAAATAAATAAATAAAAATAAATAAATAAATGAATGAGCCCATCCATTCTCAGATTTCTAAGTTTGTAAACTTTGATGTCCCTTTGTGGGAAGGGATGAGTTGAGCAAAACCTTGGGGAAGTGAGGATAGTCTTGCCTAGTTGCAGCCAGGGATGAGCTGCTGGGGTTTTGCAGGGGTTCAGGAGACCTTCTAGTGAAGTTTCATCATGGTTTGGAGAACCCCCAAATCCCACTCCTGGGTGGCCCCATCCACTCCACCCCACCGCCTCCCAGGAGTCCCCATGCGGCCTGTTTTGGATGCAGGTAAGTGAAGGGCTCATGCAGATGCTTGGGGAGGGCAAAAAAACAGGCCTCCCGGAAGTTTAGGAAGGCTGGAAATGATCTTGTTTCCAGCTTCCAGAGAGCCTCCGGAGCCCAGGGAGGCTGTTTTCACCCTCCTGGAGCTCAAGAAAGCCTCTGGAGCCCAGGGAGGGCAAAAACACCTCTTCCCTCCCCACCGCCATGATGCAGGAGGCTGACTAGGCCTTGCCCACCATGGCCACGCCCACCCAGCAACCAGGCAGAGAACTCGTGAAAAATTTTGAAGGCCAACCCTGGTTGCAGCTGCTTTTTCAGTACTGCTTTTCCCAAGCACAGACAGCAATTTTACCTTCCTACCTCTCTTCCTCACAGAGATATATTGTTTTCACCCCTATAGGTATATATCTACCAAGAATCTCCTTTTAGATTCATGGAAACTATCTGGCCCCATCTGTCGTGTGACACAAACTGGGCAGAGGTGGTATTCAGCAGGTTCTGACCAGTTCTGGAGAACTAGTACTAAAAATTTTGAGTAGTTCGGAGAACCAGCAAATACCACCTCTGACTGGAGATTTTAGAGTATCCTTCCCCTGCAACGCCTACCAAGCCATGCCCACAGAACTGCTAGTAAAAAAATTTGAATCCCACCACTAAAACTGAGATTGAGGCTTGCCCATCAAATCATTAGTGCTGTGGTGTCAGTTCTTCAAAGAAGACCAGATTAGTAAACCCATGTCGTATAGATTTGTGCTACTTTTATTGTATTTTATTATAGAGCTATAGTCATTGCAGCCATGTCAGAAGCACTGAGGCACTTCTGGGTTGAAAAGTATAATCTTTCAAATCTAAATGAGCTTCCCTCTCTGTTTTTCTCTCTCTCCCTTCATCTTCATGCAAACTAGGGAGGGACCTATCTAAGACATTCACTCATATTACGTTCTTGGACTGAGCTCCAGCTCAGTTTACCCCAATTGTTGTTTTGATAGCAGCTCTTCCTCTTCCTAAAAGCCACAGCACCTGCTCTTTACAGAGATCTCCGTGAAAAGAGAAGTTCTCAATATTTTGATTTAATGAGTTTGGATTATTGTGCCTATGAATACATGTGAATTGCACATAAATTGTCCACTTGAGTGGCTGTCAATAGAGTACTCTCTAGTTGTTCAGTTCTCTGGTCAAAAAGCAGCTTCTTTGGGCAGGGATCCTTTTCCCGTAGAAGCTGCTCTCTAAGCTAATGATACAGAGCCCTCACACTTTGGTGCTGGGTGAGTTCAGTCTCCCTGCCTCAAGAGCTTATTCTGATAAGGCTTCAGAATACATTCCCCCACCCCCCATAGCATCCATGACATGCATCAAATCATCCCTAACTCATATGAATGGTCATTCTTTAGATCTCATGTTTTCTCAGAGCAGATGTTCTCTGATGTGAAAATGAAGAGGCTTTCTGCTCTGTTGTTGCTATAGTCAGTTCGTGCACTGATTCAACTGCAATGAAAAGCCATCCATAATCTCTCAGGGAAGATGGGACTGATTTGAGTCCCAGGTACTTACTGTATCTTGTTGGTTTTAGAGGATGTTTGCAGAGTTTCCAAACACTATGCCAGGCTGTTTGGTTCAGTGCCTGATGGACCATTTGCTCTGAGCAATGAATCAGAAATTGGACTTTATTGTCCCTGAACAGCCTCTTTCTGGGTATGGTTCTCAGGTGGCATCTTGGTTTACTTGGGAAATGATGAATAAATTAAGCTTGGAGCACTGGTGGAATAAAATTAAAAAGGCAAGTTCAAGTATATGCCCAAGTTCAAGTGGTAAAAAGAGAGGCAAAATCTTTTTCTTCTTCTTCTTCTGTTTTTGCAATGGACTGAGAGACTGTCATCCAGCTATGCAGTTTAGGCTTATTAACTCCCTTTTTGGAAGAAATCATCAAAAATATCACTCACCTGGCTGCTGTGATCATTTGGCAGAACAGTAAGCAGAAAAACAACCCTTGGATTTGTCATAGAGTTTACTTTATAGGGAAGAGCCAATGCCTGGAGTCATCTTTAAGCATCTTCAGGGTTGCCACAGTGAGGCTGGATGAAGCTGTGGGAAAGGGAAGGGGGAGTAGAGAGATTGGGGAAATATGTAGCCAAAATAACATTCTTTTTTCTGGGAACCAAGGACGCTCTCACCAGCACCTGGAGGGGCTTGGAGGGGAGTCACCCAGGAGGGGGGGTGTGACCTGATCAGGGCATGTGATGGCTGTGTGTAATAGGGGGAAGAACGTTGGACTTTGAATTGGGTAGGGAAAACCCAGGGGAATTCAGACTCGGTTTTCACCAGCTGTGCCAATATGACATGCCTAATAAATCTATACTTTGAGGAAACCTCTGGCCTTGGAGTTTTGATTCTGTTTGGGCTGTTACTTGGAACCTTGACAGCCATTTTGGTGTAATGGTTAAGACACCAGCCTTGAAAGAAGGGGACCATGAGTTCAAATCCTGCCTTAGCCATGAAAGCCAGTTGGGTGACTTTGGGCCTGTCCCTCTCTCTCAGCCCAACTCACCTCACAGGGTTGCTATTGGGAGGGAAATGGGAGGAGGAAGGTGTGTTGGATATGTTTCCCACCTTGAGTTATCTGTAGAAATAATATAGATGGGATGGGATATAAACAAATTATTGAGTTGATGGTGCCAGTATTCTAGAGGAGGTAAATCATCCTGGCATTTCTCAGACTGAATTCTACTCTGGGTATGGGACTCTGATCATTCTCCTGGATGACCTCTAATTGGATGATATATCTTTCTTTCTCATTTTAAATCTCTCAGCAGTTTTGAAATTATCAATCATACTACCTTTTTGTACATGCACACTCCTGCCACCTGGTGAAGGTTGGGGATTGGGGGCACTCTTTTGCAGTTTTTCCACCTCTGTGGGCATTTTTAGTCCCTCAGTGAGGAAGGAGAAGTTGGCCTGATGGCCTTCTATTTATGGGATTCAACATTTTGTCACATTTTTACATCTATATGAAGTTGCTAGAGGAGGACATCTGACAATTCAGAATATGGTGTTTGATGTGTTGATGATACTATATGTTGCTATCCTAGTTGTGGGAGAGATGTTGATATTTTAACTCAGTCCCTGGAAACGGTGTGGCTCTGAATGGAAGAGAACAGATTTAAACTTAATCCAATCAGGACAGAGTTGCTGTTTTTAACTCCTTTGGTGTCAGTGTTTTTTTCATCCAGGAGCAGGTTCATGATTAAGCGGTGACATTTACAATGAACGTTTTATTGTGTTGTGCTATTTACAATAGACATTTTAATGGTTGATTTATTTTGTGGTAAGCCACCCTGAATGGATTTATTAGCATACAGCTTCAATAAGTAATAATAAATTTATAAGCAGCATGCTTCAACTCAGCAACTTCCAGGCACTTTGAGTCAGTGGTGGGATTCAAATTTTTTGACTAGTGGTTCTGTGGGCATGGCTTGGTGTGCATGGCAGGGGAAGGATACTGTAAAATCTACAGTCAGAGGTGGCATTTGCCAATTCTCCAAACTACTCAAAATTTCTGTTACTGGTTCTCCAGAACTGGTAAGAATCTACTGAATACCACCTCTTCTTTGAATTCAATTCTTAGACATGCTCTTGTCAGGCAGCCATATAGTATATAAATATGATAAATATAAATAAATAAATGAACCAATAAACCCTAGCGGCAGCAATCCTTGTTGAGAAATCCCAATAGATCAAATCCAGCCATAAAAACCTATCTCCAGCCCTGAACTATTCTAGTTCTCATTCCACAAGCTGTTGTACACGATAAATACGTTGGCTTTATTTTCTGATATCTTTTGCTAAAGATTTTTTTCTGGAAGAGGAAGAAATGGGGATGCTCGTAGGCATAGAAGATTCATGGCTCAGTAAAAAAAAAAAAAAAAACATGCTGCTTGATTCTCTTCCTAAAGGCTGATGCCATCCACGTCAGGAAATACAATTTACCCTCTTAGGAAATAACTATGCCTATCTTATGCAGGTTCAATGAATACAAGAATTAGAGGGTTATAGAAACTTGTTTACAAAAACTTGTTTACAAAAAAACAATAATTTGGAAAAACAGAGTTCTCAAACAAGATTTGTCATATCTACCTGTCTATATATCTGTTTATCTAGATTTAGAACATACTACAAATAAATCTTCCTCAAATATTGGAATTATGGTGCCTCAAATAGGCAGTGCCTACTGGCTCATTCATAAAGCATTGCAAAGATAATGGATACATACATACATACATACATACATATATACATACATACATACATACATGTATGTATGTATGTATGTATGTATATAAAATATCTATGCACTTGAAACCAGTTTTACATTTTCCATAGTTTAGATATAAATTGGTGATAGTACAACGTTCTACCAGACCTATTGAGGTTTTTTCCCCAAGCCAGATTCAGATTACTGATATTGAATTCTAAGCACATAATGAACAGCTCATTCAAAGCTGGGGGACTTGATTCATAGCCCATCTGTACATGGGGAACAAGATGGCACACTTCAAGATATGATCCATCCTTCCTTCCTTCCTTCCTTCCTTCCTTCCTTCCTTCCTTCCTTCCTTCCTTCTTTCCTTCCTTCCTTCCTTCCTTCCTTCCTTCTTTCCTTCTTTCTGTGATGACCCAAGGTGTGGCACAAAGGCAACACAGTCAGATAATTAGTAGGAGTCCCTTTATTATCTCCAACTTTGCCCCCAATGTCCTGGTTACCTTCTAAGTCTGGAGAAAAACTCTCCCACAAGCAGCCTTTGGCTGCAGAGATTCAAGTCCAAAACATTGTCAATAAAAACTGTAACTAAAAGTCCAATTGAGGCAAGATGAGGTAATTAGTCCAGCTGGGCAAGAGAAGGAATTCCAGACGTGAAGGAATGGCAGTAATTCAACCCAGTTGGGAGGATGCCAAGAACGCAGATAACCAAAGTCAACACAAGATAAACTCACGTTTGTTCCCAGCAGCCTCCACTCTCAGCTTGCATCTCTTTTAAACTCTCTTCCCATGTGTGTCTAATGAAGGGAATCAGGGTCCTTTCCTCCCCCATAAGCCACTCAACCCATGTTGCTCTCTTCTCCATTCCTCCCTGCATGCCCTGGGATGAAGAGGGGGGTGGGCCTGAGTCTTCCTCTAAACTCCCTCTCCATTGTTCTATCTTTTCCCAGCTCTGTCCAGCCAAACTTTGCCCTTCCCCAGTTTCCTCCACAGCCAACAGAGCCACATTCCCACTCCCTGTCCTCCTGGGATTCAGACTCTGACAGGGGCATGATACTTTCTTTCAGCAATGATAGATATTTTAATAGGTTTTGTAGAGAGATCTTGGGCTGCAAACCTTCCTCAAAGATGCTATTCATTTGGATTGTCTTTTCTTTGGGCACATAGGCACAAATGCAGAACCAAATAGCTTTGTGTGTCCTCCATGCTGAGAAACATAGATAGATGGTAAATTTACACTACTTCTCTTCAGGGCTTCCTTATTAGTCCTCCACGTGCAGAGAGATTTATCTTTAATTCAATTTAATGCCCCACAGCTGACTTGGGGAAAAAAGGAAAACTCCATATGAAACCCAATATTTCCCCTATGATATGGCCTAGAAATCATAGCCCATATGCTTCTGTATTGCCAGGAACATTAGCCACCAATTGATTATCCTTGATTGTCCTTCTTTTATTTCAATAAAAGAACCACTCTGGTAGCTTTTATCTGCACGATCTGTTAAATAATCAAGATAAATTCATTTGTCTAAAAGCAGCAACATTTTACTACATTACGTGGAAGCTTTGCACACAAATTGTTGCTAAAAGCTCTTGTTGTTAGGGATAATTTTGTCTTGTCACTTTACCAATTGCATATTTATTGGTCGATGGTTGAAATAAAGTTCAATCTTTCTGTCTGTTCTCCACCATGCAGCAAGCACTCATCACTTCAAAGTATGGGACAATTATTCTCCCTCCCTCACCCCCCTCTCTCCCTCACCCCTCCCTTTCTTCCTCTCTCTCTCCCCCTCCTTCCCTCCCTCCCTCCCTCTCTCTCTTTCTATCTCTTTCTTTCTCTCTCTTTCTCTTTCTCTCTCTCCCTCCTCCCCGCCCTTCTCTGGAATCAACCAGTTCTGATTTCTCAAATTAGATAGTAGTATAGGACTGGTAAACAATCCCTTGTTCTTTCAAGTACTTTTTCATAATACCTGACATGTATTCATCCCTGTTACCTGTACAGAGAGTTGGACACTTTCTAGGAAAGCTGTTGCTCACCAAAGCCACATTTTCCCTGGTTTTTTTTTTTCCAGTAGTTCTTACAATTGAGCAAATAGCAAAAAGTAAATGTGGAACAATCATCTATAAAAAAATCAAAAGATATCTGTTTTCATGTGGTTCAACCATTGTTGCTGTGGTCCAGACCTAGGGCTGTCTCTTTTCTTTTGGGAACTGAAGATCCAGTCCAGTGTTCCTTAACTTGCCAATTTTAAAATATGTGAATTTCAACTCCCATAATTCCCCAGCCAGCCATGTTGGCTGAGGAATTCTGGGAGTTGAAGTTGGCACATCTTAAAATTGCCAAGGTTGAGAAACACTGCTTTACTGAGAGAGCAGACTGGACTCCAAATCTGGCATATTCTGTCATCCTGATTTGTTAAACTATTTCCTCTCCTTTACCTAAGGCAAATCTTAGCCCTCCTCTGTCTGCTAAAAGGGGTTTTTATTCATCTCCTTGATAAATTACTGTTTGGTGCCTGGTGTCTAATTTGAGAAATCATTTTATTCGTTAATAAGGTTGCTTGTAGCTGCCAAATATATCTATATTCCATCTCTTAACTGAAAAGTGAGGCTTGAAGGTTTTTTCCTTATTCCCCCTGCATTTTATTTGCTGGCATTCTATTTTCTGCCTTGATTTCAACATGCTCGGGTAACTTAATCTCCTAAATGTGGCTAGGCTACTTTCTCTAACATAGAGTCCCAAGGACAATAGGTTTGCAAATGAGCCTTATTATTAGTTCTGAAGCATCCCATTCAACATAGGTGAACAAAGATAGAATCATTCAGAGAGAGGGAGGGAGGGAAGGAGGGAGGAAGAGAGAGAGAGAGAGAGAGAGAGAGAGTCATTTTTGTTGTTCTGTTACTTATAGCATCCCAAACTTTCTGATTCTGTCCTATATCCATGCATCTTTCTTTGTCCAGAACAAAAATAACCTCTTAAGACCTCAGAAGCACTTTCAGCTTAAAAGATCAAAGGGGAAAAATAGTCCTTCCAATTTGCTTTCTTTCTCCAAATCTTCTTTCTTTTTCAGGATAATTCATCTTTCACTAAATCTCATTGCTGATCTGGACCTGTCAGAAGAAGCAATCTGGAGGTATGGATGAAAAGCAGGAATAATGGAGCAGCCATTGCTAACTTTAACAGGGGAAAAAAAATCATTCTAAAGTTATAATTGCTGTTAACTTTAACAGCACTAATGGAGCAGCCATTGCTAACTTTAACAAGGAGAAAAAAATCATTCTACCCAGAGAGAAATATCTGCTTCTACCTAAAGATCAGACTCACAGCCTCCTGATTGTGAGGCAAGAGCTTCACCGCTAGACCACCACACCACTCTTTTCGGTTCCATATCATGTGATAGGGGAACCCATTGCTTTCGCTATTCTGATATTTGTCAATATAGGCATGTTCACAGCCTCTGAATATCCAACTGTACATTGTGTGTTAAATATGATGCTGGAGTTTCTTTGAGAAGTTTCTTGTTGCATCACCTCTTGTATCCAGTTCAGTAGAGTAGCATCAGTTTCTGGAGGACCTCAAGATATCTACTCTCTACCTGAATCACTTCCGTTCTTTTTTCACCCATTTCTTGTGTGAAAGTAAATAAATTAAAAATAAAAAAACCTCAGGAGAGGAGGTTTCACCACTCTACCATGGACTTGACCCCTCAGGTCTATCTTTGTCTATACAAAGATAGACAAAAAAAGACATTTCTAGGTTTGCCCAGACAGAATGAATTGTATAAATATACAGCAAGTCAAAAGCAATTTATAAATCAAAAGTCAACAAGAATTTGGGGGGGGAGAGGGAGGTACAAAAACCAGCCATTTGAAAATGACAGCGGTTGTAGACAGAGCACACTCAGAAGCCCCCAGTTTGGGGAAGGCAAGAGGACATTGCCAAATACTCACAAAATAATAGAAATGCTACATTTTTTAAACTGGCAAGGCAGTATTTTGGGCACCTTGCTGACTGACAGATACAATGATTAAGTTTTCATCCAGATTTCAAGTTCCAATGATTTAGTTTTTATTCAGCAGGACAAGCATCTAGAGCAGAGGTCTCATTCTCGCGGCCTGCGGGCCAATTGCGGCCCACAGGATGATATCCTGTGGCCCCCACCGTGATATGAAAGTATAATATTAGTGCGTTCTCCATGCGTCGCTAGCTGGCTAAACACTTCTATGTGCGGCCCAGCCTCACCCAGACTCTGCCTCCAGCAGCCCCCAGGTAAATTGTGTTTGAGACCCCTGATCTAGAGAATACCAATATACTATAGTCACATTGTGCTCTCTGCTTATTTGTTTGAACTGGATTATGGGACAGCAGAAATTATACAGGGCCATGATGGCGAACCTATGGCACACGTGCCATGCAGAGCCATTTGTGCGGGCACGTGAGCCCCAGCCAAAATTACCTGCACTGCGCATGTGCACGCCTCCCAGCTGACTTTTGGCTTATTTGAGGCCTTTTTCACCCTCCTGGGGGCTCGAGGGAAGCCTCTGCAGCCTTTGGAGGCCAAAAAATGGGCCTTCCAGAAATACCGGAAGTGCCGAAATGGGAAGTGCCAAAATGGCCCGTTTTCTTGGCCTCCAAAGGCTGCAGAGGCTTCCCTTGAGCTCCCGGGAGGGCGAAAATGGCCTCAAACAAGCTGAAAATCAGCTGGGAGGTGAACGCACGTGCAGGGGTGGGATTGGTGGTCATGTGAATGTCTGGGCATGGCTTATATGTAAATATTGTAAATATATATGTAAAGGTTGAATTTTTTATTTTAAAAAAGAGCAACGTTTACCCAAAATCAGGCAAAGCAGGCAGGCAAATTGAGCTGCTTGCAGAATCACAGCTTCATTCCCAGATTTATCTTTCTGCAATCTGCTGCCTGAGTCTGCACTGAAAAATAGAAGCTTCAATCCTAAGGAAGGTTCAGCTCTGCTCTCAGGCCACTTCTCCCTCCCTCAACCCCCTGAATACCACCCCAACTGGGCCTCAGGGAAGCCTCCTGGGCAGGGTGGGTGGGGAGGGGATGAGCCAGCCAGTGGTATGATTTGCCAGTTCTCCAAACTGTGCAGAATCGTAACAACTGGTTCTATAGAACTGGTCCAAACTGGTAGAATCCCACCCCTGTGCATGTGCAGTAAGGAGTGGTTGTGCGTGCATGCACAGGGGGCGGTGCTGGCATGCGGACACGTGCTATCGCATGCATACACGCTTTCGCCATACCACAACAAAAAGGTTCACCCTCACTGATATAGGGGAAATGATCAAAGCATATAATAATACCTGGAGCATTCCAAATGGATCTATGGTCAGCTTGGGTGATGCAACTTCTCATTTTGCTTTCCTTTAAACCAGGGGTGACAAACTTGTGGCCTGCAAGCCGAATGCATCACTTTACTGACCCCATCCCTGCCCAGTTTAGTGAAGGGGGGAAAGTCCCGATACATCATGTGACACCACCGTGACAACGTGAGTTTGACACCCCTGCCTTAACCTCTCTTTACAGAGACATGGAAGTGCAGAATGCAGACTATGAACCTTGGAGCAATTAAAATCTAAAGAGTAGTTTATACTGACCGTATTCTCCTCATTTCTATTCCTTCCATTCTAACCCTGTATTATGAAGGGGTAAAAGAAATACCTGAGTGACTACTAACCCAAGGTCTTCTAACGCTCAAAACCTCTGAATTCAAGTAAGTCTCCCTAATAGCTTGATTAGGTATTTGCAGAAGCTGGCTCACATCTTAATCAGTATCTGTATTTTTAGATGGGAACTAGAACATAACTAACCACAAAACAGTGTAAAGCTGACCTCTGCTTTACTGTGTGCTCTCATTGTAAGCAGAAAATCTAACCCATGTTATAAAAAAATAAGATGATTGACATTTGACACAATTATTTATCAACATTTATTATATAATTGTATAAAGGTTGCTTGTCTCTTCCTTAAGTGGGCAGAGCCTTGTATTCTCTCTCCACTGGCAATTTTGTGTGCTGCTTTTATGTCTAGTTCATGTTCAGGCTAAGGATACAATTGCCTGCAGTCTACCCATGAACTAGGAAGGAACACTTAAAGTATAACTGGTAAAGAGTCAGCTAACACTGCAAAGAAATTGTGATGCTGACAACAAGTGACCAAGGTATTCTGAGTTCATTCAGTAAGAGTTCCTGGAAATGGTTGGTAGATAACCATGGAAAACGCATGATCCAGAGCAAATATCTGTAATCAAGACAGTCATGATTAACCAGCATATCTTAACAATTAGGGCACAAACTCATCACAGTAAATTAGAATATTAGAATTGTTTATTGGCCAAGTGTGATTGGACACACAAGGAATTTGTCTTGGTGCAAATGCTCTCAGTATACATAAAAGAAAAGATACATTTGTCAAGAGTCAAGAGTCATAAGGTACAACACTTAATAATAGTCATAGGGTACAATAAGCAATCAAATCATACTAGGAAACAGTCAATATAAATCATAAGGATACAAGTGACAAAGTTATAGCCATACAGTCACAAGTGGGAGGGGATAGGCGATAAAGAGTGATGAGAAGATTAACAGTAATAGTAGTGCAGACTTTGTAAATAGTTGAGCAGTGTTGAGGGAATTATTTGTTTAGCAGAGTGAATAAATAAATAATATAGTTGTTATGACTGGAACTAGAAACTTGGGAAAAAAATTCATAGGAAACATTGGAAATTACTCATGACTTGGGATTTTTTTATAAATTCACCCAATGTTACTGCCTGTTTGGGTTGAGGAAATATTTCATACTTGACATGTTTTTAATGAATTCTTTAAAAATAAAGTCCACAGCAAAATCTGTTAGATTGATTTAAGATTTGCCCTTAGATTTTGATGCTTATAAAATAAACAGGGAATTTTTTTTTATCATCTTTCTTTATCTCTAAATATTTTGGAGTTCTTCTCCAAGAGACTGTATTGGAATCCTGAGAGAAACATGAAACATTGCAGGCCATGTAGAAAGCTATGCTTTAAAGAGAGGATCTATCTCAGAAGACTACAATTGCTTGAAGTAAAAATGGATCTAAATTGCTTATTAGAAATAAATCAAAACCTTCAAAACTTTTGTGGAATATTTGAAGAAAGGTAGCTGGACTTGCTGCCAGCAAACTTTGTAGAAGAATTATTTTACATCCTATTTAAGATCACAGAGATTCAACTTATAAAATACATTGTGTTTCAGCAACCTGAAATGCAACTTGATTTGTCTATAATTAAAAATTCACAGAAGAAAATTATCATGTCAACTGCCTGAGTAAAGCAGAACCACTGTAGGAAAAAGAATGATTCAGTTTGTGAACTTTATTTTATTCTTGGAGTTCTTATGTGCTAGTTTATTGCAAACAATAGTAGCACTTGAAAGCTCCATAATTATGTCATTCAATTTTCAGAGCAAGAGGGCCTGCCAATTATCCCGTTGTTCAAACAGATCATGTCATTATTGTTGCTCTGAAAATACTCAGAAGATTGTGTGTGTGAGGGGGGCAGGGGGCAAAATAAGGCTTCGGGTCTTCAATATATTTTTGTGAGGGAAAAACAGAAGAGAGATAGTTGAATTCTAGCCTAATTGCCCGTTGTGATCTATGTGACCAATTTTCCAACAACCCACAATATTATGCCATCAAAACTTTGATCTTTAAGGCAACTGTTTTAGGCAGCATTGAGTTCTAATACATCACAAAAGCACTTACAATTTTGGAGCATACCTCTTCCACCTTTTCCAGTTATGGTATGCTCTTTGTGGACTTCAGTAGTTTTTGTTTCTTCTGTTAAGAGAGGGAGGGGGAGAGAGAGGGAGGGAGGGAGGGAGGGAGGGAAAGGGGGGAGGGGGAAACAGAAAGAGATTCTTTCAAAAATAAATAACTATTTCTGGAAGAGCTCTGAGTTCCTAAATTCCAGAAAGCTTTTGGAATTAGACTTCCATCTCTAGATATTTCTAGGACAGGAGGCTACATGGAAGCATGGTCTAAAACCATCCTTGTTTCCTTGTTGGTTTGCTTAACTAGAAACTGCATTAAACCGTGTGTTGGCCAAATAAAGAATGATCTGGGCCCTGGATCCGAAATGCATTATGAAAACCAAATAAAATATCTTAATCTCTGTGATCATACCAAAATCATGTACAACAGAAAAATAATTGTTCTGGACACTGAGATATAAAACTCATTGAAATGAGGATTTAACTGGGGGAAAAAGTATCCAAATGATGAACATTTCTAATATCATTTTCCAAGGCTGCACTATAAGTTAAAACCAAGGAATATAACTAGACTGTCCTCTTGGCGAAATAAATACTCTAAATGTAACTCTTTCCATTGTCCTTTTCTGTCTCTAAAAATTGTTTTCCTTTCTGTTACTGTGCATTATTCACCCCCAACACAGTCCATTATTACTGGAAGGAAACATCTGGAATGCCATTTTTCATGAAAAGATGTCACATAAAATAATGTTGGGTTATAGTATACAGGTGAAACTCGAAAAATTAGAATACCATGCAAAAGTTCATTTATTTCAGTAATGCAACATAAAAGGTAAAACTAATATATGAGATAGACTCATTACATGCAAAGCAAGATAGTTCAAGCTGTGATTTGTCATAATTGTGATGATGCTGGTTTACAGCTCATGAAAACCCCAAATCCACAATCTCAGAAAATTAGATTAGTACATGCAATCAATAAAAGAAGGATTGTACATAGAACAATATCGGACCTCTGAAAAGTATAAGCATGCATACTCAGTACTTAGTTTGGGCCCCTTTTGCAGCAATTACTGCCTCAATGTGGCGTGGCATGGAAGCTATTAGCCTGTGGCACTGCTGAGTTGTTATGGAAGACCAGGATGCTTCAATAGTGGCCTTTAGCTCTTCTGCATTGTTCGGTTTCATGTCTCTCATCTTTCTCTTGGCAATGCCCCATAGATTCTCTAGGGGATTCAGGTCAAGCGAGTTTGCTGGCCAATCAAGCACAGTAATCCCATGGTCACTGAACCAGGTTTTGGTGCTTTTGGCAGTGTAGGCAGGTGCCAAGTCCTGCTAGAAAATGAAGTCAGCATCCCCATAAAGCTCGTCTGCAGAAGGAAGCATGAAGTGCTCCAAAATCTCCTGGTAGACGGCTGCATTGACCCTGGACTTAATGAAACACAGTGGACCAACACCAGCAGATGACATGGCTCCCCAAATCAACACAAACTGTGGAAACTTCACACTGGACTCCAAGCATCTTGCAGTGTGTGCCTCTCCATTCTTCCTCCAGACTCTGGATCCTTGGTTTCCAAATGAGATGCAAAAGTTGCTCTCATCAGAAAAGAGGACTTTGGACCACTGAGAAACAGACCAGTTCTGTTTTTCTTTAGCCCAGGTAAGGCGCTTCTGACGTTGTTTGTTGTTCAGGAGCGGCTTGACAAGAGGAATATAACATTTGAAGCCCATGTCCAGGATCTGTCTGTGTGGTGGCTCTTAATGCACTGACTTCAGCCTCAGTCCACTCCTTGTGAAAGTCCCCAACACTTTTGAATGGCCTTTTCCTGACAATCCTCGCAAGGCTGCGGTCATCCCTGCTGCTTGTGCACCTTTTTCTTCCACACTTTTCCCTTCCACATAACTTTCTATTAATGTGCTTTGATACAGCACTTTGGGAACATCCAACTTCTTTTGCAATTACCTTTTGAGGCTTTCCCTCCTCATGGAGGGTGTCAATTATGGTTTTCTGCACAACTGTCAGGTCAGCAGTCTTCCCCGTGATTGTGATTCCTACTGAACCAGACTGAGAGACCATTTAAAGGCTCAGGAACCCTTTGCAGGTGTTATGGCTTAATTAGTTGTTAGAGTGGGACACTTTGAGCCTAGAATATTGACCCTTTTCACAATATTCTAATTTTCTGAGATTGTGGATTTGGGGTTTTCATGAGCTGTAAACCATAATCATCACAATTATGACACATCACGGCTTCAACTATCTTGCTTTGCATGTAATGAGTCTATCTCATATATTAGTTTCACCTTTTAAGTTGCATTACTGGAATAAATGAACTTTTGCACGATATTCTAATTTTTCGAGTTTCACCTGTATTAATGATTCAGCGAAGCATAATATTCCCTGTTGATTTGTGCTATGTATAAACCTACAGTATGTATAAACTCTTCTGGAGAAGCCACTCAGTTGCTGTTATGTAAGCAGATGCTTTTACTGTGGTTGGACAGTCAAAGGTCATTAATTTTGCTCTATCTCATTAATAGCTACTGAACATGGGTCCATGCACAAAAGATAGAAATGCCATTAAAAGGAGCTCTGGGCTTTGCTCCCTGCTTTGCCCAGGGCTTATGAGTCCCTCAAAACTTGCTATGGCAGTGTTTCTTCTTCTTTCAGAAGCTGGGAAATTCTGGAAGTTGAAGTCCACATATCTTAAAGTTGCTGAGGTGCTGAAACAGTGTGCTAGGATTTTGCTTTCTGCTTGGTAGTGCAGAGCCTTGTTTCATTTTTTTTTCTTGATCCTTTCAGAATTGAACTTGAGGTGAAGTCAACTTTTTTTTTTCCAATCAGTGATTCTTATAATTTTCCATTTAAATCTGTGTGTTTGTATGTGTATGTGTGTGAGAGAGAGAGAAAGTCCAGAAATATTTCACAAGAAGAGTTCTCCACTCCTCTACTCATTGCAGAATACCTTAGGCCACCAGACTTGAAATTCTAGACCTAGAAAACCTAGAACTACGCCGGCTTCAGTCCGATCTAAGTATAGTATATAAAATCATACATTGCAATGTCCTACCTGTCAATGAATACTTCAGCTTCAACCATAACAACACAAGAGCAAACAATAGATACAAACTCAAGGTTAACTGCACCAAACTTGGTTGCAGGAAATACGACTTCAGCAACAGAGTGGTCAATGTCTGGAATACTCTACCTGACTCTGTGGTTTCTTGCCCAAACCCACAAAACTTTAACCTTAGACTGTCTACTATTGACCTCACCCCTTTCCTAAGAGGTCTGTAGGGGGCGTGCATAAGTGTACCAATGTGCCTACCATCCCTGTCCTTTTGTTTCTTTTTATTTTTCTTATATGTATCCATTTCATGTATTCATAACTATGTTTATACTTATACCTGTTATCTTATAATTGCTGGACAAAATAAATAAAATAAATAAATAAATAAATAAATAAATAAATAAATAAATAAATAAGAGAGAGAGACAGAGACACAGAGAGACAGAGACAGAGAAAGAAGACAGAGAAAGGGAATTGGCTGAGTAACTTTGTATGTTGCCTTTCATTGTCCTTTTTTAACTTTGTCAACTGAGCCTCTGTTTGGACACTGCATAATACATCTTCCTCTGGGTCTCCTGCTCAGCCCTTGGCAACAAAAATACTGTACAATGTATTGACAAGGGTTGCAATATACCTGAATAAACAAGTTCATAAGTTGCAACAAGCTAAGTCAATGGGGGAAGCTGAATTTGCATAACAACTGTATGATTCATCTAATAATTGCAGTTGTTCACAGTCATGACAAAAATAGTTGCAAAATCAGATGCAACTCATTTAAAACTTCTTTGCTTAGCAACATTCTGGTCTCAATTATGACCATAAGTCCAAGTCTGCCTGTATTTGGCTTGGCCAATGGCAGTGCTACCCACATTTGCCCTCATGACAGCAGAGTTAATGCTCCAAGGCCATTCCTGAGCCTTTCCTCCATTCTTTCCTGCCCTGAATAATTTATGGTTTTATTTAAGTCAGAATAAAGATCCAGCAGATGATAGACCTAGATTATAGATAGCTGGATAGCTGGATGGATAGACAGATGATGGACAGATGGACATATGGGTGGTGGGAGGGATGATGTGATGGATCGAGAGATGGAAAGATGGATGGATGGATTGATAGATAGACAGATAGATAGATAGATAAATAGATAGATAGATAGATAGATAGATAGATAGATAGATAGATAGATAGATAGATAGATAGATGTTAAATGTTAGATGTTAGATGTTAGATAGATATTAATAGAGAGACAGCCAAATGATAGATAATAAAACGAACATGTGAGGTTCATAGGGATCAAAATCACAGTAATATCTGTCATAATGCTTTCTTCATTTTGATTACTTCAAGTTATATTAAACTATAAGTCTTAGAATTTCCTGTTGGTAAAATCAAAGCCAAGCTAACTGGAAAATGTAACAGTGATGGTTCAATTGTATCTGAAAGGCACCAGGCCAGAAAAAATTCAGTAAATTAACAATATCCAGAAATTAATTTTATGGGATTCATCCATTTCCACAACAGCTTATATCATGTGATCCTCCATATATTTCATTCGTGCCTCATCCAGAGACATTAGTGAGGGGTGGCAACACCTAAAGAAAAAAAGGAACAGGGCTTCAATGACATATGCACAGCCACCATTTTGACTTTTCTCTGGGGATGCCCATGGTGCATATCTAGACTCTCTCATTGCCCTACTCTATGCTTTCCTCACATGTAAAACAATATCAAGCATGACTGTTGTCCATCAAAAGATACACCATCTAAATTTGGGATACCCACTAATACATCAAGAGACCTCAGATTCTGCAACATTTTGAGTGATGAGGGCAGCATGGCAGTCCATTTCATATTTTCTTCTGGAACAGTCACAGTATTTTCAGAAAGACCCAAACCAATAGTTTACAGATATAAATCCCATTTTCACATAATCTACAGTTCCAATGTTAAGAGACGTGAATCCAAATCTTCACACACACACCCTGCATGCCCACAGATTGATGATTTAACAATCTTTCATAGATTTCAACATTTCCACTAATAGAGACATGCAATTTTTATATCTATTCTCCCTCCAAGGTGTATTGACTAAGCATTACTATCCTGTCAATTATTAGATTTTCATGAAGCCCCGTCAGCATAAATGTATCTATCCTGCAATTGCAAACATTGCAATTAAAAAGATAAGTACTGAAACAAACTGAAAGGGGAAAAAATAGAAAGCACAGAAGAAGAAAAAAACATAGGAAAGAAAAATAGAAAAGAACAAAATAAGAACAAAATAAAGAAAGAAATGAAATATATAAAGAAATGATTTCCCTCTTCACAACAATTTTAGCAACTTTTAACGTTTTTTTAAAAAATAAAACACATATCTCCCATATCTCATCTCTAATCTATAAACAAATCTTTAAAACCTTGTAATTCAGTGCTGGTCAGCAAACATTCATTAATAGTTACTACAGGTAACAACATATTTACCTTAACTTTGATCAAACTTTATATCATTTCCCTTTAGTTTTAACAGTCTTGATCCTTAATTATCTCAAATAATGTTCTAGAACTTGATTTTTTAAAATCCCTTTTCTTTACCCCCTTCTTATAAAATTCTTCAAATTTTTAACAAGTCTCTTTTGTAAATTCAAAGTAAGAAATTTATCCAGGTCAGTCTTTTGGTTTGTTAAGATATTAGCCAGTTTTGATTGTGTATGCAGTGTATCATTTACTATCACATCATCCCCATAAACTCTCATTTTTAAATCAAATCAACATCAGTTTCAATCCTATCTAGTAAAACTTGCTCCTCTTCCATATCATCTTCCAAATACAGTCTACTATAATGGCAGACACTCTTAAAATTAACTTCTCGATCCTTTGTTCACAAACATCCTACAGTGCCTTCAACCTTCAACCTGTTCCATTCCGCATTACGAAGTCAAATTTAAATGTTCTTCTTCTTTAATTGTAAACTTTAGTTCCTTTTGGTTTCTTCTAGTGTCCCAATCTTCAAAATCCCATCTTACATTTTTAATACACACACAATGTGTGTGTATGTGTGCCTATAATATGTATATATACATATTACACACCACATTTGTTAAGTGAATCACTGCAGTTATTAAATTAGTAACACAGTTAGTAACAATGGTTTCCCCATTGACTTTGCTTCTCAGGTTGCAAAAGGGGGTTACATATCTGCTGGCTGTCAGGGCTCCAACCAATCCCCCCTCATTCAAAACAAAAGACTCTAGCCGCATCTCAGAAAAAGTAAATTGGTTTATTAGAAATTGCCATGTTGGCGCCTGGCTGGGTGCAGCTGATACTAAATTACATCATACATTTCCCCCTCGACCCTGGTCTTCCCCCCACTCCTGGATGTGACTTCTCCAATGGGACACATCCATCTCCAAGAGTCATCTATCATGCTCTCCAATCACCTTCTTATGCTCCAACAACTTTGGGCTGCTGAGTTGATTATCTAGGCATTTTAAGAATGCCTTGTTTTCCCCCACTCCCTTTTTCTAGCAGCTAAAAAGACCAAAGGAGTATCTTTTTAGTTGATATCTGAAACATTGCAACTGTCATAAGTGTGAATCAGTTATCAGGCATCCGAATGTAAATGAGGTGATCATAGGAATACTGCAACGGTCATAAATGTAAAAAGGGGTCATAAGTCACTTTTTTCAGTGCTCTTGTAACTTTGAGTGGTCACTAAATGAACTAATGTAAGTTGAGAATTACCTGTATGTATATATATGTGTACATATACATATGCATATGCATATGCATGTACATATATATAGTATGTGTGTATATATATATATATATATATATATATATATATATATATATATATATATATATATATATATATATATATATATATATATATATCTCAATAATATCTCTCTAATTATGAGAAAGATTCTCATAATTAGATTCAAATTCTTAATTCAAATCTATGTGGACTCTTAGTTCATTTGTAACTTTCTAAAATCAACCTCTAATCCGCCCTTTTATGGTTTTTTTAAAAAGAATTTGTTAAAGTCCTTAAACTTGTAATTCAAACTTCCTTCTCAAAGGATTGAAGGAAATTCACCCAATGTAATAAAACTTGATGTTCTGAAGGTTCCTGATCTCTGAGAAGCAGTTATGCCGCAATTTCCAAAATTGATTAGAAAAGGAAGTATGTGTCCATAAAGGCACCAATTGGTATTTGATCAAATTTCCTTCATTTCCCAGAACTCTAAACCCACCAAAGATCACTGTCTTGTAGTCTTCTCATGAGGAACTCTGGAGAATTTGTGGGGGGCTCCATATCTTCCACCTATCCAGAGAGGAATCTCAAAGAAATAGTCCATTTGCTGGCCTTTCTTTCTTTCCATCAACTTTTCATCGTTTTCAATTCGTAATTTCTTCTCCTGAAATACTCTTTCCTGCCGTTTCTGATAAGGTCTAGAAGCATTTATTTTAATGAACAGATAAGTTGCCCAATGGTTTTTTTGTTAATCAATATATTACTTTTCAGATCTAAAAGCTTCTTAAAGTTGGGGAATGTTTAATCATTTAAATACAAACGGCTGCCCTTTGTTTATAAATATCCTACAGTTACATTTCCTCAATATTTACTTGTAAATAGTCTGGGTAGGAGTGGGCTTCAAAAATTTTAGCAACGTGTTCTCTACCCAGTTGCTGGGTGGGTGTGGCCATGATGGGTGTGGCTTAGCCAGCCTCCTGAATCACAGCATGGGACATTTTCGCCCTCCCCGGGTTCTGGAGGTTCTCTGGAAGCTGGAAACGGGCTTGTTTCCGGTCTTCCTGGATTTCCGGGAGGCCCGTTTTTTGCCCTCCCGGAGCCTCTGTGCGTATCTTGCACTTACCTGCATCCAAAATAAACCATGTGGGGATTCCTGGGAGGGGCAGGTTGGGGTGGGCGGAGCCAGCCAGGAGTGGGGTTTGGGGGTTCTCCAAACTACACAGAAACTTAGCTAGGGGCTCTCCTGAACCCCTGCGAACCCCCAGCAGCCCACCCCTGAGTTTGCGGTAAGGAAAAAATGGGCCAAATAAACATATGTTATTAGGGCAAAAACAGAGAAAGTAAGTATAAAAATGTGCGTGAGAAAATGTTACTTGAATGTAATAAGAAAGTTTAGGAAACCTGTCAGGATAAGAAACTGCCCTGTTTGCATAGAGAAACCTTATAATCTGAGCTAGTGAGCTTTCTTCTATTTTATGTAATTAAAATGTGTGCCTACATTTGCTCCAGTGCTGTGCAAATATTTAGCTGCAGGCTAGAAGATTGCAAGTCAACATATCCTTGGGTGGTTCTCAGTGAATAAGCCAGTGCCTGCACCATCTGAAATGCTCATAGCAATCTTTGTTCTCTGTGTTGATTCCCCGTCTTCTTCATTTCCAGCTTCCTCTCTCAAAATGAATCCTCATTAAATCCAGTCTTTTTCACATTCATCCCCTCTTACATCATGTTCCATTTATCAGATTGATTAAATGCAAATATGCATGAAAAAGAAGAAAAGAACAGCTGTTCAGTTTTTAAGGAGGAGGATGCTGTTTGGAGTGGTTAAACTAGTTTACCAGGAATTGCTAAACTACAACTCCCAGCAAGCCCAACCAGCACAGACAATAGTGATGGAGTTGGTCAGTAATGGAAAAGTTGGACCTCAAATATATAAAATAAAAGTAGTAGTCTTCACTAAAAGACACATCAATTGCTGGAAGTAACAAGTACCTGCTTCAAGAAAGTTGATACCTTTAAATACATTTGCATCATTTGTCACAAACTTCAGTTTGGAAAAGACAAATTAAAGCTGTTTTTATTTGGTTCTTAAGAAAGCAAGTATAATTGTGCAGTTTGCCAGCATCAAAAGTAACAACTACGTATGTCCTGTATTAATATCTTTAAAGCTAGATACTGTACATCTTAATCATCTAAAGAGAGACATCTCTCTTTAAAGCTAAGTTTTCTCTAGCTTTATGGCTTATAGATTCATATTTACAGAGAAATAGGACCAGGATATGTTAGACTATGCTACTTTAGATTGTGGCTAAAATTGGTTTTTAATGAGGAATCCGGTTGTGTAATCACATCAATATTCTTTTCTGTGCTTTGAATTAATCAACATAACTGACGTCATCACAAAAGATGGCATAAATTTCCAGCAAACATTTACATGCACAGCAATCTAGACTAAATCTATCAGTACAAAATAATCTGATCTTGAATGTTTTTAATACAGTTCTGCAAACCTAATAAATATTTGGATCAACAAAATTGATATTTATGCCTACTCATAAATATTGACAAATCCAGCATTATTTGATAGGCACCATTGATAATCTCCTTGTAGGAAACATTCTGATCAACTTGTGATCAACAGATAAGAGTGTGGAAATATTGCAGGTGTGTGTGTGTGTGTGTGTGTGTATGTGTATGTATGTATGTATGTATGTATGTATGTATGTATGTATGTATGTATGTATGCATTTACTGGATATGTGTGTGTATTTTCAACAAGGCAACTGACAAAATATACATGACATTCTGTATAGTGCTCATTAAATGTCATCTAGACGGAATAACAACTAAGTCAATACATAGTGGAGTCCAACCCTTCTTTCAAAAACTGTTCATCCATGGTTCCTCATCACATTGGAGTGGAACATCCAGTGTGGTACCATGAAAATTGGCACTGGATTTTCAGTTCTTCAGTATTTGTGTTAATTATCTGGATGAAAAAGTGGGGTGATTGTTTATCAAAACTGCCAATAACATAACATTAGATGGGGTAAAAAATGCTTTCCAAAACAGAAATAAAAGTCAAAGAGAAGCAGATTGGTAAAGTATACTGCATGAAAAGAGTAATGAAGTTTTTAAATTGGCTTTCACTTACTGTATTTATTTATTAAATTTATATACTATCTAAAGCAATTCCATACATATTACTTGATTATGTTGATGTGGTTGGTGTCAGTTCTTAGCAGCGATATAGATAAAACTTCTTTAGGCTGAATTGTCTCCAGTTTGGCTCTTCCAGTCTTCCAACAAGGCAACCATCACTGTCTAATCTAGTCCATCCATCTTCTTGTTGGTCAGCCTCTTTTCTGTCTTTCAATTTTTCCAAGCAATATAAAATTTGTAAGAAAGATAAAGGTATGTGCAATAAGTCCCAAACATGATAGTTGGATCTGGGAATTTGGCTAAAATAAGAAGTCTGGATTCATTTGGTCTATTAAACATTGGTCCTATGACATTCATCAGAGTCTTCTGTAACACCAAAATTCAAAAGATTTTCTATCCTGCTTCTTAAAAATCCAACTTTCCCTTCCATAGAATCTAAAACCACTGCCTATGTGATTCTAGTTTTTGCAGATATAAACCCATAATGGTACTTCAGTATATTTCCCAAGCTTTTCATTGCTACCTACAAAGAGCTAGTCTGCACCATATTTCTTGACTTTATTGTTGATAGTTAATTCTAAAAATATAAGCTGTCTACCAGCTCAACAGCTTGGTTGTAAATTCTAAGATTGTTGTTCTTCTGTTGTCATTAGATTGGTCTTTTTATATTTAATCTTAGTTCCATTTTTTTCATTATGCTCCTTGATTTTCAATACTAGAGTTTCCAGTTTATTTGCAGGAATAACGTCATCAGCATAGTGCAGTGCCGATAGCTGACGATTTTTCTCCTCTTTTAAAATTATGCTTCCCTTCTCCCAGGCCATTCCTTCCCCAATACATATTCAGCATAAAGTTGGAATAAATAAATTAGGAGAGGTAGACAGTCTTGTCACACTCCTTTGACAATTTCACCATGTTCTATTTTGTTTGTAACTTTCTGTCTTTATAAAAAGGTTTTACAGGAGGACAATGGAATGCTTGGACTTCTAATTCCATACTTTATCATGGTCAATACATTCAAAGTCTTTATGTAATCAACACAGCAGATATGAAAATTGTTTTTATTCTTTGACTTTCTGAATTATTCAGCATGTTTCAGAAATAGTTGCTTGTTCTCATTCTTTTCTAAAACCAATCTGAACACCTGGCATCTATGTTTCTATGGAGGACTCTAATCCGTGTTGGATGATTTGAAACGGTGTTTTGCCAACAAATGAAATTAGAGATATTATGTGATCATTTACATGCTCTGCTAAATCTTTTGTCTTTGGTATGTAGATTGACTTGTTCCAATCAGTGATCCATTGTATTGTTCTCCAGATTTGCTGCATTGTTTGGTTAGAACTTTTCCTGATTTGGTTCTTTTTGTTGTTGTTTGCCATATTTCTGTAGACATTCCAAGGCTTCCAACTTGGTTAATGACTTAGATGTTGATATAACTACTCTTCTGAAATTCACTATCCTTTTTCTATCTTTGTTTGATTTTCTTTAAAACAGCTCCTATCTTACCGTTGGTGTTGGAAATTTCTTCTGAGTTGGAGATCTGTTGAAAAACTTTGTTTTTCTAGGTCTGTTTCCATTTTTTTATGTCTTTATAGATGTCAATATAATACTACTTTTTGCCCCTTCTAGAAGCTCTCACTAATTTGGTACTAAAGGGAAAAAAACATCAGTAATCTGTGCTATGCTGATAGTTATAAACATGCTAGGGGTCTAGTGGCATGTTGAGGATGAATTGAGAATCCATCATTCAATACTAAAACATCAGCTACTTTATCTTGTCTATGTATGTGGTTTTCTTGGTAAAATACAGAAGAGGTATACCATTGCCTTTCCCCATGCAGTACAAAATAATCATCAATCTCCAACAGATTCCTATATCACTGCTGTCCAATGCAAGTATTTGCTTCCTTTAACTGAACAGTGGGGATGATCTTCAAGCCTAAGGTCACCTAAGATGAGATGGGTGGCAAACACATTTAATAAATAAATATGTGAGGGAGGGACTGAATTACTTACTTACTTAATTAATTACTTAATTAATTTCCTGGTTTCCTGGATTATCACTTTCAGGAACACCCAATGATCACGCTGACGATGATGAACCAGCATTGTAATAGCAATAGCATTTAGACTTATACAAATCAAATCAATTTTTATTGTTAGAGTACAACAACTGTACAATGAGATTGGCTGAGTCTCCCTTCATGGCTCCCCCCCAACATAACTCACGGGGGGGGGAAAAAATCCCTAACACAGTGAATCCTACTAACAAACACACTATCTTATTGCACCATGTGAACTTATTGCCCTCTCCAAGTGGTTTACAAGTTCAGCATATTTACAAAGTCAGAAATCTGGGTCCTCATTTTACTGACCTCAGAAGGATGGAAGGCTGAGTCAACTTGAAGCTGGTCAGGATCAAACTGTGGGCAGTGAGCAGAGTTAGCCTGCAATACTGCATTCCAACCATCGCACTACCACAGCTCATAGCAAGGAAATATTTTTATATATGCAGATTTAATGCAAATTGATCATTAGGATGCTATTTTCTAAGCACTCACAGATTCATTATCCTTGTGTGTCACAGGTCAATAGCTTCCCTTTGTTATAGTGTCACTGCATTGTGACAGGTATTTTTTTTAACATTTAACGTTTACATTTTGGTTATATATTTATTTAATAGCTTATATATATATATATATATATATATATATATATATATATATATATATATATATATATATATATATATATATATATATTTTTTAAGTTTTCGGTACTTACATGTATGGTGTTGGCTTGGTTGGGTATTTTCCCACGTCATTGCAGTTCGTTGCTACAACTTTAAAGAACTGCAATGACGTGGGAAAATACCTCTAACTATACATACATACATACATACATACATACATACATACATATATATATGTATGTACATATATATGTATGTATGTATGTATGTATGTATAGTAACTTATTGCAGTTCTTTTAAAGTTGTAGCAACGAACTGCAATGACGTGGGAAATACCAACCAAGCCAACACCATACATATAAAACTTAAAATATATATATATATATATATATATATATATATATATATATATATATATATATATATATATATATATATATATATAACTTTATGTAAAACATTCATCTTCTCTTATAAAGGATACAGCTGCTTATGTATTATGACATTGTTTCCTAACTCACAAAGATAAAGCTAATCATTTATGAACCTTCTACTTATACCATAACAATTACAGATAAAGAGTTCAATAAATCATATATTTTTGTGAAACTGTTGGTAATAAAGCAGCATGGATTAAATCTGGAAATCTCAATTCAGAGTTAGGAATATAAATTATCTCAACATTCTATTCAATAAGCTTCAACTCAGGAAAACAACAGCAGTAGAAAGAAATGGTGTTGTTCAGTGGCTCCAAACCTTTTGGGCACCAAGGATTGGTTCCCTAGAGAAGTTTTTTTCATGGACCAGAGGGCAGTGGTGGGATTCAATTTTTTTTACTACCGGTTCTGTGGGCATGGCTTGGTGGGCTTGGTATGGCTTGGTGGGTATGGCAGGGGAAGGATACTGTAAAATCTCCATTTCCTCCCCACCCCACTAACCTGCTTTCCAGCTCTGTTCTCCTGTGCAGTGCAACAAAAGAAGACCCAGCCAATCAGCTGGGGCTTAGGAGGCAGAGAATAGATGGGGGTGGGGCCAATCAGAGGTGGTATTTGCTGTTTCTCTGAACTACTCAAAATTTCTGCTACCGGTTCTCCAGAACTGGTCAGTACCTGCTGAATACCACCTCTACCAGAGGGGTGTGGTTTTGCATGCTACCTGCCTCCACGGAGCAGTGGTTGGGGACCCCGTTGTAGTTCATCCAACTTCCCATTACTGAATATTAATGCCTAATATTAATTTCAGTTACAAGATAGGTCAAGCATATGATGTTAGCAATATGTAGCCTATTTTCCACCTTTCATTAGGGCAGATCCTAATGCCTTCATCCTGAAACTACTCAGTGTCTGGATCTGATATTGCTTGGAAGCCCTTCATGTACTACCTTGAATTGCACTATTAAAAAAAAGAAAAGAAATGGCCTCAATGAATAAATAAATGAAAACTGTGATATCCTATGTCATGTTATCAGATCATCAGAGCCATTGTTGTTTGCTGTAGTTTTCAAAGGTTATTCAAGTTCTAGGGTATTCAGAAAGACAGTCATGTTTCAGATATAGAGGGCTCAAAGCTGGTTCCTAGTATCAGTTTGAAGCTTTGAAAGTCTTAAATGCAGCCTTCCCAGACTCTAGAGCCCTAATGATGTTACCTAGTTTAGGTAATGAAACATCTGCAAGTAAAACAACCAAGCTCAGAGATCGCTAAGGACCTCTCACTGGATCAGGTACATACAAAGCTGTGCCCTCCTGGATCTCATTCACAGAAAGCCTTCTTAAAGATTTTATTCCCATACCAATGTTGAAGTATCACATTTTCTACCCACTCCATTGGCACATAGGGAATTGTGTGCAGTGGAAGCAGAGGTGGTATTCAGCAGGTTCTGACCAGTTCTGGAGAACCGGTAGTGGAAATTTTGAGTAGTTCAGAGAACCAGCAAATACTACCTCTGACTGGTCTTGCCCCCATCTATTCTCTGCCTCCTGAATCCCAGATGATTGGCTGGGTCTTCTTTTGTTGCCCTGCAAAGGAGAATGGAGCTGGAAAGCAGGTTAGTGGGATGGGAGGGAATGAGATTTTGCAGTAACCTTCCCCCTGGAATGAGGAGGGAATGGAGACTTTACAGTATCCTTCCCCTGCCATGCCCGCCAAGCCATGCCCACCAAGCCACACCACGCCCATTAAGACACGCCCACAGAACCAGTAGTCAAAAAAATTTGAATCCCACCACTGAGAGAAAGGCTTCCTTCAACTTCTCTTCCCCAACTCCATAAGAAAACACCAGACTGCCATCTTCAGGCTCTCTTTGATGTTTCGATCAGTCAACTTTGGGGGTTTATCATGTTGTCATTTATTTAATAGTAGCAAGTAGGAGATATCTGTTTAAGAAGTCAAAAGCACTCAGCCTGAACTATAATAGAACCAAAGATGCTTTCTCTCTCCCCTCCCCCCACTTCTTTATTTTTTTTTTCTTGGTAATTTTCTACTGCCAAAAATCCTGAGCTTGAGTTGTTTTTCTTTATCTCTAAGTGCCTTGATTCACAGAAGCTTATTGACAACTGCATGTGTTAGAAGCAGTCAATGTTCGGGGGACCTGAAAGGAAGCTCTATAAATAATTTGACAGTGATGTTTTCAATGTTTACTAGTTCGCTTACATTAGTTTGACTAATATAAGCACCATTTATCACTAACGTTCCAGGTTTTTGTTTTTTTATTTATTTCAATGCTTCACTGCCCCATTTTATGGCTCCTATTAATGCATAGAAATAAAATGGAATAATAGTATAAGTGTTACAAACAAATCATCTGTGTTGCCAATTATTGGGGAACATGCATGGATTTTTCTCTACATTCAGAATTCAATCCTATCTTTAAATACTATTGCCAAACCAAAAAGGGTTAAGTAAAGTCAAAGAACAAGAACTTGTTTGCAATTCAAGACAAGATGATGGAACTGTTTCTGGCTATGTAACTTCAGGGGAGAAGAACAAGGTGTCTGACTTTCTTCACTATGATCAATGTTCTCCCCAAGGGATAAAATTACCAATTACAAAGCTGTGAGAAAGAAATAGACAATTGGTATAAGCTTCACAAGTAACCACACTCCATTTACTTATTCTTGAAATCAATACAGATATTTAGAATATTAGGCAAGGCAAGTGTGTCCTTTTAGCCATTTATATGGGACTAGACAGCCCATGGCCTATTGGAAAGAGTGCAGAGACAAGCAACAAAGTTGATTAGAGACTAAAACATATGAAAAATGATTGCAGGAATTGGTAATGTCTAGTCTAGTGAAAAAAAGAACTAGAGAGGACATGATAACAGTGTTGAGGGACTGCCACAAGAAGAGGGGTCAACTTTTTCCAAAGCATCAGAATGCAAGACAAGAAACAAAGAATGGAAACTAATCAAGGAGAGAAGCAACCTAAAACTCAGGAGAAATTACCTGACAGTGAGAACAATCAACTAGTGAAATGGCTTGCCTTCAGAAGTTGTGATTGTTGCAACATTAAAGGCTTTTAAGCGAAACCGGACAGCTGTTTGTCTGAAATGGTATAGGGTCTCCTGCTTGAGCAAGGGGTTGGACTAGAAGACCTTCATGGTCCCTTCCAACTCTGATGATGTTCCTTGAATCATTTCATAGACATTTCCCAAACAGAGAAACTGAATGACCACAAGTGGGCAAAAAAGCAGAGGGAGTGGAAATAACTTCCAACTATCTGCTGATGTCCCAATTCACTTTCCTTGTAGGAAGTTGCCAGGGACTTTTGGAAATAAAGATCATGCAACCAGGGCTAACTAAGCAGCTCAACAGCATGGCAGCACTGAAATAGCCACAACTTGCAATCCCACCGGTGTTATGGGTTCCAGATTTTGGACATATTTTTAAAATTAATCTATTTGACATAGATTGATTCAAAAATTGTTGCTCTATGAGTTCACATTTTGGATAGAGAAGACCATCCGTTTGAAAGAGAGGTAAAAGAATCCATCTGTGTTAGAATTGAACCCTCCTTCAACAGAGGGGGAGGAATAGGGTACCACCTATCTCAATTTACAACACAACCCTTGCAGCAGTTCCAAGAAGATTCCACAACCAATTGCACTCTGATTCAGATGACCCTAAGGGCACAGATAAACCCCCAAGTGGTCTCAACAACTCTCAGAGAGTACTAATGACCAAATGACTGCAGAGGATACAGTCCTTCTATTCCTCCCCACACCATCCAGTTTCAAATCTTAGTACCCATCTTTCCAACCCCACTCTCCACCACCATCAGAGCTGATGGAGTTTCTTGGATGAGAAGCAAAATGTTTTCTTCTTCTTCTTCAAGAAAAAAACAGTCCAGTTGCCTTTTGAAGGAAAAGCACCTTTGAGATTGCTCTACAGCAATTGTGAGCTTGTGAAGATCGGACTACAAAGCAAACAAGAGATAACAGCTAAGTTTGTTTGGAAACATAACATACCGTCAGAGATTGCAAGGCTCCCTGGCTCTCCGTGGATTGTGGCTCCGATGAGAGAGGGTGAGAAGGAAGAGAGAAGAAGGGGAGAGGGGAAGAAAAGAGGCTGCAGGGCTGGTGTTTTATACAGGCTGCAAAAACAAACGAAGCGGCTACCGCTCCCAAGTCTCTTTCTGACTAATGCTAGATCTGTGGCAAACAAGATGGATGATTTAAGGTTACAGGTCTCTTCAAGTAAGTTCGTGAAAAGCTGTTGTGTGTTGTTAATCACCGAAACCTGGTTGAACCCCACTATTCGGACATTGTTATTGAGATGGACGGTTTTTTATTACATCGTCTGGACAGAGACAGAAATGTGGGGAAGTGCAGAGGAGGTGGAGTGTGTATGTTTGTTAAAGAGACTTGGTGTACAAACTCAGAGGTTATAACACGTCACTGCTCTTTGGAGCTGGAATATCTGTCTGTTAGATGCAGACCCTTCTATCTTCCACGGAATTCAGCATTGTTATTATTCTTGCTGTTTACATTCCGCCGGATGCAAATGTAGATTTGGCTCTGGGCTTCCTGGGTGATGAAATTGGCAACTTGCAAAGCAAATTTCCAGATGCTGTATACATTATTGCAGGAGATTTTAATCATGTGGATCTTCGTGTGGTCCTCCCTAAATTCTATCAACATATAAGGTGTGCCACTAGGGGGTCGAACACCTTGGATAAGGTCTACACGAATATTGCAAATGGATACAGGGTATTACAATTACCACATCTGGGCCAGTCGGATCACTTGTCCCTGCTTTTAGCCCCGGAGTATATTCCTCTGAGAAAACAGGCAGGGTTGGTAGTCAAGACAGTGAAAAGCTGGCCAGAGGGAGCAATGGAGCAGCTAAAGGACTGCTTCGAACAGACAAACTGGGAAGTTTTTGATCATCCTGATCTCGACAATCACACGGCTGCGGTGTTAGGGTATATGGCACACTGTATTGATACTGTCACGGTGGATAAACGAATCCGGGTTTATCCTAATCAAAAACCTTGGATGACCGGGAAGGTTAGACGCTTGTTGTACGCAAGAAATAAGGCTTTTAAGTCTGGGAATGATCTAGATTATAGTGCTGCAAGGACGAACTTGAGGAGAGGCATTAAGCAAGCTAAGGCCGAATATAAGAGGAGAATTGAAGATTGCTTTCTCAGAAATAACATGAGGCAGGTTTGGCAGGGGTTCAACAACTAACGAACTATAAAGCAAAAAGGTCTCTTCGGATGGTAGTGCGGCAGTGGTTGAGGAGCTGAACAACTTTTTGCTCGATTTGAGATCCATCAAACTGAAACTGTCCTTTTGCCATCATCTACTCAGCAGAGCCTCCCCTTCATTGTGAATGAGCAGGATGTGAGGCAGAAAATGAAGGCGGTTAATTCCAGAAAGTCAGCTGGGCCTGACTTAATTCCTGGTCGGGTGGTAAAAGACTGTGCTGATCAGTTAGCTGGGGTATGGACCGAAATTTTTAATCGATCCTTGACACAATGTGTGGTTCCTGTTTGTCTCAAGGCTTCCACCATCGTTCCACTGCCTAAAAAGTTGCCCACAAATGGTCCGGCGACTATAGGCCGGTGGCACTAACTTCCATCTTAATGAAGTGCTTTGAGCAGCTAGTTCGAAATTATATTATCTCCTGCCTTCCCAATTCCTTTGATGGGCTTCAGTTTGCTTACAAAGAAAATAGATCAACCGAGGATGCAATTATTACTGTGCTTCACATGGCCTTATCCCATTTGGAAACACCGGGAATTATGTAAGAATGTTGTTCGCAGATTTTAGTTCTGCTTTCAATACCATCATACCGCACAGATTAATAGCCAAGCTCAAAGATCTAGATTTTCCAGATTCTATTTGTTTATGGATATTGGACTTTTTAACAAATCGTCCACAAAGAGTTAAACTGAATGATTATATTTCTACTGTCAAGACACTTAGCATTGGCACTCCACAAGGTTGTGTCCTTAGTCCACTACTGTTCTCCATCTATTCATCTGATTGCACAAATAAACATCCCAACAATAGGATAATGAAATTTGCAGATGATACTACGCTTGTAGGACTTATTTCTGGGGATGATGAGTCTGCATATCGGGATGAGGTATTACAGCTATCCGCTGGTGCAAAAATAATAATCTTCTATTTAATATTAAGAAGACCAAGGAGGTTATAGTGGACTATAGGAAAAAAGAGCAGACATTCAGCCACTGTATATAGAGGGAGTTCGTGTGGAACAGGTGGTTGAATGTAAGTTTCTCGGGACCATCATTACAAATAACCTGACCTGGAGTGCAAACACCGCTGCTTTAATTAAGAAGGCACAACAACGGTTGTATTTACTAAGGATTCTTAGGAAACAACAACTGGCTGAGAGTCTACTGACTACCTTCTATCGGAGTTCAATTGAGAGTATATTATCCTACTGTCTCTGTGTATGGTTCTCGAGCTGCACAGTGGCAGAGAAAAAACAATTCAGAGGGTGATCAAGACGGCCCAAAACATCATTGGCTGCTCACTCCCCTCTTTGGAAGAACTGTATAGGAATAGATGTAAGAGGAAGATACTTAATATATTGAATGACTCCTCTCATCCAGGACATCAGCTCTTTGAACTATTACCATCGAGAAGGAGATTTAGGGTATTAAGAACAAGGACGACCAGATTTAAGAACAGTTTTTATCCAAGTGCAGTTTTGAGTTTGAATGCAGGGTCATAAGATTTTTGTGGAATTAAATGGCTGAGAGTAATGGGGTATTTACATTTTTAAATTGCATAGAGATGATTGTATGGTTGGTTGTGTTTAGTTTAATTTTTTTCTTTTTCTTTTTAGTGGTGTTTGTCCAGTTTTTACTTTGTGGAAGAGCACCTCATTTCGTTGCACCCGCTTGCGAGTGTAATGACAAATAAATTCTTATGTCTTATGTCTTATGAGACAACTATGACCTGGATGACTGAGAATCTCCACAGACCTATGATGCACTGTTTCACCCAATTAAAGGTTAAAAATAATAAAACAGACACAAGAATTTTAGTAGCACATAGATGAGAATGGTCAATTGTATATGCATTCTTGAGAAGTCCCGAGAAATAAAATAGATATCAAAAGAAGAGAATATGTGTAGCTCAGAGTTAAACATGGAAGCCTTAGTGCTCTCTGAGTTTGGTTGTTTGCCTTACATAACTTCAAATTTCATGAATTTTGAATTTCATGAATGTTCAGGAATTTCAGTTCACAGGCTAGGTACCATCATCAGTGCATGTTTACAAGCACGCAATCAAGTTCAGAGAGCATCGGGGAGTCACAAACATATTAGTCTCATTTCCTGTACTTTGTTTTTGTTTTTCATCTCATTTATGAATGCAAAATACAACATTGTGGGCAGTTATGTGTGCAGCAAATCAGCATACCTTACACCTCTGTTTCATGGCCTACATGGGTTACTAGTTGGCTTCTGGGTTCAATTTAAGGTGTTTGTAATGAACTAGAAAACCCTAAGTGGTTTGGGGCCAGATTATTTGAAAAAGCATCTTTCCTCAATTAAACATACCTATCTCATCCAGCCAGGCAGGAAAGACATATTTGGTATGTATCTACAAAGGAGTGTCATCTGGTGGGATCCAAAAGGAGACCCTTTTCTGCTCCAGTACCCACCCATTGGAACATCTTTCTTGTTGAGGTCAAATTAACTTCAACCTTTCTGTCCTCTGGAAGGACGTGAAAACATGATTGACCTGGAAGTTTGTTAGCATAAGTTTGGAGCTTACAAACTGGCTCCTAGTATTGCTAGGAAATTGAGTGCTCTCTCCTAAACATTATGTGTTTTTAGGATGGCTTTTATTGGCTTTTAAATGTTTTTTCTTGCTATGGTTTTGTTTGTTTTGTTGTGTTGTTTGGTGTTTGAAACTTTGCATTCAGTTCAGAGTCACTTACGTGAGATAAGTAGCTATATTTTTATATATTAAATTTATATACTGTCCATCTCTCCAACTGAGTGACTCTGAGCAGCTATATAAATTTACCAAACAAATAAATATATAAAGTTATATAGATCCTTTATAATTGAGTTTTAGCCTGGTACAAAGTAAAGAGAAAGCATTGAAGGTGCTTGATGATGTCTTGTAGGGAGCTGAAGTTAGTACATTTCTTAATAGCTTTAGATGCTATTGATAATGAAATAGAATGTTTTAGGGATGTTAGATCCCCAAATCAGACATGATTACACAAAAACACAATTATTTATTTATTTATAAAATTGGTACTGGAATCAAAAGAAGCCTAAGATCTTAGGCCCTTTCGGCAGAGTATGCAATTATACTTTTATTTGATAGGTTAGTGTTAAATTACAGATAATAATCAGTCATGCAGTTTAGGACATAGCCATCAATATAACTGTTTAGATTACTTCACCATTTGGTTCATTCATGCTGACTGAGGAATTCTGGGAGTTGAAGTCCACACACCTTAAAATTGCCAAGTTTGAGAAACACTATTTGCTCTATGCATTTAGCCATTTCCTTAAACAACATGATTATTGGAAAGAGACAGAAAAAATTGACTGTGAAGATGTATTTTGCATTTACAGTATGTTCTGACTGAGAACAGCCATGTCATGGAAATTTAGCAGCCAGGTACTTTTTCAAAATGTACAAGAGAGTTGCAAGAAAGAGTTTTATGCAGGCTGTTTTATGTAAGAATATAAAGAGAAGGAACTTGAGTAAAAATTGGTTGGAAAAATTAAGCCTGGTTTGTTTCATAAAGTTGCTTCAGCATCTAAAAGAGGGCTAAGCTAGTGGGTGACAACTGAAGCATGAACGGGAAACCTGGCCACTCCAAATCTTATGCTTTTCATATTTCAGGAAAATGACCCAGAAGTAAATCAATTTATCTGTCTCTCATATGCAATACTGTGAGAACACAGACATCTGAAGGTGCTTTCGTGCTGGTCCAGAATCCTCGTGAGGAAATAGCCTTATTATCTTGAGTTTGAATCCAAATTAATTTAACCACACTTACTTCACACTAAAATCTTGGAGACTACATTTGTGATTTTTTTTTTTAATTTAAGGGGAATTTTATCCTCTAGCACACTGGTGTCAAACTCGCCATGTCACATTGCCGTCATGTGATGTTTTCTCCATTCGTGGACCTGGGGTGGTTGTGGTCTGCGTATGATGCATCTGGCCCATAGGCTGCCAGTTTGACAGCCCTGCTCTAGCAGGACAACCACAAATAAACCACCTGTGGTTTATTTTATTTATTTATTCAACATCTATAGTCAACCAACACAACTAAGTGAGTTTGGGAAGCTTACAAATGTCCGTCCAATAGTATTATGTCCACAGAATATTACTTATCTATTTTCTTCTCATAAATTTTTGGATTCATGGCTATTACTGATGGAGATTATTAGGATGAATTTGCAGAATTTTACTACAGTAGAACATTTAGCTTTCTGCTGAATATAGGGTCCTGTTTATTTGCTGTAGTGACCCATCTGCTAAAACAAGAATTCTTTATTCCATCCATATGGTGTCCATAATGATCTTGTACAGGAAAACCATCTGGTCATGTTGCAATCCCTTTTTGCATATTTATAATTTTTAGCCATAAACTTAAGAGCATGGTGGTTTGGTAAAAGAACCACACACTGAGAAACCAACGGAATGAATAATGCATTCTGAAAATTGTGGTAGCTTGAGCTAAAACAAGACAAGACAAGAAATGCAAAACTTTCATAGACTATGAAAGATCAGGATGGTTTGGCATAACAAATCCTAATGTTCACCTTCAGGAACAATTACATTACAAGAAATCTTGAACATATCGAAGGCATTCCAAAGCAAGGAAACAATTTAAACTGTATTTTGATATTGATTAATTAAGTATAACATACTTCTACCAAATGATGTCCTGAGTAAATTAATATCCTCTGGTGTGTAATAATGAAGAGAGCTATGAAAATCAGGTAAATTCAGGCTATATAAAAAATCTCTGGGACAAAATAGGTGAGTAAGCATTTAATTGATCTGTCTATTTTATGATAAAATAGAATTAATCATAAAATTCAATAGTCAAAGTCTTTGATAACAATTGGGTAACTCTCATTTAAAGTAATATTTTTACACCAAAACTTCATATAAAACATTTCATGTTCATGTATTTTTATACTGATATATAACTAGGGTTGTACTAGATGAATCATTCATTCAGATGAATCTAGTATTAATCTGGGAGACTGGGAAAGATTTGGGAGATAGCTCAACTAAAGCAGAACATCATCTGAAATAGAGGATTAGTACAATACGATGTATGTATAATCTCTGCATCAGGGGTGGGATTCTACAGGTTCGCACCTATTCGCTAGAACCGGTTGTTAACATTCTAAGCAGTTTGGAGAACCGGTTGTTAGAAGAAATTACTGGCCTAATCCTGTAAGGAAGGCAGGAAGGAAACATTCTGGTGTTGCTTATAGAAACTGCCTCTCCGTTGACCCTTATTACATTCTTGGCAGGACTAGACTTCCTGTCTCTGGAACTTCTCTGGAGTTTTTTTTCCCTCCTTTGCTGGTACTTTGCTTGTGTGGAGTGACCATTCAAAGTTACAATGGCATTGAAAAAAGTGACTTATGACCATTTTTCACACTTATGACTGTTGCAGCATCCCCACAGTCACGAGAGGCCAGGCGAGGAGATGTTTGCCTCGATGTGAGCGATGTTGAGTTGGCCACGCCCAGCCAGTCACATTACCACCAAGCCACGCCCACCAACTAAGCCATGCCCACAGAACCGGTTGTTAAAAAAATTGAATCCCACCCCTGCTCTGCATGTGTACCAATTCACATTTCACAGGGCATACCACTGAATATGAAGAAATACCTTTGACTGGATTTGCATATTGTCCTAAGCCAGAAGATGTCTTACACCTTTTGACCAACAACCTATAATGATATAATTGATACTTCACACTAAGCTATAATCTTACATAATTTACAAAATAAATTGACTGAGTTTACAGCATGCTAAGCAACAACCAAATGAACCACATTCTGACTTAGTGCAGCTATTCCCAGGTAAGTAAATTTAAGATTCCAGTTTAAATTACAGATGTTCTGAAATTATTTCATTTCCTAAAACCAAAAGGCTGAATAACAGAATACAGAATAACAGGGTTGGAAGGGACATTAGAGGTCTTGTAGTTCAACCCGCTGCCCAAGCAGGATACCCTATAGCATTTCAGACAACTCGTTGTCCAGTCTCTTCCTAAAAACTTCCAGTGATTGAGCACCCAAAACTTCTGAAAGCAAGCCATTCCACTGATTAATTGTCCTAACCGTCAGGAAAATTCTCATTTCTACGTTGATTTTCTTAAATAGTACGTATTGCCATGTCTAATATTTTATAAGAGGACAAGCTCTTTTTCTAGTGCAAATTTCAGATAGCTCAGTATGGTAAATGTACCAGATTCATTATGCTGTTGGGAAAGATAAAGTTTGAAATATTTGATCTAATACTATTCAGGTTTTTTTTTCCTCCTTCAATTCTGAAGCTTTCTGCATGTATAGATTTTTCTCCTCCAAGGTCACAATCTTATTCTTATAAGAATATATATTTGTACTCAGTGGACTTTGTTATTGAATAAACATGTATAGAATCAGCTTGTAAGATGCTTTTGTACTTACAATTTTGAATATATAGGACGACAATCATGGCTTTTGATAATATTCTGCTTCTGCAGTGGAAATTTGATTGTGTTACCATGCAGGGAATACCTGGTTTCACTATATACAGACTAAATCAGTATTGAAGCCCAGCTGTGATAAAAGGGTTTCACAACAATCCCATCTCAGGATTTCAGCCACAGAGATTCCAGGGAACATTCTCAGACAAAGAAGAGAAGAAGAGAATATCCAGTGGTGGGATTCAAATTGTTTTACCACCAGTTTGGTGGGGGGTGGCTTAGTGAGCATGCTTTGCGTGCACGTGCACACCTTGTGCATGTGCACGGCAAACACGCACTTTGCACATGTGCAGAGGCTTTCCTACTGACCTTCTCCTGCACTCCTACACTCTCCCTGTGTCTTCAACAGTTGACATGTGGCAATCCGCTGTGCCGCTCAATGCAGGTTCAAAAGCAGGAAATAAAGGTCAGTATGGAGCCAGGGTGGGCAGGTGGGCCCAGCAGCTGATCATTGGAGCAAACCAATTCGCTCCCAGATGATTTTCGGAGCTAGTGGTTCAGCAGAACCAGGACAAACCGGTAGAATCCCATCCCTGGGAATATAATCTCCTAATCTTTTATTAATAGTATATGTGTGCCTTTTTTATTACTTTGTGGAAGGGATGCATACAGCCTTCTGAGTGATCAACTACTCAGAGTTTATTTCAATAGGATCTATCATTGACAACATTGCCATCCCAGCTTAATATGTCTATGTTTCTTCTTCAGTCTGGTCTGTGACAATTGCACCATGTACCATTTCCACAGTACAGGACAGACTGTTTCCCAGTATTACTTTTAAGTGACCGATTGCGGGACAGTGTGCACCGATTGTTGTTTTGCCTCACTTGGATTATTTCATTTAATCTATTCAACTATTCACAGCTGGTATGTGTTTGAAAAGTCCAAGAGCAGCTATTCAAATATAAAAACAAATGAACTCTGTAGACAATTGGCTCCAACTGACAAACTGGTGTAACTTTTACACTTTTCCCAACATTCAGCCAGAATCTGCCATCTTGTAACTTGAACCCATTATTTTGGGAAAATAAAAAGAATATGATTTTCTTCTGTGGTGACATCCTTTCAATTATGTGAAGAATGCTATCACATCCCTTTTCTGTCTCCTTCTGTCATGGTTAAGCATGCCCAGCTCTTTCAGTCCCTTTTCATAAAACTTTATAACTCATGGTCATCCTTTCCCAGTTTTTCTAAATGCTTCTTAAAATATGGCACCAGATTAGGATGCAATGCCGACTCGAGTTGTACCAGCCCAGAATGAAATGGAACTTTTTTGTTTCACATGCTTTGGAAACTTTTTTGCTTCCAAATTCTTGTTCATACAGTCTAATATTTCATTTGCCCTTTTTCCAATCACATCACACTGCTGCCATTTATAGGGAGTTGTTATTCCAAGATTTTTTTCCCCCATTGCTGAACTAAATATGCACATCCCCACCTCTACTTTTCATTTTTAAATGAATAATTTTACACTTGTCTCTAGTAATTTCATACTTTTAAGAAGAACTAGGGGTGACATGATAGCAGTGTTCCAATATCTAAGGGGCTATCACCATAGCACACAAACCAATTAAAAACCTCCAAAACATTTGAAGTAAACCAGTAGCCCGAGAAGATAATACATACCAACTAGCAGTCAGAAAACATAATGAAAGCTAATTAATGCAAATACATGGATAAACTTTATTTTTAACTGGTAACCTATGAGCATCCTGAGATCAAGCTAAATTAAAAGTGCTAGGGAATTCCTAAAATCACGGCACTCAGGCAAATCAGCCACCAACTGGCACATAAAGATAAGCAACATTTACACATCATTCAAAGAGCTAATGCCAAACCAATCTTATTTCATTCTTCAACATAGCGACCAAATTAGTAGATCAGTGAAATACTGTGGACATAATATATTTAGATTTCAGCAAGGCATCCAACAAAGTAGAGCACAATCTACTTCTTGTAAGCTAGAAAAAAGTGAAATAGATAGCACCACCACTAGATGGACTCACAACTGGCTGACAAACCATACTTAACGAGTAGTCTTTAATGGGTCTAAGTCTACATGGAGGGAAGTAAGCAGTGGGGTGCCACAAGGTTCTGTCTTAGGCCCAGTATTCTCCAATATCTTCATTAATGACTTAGATGAGGGAATAGAAGGGGAACTTACCAAATTTGCAGATGATACTAAGCTGGCAGGAATAGCTAACACCCAAGAAGATAGGCTTAAGATCCAGATAGATCTTGACAGACTAGAACACTGGGCCGTATCTAACAAAATGAAATTCAATGTAGAGAAAAGTAAAGTCCTACACTTAGGCAAGAAAAAGCAAAAATACACATATAAACTGGGTGAAACCAGGCTCAATAGCAGTAACTGTGAGAGGGATCTTGGAGTCTTAGTGGACAACCAGCTAAATAGGAGCCAGCAGTGTGCAGCAACAGCCAAAAAAGCTAATGCAATCCTAAATTGCATTAGCAGAGGGATATAATCAAGATCAAGTGAGGTACTAATACAACTCTATAAAGCCTTAGTAAGACCACACCTAGAGTGCTGCATCCAGTTTTGGTCACCACATTATAAAAAAGACGATGAGACTCTAGAAAAAGTACAGAGAAGAGCAACTGGGATTGAGAAGAGAAGAGCAACTGGATTAGGGGACTGGAGACTAAAACATATGAAGAATGGTTACAGGAACTGGGCATGGCTGAGCATCTAGTGAAGAGAAAGACCAGGGAAGACATGATAGCAGTGTTCCAATATTTGAGGGGCTGCCACAGAAAGGAGGGGGTCAAGCTATTTTCTAAAGCAGTTGAAGGCCAGACAAGGAATAATGGATGGAAACTGATCTAGGAGAGATTTAACCTGGAAATAAGGAGAATGAGAGTGAGAACAACCAACCAATGGAACAGCTTGCCCTCGGAAGTTGTGGGAGTATCATCACTTGAGACTTTCAAGAAGAAATTGGACGCCATTTGTCAGAAATGGTGTAGGGTCTCCCACTTGAGCGGGGGGGGGGGGTTGGACTAGATGACCTACAGGGTCCCTTTCAACTCTGATTATCTGTTATCTGTTAAGGAAACAAAAAGACCAAAATATGTCCTCCCCAGCAATCAACACCTAGATAAACAAGGATTATTACTAGACCAACAAGCAGTAGACAATACCACACCAACTCAAGCAAACAATCAAACAGAAAACACCAAGGAACTACCAAGAAGAAAACAACACTCTAACCAACACTGACAAGGCAAGCCTATGAACAGAGAGCAAATCACACTCCTTTCTAGCAGTGAAGATGCTATCTACTTGAATAATGGAATATCTACAAGAAAACAACCAAGCTCAAAGAGCATCCAGGACTCCACCAAGTGACCATTTCTTTCTAGTACTAAAAACAGAGGTGACAGTCCCTCAGCAACTGTCTTATCTATTCTCCGTCACAGAGTTGCTGGTCTTCATGGAAGTTCTGTTGAGAGCTAGAAAGATCCACACTGGGAATCATGGTTTTAAAAAAATCAACTACCAACTAGCAGGTTTCTCAGCCTGAGAAATTTAAAGCAAAGTGCCCACTAAGTTGCTGAAAAAGTGGTAGGAGTAACATATTTCAACTTTGGTGGGTATGAAAAAAAATCTGCATGCTCACCTTGACAGAAGGCATACAAACTGTTTAAAGGTTTTTTCCTCCTAATATGTAACAAAGATGCTTTAATGGTTTGCCATGTCAAGAGTCTGAGTAGCTTGTGCTGACTTCCAGCTGGGGAGGCTGGCAACCTCTCAAGTCTGCTAGTTTAGTTCAGAAGAAAAAAGACCCATAAAGATAATGGCTTAGCAGCTCAAGGGAAGATATATTACAAAGCTTTTTGGGAGTAGAAATAATCTTACTGATGCCAAGTCTCACTATAATAGCTGTTGACAGTATCTGTTATCATGATAACACTTTTTGAATAGGTATATTAATTTTTCCATGGGGCATCAATATAATCTAATTGACTGGAATCCCATTAAAGAATTACATATCAACTTTATTTGAATGAATACATTACCTAGTGTTTGTAGAGATACCCAGAATGTTTTTAATTGCTAATTTACTTGGTTCAGTTTTAGAAAAGACAGAAGCATCATCTTTTCAAAATACCTAAGGAATTTTTGTTTACTTCATCCATTTTCATCCATTTCCTATTAACGAAGGTGGGAAATGAAAAGAGAGATATGGATGAAATCATTAAAATTTTAGTTTATACTGCAAACTTTCTTTTGTGTAGTTTTAGAGTATCTTAACACTTGATAGTGACATTCCCTGGGAGGTTATGCAGCATTCATTATCTCTAAGAATAATAAAACCGATAGAGTTGAGGATATTGTTAGCCTAAGTAATCCAAACAAGAAGCACTACAATGAACACTAACTCTATCTTTAATGTAAGGTTACATTAACAGAATTTTGCAAATCTGAAAATATTCCTACCCTCCATCAAATTTTATTCTTCCTAACACTGGACAGAATGCTTCCTCCACCTCTCTTCCTGAAGACTCAAATTTCATTTATCAGACTATAATACACTGTAACTACTCCTCCTGTCTCCCAAGGCCATTTCCACATACCATTACATATATCCTTAGGGCTTGTACTGAATATAAAGTATGATCCTGGATAAAGAAGGCTTCAGCCCAGCCCAAGAAAAGTCTCAAACACCTCCTACACAATACGTATGAAGATAAAAGAGGGAAGAAGAGAAGTATATTCAGATTTCCAAGTTTCTATTGTAGCTATTCTAATAAAAGTAATTTTTAGGTCAACATGGTGTTTCTTTCTAGACCAAAAGGATTCTGTGAAGTCATCTTTAAACTTATTATTATTGAATTTCTTCCTAACTTTTGTCTTTTCAATAGTGTCTTCTTTAACCTTCATGTTAACAACTAATCCTTCCTTTCTACATGTCAGCAAGTGGATGGATAGCAAGAAAGCGTATTTGAATTAAAGTACATTAGCATGAAATATTGATGCAGCCTTAAAGCACTCTTCCTGAGGTGGATGTCACTAAATTAGCTATAACATCTGCTGTCAAATAACTAGCTGACAAATCAGATGTTTTTTTTTTAAAACCAGAGCATCCCAAGTGAACATTTGGCCATTTGTAATATATGATAGGAGTCAAATGTTTCTGTTTCATAATCATGACTTCATTCAGATTGTATGAAGGACGTTAGTTGCTCCTTCCCCATCTGTCAAACCTTTAAGAAACTGGATTATGCATGATGTATAAATTATATTAACCTTACAAATAAGTTTAGAGAAAGGTGGTATATCCAATACAAAGGAAAAGGTATCTGAGATTTATACATACAGACCGTTTTTCATATTAATTCCAAATAAGTATTTTACTGCTCGCATGCTCCAGGGTCATTCCTCCTAACCCTTTGTATGGTCTCTGGCCTCCTCCTTAGCTTCCACTGTTTTTCAGTAACAATTAGACCAAGCTAGGTGAAGTACCAGGATAATCTTGACTGATCTTGAAAAGCTAAGCAGGATCAAACCTAGTTAATTCTTGATGGAAGATATTAGGAAAGCCAAGATTGTGGAGTTTACTAGGATTAAAAAAAAAAACACCCCAAAGAAGGGAAAGAATAGAATAACAGAATAGAATTCTTTATTGGCCAAGTGTGATAGGACACATAAGGAATTTGTCTTGGTGCAAATACTGTCTGTATACATAAAAGAAAAGATACATACGTCAAGAGTCAAGTATCATAAGGTACAACACTTAATAATAGTTATAGGGTACAATAAGCAATCAAATCATACTAGGAAACAGTCAATATAAATTGTAAGGATACAAGTGACAAAGTTACAGTCATACAGTCACAAGTGGGAGGGGATGGGTGATAAGGAGTGATGAGAAGATTAATAGTAATAGTAGTGCAGACTTTATAAATAGTTGGACAGTGTTGAGGGAATTATTTGTTTAGCAGACAAACTATTTCCATATTGCTACCCCCAATCCTAACATAGATGTATCATGAGCAGTTTAGGTTAGTTCAAATGTGACCTTATTTGTGCCTTTAAAGATTGGAAATGTGTGAAGGAGTTTCAGTCAAATGAATTTGTTTTAGAATACCAATCTGCTTTAGGGAAATGTGCTTTCTATTTAGGGTATGCATAGCAACACCATACTTTGGTGATGCATCTCACAATTTTAGGATATTGTATCTTGCTCAAAACAGTGGAAATAAAACTGATTTAAATACAGTAAGCAATAAGCAAAAAGTCCTTATTTATGACCAGCATGGATTATTTTGCATTAAACATAGGGACACCAAATGACAAGTTACTCTAATACTTCAAGACTAGATTAACAGTACAAATAGTCCTCAATTTACAACTACATTTAGGATGAGAATCTCAATTGTTGAATGAAGTGATCATTAAGGGAGATGGTATGTAATTGTGTAAGTGTGTACAGGGTGCCAAGTCCTGCAAATGTGGTGATGTAATCATGGGGGAAGTGGGGTGGCACAACAATTTACAATGGTCCAGAAGTGATTTGAGGGACTATAAAGCACTTGTTTCAAAGTTATTGTAACTTTGAAGGGTCATTAAATGACCACTTATAAATCAAGGACTATCTGTATCTTTCTTATTCAGGATCTACAGTAACTAGATTTAGCTTACTTGAACTTTTTTTTCATAGAGCAGTTTTGTTAGGTTCACAGACAGAACTTCTTTCTAATTACTGTGTGTTATTAAAGTATCTATCTTTAATAACACAGTCATTGATTATGCTTATGCTGTAAATCTTGTCCAACATTTGATAAATGTGCAGATGTTATGCAGATTGCCCAATGCTTAAGATTTATGCAGAGGAGTAAAAATGGGCATATATATAATTTATGTTCTTAACGAAGGCGGGGGGATGATGCAAAAATTTGGCACATGTTTTTAGGACTTGGTCTAGGACTTGGGTGACCTGTTTTTTTAAAAAAAACCATCACAGTCAGGACCGAATCATGCTGCCTTTTTAGAAAGCTTTGCATTTGGGTGTGTTCCTATTTATGAGGACTGGGAAATTAGTTGGAAGCCATGATATGTTATTTTACTATTGATTAGCTTTTTCCCCTCAGCTGCCATTATGAGGTTGATATATCATTGCTTAAAATGTTGAAATGGTGGATAGCTTCTACCTTTTGGAATTAAACCTCAACAAATGATTAAGAAATATGCTGCAGACTAGTATTCGCGACTAGAGCTGCGGTGGTGCAGTGGTTAGAATGCAGTACTACCAGCAATTTGGCAGTTCGAATCTCACCAGGCTCAAAGTTGATGCAGCCTTCCATCCAACCGAGGTGGGTAAAATGAGGACCCAGATTGTTGGAGGCAATATGCTGACTCTATAATCCGCTTAGAGAGGGCTGTAAAAGCACTGTGAAGCAGTATATAAGTCTACGTGCTAATGGTATTGCTATTTGGTAGAGCAATTATGTCCTTGGAATAGATACTCAAATGCTACAATGGTTTTGTACTTAAAAAGATTGGACTTATGCAATCATGGTATTCGCTGGGACATTTTATAGAAGCAAAAAATCGGACTTTGAGGAAGCGGAACAGAAAGATTATTGATGAATCCTGAGAATGGAAGACAAGAGAAGCAAAATGGATCCTCAAAGAAACCAACTCAGAATTCTCCCTTGAGCCACAAATGACCAGGCTCAAATTATGTTACTTTGGACACATTAAGGAAAGACTCTATTCTCTGGAAAAGGCTCTAATGTTGGGAAGAGTAGAAGCAAAGAGAAGAAAAGGATAACCAACAAAAAGGGATATAGAGACAGTTACAGTGGTAAGGAGTGAATCACTGGAGCCTTAAAAGATCAGGGCAGGAATTGCCATGCAGAAAATGTGACTGTTAAGCATTGAAAACTACTTGATTTCCCATAATCAATGAATATTTTTATTGATGTTTATTTTTTATTTATTTTAAAATAAACTTTATTAAAGATTATATATATATATATATATATATATATATATACACACACACACACACACACACACACACACACACACACACACACAATGTATAAAATACCACATTTCATTACAAACAAAACCAATATACAAATACAAATATTGACATAAAACATATATATTTCTTATCAGCTAAGACAGTATGATCATTTTTTGAAAACAATTGTACTAATATTCATTTTCTATTTTTGGTATATGCTCTTAGTTTAATGTTTATTTTATATTGTGTTTATATATATGGATCTAGTCATTCAGAATAGTGATGACAATAGCGCTTAGACTTATATACTGCTTCATAGTGCTTGTACAACCCTCTCTAACCAGTTTACAGAGTCAGCATATTGCTCCCGACAATCTATGTCCTCATTTTACTGACCTTGAAAGGATGGAAGGCTGAGTCAACTTTGAGCTAGTCAGGATCAAACTCCTGGCAGTGGGCAGAGTCAGCCTGCAATATTACATTCTAACCACTGCACCACCACCACAAATCGCTATCATGAGATGGTGGCCTTATAAAAGGAAGGAAGGAAGGAAGGAAGGAAGGAAGGAAGGAAGGAAGGAAGGAAGGAAGGAAGGAAGGAAGGAATACAATAAACATACTCTTCAAACACAGAACAGAACAAAATCTGACACAGTTAATAGACAGGAGGAAGATCAAACCTGAAAATGGACAGATATGGCTGTGGCTGCAGAAAACAATAACACTTTACAAATAACAATTGTGACAGTGGCATTGTAATTGTAACAATTAAGTACATCAAGTCTAATTATATATTTCACACAAGAGGGGAGGGCAGGGAAAGAGGGGAGGGAGAGGCAAAATGTTATTTCATTTCAAAGAAGAAAACAGAGATACCTTTTATGGCTATATCTGGTAAAGGGGTTGGGGAAAATAACTGGAAACCACGCTCTGCATGCTTTCTGTACCTTTATATGCTTGCCACTTAAAATAGACCTGTTGTTTGGTTTGCTATCAAGCTCCACTGAAGTTTAAAAAAAATATTTAACAGCAGCCCTTGCCATGTTAAATCTCACATTTGTTTGAGGATGCAAAAAAAAAAAGTGTTATGCTGCTGTGATTTTCCTTTTTCTGCATATAATTATTTACATCACATTGATTGTTTAAATAAACTCCTTCTTGAGTGAATGAAATATATGGCAAGATTTTGCATTTTCAGTCAAAACTATGCAAGAAGACATTCAAGATTTAGTTTACTGTCAGATCCTTTCTTGATGTAACCTAAATATATTTAATCTTATATCAAATTTGTATAACCCACACATGATACAATGGAGGGAGAAAACCCAGATGGCCGGAACCTATCACCTCTGAGAGGCACAGCCAGGAGATGAGAAGATCATAAAAATTCCACAGTGAGATGTGTCCTGGGAATCTCTGGAAAAGTTCGTTCTAAAAAGGGGCTGGGGGTGGAAATAGGTATGCCCTGGGAAACTGTGAAAAAGATCGTTTCTACAGAAGGGGTGGGGGGGAATTAACATACTGGCTTTTGTTTCACTAAGTACACATCGAGATAAGGGGAGGGGTTCTAAACTCCCTTATCTGTATGCCTGAGGGACCTCAGATGCTGCTTTGAACTCCTACATGAATTGTCTCATCTCAATAAAGGATTCCTTTTGATGTGTTTGGTTTTCAGAAGTTCATTCTTGTTAATTTAATGGGAAAAAGTTCCATGGGCTTTCATTTCATTTGATTTAATTTCATTTGATTGAATTCTTTTACCTTCCTCTGGAAAACCATGAAATATGTCAAACCAAATATCACCCCAAATACGTATTTTTTGCACTAAAAGATGCACTGTTTCCCTCCCAAAAAGTGGGTGGAAATGTCTGTGCATCTTCTAGAGCAAATGTTGCCAAATCACTACCCACCCACCGCCCCCCTCCTTTAGCCATTTTTGGCTTTCATGTGGCCTATATTTGGCCTGTTCCAGGTGGCAGGGATTGCCTCCACCACCTATCACCACCGATTGCCACCGCCTATCTCTGCTGCCACTGCCAATCGGTGGTGACATGGTGGTGGCGGCAATAGGTGGTGGTGATCAGTGGCAATAGGCAGCAGTGGTGGTGGCAATCCCTGTCTCCTAGAATGGGGCAAAAACGTGATGCACAGAGGCCAAAAATGGAGCACACGAAGGCTAAAAATGGGGCACATGGAGACAGCAATAGGCAGCGACAGCGGCAATGGGCACCAGTGATTCCCGCAGCCTAGAACAACTGATTGGAGGTATTCCGGGAGACTGACCCAACCGCCAATCAGCTGCTTATGCTAAATGAGGCTGTGCTAAAGCTGACCAGGCTGTTTGTGTTTGCTGCAAGGATGCAAATTACTGGGAGGCAGAGGCAGATGTTTTTTTTTTTCTTGTTTTCCTCCCCAAAAGCTAGGTGCATCTTATGGTTTGGAGTGTTTTATAGTGCAAAAATTATGGTACCTTATGTCCTACTGTATGTCTGGCTCTAGCTTGTTTCTTGGATCCAACTGATAGGTCTGCATAACTGGTGCCAACTCAAGATTTTAATGCATGAAAGAATCCCAAATGGAGCCTGTCCAATTCAACATAGCCAATGTTTTAATACTGTAATTTGCTGCCCCATTCAGAGAATAATTCCTACCTTCATCAAACTGCTTTTATACCAAGGGTGGGATACGACAGGGTTAACTACCAGTTCAGGATTTACGAGCTTCCCTGCCTGCTGTGAGCTGTGTGCCTGTAAATCGTCATTAGCACGCTGAGTGCCAAGAAGCAGCCTTTGAAACAGCCCTCTTTTCTTGTTTTTTTAACTGCAGCTGTGCCTCGTTCGGCAGCTGAAGTTGAAAAATCAGGAAATAAAGATCAGGTAAGAGCCTGGGTGGGCGGGTGGGCAAAAACATCAGCAGACATAGAACCGGTTCTATGTTTGCTGCTCTTCAGAGCTACCGGTTCTACAGAGGTGGACAGAACCGGTAGAAACCCACCCCTGTTTTATACCATTGTCCTTTCTGAAGCTGGTTGTTTGTCCTTCTTCCCAATAGGACAAACAATTCCAATGCATATTATATATTGCACAGTACATTTAGTTTGCTATCTTTATCTACTGGTATGAAAGACTGCAATAAAAGGAATATATGTGGATGTAAGGCATAAATGAGAAAAATGAGATGCTTAACTGTGAGTTCAATGGCAAAGTGTAAGACATGACACTGCAAATCAAATTGTGATAGATATTAAGGCATCAGTTCTAGTTCTGCCTTAGACATGAAGTTACCTGAGTGACCTTGGGCCAATCACTCTCTCCTAACTGTGTGAAGGAACCAATAATAAACCACTTTTAAAATCTTTCCAATTAAACTGCAGGAACCATTTTAAGTGGTTGCCAGAATTTAACACTGACTCAAAGGTGAAGGAAAGAAAGGAGGGAGGGAGGGAGAGAAGTAGAGAAGGAAAGAAGTTAAATTACCTATGATTAGACCATGTGATCGGATTTGGAATCAGTTGGTTTCTTTATTGCTATTAGGATTAGAATAAGAAGCAGCAACACGGGTACAAAATGGAATGGGGCAAATAAGGATGGTGTCAACCCTGAAGATGATCTGGCCGAAGCCCTCTTGGAGCTTCTGGGCTGCCACACTGGAGTGAGGGGTAGGGAGAGGGGATTAGAGATAGCTGGGGGTTGTGTAGTCAATATAAAATACTTTTTCTTGGGAACCAAGGATGTTCTCACACCTGACCTGTGGAAAGAGGAGTGATGTCACCAGACCAGCAGATGCTGCCTTGATTGACCATATGACTAATTTTGGGGGGTTGAGGGAAAAACTTTCACTTTTCATTAGGTGAAAATCCCTCAGAGTTGGTTTTCACCAGATATGTGCCAATAAGATATTTCCAATAAAGCTATTCTTTAAGGAATCCACCTGCTTTGGAGTTTTTGCTTGCGATGCAGAGGTGGGCTGTTGCCGGTTCGCACTGGTTTAGGCGAACTGGTATTTAAGATTCTGCACAGTTTGGCAAACCAGCAAATCCCACTACTGGTGGCCCCACCCCTGCTTCTGGCCTGTTTTCTGGGCCGTTTGGGGGGGCATTCTTCACCCCATTTCAGGTCATTTTTTAAGCCATTTTCAGGCTGTTTGGGGGCATTTTTCAGGCCCAACAAATGACCTGTGAATGCTCCCAAAATGGCCTAAAAATGGCCCCCAAAGGGTCTGAAAATATCCCCAAAATGGCCTGAAAACAAAAAAAAACAGACCGAGAAACGGGCAAATGTGGGACCAGCTTGTGGTGGGATTATCCTCAACTGGCTGAATCCTACCTATGCCTTTGAGGTGAGTGGCCAAGAAGCAGGGCTGGATGTGATGAGTGATGTCACTCACCCAGTCACATGACCAACTGGCCACACCTACCCAGCCAGAGAACCGGTTAAGTAATTCCAATCCCACCACTGTTGCAATGGAACTATTACTTGGAACCCTGACAGGTGGAATACCATTTTATTCATATAATCATTGTTGTATTGTGTCTTTTAGATATTGATTGCTTTCAATACCCTTCCCCCTTCTAAGCCTCACAGTTTAAATTTACCTAGGTTTTATGTATATTTTAAAATATTTTAATGCTTGTTCTTTGGTAGTCTAAGTCTTGAAATGTTACCAAAGAAAAAGATACAATGTTATACAGAAATGAAATCTTTGCAGTAATTCAGAGCAACACAAACTTTATTGTAACGCTTGTAATTAAATTAAGGGTCATTGCCTTATCATTGAGTTCTATATAATCTCAACTGCTTTCACCCTAAGAACCACTCTAAAACTGTCCAACACTGATAGGGAGGTTGTTTGATCTAAATCACTGTTGAAATGTTTAAATGATGACCAAGAATAACTAAAATTAAAAACCATCTATCATCAAGTTTTTGAGTATTTATGTAAGCTTCACATTTAGAATCAACCAGCAATATCCACCCAGTACAAGGAAAATGAAGGAAATGTAAAAAATATAAAATCTAAATTGTCTTTGGCACATCTGATCATGTAGGCATTTCTTGATAGATTTGCTAAAAAATCTCATTTTCATTCTGTTTTCTGGATGGAATTTCTAATAGGCAGAAAGTCCAAACTTTCTTGGGTTAGTGACTGTGTCTCGATTTTCTGGACGGCTATCTGTGTGTGTTGCAATGGCAGTTTTAGGAAACTATTTGACAAGATAGCCCCAAGGACAGTTCCTCTTGAATGGACATCGTCTTAGGGACTGGTATCACCATTGCAACTTTCATTTAATGTCTTTCTTTGGAGACAGCCTGGAAATGGCAAAAATAAAGAAAAGAAATCGCTGTTCATTCTCCTGGGCCTTATCTCTGCTTTCTTGTTTATACGTGTCAACTGAATAGACAGAGATAGCCAAAATGAACAGAGCAGCAGAGAGGCATCAACAATCTGCTGGTATAATGGCCTTAGCAGATGCCAATAATACCACTCACACAAGGGTTAATGGCTACATTTCCCCTCCTTCTGGATAATCTCAATGTCCGCGGTGGAAGGTTATTCTTTTCTGAATACCACTGGGGATAATAAAAGTTCATTTGTTATATTCCCACAACACATATAAGCATAATCTCAGTAAGTCTGATTTTTACCCTTCTGGCATTTCTTAATCACCCTCAGATGTGACAGAATCTTGAGTTTCGCTTTTCATCAATACAGATGTGCACTCACATCAGTGGTGGAATTCAAAATTTTTACTACCTGTTCTGTGGGCGTGGCTTATTTAGTGGGCATGGCTTGTGGTCATGTGACTGGGTGGGTGTGGCTTAGTGGTCATGTGACTGGGTGAGTGTGGCCAACTCAATGTCACTCACATCAAGGGGTGCCTCACCTGGCCCCTCCTCTCCCAGCCATTCCTTGTCACCCAGCCTCAACTTATCTATAGTTCTGCAAAAATGTTGTTCACCTTTTTTGACTTTATTATCTGCATACTATAGATGTACTTTCATGGACCACTGAAAGGAGGAAATGGCTCATGCTTTACATGCACATGCTTTACTCAAGAGTGTGATAGGCAACAAGCTTTTAAGGGGCTGCCACAAAGAAAGGGGGACAATGTATTTTCCAAGGAAGCAGAATGCAAACAAGAAGCAATGGATGGAAACTGAACAGAGAGAAGCAACCTAAAACTAAGGAGAAACTTCCTGTGAGTGAGAACAATTAACCAATGGAACTGCCTATCTCCAGAAGTTCTGGATGCTCAATCACTGGAAGTTTTTAAGAAAAGACTGGACAGCCATTTCTCTGAAATGGTATAGGGTTCACCCCAAGGTCCCTTCTAAGTATTATTCTGACACCATTCCCAGGATTTCTACTCAGAGTTTGGCATCCTCAGTTTTCTTGCCTGGTTGGACTAGAAGACCTCCAAGGTCCCTTTCAACTCTTGTTAAACACATGTGTATTTTATGCTCTGGGCTATTGGCATTGAATGCATGTAAACCCTGGAAAATATGTGGTAGCCCTGGGCAAAAGAAAGGCAGAAAAATCACTCTAGGTGTAGGGACAGTGTAAAATATTAACACATGATAAATAATGGAACAATTAAAAATAATAGCACAGAGTTTTATCTCTCTCCCTCTTCCTATTTTTTTCTTTCTTTCTTTCTTTCTTTCTTTCTTTCTTTCTTTCTTTCTTTCTTTCTTTCTTTCTTTCTTTCTTTCTTTCACACACACACACACACACACACACACACACAGAGAGAGAGAGCACTTAACAGACAAGCATTTTGAAGCAGCTCCTTTAAATTTCTCCAAGGCTTGTGTGGATTCCCCCACCCGCTCTGTCAGACTGCACTCCTGCTCACTCCAGCACTTTAACTCACAAGGGGAAAGCGATACTTGCAGCATCCATGCCTTTCTTCCTTTTCCCTGGGGAGAAAGAGGATGTGGGGAACGGAAAGCTAGGAGAGCGATCGCAAGTGAGCAACCGGGCGACCGGGTTGGGGGCATGGCCAGCCAGGGATTGCCACCGGTTCAGTGACCATGCCAAATAACCACTACCGGTTCGCCTGAATAGGTGCGAACTGGTTGAATAGCACCTCTGACTCACATGGATAGATTGGTGAAGAGAATATCCGTATCTTTTTTCCTCTACATCAGAAGTGTTTAACTCGTGGCCTGCAGGCCTGATGCGTCACACGCTGGCCCCGCCCCTTCCAAATTTAGTGAAGGGGGGAAAGTCCTGATACATCATGTGACGCCGCCATGATGATGCAAGTTTGACACTCTTGCTCTAGATTTTATTAAATGGCTTTGGCTGTAGCAGTTGAAAGATGTTAAAGTCTGATATTTCCCCATTCTACTCAGGGAATGTTCCATAAATGTGTTCTGAGGTGTGTATATGAATTTCCTAGAATATTCCATCAGTGGCTACGTGCTTAACACGTTATCCTGATAGCGTTAGCATAATTTACTACATCCTCAAGGCAATCCACAAGTACGCCACCACCCAAATAAATGGCAATAATAAAAAGTGCAGTAGTTATGTCTTTGAAGATTAATAAAAAGAAGCTTAAAATAGATATTGTACCGGAAGGTCTGACAAAGATACTAACCTGAGACACTCTAATTTTAAAGAAATAAGGGAACTGAAGCATAAAAAAATATTCATTGGATGTAAAAAACAATTCCATATTTTGAATGTTGCTGGCATTTTTGGAAAGTGTTATATTATTTCCAATGTGATACTTCTTTTTCATGTGATGATATTAGAATATAGAATAGTAAGCAGTAAGAGGGGAAACTGAAGGAGCCACTGCTTCTTCTACTTGTTTTTCATTAGAAAGAAAAAGAAATCTAGTAATGAAATTATACTTTACTAGATGCTATTTGGAAAGAACAGGAAAATGATAAATTCCATGGGATATACACATTATGTAAAATAATTTAAATTGTGCAAACACAATACATGGATTTCATTCTGTTATTACTATTTCAGTACTATGTTTTGCTATCATTTGTAAACTATTTGTAAAATTGAAGTATAATTAATAAAAGATTAACAAGAGTTACCATTCTTGTATCGCTAAATGGCAGAATCACTTTTTCTTCACTTTGTCTTCTTAATCATGTACTCATGCCACCTAACGGAATAATAATTATTTTTTCAACAATTTCATTGGATATTTCATGCAGTTTTTCTTCAAAGTCATATGTTCATAACCAGAGGAACACATTAAAAATGATGTCCACCTTCCAATATGGCTTTGGTGAATCAAGACTTTCATATGATTCTTTTTACTAAGATAAAGAAAATTAAAGACTAGCATTGTCATATTGTATCTGTGCTATGCATACTTAGGGTTAAAAATAGTATTGGCCAGGCCAGCATAACATAAGCAAAACCAAAATCAGTTTTATCTTAAGCATGTTTATGCTTGTGTTTATAAACAAGAATATGGTTAATCTAAATACTACCTCACAGATCAATATGCTGTCATTCCATCAACTACTAGAACCTGTTTAGTTCCACTAAAAATAGAGTAATGTAATCGACTGGACAAGAAGTGTATAAGGTAAATAAACTGAGAATACTACTATCCTAAAGAAAACAGCTTTAGGAATAACCAGCTAATAATTTTGTGAAGAATAAGTGAATATATAGTTGTAATATAGTTGTAATGTAATGATCCTACTTAGCTTTTGCTGCCTTGTTCAAGTGACATCTTGGCTATCCCAGAAATTTGTCAAATGAGGAAAGGAGAAAAATGAAGGGCCATTTGGTGGCCATCTTGAACTGGCTGCCCTTTGAGATGGCCAAAATCATGAATATTAAGGCTACTTTTCAAGAGCCATGGTGGCACAGTGGTTAGAATGCAGTATTGCAGGCTATTTCTGCTAACTGCCGGCTACCTGCAATTTGGCAGATCGAGTCTCACCATGCTCAAGGTTGACTCAGCCTTCCATCCTTCCGAGGTCGATAAAATGAGGACCCAGATTATTGGGGGCAAGATGCTGACTCTGTAAACACTGAGAAGCAGTGTATAGGTTTAAGTGCCATTGCTGTTACTAGAACTAAGGAGAAATGTCTTGACAGTTAGAACAATCAATTGGTGGAATAACTTGCTTCCAAAAGTTGTAAGTGCTCCAACCTGGAAGTTCTAAGTGTTATTGCTATTGCTACTTTTATTGTAAGATTACAGTAATGAATTGTGCACACCTAAAGAAATTTTCTCCTTCCTTTGCCTTTAGGAAAGGTTGGTACTAAGACGTGTTTTCCACTTCATCCCTCCTTTGGACTCTGTTTTTCAGACTGCAGTTTAGGCTGTGATTCTTCCTCCTAATTCTCAAGGTTATTCTGACTTTCTGTTACATCTAGGGAAGTTAATTCTGAGATACTTTTTCAAATTACATTTCTGCTTTGGGCTCAGATTTCTCTTTTCAAGCCATTCTTTAGGATGTACCTCTTCCTCCTGTCTCTAAAAGTCATTCTCACACCCCATTACTGGATGTTGGTAATAAAGCCTTTCCTTGTTCTTGCTGTGCTTTCTTTCATAGCAATCATGCAAGAGCAATGGTAAAGCCGGTTTTCTGTGTAATCCTGAGGAGAAAAGCCAAGGCACCGTAGCATCTTGGTTAGTTAATCAACTTTAATATGGTCACTGAGCAGCATTTTACCATGACATTTTTTACTTAACTCAGGATGGAAATCCCATTATCCAGGAAGTGGAATGAAGTGGAAGCTTTTGTCAATAGGCAAAACTGTCCCTATAGATTTCCTTTACTTCAAGTTAAGTGACATTTCCGGTAATAGGAAGTAATTGGTCTCATTTTATTCTGAGCTGGTCAGATCTCACCAGATTATTATGCCTCATCTTTTAAGGTAGATTCAGATAACCTGGAACAAGTTCTAACAAGATAAATAAATGCTTATTGATAGGAGATAAAAATGTAAACCAATGAGGAGAGATTAGCGCACTGTGAACATTTTACCTTGAAAACAGCTAACAGAAAAAGAAATCTTCAGAGACCTGGAAGGAGATGATAAATTGGAATGCAGAATATGTCAGGTTCTCTTAGGGATGTGGGACAGATATCATAACAGATATCCTAATTCAATAAGGAAATGGAGGTAGCCCTTAACTTACGACCACAATGGAGCCCAAAATTTCTGCTGCTAAGCAAGACATTTACTAAGTGAGATTTGACCCATTTTACAATCCTTTCTGCCATAGTTGTTAAGTGAATCACTTCAGTTGTTAAGTTAGTAACAAAGTGGTTAAGTGAACCTGGTTTCCCCACTGACTTTGCTTGTCAGAAGGTCACAAAAGGTGATCACACAACCCCGGGATGTATTGTCATAAATATGAGTCAGTTGCCAAGCATCTGAATCTTGATCATATGACCATGGGGATGCTGCAACGGTGGTAAGTTTGAAAGTCATTTCTTTCAATGATAGTGTCATTTCAAACAATCACTAAATAAACTGTTGTAACTTGAGGACTGTCATGCCCCTGTCGGAATCTGATTCGGAGGAGGAGGCAGAACAGCTGACAGGGAGTGGGAGTGTGGCTCCGTTGGCTGTGGAAGAAACTGGGGAAGGGCAAAGTCTGGCTGGGCAGAGCAGGAAAGAGATAGAACAAGGGAGAGGGAGTTCAGAGGAAGTCACAGGCCCTCTTCATCCTAGGGCACGCAGGGAGGAACAGAGAAGGGAGCAATGTGAGTTGCATGGCTTACGGGGGAGAAAAGGGCCCTGATTCCCTTCATTAGCTGCAGCTGGGAACACAGTGTTTAAAAAGGGAAGCTGCGCACAGCAAGCTGCTGGGAGCAAATCATGAATTTATCTGGTATCGTTGAGGCTTATCTGTTTTCCTGGCATCTTCCCAACTGTGTGTGTTCTGCTGTGCTTTCAAGTCTGCAATTCCTTTTCCTGCCCTGTCAAGTTAATTACTGCAGCTGTAGTTTGTTTGGATTTTTAGTTACAGTTTGTATGTACTTTGTTTTCAGACTGAATTTTGTACACTTAAAGGCTGTTCCTGGAAGAGTTTTTCTCCAACCGAAGATAACCTGGACATTGTGGGCAAAGTTGGAGATAATAAAGGGACTCTTCTTGATTATTTGACTGTGTTGCCTTTGTGCCATGCCCCGGGTCATCACAAGGACTACCTGTAATTAGTTAAGGAGATCTCCTTCACTTTCCTCTCTCCTCTTAGTTTCTCTTTCCCCCCATGTTCTCATCAGTTGAACAACAGGGCATCTGACTACTTTAACTTCCTGCATTAAAGAAAAGGTTGGATTTATTGGCCTAAATCAGAGCTGTGAAACTCGTGGCCCGAGGGCCAGATGTGTCACATGCTGGCCACGTCCACACCTGGTTTAGCAAAGAGGGGAAAAGTCACAACATGCCATGTAACGAAGCCATGATGATGCAAGTTTTACACCTCTGGCCTAAATACTCCCTTCCAACTGTATGATTCAGGGTGTTGCAGTCATTGTGTAATAACATCATTGAATCGGATGGTCTGAAGTAATCGATGGATCCAAAAATGCTTATCGATTCAGTCCTTCATTTCCCACAATATTCTTTCTTTTGTCCAGGAACTCATGATGCTATGTGTGTTCCCAATTCCCACATTTAATTTTTGTAACAATACTGGAAGGCAGGCTAAATCAAGTAAGAGTTCAGGCATTGACCTGAAGATTTCCTACCTTTCTGTATAGAAAGGAGTCTTCCAGTTGCAACTCCAGCTTAATTCCTGAAAGACGGCTGCAATATGAACTCCATAGAGCCCAATGACGTTTGATTAAATGTTACTTTTCTAGGCGTGCTGATAATTAAGTAGGTTTGGACAACTGAGGGACATAAAGGAGGCTGTAATCAGAGAAAGAAAGCAAATGAAAGAGACTGGGGACCTCAGCTGCTGAAACTTTGGGAAATAATTTATGGCAGATGAAAAATTACTCAGGTGTTTCACTGCAAACAAGCTGTGAGATACTGAAAAGTTCTGAAGAAATTCTTCTGGTAACACCACAAAGCAAGTCATTTATGCAATGAAAACAAAATGTTTCACTGATCCACAAACCTATTTAAATTCAGCATGATTTCATTAGCTTTGTTTGTCTGGTAAATTTATTTATTTATTTTTTGATTTATTTATTTTTATTTTTTGATTTATTTATTTTTATTTTTTAAAATAATTGGTCCCACAGCACCACACAAGAAAAGATTATGAGTAATAATAATAATTTAAAAGAGGGAAAAAACCCTATTGATTCTCCCCCATTTTAAACATTTGCTAATTTGCAATATTTGTCAACATTCAGACCCACTTCAAAGCCAGACTGTTGATGGTTATATTTACCATGCTGAGTGATATGTTGCAGTTAAAAAAAAGAGATTATTATTTTCCTACAGTGTTTTTTCCTACACTTTAGGTATTTTAACTTTTATACAGTTTAACTTCTATTAAATTTAAAATAAATGGTTTATTTTATGTTCTTTTGTCAACATCTAAACATGTACACACACAAACACACACGCACACAGGAATTCCTATTAAGTACAGCTCGTCCTTGACTTACAACAGTTTGTTTTGTGACCGTTCAAAGTCACAACGGCACTGAAAAATGTGACTTATGACCATTTTTCAAAGTTACGGTCTTTGCAGCATCCCCATGGCCATGCGATCAAAATTCAGTTGCTTAGAAACTGATTCATATTTATGACCGTTGCTATGTCCCAAGGTCATCTAATCACCTTTTGCAAACTTCTGACAAGCAAAGTCAATGGGGAAGCCAGATTCACTTAACAACCAGATTGCTTACTTATCAACTGCAGTGATTCACTTAACAAAATTGCCAAGAAAGGCCATAAAATGGGGCAAAACTCACTTAGCAATAGAACAATAGAAATTTTGGGCTCAATTGTGGTAAGTTGAGGACTACCTGTAATTATTGAAGTGTGTGACTGGGCCTATTATCATATAAGTAATACTTTGATGTGATTCTTTCTTATCTTATATTCAACTTGGGATGGAATCTTAAATAATCTTATGCTTGTAACACAAACATTGTAAATGGTAATTAATACTGGCAGAGTTTTTTTAATTTTCTCTCACTTAATGACTGTCCTGTTTATTGACCATTTGAAATAACAATGATACTGAAATACAACTTTATGATCGGTCCTCATGGTCATGACATCATAGCATCCTGAAGTCATGGGATTACCACTTGCACCTTTCATAGGCTTCTGACAAATAGAATTAATAGAAAAGCCATCAATAAAATTGCAAGTTGCAATCATGTAATATCTTACTTAGCGACCGCAACAGTGATGGGATTCATTTTTTTTTACTACTGGTTCAGTGGGCGTGGCTTAGTGGGCATGGCAGGGGAAGGATATTGTAAAATCTCCAGTCAGAGGTGGTATTTCCCAGTTCTCCGAGCTACTCAAAATTTCCACTACCAGTTCTCCAGAACTGGTCAGAACCTGCTGAATACCACCACTGAACCATAAGTGATTTGCTTCTACAAGAATATCTGCAAAATCCACCCAATCACTAGATGAGGGTTCAGGTTAAGACATACAGAAAATTATGTCTGCTGTCTGGTGGCTGCCTAGTTTTGTATTCAAAGTAGCATGATCTTAATTACTTAGACTAGTTATGTCTATTAAATTACTGGTAATTTATGCTAAAAGATATGAAGTATAAAGAAATATTAAAACCAAAAGATTAAAAATAAAGTACAATTATCAACAAATAAAAGCCCACCTGGAAGTTTGTTTTCAGTACCTTTCTTAAAAAATTTTAAAAAAACCTGACCAAATGGCTACAATCTCAACATACACTGAGGTTATTACCAATATAGCTCAACCTGTCCAAGATGAATATGCAGTAACTCTAGATGAGCATCAGATGATACCAGGGGTGGGATTCAACCAGTGTAACAAGCAGTTCAGTAAGCACCTGCTTCTCATGCACAAGGCATTTGCAACTCACCTTCTGCTGAAAGCCCTGTGTGTAGAACCGCGGACACGTGGCAATTGACTGTGCCGCGCGAAGCACCTGAGCTGGAAAACCTGAAAATAAAGCACAGACTAGAGCCCGGGCGGTGGCTCAACAGCTGATCATTGGAGTGAACTGGTTCGCTCACAGCTGATTTTCAAAGCTACCGGTTTGCCTGAACTGGGTCAAACCGGTAGAATCCCACCCCTGGATGATACACTCTGTGTCAGGAGATGTACCTTCTTATTATTCTAAGTCAGGATTGTCAAACTCAAGTCCCATGGGCTGGATCCGGACCATGGTGTGCTTAGATCTGGCCTGGAAACAGCAAAGGAAACAGCTCTGGTTTTGCTGGCAAAAAGTTGCAGGAGGCCAGGCTCTTCCAGTTTGCCAGGGTTCGGTGGCGGCAGGGATTCGCGATCCAGCGCGATCCCTGTCGTGCTAGCCGTCTTGGTGCCTCCGATCCTGATGGGTCTGGAGGATAAGGCTGCCATGTAGAGGCAGCTGAAGACAGGGGGGATCCGGATAGGGGTTTGGGGGTGTCGCAGACCTCCTCCCCACCCGGCAAAACCCCCTTCTCTCAAGGCGGTGGAGTGGCGGTCAGTAATGGCCACCACAAAGAAGCCGGCAACTGGATAAGAATGTGCAGGAGGAAGAAGGAGAAAAGTTTGGAAAGTTTTAAAGTGAAAGTTTTTTTGGCTACCGGGACTTTAAGAAATATCTAATATCCTGAAAACTACGTTTGTTTTTTTTTTTTTGAATGATGCATTGTTTCCAGAGGAGATTCTAAAAGCGGCGAATAGTGCTGAAAGGGAAAGTTTACTTTCCTTCCCTACGGACTTAACAAAGGGACATTGAAAAATTTGCTTTTCTAAAGAAGGTAAAATTTAAAGCTCTTTGTTATAAGTGGGAAGGGAGATGACTAAAACCTGTATAAAGATCTTCTTGGAGGAGATGCCTTGGAGATTTTGAGACTAGAAGCTAATTGCAATAAGGCTTTAAAGTACAGACTGGGCTCTTTTTTTCTTTCTTAACTGATATTACCCCAGGAAGAGAAAGTGTAAAGGGAAGAACTTTCTGCTCTGTTTGGATGCTTGATGACTTTGGGACTTTGGGGAACTGTTTTTTAAGTTTTGAAACATCTTGGTTGTTCTAAGAAGAAGAAGAGGGGAAAAGAAGAAGAAGAAAGGTTTACAATGGCTCTATCTATTGATGAACTAAGAAAGGAATATGGAAAAACAAAGAAAGAAAGCAAGGACTCTTTGAGAGATATCTTTCACTTTTTAGAAATGGCGCTTGCTACTTATCAGCAAATACAACAACAAATGGAGGAAACAGAAGAAGAAGAAGAAGAAGAAGAAGAAGAAGAAGAAGAAGAAGAAGAAGAAGAAGAAGAAGAAGAAGAAGAAGAAGAAGAAGAAGAAGAAGAAGAAGAAGAAGAAGAAGAAGAAGAAATCTTTAATGAATTAAAAAATCTGACTAAGAAAGAGAAGAGAAAGAGAAGAAGGAAAATAAAGGACTTAAGACCTAAAAAAACACCCAAGAAACAGAAAAAAGAGATGCAAAACCAATACAATGCTGGAAAGCAAAAGAAAAGAGAAATACAACAGAGAGGGGAAGCCAAAAAGGCGAATTAATAAAACCTTGGAGGAATGTTAAACAAGAATATTTGTAAACAAGTCAGATGAAAATATTAATATGACGGTTATAAAATAGATGAATATAGAAAAGAAATGTAATTGAATAAAAGTAAAGAGAAATAATGAGTAAAGAGACTAAAGAGAAATAATCTTTGTTAAAAGATATTTATGTGTTTATAAGGAAATGGGATAAATTAGAATTATGCTGTATAAAACAATCTTTTATCTGCCTTGTAAAAATTTACAATGGAAAGAGGTTTTATGTTTGTAATGTTTAATGATGTTTTGTTTGTCTTTAAAACTAATAAAATCTGTTTCAAAAAAAAAAAAGTTGCAGGAGGCCATCACATCCGAAAACGGAGCCCGGGAGCCCATTTTCACTGGCAGAGTGCTCGGGCCATGACAGATGCCCCCAACATGAGTGATGTCAAGTTGGCCATGCTCACTCAAGCCACAGACACCCGGACCCCTGAAATCAAACACAACCATGGTGTAGCCCTCAGTGAAATCGAGTTTGACAGCAGAACTATGGTTGAGATAGTTTCCTTCTTCTGTGTGGGCCTATGATTGGGGATTTGGAAGTTTCATGATTATTAACATCACTTTAATACTGTTGCTCTTTTGGCACTAGGTTAATTTACCTGAATCTTTTTTTCCCCATGCTGATCTTAAGTTTATTTATTCAGATGCAGTGCCCAAGCATTTAAATGGGCTAAATGTCTAAATCAATAAGCTGATTAAGTCCAGTAGAATTATAACATATTATCTCACTTCCCTTAGCTGTGAATTGTCCATATTGAAATAGGCTACCTTTCAAACTACCCCACTCTCTTTTATGCAAAAAAAGTAACCCTTATTTCCTTAAAAAAAAAAACCTTACAGCACCCTGAAACATATACACTATAAGAACAACAAATTCAAATGGCATGCATGTGAATCAGGGGGAAACAACAACAGTGTATACATCCAATCTATTTATTTATTTATTTATTTATTTGATTTGATTTGCCAATTGTTTACAAGATAATAAGTATAAATGTATACATAGTTGTGAATACATGAAATGGGTACATATAAGAAAAATAAAAGAATAAGAGAAACAATAGGACAGGGACGGTAGGCACGTTGGTGCGCTTATGCACGCCCCCTACAGACCTCTTAGGAAAGGGGTGAGGTCAATAGTAGACAGTCTAAGGTTAAAGTTTTTGGGGTTTGGGGAAGAAACTACAGAGTCGGGTAGAGTATTCCAGACATTGACCACTCTATTGCTGAAGTCGTATTTCCTGCAATCAAGTTTGGTGCGGTTTACTTTGAGTTTGTATCTATTGTGTGCTCTTGTGTTGTTATGGTTGAAGCTGAAGTATTCATTGACAGGTAGGACATTGCAATGTATGATTTTATATACCATGCTTAAGTCAGACCGAAGACGGCGTAATTCAAGGTTTTCAAGTTCTAGAATTTCAAGTCTGGTGGCATAAGGTATTCTACAACGAGTAGAGGAGTGGAGAACTCTTCTTGTGAAATATTTCTGGACTTTCTCAATTGTGCTAATATCAGATACGTAGTGTGGGTTCCAGACTGATGAACTGTATTCGAGTATTGGTCTAGCAAATGTTTTGTATGCTCTGGTTAGTAGTGTGATATTACCAGAGAAAAAGCTACGTAGGATTAGGTTAACAACTCTTAATGCCTTTTTGGCTATGTAGTTGCAGTGGGCTCTAGCACTTAGATCATTAGAGGTGAGTATTCCAAGGTCCTTTACAGAGCTTGAGTCATCAACAAGATCTTGACTATTCAGCTTGTATTTTATTTTCTGATTTTTTTGCCAATATGTAAGACAGAGCATTTATTTGTTGAGATTTGAAGTTGCCATTTGTTTGACCACTCTGATACATAGTCAAGATCTTTTTGTAGGGTAGCAGTATTGTCTGTGGTATTGAACAGCTTTACATCATCAGCGAAGAGAACGCAATTGCTCTTAATATGATCACAGAGGTCGTTTATGTAGAGTATGAAGAGAGTTGGTCCTAGAACACTGCCTTGGGGAACACCACTATTGACAGGTACTGGATTTGATAGTACGCTCCCGATTTTGACCATTTGTTGTCTGTTTGACAGGAATGCTTCTATCCAGTTATTCAGTTGTCCAGAGATACCGTAGGATTTTATTTTTAGGAGTAGTTTGTCGTGTACCACTGAATCAAAGGCTTTACAGAAGTCTACGTAGATTGCGTCTATTGCTTTGCCCTGGTCGAGTTGTGTCGTCCATATGTTTTTGCAGTGTAAGAGTTGCAGATTACAGGATAGTTTTTTTCTGAAACCAAATTGTTTATTGGAGAGTAGGTTATTTGTCTCTAAGTGAAGGATGATGGATTGGTTGATAATTGATTCCATGACTTTACAGGTGACGCAGCATAAGGAGATTGGCCTGTAATTTTCAACTAGGCTTGGGTCTCCCTTTTTGAAGATGGGGATGACTGTGGCTTGTGACCATAGGTTAGGCAAGGAGCTGGTTCTGAAAGATTTTTCAAAGATTATGCTTAGAAGGTTTGGCTATGGCAGTGGATAGCTTTCTTAAGAAGTAGGCACATATTCCATCCGGTCCAATAGATAGAGATGGTTTTAGGTTGCGTAGTGCTTTTTCAACATTGTCTTCTGTGAAATCGATATGTATTAGATCAGGGGTCCCCAACCGCCGGGCCGCGGACCGGTACCGGGCCATGAACAAGCCTTACCGGGCCGCTGGTTGCTGGCGCCGCCATCTTTTTGGTAAAAAAGCAATTTTTCATCAAAAAGATGGCGGCGCCAGCGCTTCGTGAGCTTTTCCGGGTAGAAAGCCATTTCTACCCGAAAAGCTCACCAAGCGCTAGCGCCACTCATTTTTGACGAAAAATCACTTCCGTGACATCACCGGAAGTGATTTTCAAAAAAGATGGCGGCGCCAGCTGATGCGGAACCGGGCGCGCGCCCAGCTGACGCCGGAACCGGGCGCGGCGTCGAAAAGGTTGGGGATCCCTGTGATAATTGGTGCATTCGGTCTTTATCTGGTGGCATAAATTTTTGTATCGGTTTTTGAAATTGGCAACGTGACCAGATTTGTTTTTCCGCCAGAGTGATCTCTTTTTGGATTGAAGTTTCCTTATTGATATGACTAATCTGCCTTTTGTTTTGGGAGTTGTTGTTGGTACATATCGTTTGATGACTCTTGGAGATTTTGACTTCAAGCAATAAAAATATGTTTTTTAATTTCTTCAACAGTATTACATCCAGGAAGAGAAAGTGTAAAGGGAAGAACTTTCTGCTCTGTTTGGATGCTTGATGACTTTGGGACTTTGGGAACTGTTTTTTAAGTTTTGAAACATCTTGGTTGTTCTAAGAAGAAGAAGAAGGAAAAGAAGAAGAAGAAAGGTTTACAATGGCTCTATCTATTGATGAACTAAGAAAGGAATAATGGAAAAACAAAGAAAGAAAGAAAGAAAGAAAGAAAGAAAGAAAGAAAGAAAGAAAGAAAGAAAGAAAGAAAGAAAGAAAGAAAGAAAGAAAGAAAGAAAGAAAGAAAGAAAGAAAGAAAGAAAGGACTCTTTGAGAGATATCTTTCACTTTTTAGAAATGGCGCTTGCTACTTATCAGCAAATACAACAACAAATGGAGGAAACAGAAGAAGAAGAAGAAGAAGAAGAAGAAGAAGAAGAAGAAGAAGAAGAAGAAGAAGAAGAAGAAGAAGAAGAAGAAGAAGAAGAAGAAGAAGAAGAAGAAGAAGAAGAAGAAGAAGAAGAAGAAGAAGCCATCTTTAATGAATTAAAAATCTGACTAAGAAAGAGAAGAGAAAGAGAAGGAGAATAAAGGACTTAAGCCCTAAAAAAACACCCAAGAAACAGAAAAAGAGATGCAAAACCAATACAATGCTGGAAAGCAAAAGAAAAGAGAAATACAACAGAGAGGGAAGCCAAAAAGGCGAATTAATAAAACCTTGGAGGAATGTTAAACAAGAATATTTGTAAACAAGTCAGATGAAAATATTAATATGACGGTTATAAAATAGATGAATATAGAAAAGAAATGTAATTGAATAAAAGTAAAGAGAAATAATGAGTAAAGAGACTAAAGAGAAATAATCTTTGTTAAAAGATATTTATGTGTTTATAAGGAAATGGGATAAATTAGAATTATGCTGTATAAAACAATCTTTTATCTGCCTTGTAAAAATTTACAATGGAAAGAGGTTTTATGTTTGTAATGTTTAATGATGTTTTGTTTGTCTTTAAAACTAATAAAATCTGTTTCAAAAAAAAAAAGTTGCAGGAGGCCATCACATCCGAAACGGAGCCCGGGAGCCCATTTTCACTGGCAGAGTGCTTGGGCCATGACAGATGCCCCCAACACGAGTGATGTCAAGTTGGCCATGCTCATTCAAGCCACAGACACCGGACCCCTGAAATCAAACACAACCATGGTGTAGCCCTCAGTGAAATCGAGTTTGACAGCAGAACTATGGATGAGATAGTTTCCTTCTTCTGTGTGTGCCTATGATTGGGGATTTGGAAGTTTCATGATTATTAACATCACTTTAATACTGTTGCTCTTTTGGCACTAGGTTAATTTACCTGAATCTTTTTTTCCCCATGCTGATCTTAAGTTTATTTATTCAGATGCAGTGCCCAAGCATTTAAATGGGCTAAATGTCTAAATCAATAAGCTGATTAAGTCCAGTAGAATTATAACATATTATCTCACTTCCCTTAGCTGTGAATTGTCCATATTGAAATAGGCTAGCTTTTAAACTACCCCACTCTCTTTTATGCAAAAAAAGTAACCCTTATTTCCTTAAAAAAAAACAACCTTACAGCACCCTGAAACATATACACTATAAGAACAACAAATTCAAATGGCATGCATGTGAATCAGGGAGAAACAACAACAGTGTATACATCCAATCTATTTGTGTATCCTTAAATCACGGACAGCCACTTAATGTCACATCGATCATGCTCTGGTCCTTCTAGCATGCCATACCCCCAAACCCCTGAAGATGGACAAGTCATGTCTGATGGCCAAATTGGAGAGCAAGGGAGAGAAAAAGAATGAATTAAAATAAAAGTGGAAATTACTATTAAGGTGATCATTTCTGCCCTGAAAATATCTCAAAATACTTCTAGAACTCTGGGGTTACACTACCCAAATTTGGCAGCAAAACACCAGCTAAATAAACCTGTCAGATGGCTTTCCTTTTCCAAGTGGATTTTAACCCTGTTAACTAAGAGACCAAACTTTTGGCCACTGCAGAACACTGTTTTCCTATCATTTTATTCTTAATCGCTTTTAAATATTGAGTTAGTAACTTTATCCTCAAGCGGTGAAACTATTATCTTATCTTTGTTTTCATTTTTTTTTTCATTAAGCCTGGATGGCTCCAAGATTATTAAACCAATGTAGGGTTGTTGTTATTTTTCACCTTTTCCCAAATATCAGAAGAGGAGGTTCTTCAGAGGTTCTTCAGCCAACAGAACTACTGTGCCACAAAGAGTCATATTTTCCCTCAAGAGAGTCTAATCATTACCAATCAGCAGCCATGTTACTGGAAAAAAGGAACTGGTTAGATAAGTATAGATAGTGTTTGTTTTTGTGCTTCTCAGCCATAAAATCTATTATATCCCCTACCTGATTTATATTGACTGTTTTCTAGTATGATTCGATTGCTTATTGTACCCTATGACTATTATTAAGTGTTATACCTGATGATTCTTGACGAATGTATCTTTTCTTTTATGTACACTGAGAGCATATGCACCAAGACAAATTCCTTATGTGTCCAATCACACTTGGCCAATAAAGAATTCTATTCTATTTTATTCTGAGTAGCCATGGTGGCGCAGAGGTTAGAGTGCAGTACTGCAGGCTACTTCTGCTGCCTGCTGGCTGCATGCAATTTGGCAGTTCAAATCTCACTAGGCTCAAGGTTGACTCAGCCTTCCATCCTTCTGAGGTGGGTAAAATGAGGACCCAGATTTTGGGGGGCAATAGGCTGACTCTGTAAACCACTTAGAAAGGGCTGTAAAGCACTGTAAAGCGCTATATAAGTCTAAGTGCTATTGCTACCTAATTAAAACCAATCCTGATAGAAAACTCAGAAGATGTTTTGAGAACTTTCTAATCTAATATCTTATGAATGCTCCAATATTTCTGAGGACATGAGGTGTCCTTGCTATGCACTTCTGTAAAGGAAACCACCATGCATCTCTTCACAGACAGGGGTTATCAGCTTCCCTGGAATGAATGCCAGGTTCAATGGTAGGGAAGGTGTAATGGAATGGCATCCAGGTCTTCAGCAGGGAGGGGAGCATTCCAGTGGAACAAGAGACGGTACAGTTTAGATAGCGTATATGGGAGAAAGAGGGTAAAGACAGCTCCTCCTTAATAGTTTAATGGTGCAAGTCATCTATTTTAATTTGGCAAGATTTCTGTCTATAGGTGAGGAACAATAAAGGAAACTGCTTAGAAGAATCTCAATGGGTCTCCCTTGGTTTTGGAGCCCGATGGAAAGAATTGTGAGGCAGCCTTGTTAGGAATGATAGTCAACTAACAGTTGGGTTGGAAATATATAAACCAGGATAGTCATTTAATACTGTTACATCTTTAAGAGAATGCTGTAATTGTGATTGGCTGAGGTTCCTCCAATGGCCATAAGATGGAGCCAGAAACCTGGTTAGCTCTCTTTCCCTATTGCCTTTTGCCTGATCGTCATTCTGCTGGGATTGCTGAGAGTCTTGCAACTGTTAGCAAACTCCGTTTACTGAACTTTGTTTATGATACTGGACTTTGTTTTTGGATTATCCCTGGACTGATTGTATTGAATATTAACTGCTTTAACCATGTATGATTTGGACTGTTTGTTGGACTTTGTTTACCTATTTACTGGAAGTAAAACCTACATTTTACTATTCAGTATATCTGTATACTGGTTGTATGTTAGTCATCACCACTCTCACTATGTTTCCCTTAGTGCACTCATTCTCCTAACGGGGAATAGCTCAACAAGTCTGCTGTCCCAGTTACCAACATTTCAGAGTATTTAATCCAGCTATTCCATTTTCTGAAAGTATTTGATCTAATGAACCTCTCTATTATTAAAAGTGAAAGGGAAGCATGTTTGCCTCTCACAGCATTTCCTTATGCTCTTTGAAACTCTACTTCTGAGGATTGTGAGATCTTCCAGAACAAAGTGCAAAGTAACCTGGCTTAACATACAATAAGAAATAAGACAAATGTCCTCTCCCTTATTAGCCAAGACCTCCACTAGATTATTCAATTAACTTCTTTGTTTTGCAAAAGGGCACAAGTGGATATAACCTATTATGTGCAGCTGTGAAGCTTAATAAAATATTGAAGATGCTATATACACAAACCATATCAAGGAAGATCTTCCCAGTTGAATGAATACAAAGCTGAAGCTTTAAAATAATCTTCTCTATTTTCCAGCATGAAGTTTAACTTTCATTTCCTATTATGTTTGGGTCCATAAGTAGAGAAAGGAGCAAAGCTAATTGCTTTGTCCTCAGTGCTGGAGATGAAATTTTGGGGTGGAGAGTTTAAGTTTTGTGATGGAGAAAGATAATTCAAATCCTCATCAGCTCTGAAAGCTTTCTATCTATTTTCTTTCTTTGTTTTAAGTTACCTTTAAGATACTGAGAGAAGGAAAAATCCATCTGGTTTAGTTCCAAACTGGGAAAGAGACACTGGAAACATGGAGGCTGATTGGAAAGATGGTTTATTGATGAAGCAGAACCACATGTGATTCTGAGCAGCTGACAAATGGAGTTGAGAATGTGTGGGTTTTTATACCTTCTTTGGGCTTTGAATTTGAGCTTCCTGTTCCTATGCAAGAACATGTCCTTTAATATTCTATTGGTTGCTGTCAGATTCCAGTGGGGTCATGTAGGAGTTCTGTAGGGGTCAAAGCTGGCCCTATAGGCAAAATAGGAAATGCAAATCCTAGGAGTTTGTCTGGGCTAATCTGGTCAACCTCTGGCTTATTGTTTATTTCAGCTGCCAGGTTTCTGTGACTTTGAAGTTTTTACAGTTTTGGGGGGGGGTGCAATATATTCTGAAAGGGCGTTGGGCAATTCCTATGGTGGCTAATGGATTTCATCCTGTATTGGATCTTGGGTGAGGGGCTGGTTTCTAATCCTACCATTCTGCCAAGGAGTTTTGAAATATCATGTCTTGAATGAATTACCAACTCTGCATTTCTAAAAGCTGGCCTCCTCAGTTTGGGGTTAGGAAGACTAAGTCTGCTTTCTGTCTTTAAAAACGTGTTTCTCCTTTAGGGAAATATAATATTCTGCCTTTCTTAATATTTCCCAAAATATTTCATTCTTTGGGGAGGAGCTTCTCACAGATACATATTAGAAAACAAACAAACAAACAAATGAACTTCATCTCTAAGTCTGGCCAGGTCCTAAACTGTCTGAGATGCATTATGATTATATTTTGCCATTTACCAAAAATGTATGCATGGGTGCATTTCATGGATTCAACCAGTGGTGGTGTTCAATTTTTTTTACTACCAGTTCTGTGAGCGTGGCTTGGTGGGTATGGCGTGGCTTGGTGGGCGTGGCAGGGGAAGGATACTGTAAAATCCCCATTTCCACCCCACTCCAGGGGAAGGATATACTGCAAAATCTCCATTTCCATATCACTCCAGGGAAGGACTGTAAAATCCCCATTTCCTCCCCAGCCCATTAACCTGCTTTCCAGCTCCGTTCTCCTGTGCAGGGCAACAAAAGAAGACCAAGCTAATCAGCTGGGACTCCGATCAGCTGGGCCTTGGGAGGCGGTGAATAGATGGGGGCGGGGCCAGTCAGAGGTGGTATTTACTGGTTCTCCAAACTACTCAAAATTTCTGCTACCAGTTTTCCAGAACCTGTCAGAACTGGCTGAATACCACCTCTGTATGTGACACAATACTATGTTTTGTTTTGCACTCATAACTGTTCAAGAGTAAGCTCCATATCTCAAGCACCTTGTGGAATTGATGCAAGGTGTCCTTGCAGATGGCTTCAATGCCCCACTGCATAAACAAAGCTTTTTTTTGCATGTATGGGGATTGTTTCTATGAGCAATGTCATTGTTTGTTATGCAAATATATGACTGTTGACTGCAGATTATCTCCTCGGAAAAGCAGAGCAGAGAAGGAGCTGCTTTTTTCTCAAAGAAATCTAACATAGGGGAAAGTAATCAGTCTCTTTTTGCACACATTAATTTTACTCCAGTCTGCTGTGATAAATAATTGACATGCACACAACGTATGCCTTTTATAGAGATTAATGGATTGTTACTTGTTTCCATCCAGCTCAAATAGTATATACTGTAGCTGAAGAGCTACTGAGATCAATGAGGTTTAAGTGAGTCAAGGCCTCTTGTTTCAGAAGGACTTACTAATATTACTGGATTGATAGTGAAGATATATCCACCGGAAAGACACAAATCTTCTTTCCTTAGTGAGTTTTTCTTTAGTTTAAATAGAATCTGCAATAAAAAGTTATAAAATATTCCTTATCTACTTTCTAACTAGTCAGTCATCAGGCATTCTGACACCCTCTATAATATTCCCCTTCCATTTCTCCCTTTTCATACATTAATCTGTCCATAGTGTGTATCCATGGAACAAACTTAATTCACAACAAAATCTATGAGTCTACCTCCCTCCTCTTCTTTCCAACATACATGTATGTAGATATATGTTTATGTAGGCACACATGCATACAAACACCTCATAGCACTAACATGTGAAAGTCTAGTCCTGCCAAGAATGTAATAAAGGTTAACGGAGAGGCAGTTTCTGTAAGCAACACCAGAATGTTTCCTTCCTGCCTTCCTTACAGGATTAGGCCAGTAATTTCTTCTAACAACCAGTTCTCCGAACTGCTTAGAATGTTAACAACCGGTTCTAGCGAATAGGTGCGAACTGGTAGAATCCCACCCCTGATGATGGGCCATTCCTGATATAGGAATATCTGATCTTAGAAAATAAAATAAAATATAGGTCTTTGGGGGTGGGGGGGAAACAGGACATGCTTTAACAGCTACATTGACTTCATACATCAACAGAGTGACATTCCATTAATTATCCTAATAACAGTGTGTGTCATATACTGTAAGAACTTGAATGTGCAGAAAGCCATCATCAATTAGAAAATGACTAATCGTCCCATCTTTTACCACATCAGGCAATTATCAAACAATAGAGATACAGCTGGGAGATAAAGGACATATCCAGGAATGGCTGCCATTCACACTGAACATTGTTATTAATTCAACATCATATTAGTAATAACATATTGCCAATCAGGACTTCATGTTTACACTAAGACCATATTCTGTGGATGGTGAATCTCCAAATAGTGATGTCATCTGACAGAGACCCAATCTCAGGTGGAAGGTTAGAAACCACCATACAATTATATTTCAATGCCAATGATTTGCATTCTGACAGGCTGTTCTTCAAATGACAAGAAGCTAGGAAAATCTAGGTTCATATCTCCACTTGACCGTAAAATGTTTGGGCTAAGTTTAGGGCAGTCCCCATCACTTAGTTTAACTCATCTCACAAAAATTGGAATAAAATGAGAATCGAGAACCAAATACCAGTACATTGCCTTGAGCTTCTGGAGAAAAGGCAGGACATAAATGCGATCAAAACTCATTTTTCCTAAGAATCAATTTTGGTGATTTTTCATCTAAAGAGACAAAAAAAAATGACACCTCTTTTTTACATCTCTAACAATGTATGGGGCCCATTGGCAGAAATCGTTAAGTTATCATTAAAAAAAAATTTCCTGAAGTTTTCCCCAGCCAGGAACTTTCTAATTCAGTTTGAAAGGGTTTATTTTAGATGGAATTTGGTTTCCTGTCAAGTGACCAAAGTATTCTTTGTCTGAGTAAGACAGAATGAATAACTATCCTGAGGCAATTAAATGTAACCCAAATCTGTAGAGTCAGATATTCCCTCAAAAAAAACAAAAAAAAAACCCAAGCAAACAAAACCCCACTATGTAGAAAATAGAATATATTTGAATGTCCATTATTGTCCAGACACAGACCAGAGCTATTTGGTGTCAATCTGTATTGCATAGCTAAACTTAATAAAGTGCTCCTATATTAAGCCTGCAAAGTACTTGCTGCTGTTTTTTTTTTTTATATATTCTTCACCTTTCCAAAAGCTGCAATTTTGCCTTCTTGAGCTGTTTTTAGCTTGCTGTTGTAAACCAAACTTCCTATATAAAAAAAAGTTTCTAAAAGGCATTGTTATTGCAGCAAGGAATAATCATTTTAAAAAGTCATTAATTTTTATGCAGCTCCACACTTTTCCGCATGCTGATTAAAAATATAAATTCCTTTCTACCAATTCTAGTTAATAAAATGAACAGATCACTCCCACCTTGCATTTGTTCAATGTTGTTTTCCAATATCTCCAGTGATAAATTGACAACGCAACTTGTGTGATTGTGCTCCTTGCTGCAGCGTCCTCCCTGGAAGGTTCTCAGCATTGACTTGTTTATTTCCAAACCTAAGTACCTTGCTTACCAATATTCCAACGCAGATTATAATGCATATACTTATATTTTCATGCCTGGTAAAGAGTTTACTGCCAGAATATGAACCTGAGACAGAAACGTTAACTCAAAACACCATGGATGCTGTACAAATACATGTTAAATCAGAGCTAATTTGGGCTTAGAGTAAGAGACACAGGAGGGCTGGGCAGAGCTTCTGATTCAAAGGTGAAAAGATGCCCCAGTGTGCACAATGGTACAAGCATAATGTCTATCTGCAGCTCATGAAATCTAAGGCACCTTTTTCCAAGAAGACATTACAGAGGGTGACTGCAGAAATCCTGGAAAAGATGCAGCTGCTTTAAAGAGTTGTAGTCAGTTGCAATGGGAATGTGTCTGCACCCTTCAAAATGTCTATCAATCTGCAGAGCCTTAGTGTGCAACCATTTTCAGACAAGGGCTACCCAAAATAATCTGGGACTTATTTAAAAATTGGCAGAACTCAGGATTTCATTTAATTATGAGTTCCAATTCATATCATTTGAAACTCAATTGTTCCTCTGGAGGTCTTCTAGTCCAGTAGCTGCCAACCAGTGGGCTGGGGACCACTGGTGGTCTGCGAGAAAATGTTGGTGGTCTGCAGAGAAATGTCCCCCCCAAAGCACTCCCCCCAAAGCTATTAATCCAGGCTGTGCAGGAACACAAGGCTGTGCCACCCACATGGCCTGCCCACCCGCTGGCCCATACCCTTTGGCCGAGCGCAAACCTTGTCTTGAGTAGAGCCATGCAAGCTGGAACTGGGGGGGAAGACCAATGGTATGGGAGGGAAATCCGCCCCAGGGTGGCTTGCTGATGTTGGTGGGAAAGTTGGTCCAATATTCCAGAGCTGCAGTAATCACAAGACTGGCTCTTTGGTTTTCTGGAGCAGCTCCTCCAGTCCATGGCAGGCCTGTGCACCTAGGTGGAGGAGCAGCTGCTCCGGGATGACCAAATGGCCAGTCCTGTGACTACTGCAGCTCTGGAATATGGGACCGACATTCCCACCAACGTCAGCAAGCCAGCATCAGTCAAAATTCATATTAGTGGTCCGTGGGATTTAAAATTATGAGTTTGGTGGTCCCTGAGGTCCAAAATGTTGGAGACCCCTGTTCTAGTCCAACTCACTGCCTAAGCAGGAGACCCTATATCATTCTGGACAAATGAATGTCCTATCTTTTAAAAACCTCCAATGTTGGAGTGCCCAAATTCTGAAGGAAAGCCATTCCACTGATTAATTGTTCTCACTGTCAAGAAATTTCTCTTTGATTCTGGGTTGTTTGTCTCTTTGTTCAGTTTCCATCCATTGCTTCTTGTCTTGCCTTATGGTGGTTTGGAAAATAGGTTGATCCCTTCTTCTTTGTGGCAGTCTCTCAAATATTGGAACCTGCTATTGTGCCAGCCATATTTCTTTTCACTAGACTAGACATACCCAAGTCATGCAACCATTCTTCCCATGTTTTAGCCTTCAGCCACCCAATTATCTTTATTGTTCTTCTTTGCATTCTCTCCAGGGTCTCAACATCTTTTTTCAATCAGGTTAGGAACAGATCGTCATGAGGAAAATCTGTCTAGGGCAGGGGTGGGATTCAAATTTTTTAACAACCAGTTCTGTGGCTTAGTTGGTGGGCATGGCTTGGTAGTCATGTTATTGGCTGGGCGTGGCCAACTCAATATCACTCACTTCGAGGCGCACATCTCCTCTCTTGGCCTCTCATGACTGTGGGGATGCTGCAACAGTCGTAAATGTGAAAAATGGTCATAAGTCACTTTTTTCACTGCCATTATAACTTTGAATGATCACTCCACACAAGCAAAGTACCAGCAAAGGAGGAAAAAAACTCCAGAGAAGTTCCTGAGACAGGAAGTCTAGTCCTGCCAAGAATGTAATAAGGGTTAACGGAGAGGCAGTTTCTGTAAGCAACACCAGAATGTTTCCTTCCTGCCTTCCTTACAGGATTAGGCCAGTAATTTCTTCTAACAACCAGTTCTCCGAACTGCTTAGAATGTTAACAACCGGTTCTAGCGAATAGGTGTGAACTGGTAGAATCCCACCCCTGGTCTAGGGGTGACATGATAACAGTCTTCTAATTTTGAGAGGCTATCACAAAGAAGAAGGAGACATCTCTTCTCCAAAGCATCTGAGGGCAAGACAAGAAGTAACAGATGAAAAGTTATCAAAGAGAGATCCAACCTAGAATCAAGAAGAAATTTCCTGACAGTGAAAACAATTAATCAGTGGAATGGCTTGCCTTCAGAAGTTGTGGGAGCTCCAACACTGGAGGTTTTTAAGAGATTCAGCATTCATTTGTCCAGAATGGTATAGGGCAGTGATGGCTAACCTTTTTGGCACCGAGTGCCCAAAGCACCACCCGTGCACACCCCCAAAATGCAATGAATGCATGTCCCCCACACATGTTTGCATGTCCCCCAAGCATGCACCCCATCCCCTGTGCATGCATGGCAGAGATCCAAAGACCAGCTGGCCAGCAGGAGGTATGCATGCATGCACAGTGCAGCTGAGCTGGGGCAATGGCTCACGTGCCCATAGAGAGGGCTCTGCATGCCACCTCTGGCATTCATGCCAAAGGTTCGCGCCATCATGGGTGTAGGGTCTCCTGCTTGGGCAGTGGTTAGGAATAGAAGTCCCCAAGATCCCTACCAACTCCGTTGTTCTGTAGTCTGTATCTAGGTAGTTGCTAAGAGCTGGCAAGGACTTGATGGTACATAATCAATAAACCAATTGACTCCTATTTATGTCTTTATGTTCCAATTATGAATTTGGATTGCTTAGAGACAGAAGGAATTAATATTTAGGGAAGGGAATCAACTAAGTTTCATCAAATCCTACTTTGAGATTGGTAACAGGAACCTTCTGATGTTTATTTTTCTAGATTTACCTCTGCAATTCAAGAAAAAGAATCCTGCAAAACCTACAAGTGTCTTCTTCAGAAGCTCAATGGGATTAATGCTCCTTTTGTCAGACAAATTTGAACTAATGGAAGTGTTTTCTTTTTCCAATCCCTTTAAAGCAAATTTGCATTATATACAAATATGTACCCATTATATTTAAATTGCTTTTTAGTAAGAATCAAGGGGCCTAAGTGTTTTGATAAATTAGAAAGCAATGGCTAAATGTGGTGAATTTCAAACTATCAAATTAAGCCACACAACAAGCAAAGCTGCATTATCAACTTCATTTCCAATACACTCATGATTAGTGATTAACCTGACCTGCAATTTCCCTGCGTAATGAAAGACCTCATTCATTGTTGAATATTAATGTGAAAACAGTTCTCCAGAATTTAATTATGTGATGTGATAGTTCACATATAAATAATTACTCTTTACTTTCTCCTGGGTGTTCCAGTGTTTAGTAAGCTTGAATACCTTCTTTTCTGAAAGAGTATGTTTTCACTTTGATAAATGGCTTTCCACTAGCGATTGGAGCCAGTAAGAATACCACTGCAGGCAGAGATTGAACACATACTAATGATTGATGGGGTTACTTTCAGATGGTAAGAAGGGTGCTAGGAATCTATCCCTGGCCAGAAGAATATACATAATTCAACTTAGCCTTAAGTAAATGATCGGTGGAATAGGACCATGGGAACGAGATTATTAAAGACTATCAGTGCACACTATGAGTCATATTTCAACACTGAAGTACAAGATCTATGATCCTGGGGTATTTTAGATTCCTTTCTATTGTTTTTCTCTCTAAGCTGCAAGGGAGCTCCTGGTTCTTTCTTTCTTTCTTTCTTTCTTTCTTTCTTTCTTTCTTTCTTTCTTTCTTTCTTTCTTTCTTTCTTTCTTTCTTTCTTTCTTTCTTTCTTTCTTTCTCTTTTAGACCATCTACAAAAAAGAAAGAGCAGAAGAGGAGAGGAGAGGTAAAGTCAGGGGGAGGCTGCTACCAGTTCTCACTGGTTCAAGTGAACCAGTTGTTAATTTTATGGCCACTTCGGCGAACTGGCAAATCCCACCACTGACTGGCTCCGCCCCTCCCAGGAATCCCCACATGGCCTATTTTGGATCGCAGGTAAGCGCAGGGCCCCTGCAGAGGCTCAAGGAGGGTGCCCTGAAAGTTCCGGAAGGCCAGAAGCAGGCCCATTTCCAGCTTCCAGAGAGCCTCCGGAGCCTGGGGAGGGTGAAAATGGCCTCCTGGAGGCTTGAGGAAAGCCTCTGGAGCCTGGGGAAGGTAAAAACATCCCCCCATGGCTCGTTTTCACTCCCAGGGTGGTGCAGGAGGCTGACTAGGCCATGCTCACCATGGCCACGCCCACCCAGCAACTGGGCAGAGAACTTGTTAAATTTTTTGGAGCCCACCTCTGGGTAAAGTTCCCCTTAATTTAATCATAAAATAACCCAGTGAAATAGAGTTAACTGGAAACAGGGAACTAGTCATAGTCACCTATGAGATCTGCTGTCAAGTGGGGATTTGAATCTCAATTTCTTAAATTCAAATCAATGTTAATATGGTAACTACTTTGAGGGAGATGGCAGTACATTTTTGAAAAAGTATGTGCCAAACTATATATCCCCCACAACTGCACTTGAAAAAGTCACAGCCTTTTTAGAGAAGGGAAAATATGCCATATCACTGTGATATTGTGTGATGTTTTATTCTATTCTTGCATTAAGAGGTGCCATTGATTTAAATCCTTCTCAAAATACAGAGATAAGCATAGAGTTAAATATTTAAAGGTGGATAGCTCTCTCTATCCACCATATGTAAATATGATCATTTTAAACAGCTGGGAGCTGTGTTACATCAATTAGAAAACTATGCAGGCCAATGGCTTGTTGTAATTAAATCCAAGTTTTTTGCAGCAGAAATGGACTAAAAGACTCTATTGTCTTGTTGTAATTAAATCCAAGTTTTTTGCAGCAGAAATGGACTAAAAGGCTCTATTGTTAAGTATCCCCTAAGTTCATAACTTGTGAGTTTGCTGATAAATTGGGCCTCTGTAGATTGATGCCATGCCAATAGAATACCAGAACCTTCAATCACATTTATCTGACAATATCCAAACAATATCAGTCACACTATTTGCAAATAAACATTTATAAGCTCAGGAGCTTGCTCTTCCTGAGACCATCATCTGTGAACTATCCTTAAATATCACAATTCGATTCTTACTATGTTACAGAGCACCTGATTATGACATCGAACATGTAAACAAGCTAAATACACTACTAACATGGGCAGCATCCTGCCCATACCCTTTTATCTTTCTTGGTGATTTCAATCTACCTCATATTGACTGGACCTAAATGAATGTACAACTGAAACCATACACACAACCTTCTACAATGCTGTTACAAATCTGGGACTGGAACAACTAGTAACCAACAACACTAGACTAAAAAACTGCCTCGATCTCATCTTCTGCAATAGTTTGAATTTAATTTACGGAATACAAACTAAAGAACCCTTTTCCAGCAGTGACCACAATATGATTGACTTTTGTCTCAACATACGCCCACACAAAAACCACAACAATGACATAATCCCCAATTATAACTTCAAAAAAGGCAACTATGATCTTATAGACAACGATCTCTCATCCCTTGATTGGCAATCTCTATTCACTGGATGCAATACTGTTGAAGACCATTACAACATATTTTTACTTGAAGTCAAAAGAGCCATCAAACTATATGTACCAACAACATCTCCCAAAACAAAAAACAAAACAAAAAAAAACAGATTACCCATAACAATAAGGAAACTTCAATCCAAAAAGAGATCACTCTGGCGGAAAAACAAATCTGGTCACGTTGCCAATTTCAAAAGCCGATACAAAAATTTATGCCACCAGATAAAGACTGAATGCACCAATTATCACATTAAACAAGAGGAAAACCTTCTAAGCACCAATTCCACCCGTGCTTTTTACAATTTTGTAAACAACAAACTAAAAGACTCAAGGTCCATCCCACCCCTGATAGGACCTAATGGTAAAGACTGCAACGATGACACCATTAAAGCCAACCTCTTTAACACATTCTTCGGCTCAGTATTTGTAAACAGCAATGGATCATGCCCAGTATTTCCTAGCCGAACCACAGATAACTACAATGATCTAATACATATTGATTTTACAGAAGACAATGTTGAAAAAGCACTTCACAATCTAAAACCATCTCTATCTATTGGACCAGATGGAATATGTGCCTACTTCTTAAAAAAGCTATCCACTGCCATAGCCAAACCTCTAAGCATAATCTTTGAAAAATCTTTCAGGACCAGCTCCTTGCCAAAACTATGGTCACAAGCCACGGTCATCCCCATCTTCAAAAAGGGAGACCCCAGCCTAGTTGAAAATTACAGACCAATCTCCTTATGCTGTGTCACCTGTAAAGTCATGGAATCAATTATTAACCAATCCATCATCCTCCACTTAGAGACAAACAACCTACTCTCCAATAAACAATTTGGTTTCAGAAAAAAACTATCCTGTAATCTGCAACTCTTACACTGCAAAAACATATGGACTACACAACTCGATCAGGGCAAAGCAATAGACGCAATCTACATAGACTTCTGTAAAGCCTTTGATTCAGTGGTACACGACAAACTACTCCTAAAAATAAAATCCTATGGTATCTCTGGACAACTGCATAACTGGATAGAAGCATTCCTGTCAAACAGACAACAAATGGTCAAAATCGGGAGCGTACTATCAAATCCAGTACCTGTCAATAGCGGTGTCCCCCAAGGCAGTGTTCTAGGACCAACTCTCTTCATACTCTACATAAATGACCTCTGTGATCATATTAATAGCAACTTCGTTCTTTTCGCTGATCATGTAAAGCTGTTCGATACCACAGACAATACTGCTACCCTTCAAAAAGATTTTGACTCTGTATCAGAATGGTCAAACAAATGGCAACTTCAAATCTCAACAAATAAATGCTCTGTCTTACATATTGGCAAAAAAAATCAGAAAATAAAATACAAGCTGAATAGTCAAGATCTTGTTGATGATCCAAGCTCTGTAAAGGACCTTGGGATACTCATCGCTAATGATCTAAGTGCTAGAGCCCACTGCAACTACATAGTCAAAAAGGCATTAAGAGTTGTTAACCTAATTCTATGTAGCTTTTTCTCTGGTAATATCACACTACTAACTAGAGCATACAAAACATTTGCTAGACCAATACTTGAATAAAGCTCATCAGTCTGGAACCCACATTACGTATCTGATATTAGCACAATTGAGAAAGTCCAGAAATATTTCACAAGAAGAGTTCTCCACTCCTCTACTCGTTGTAGAATACCTTATGCCACCAGACTTGAAATTCTAGAACTAGAAAACCTTCAATTACGCTGTCTTCGGTCCGATTTAAGTATGGTATATAAAATCATACATTGCAATGTCCTACCTGTCAATGAATACTTCAGCTTCAACCATAACAACACAAGAGCACACAATAGATACAAACTCAAGGTTAACCGCACCAAACTTGATTGCAGGAAATATGACTTCAGCAACAGAGTGGTCAATGTCTGGAATACCCTACCAGACTCTGTAGTTTCTTCCCCAAACCCCAAAAACTTTAACCTTAGACTGTCTACTATTGACCTCACCCCTTTCCTAAGAGGTCTGTAGGGGGCGTGCATAAGCGCACCAACGTGCCTACCGTCCCTGTCCTATTGTTTTGTTTATTTTTCTTATATGTACCCATTTCATGTATTCATAACCATGTATACACTTATACTTATTATCTTGTAAACAATTGACAAATCAAATAAATAAATAAATAAATAAATAAATAAAGTGTCAGCATTAAAAATATCCTCAGAACTCCTGCTGCTAAGAACATAAATAACTATCTTTATTCCAGTTAGAGATGATTGAAGGATTTGGTATTTGCCAATTCCACATTTTAACTGATTAGATTGTGGCTTACTTTTATATGCCCTGAACATTCTGAGGTACTTCTTGACTTAGGAAAAAATATCACTTAGAAAACCACATTTGAGATAAAATGCATGTAAAAAGGTATAAGTAAGCAATCATGAAATTCTGACTTTAATATGGGTACTTTGGAAAATGCAGATCAATTTAAAAATATAATGGAATGGGTTAATGGGTGAACACAAGAGAAAAGGATGCAAATTGATGGTTTCTGTCAGGGAGCTATTTGTATGCGTTTCACCTCCTTTTCATACAATTTTCAGTAGGACAGTAAAACACTACTTTTTATTCTGCATCAAATTCGTTGAACTGGTAATCACTTCTTAGAAATCTTTCTCAATTTCAGCCCTTGTCAAATAACATAAATAGAAGGTCTTTTTAGACTCTGCCCATTATTGTTGTCCTAAAGGTGCTTTTTCAAAAAGGCAGATGGGCTTTCTGGTTTTTATTTGAAGATATTTCGCTTTTCATCCAAGAAGATTTGATCCGAAGAAGCTTCTTGGGTGAGAAGTGAAACTTCTTCAAAGAAAAACCAGTTGCCTCTTTGAATAAGCATTTTTGGGACAACCATGACCTGGATGACTGAAAATCTCCATAGACACCGATTTATTATTGGTACTCCCATATATCTGCCTCTCCTCTCTTCAAACTGGAAATCTCTTAGATTCTTGCTGTCTTCTATGATTGGTTATTTTTTTCTGCCAACATTTCATTCTGTCTATGTTATGTCATGTGAGTCCATAGGTTGAAGACAGAATTTGCTGACTGTTTACATATAGCAGCTTGCCCTGACAATCTTGGTTGGGGTGTGGCTCCTTCCTTAATGTTTCCTTGATTATTGTCTACATAGATTCTCAGCCATCCAAATCATGGTTGTTCCAAAAGTGCCTTTTTTTTTTTTCAAAAGGCAACTGGAGTTTCTTGCTTTTTTCTTTGAAAACATTTCACTCCTCATCCAAGAAGCTTCTTCAGTTCCTTGATTATTGTTTATTGGTTCTTATTTAATGCTATTTCCTATTTATCTAGAAATTCTCTGATCTGATTGTTTTCTTTTTCTTGATTTTTGTTTGTATCTTTTAAATGGTATGTAGATGGGGTTTATCTCTATGCATCTGTCTGAATGCTATGCTTCCAGGAATTCTGAAGAACTTTTTGAATTTGGCCAGGTCTAGAATACCAACAGGTTTCCCAGCTGAAATTGTAGTTGAATTTGTGTTGAGAGATTAAGAACTGACAGCCAGTTGAAGTTCTTGACCACATTTTACTAATCTTCTACCTATCCTACATAGTGGCTAGTACAGTCCTTACAATAACATTGTGGATGCCAGCCAGAAATTTCCACTCTCCCATGCATCTGTAGGAAAGACAACCAGGTTCACAGAACACCAAAAACCTTACAACTCAAACTGTGAATTACATATATTCTCTACTATTAAAACTGGAAATCTCACTGGATATAGTTGCCTTATTCTCTTCTGCCTCCTGCCTTATTTATGCACAAGCCATCGTTTTTTCACATGTCTTTGTTCATCTCCAATAAATGTCTCCCTCCACTGCATTCCAGCCTGGGCTAAATGGACCTACAAAAAAAGAGGAAAGAATATACATCTTAAAGAGCAGTAAATGTATTAGCACATACATTTATTGGTAAAGTGTCCAAGATGTAATGACTTTTGCTGCAAAAAGGTAATCTTAGCAATTGAATCTGGCTGGGAGTCTGTTGTTTTTTTTTTTTTTTTTTGCTTGTTTTATCATGTAAAGTGTGTGTGTGTGTATAGCATGTGTTGAACTATCCCATTTAAGTAGTGATAAATTATGACAAATATTGGTTGAATAAAGTGACTGAACACATATAAAGTGAGACACACAGAGAGATTTAAAATATGAAATATCACTCTCTTACTAAAATACTAAGCCAATACAACAACTTCAACCTGTTAGGCAAGCTATCTCCTAAAAATTCTGATTTAGCTGATGCTCCAATGCTTATGTGACATTACTGATCTCTGAACAGTTCTTTAATGCAATTATAAATCTGAACTTGACTAGGTTGTGTCAGAAGCTGACCTGCTTTTTAAACTTGTCCTTGCTGCAGCTGAAACCATAACACTTTCCATTCCAGAGCAGAGCAAAAGGAATAAAAATATACCAGAATTTCACTGAATTATGCATGAAATTTCCTCCCAAAATACTCTCGTTATGTGATGACTCTTGTTATTTTTTTCTAGATCTTCACTCAGAACTCACATTGATCCCAAAGTTTAAAAAAGCTTAAGAACATACACCCCCAATGCCAAATTACTTTATTGCAGAAAAGCATGATTGACAACAATAACAATCATACATCACTTTAGAAACTAATTGTCAGCTTTTGAAGCCATATTGAGATTTGATGCTCCCACACTGCCACGATTGAGCTTGAGAAAGTGGGAGGGAGGAATTCATTTGAGTATGACTAGTGAGACAAAATAAAATTCTTTTGCGAGTTCAAGGTCACTGAGTGTGGCACATAATGAAATGGGAATCTTACTTTAGGACAGATGGTGATTGGACCATGTGAGGTGATGATGGTTAAGGGGGGGTGGATTTGTAGTTTTGATTTTTGCATGGAAGCCCGAAACTTTCAGATTTGGGATTCCACAGATGTGCCAGTTACTATCCAAATAAAGGAACCTTGAGAGATGTCTGTCTCTGAGTTATTGGTTGGGATGGAGGGTTGCTGGAACACTGACACTAATACCTATAGGAGATGACCAGGCTGAGCCCGAGAGAGGGGTCAAAAACATCATCAGTCATGAGTTCCTTCATGTTCACAAGAGATTTGAGTCCAGCTTACTGTGAATTCTTTATTTATCACCACATTTTTTTGACCGTTAGTAGTTCAGATTCTTGTAGCGAGCTTAAGTTTACATTAAATCTTTATATCCTTTGAACTTCCTGGATCTCCTAGATTCCCTGGCACTTGAAAGTACCATTATTTTCAAATATCCTTCTGTGGATCATGTCTGCATCCCCAGGCGACTGAGTAAAATTTGATAGGAGAGAAATAGGAATGATTATAGCAGCATGGAATGAGGGAATAGCCAGAATTTGCTGTCTGTCAGAAGACAACAGACAGATTTTCCCATTAGATTTTCAGCTATCTTCAAGTAATCAGAAATAGCATTCTCTATCCTCCATCTAAAGATTCTGTTTGGTTTGCCACCAAATGGTGATGTTCTGATTACTTTGCTGCCCTCCCCATTTCTCAATGTCTCTGCCTGGCAGGAAACCATCCACTACCATTGCAACACTGATGCGGTGCAGATGGTTTTAACAGATGGCTGGACTCAACTAGATTAGCAGTCTGTGACGGTGTTCAGTTGCTTGAACTGGAGTGGGGAGGCTGTCCATTAAAGCACGAGGAGCTCTGCTGTTGTGAGACTGTGCTGATGGCGAGAAAGAAAGAAGAGCATATTTAAACACAATTAGCAGAGAGGAGATCCCATTTAAATCTGTTATGCAAACATTCTGAGACAAAGAGATTCAGAGACGCCATCTTAATGAACTCAGTAAAACAAGAAGAGGTGAAGGGTTGCTATCTCAGTTCTCAAGCTGCTAAATTTTGATGTGCAATTTTTAGTATTAAAACTCATTCAGACAGACTGTATGAATCTTGCTTCCTTGATCATGTTCTGCAATTAAGAGACATAGTACTTGCTTTGCTTCACAGCCTATCAGCAAGCCCCCAATTTGTGGGCAGATTATGAAGTCAAGCAGGAGAAATCTTGCTTTATAATACACACCCCAGTACCTTTCAGTTGTTTTGGAACTATTTTTAGCATGTAGCATTTTCTTCTGGGGCTGCTCGGTCTTATTGCTTTATTTATAATGTTTTATAGAGGTTTAGTTGTTTTGTGTCTTATGCTGATTCCATGTGGTTGTAATAGTCTGTTGGTGCTTTCTGAGAAGTTTTTGATGTATGGCAGGGTTAACATTTTTACAGCTTGTGGTCAAACCACTCAACCCAATATAGCACCACCAATGCAAGCCGTAAAAAGGATAACACTGCCATACATTTAAGTTACTATAGATGAAATTATTTTGGATATACATGGATTAGGCATTTCTTCTCTATGTATTTGATAGGGAATTTTAAGAAACAAGGACCTAATCATATAGCCAAAATTAAAGCTATTTATAGTAGGATGCGGTGGCTCAGTGGCAATGATGCTCCACTTGTTGATCAGAAAGGTCAGCAGTTCAGCAGTTAGAATCCCCAGCAGCACATAATGGAGTGAGTTCCCATTACTTGTCCTAGCTTCTGCCAACCTAGCAGTTCGAAAGCATGTAAAAATGCAAGTAGAAAAATAGGGACCACTTTGGTGGGAAGATAACAGTGTTCCATGCTCCTTCAACATTTAGTCATGTCGGCTACATGACCATGGAGATGTCTTCAGACAGCTCTGGCTCTTCGGCTTTGTAACAGAGATGAGCACCGCCCCGTAAAGCCAGAAACGGCTAGCATGTATGTGCAAGGGGAACCTTTACCTTTACTTTAAAGCTATTTATGGTGGTCCCTTACTGGCATGTTGGTTCAGGACAAATCCTTGACCTATGAATGGCGTGCCAAGGTAACATTCCCAATAAAAGATGGGGACAGATTTTTTTAAAAAAGCAAAAGTGGAATCAAATGATTTTTCTTCCAAATTATTATTCCCATAAACCACCATAAAAATCAAGGAAATTATGAAGTCTACAAAAGGAGATCAAGCTTTCTGGGAAGACTTTGGAAAAAAGAATGCTTTCTATGCTTTTTTTCAAAGACATAAATAAAAAAAATTGATGGGTTACCCACAGTTTTGAATCAAACCCAAGATGATATCTAAAAATAGAAAATAACAGTTGGATTAGGTCTGCAATCTGATGAATTGGAATCTGATTTGTTGCTGCCAGACATGAAAAAGAAAATAATTGTTTTGAAAATTACAGATCTAACAGAAAAGATTGACAAGGATATGTATATATAAGAAATTCAGAGATAATGGAACTGATGATTGATGGACTGGAATTTTTTTTTTTTTTTTTTTTTTGCAAGTTGATACCTATGTTTTCAGAAAGACCTTTTAAACAATGGATGCTGCAGAGACTTCCACGACAAAGACTTACGTCTCTGGAAAATGGGATGCAACTGTTGGGAAAGTTCCCAATTAAAATTCTAAGGAATAATTTTCTTACTAAGAGGTAAACAAGGATATTTGATCCTGGATGGATTAAGGATAACAATTGAGGTGATTTGTGGTAGATAATAAACTGTTGTAAACTTTCTAAAGCTAATAACAATAGCAGATTGCTTGCAGAGGATAACAATCCTCTGGTTTAATTTTGTTGTTGATTAACCTGTTAAATATTATTATAGCTAGATGTATACCAAATCAAATTGGTTGCAAATGGATGTAATTTATCAGTCTTAAACCTGACTCAAAAACAATTATTGTTGCCATATATTTGTCATTCTTCAACTGGGAGGGATAGTATATGTTTCTGTTGTTTGTCTTTTTAATCCACATTTGTAATGACTTTAATTTTGTTTTGTTCTTGTAAAATGCCCATTTTTCTTCCTTGAAGTTTGCATTTTAATTTTCTCTATTAAAAATGAAAAAAATGAAAAAAAAAATCAATGAAATTGATTATAACAATAGCCAAAATGTATAGAAATAAACATAGAAGTTCTATTTGTATGCCAATAAATTGATAGGAAAAAATAGTAGGTGATTGTTATCTTATGTTTTGAGCATTTAATGGTGAAATATCTAAACAATTTTTACTCCATCACATGTGGTCACACTCTTTTATTCTATTTTTAGTCCCATATTATCTTTATTTTTTTAAAAAAATATAAGCATATGTTGTGTGTGTGTGTATTTAAAATAATTGAATTATTTCTGAATTGTTGAAAAATTATGTTCCAAATGTTTAAAGGAACTGAATATTGCCTCCAAGTAAAATAATAAATTCATTCTTTACAATATGCTCATCGGCATATTGAATCATATGTGCGAGCAGCCAAAATTATTTACAGTCCAAGATTAAACAGAACAAAAACATCCGAATACAATAAAAAGGTTTTGTTTTTTTTCCAAATTACAAGAATTTGATATAAGGTCACTTGTTTGAGCAGGGAGCTGGGCTAGAAGGCCTCCAAGGTGCCTTCCAACTCTGTTTTTCTGTTAAAATGCTAAAACAATTAGGAACTAACAATTAATCGCACAAGGGAAGAACCGGATACATTTTAACAGCTGTAGGTGTTAATAAGAATTTAGAGGTTTCTGAAGAATGGCCACCCAAGAGAAGAATAAAAGCTTTCTGGTCACAATGGCAATTACAGTTATTAACAAACATTAAACCTAATCACCATTGGGTATACTATGGGCATTTTTATAGCATAGAGACAGATTCTACCCCTGAATCTGAACAGCAACGGGTTCATCTTTTATATGGGAGGCTTATCTATCTACCAGTTGTTGCCCTAATAGATACCGTAGTATGGCAATTTTGTTCCCAGGCTAGGAATAGACCAGGGGTGTCAAACTGGTGGCCCGTGGGCTGGATGCATCACGCGCAGGCCACGCCCACCCCAGCTCCGTGAAGGGGGAAAACGTTACGATGTGTCACATGATACACATATTTCTAATCACATTTTCTACTGAACTCATCTTCAGCTGGAGTTTTGTTATTTTTTAAAATTTCAAGTAAAGCTCTGATTTTTTATATGCTAAGGGAATCACTAAAATTTGTGTGTTCCGATGTTAATTTCAGTGCAGCTCAACCAGGATTTCATTTCTATCCAAACTAAATTTCTATTCCTCTATCCCTATTGTATATCTTACTCTTCTATCTTTTGTTTGCCAAATTTATTACTCATCTGGAACTTTATAAGTAGAAAAGTAAATGCATATTATATTAGATTGAAAGCCTTCGTCTCTCTCCCCACCTCTTCCTTTCCCTCTCTCCCCTCTCCTCTCTCTCTCCCACTCCCTTTCTCTATATTTCCCTCTCCCTTTCTCTCTCTCCCTTTCTCCATCTCCTCTCTCTCCCTCTTCCCTCCTCTCCCTCCCACTCCTGCCTCCCTCTCTGTCTCTCCTTTCCTCTCACCCTCTCTCTCCCTTTCCTTCTCTCTCTCCCTTTCCCTCTCCTCTCTCTCCCTCCTCCCACCCTTTCCCTCTGTCTCCCTCCCTCCCTCCCCTCCTCTCTCCCTTTCCCTCTCTCTCCCCCTCTCCCTTTCTTTCTCTTATCTCCCTCCCTTAATCTCCCTCTCCTTCTCCCTCTCCCTCCCTTTGGATCTTGACACCTTAGCTGGACAAATTCATGCAGTTTTCTTAGCATGATCTTGAAGTCATTTGCCCTCACCTGCTTCCTTGGATTGAGAGTGACTGAGCCAAAGTCACCTATCTGGTTTTCTGTCTAAGGCTGTGATGGCAAACCTATGGCATGCGTGCCACAGATGGCACACAGAGCCATTTGTGCCAGCACGCAAGCTGCAGGCAAACTTACCTCACTGCGCATGCACGCACCTCACAGCTGATTTTCAGCCAGTTTGAGGTCTTTTTCAGCCTCCCAAAGGCTTGAGGAAGGCTTCTGCAGGCTTTGCAGGCTGAAAACTAGCCCCGTTTCATCACTTCCTGTTTTTCCAAAAATACTGGAAGTGATGAAATGGGGCTAGTTTTCGTCCTGCAAAGCCTGCAGAAGCGTTCCTCAAGCCTCTGGGACGCCGAAAAAGGCCTCAAATCAGCCGAAAATCAGCTGTGAGGTGCAGTGCAGGTAAGGTGGGTGGGTGGGGATTGCATGCGCAAGCATAGGGGGTTCGCATTGCCTTCTGGGTGCTGGCACATGAGCACAAGCGTGTAAGCGCTTGCACAATTTTTGGCTCAGGAGTCCAAAAAGGTTAGCCACCACTGGTCTAAGGTAAGATTAACATCTTAGTCTCCCAGTTTCTAGTCTGATATCCTAACTACTACACCAAACTGGCTCTACATCTCTATTACTAAATATTAATTGGGTAACTGAATCACTTTCTGCTTTTCTCTAGGACAGAGGGGTGGATAAAGCAGAACTAACTAAATGCTTTATTATGGGGTTGAATTCCAGAGTAAGAAGGGATTTTTTTCCCTTCCTGTTTCTATTCATTTATTTCAAAAGTAATACAATCTGAGAAGGATCCATCCTGAAGAAATTGCTCAAGGAAATCCGCCTTTCTTCGTGTAAGATGTAAAACAATATCCAAGGGACAGAAATGAAGAACAGAAGTTTTAATTTCAAAAACTGGTAAAGGAACTCTTCCCTGCAATATTAAAAGAAATAAATGGACTTAATGGAAATGAAAATAATAGAGGAGAACAATAATAGTAATCAGGCACTCATTACTGTTATTTTGGCCTTAATTATTTATTGTTTTTTAGAATCTTGATGTCCTTACATCATAATTTAATGCTCTTAATAAAAATAAAGTATGGAAATGTGAGCCTGGAACTCAAGTGAAACTTGAAAAGTAATAATTGTTACAGAAAAGATAAAATTGATTTTATAGTCATGATGATAAGCATCTGGGATATAGATATGAGAGAGAGAGAGGGGGGGAGAGAAAGACAGACAGATACCTTAGGCAAGTCCAGGATGCAGTTTGTGAATAAAAAGGACACTGGTTTGGATGGCCAGCAGTTTAATTCAAGATCTAAATTGTGTGTGCAAATTATGTTCAGAAGAGACTACAATGTATGATCCAAGAGCACTAAAACTTATCAACTCTTTGGTTAATCTCATAAACAAAGTAGAGTTGGCCTAGGTTAATACTTGAGTAAGGGACTGTTTGCAAAAGTCAAAGTTGTTGTGTAAACTGAGAAGATTAAAAAGCATCCACAAAGAAGCAATTAACAAACCACTTTAATAACAATTGAAAGAAACTGCAGACATGCAATTCCTGTGAGTTAGGTTTAATAAGAGGGAATCAGCATCTAATACACAATGAAGCACACATTTGTTGACAAATTAAACAATAGTCCATACTGTAATATTATTTAAAATATTATTTTTAAGTACAGTACAAAATGTGACATTGATTTGTGAAATGGATAAAGGCCAACCAATATTTAAGAAAAGAATATTCAGAAAATAAAACATTTGGATGAACTGGTTTATTGACTGTTTAGAGATTTCTTAATCCTATAAAGAGACCTTCACCGATAACTCTAAATTTTAATTCATATACAATATTAAATGTAATTTCTGTCTACTGAAAGTTTAAAAGAGGACCAAGTTGATATTTCAATAGTCTCTATGTATTATAGAAGAGGTAATCAAAACATAGACTATTTCTAGCTGCAGAGACAATTGATTAATGATAAAATTAGAGAGTTAAATTTATACTTTGGTTTAAATGAATAAGATATAACTTCTAGGGTGGGACTGTCTAAAAGAAGGAACAAAATAAAAATTGATAAACAAGCAGAATTATAAAAGGAAAACAAAAGAAATGGGAAGACAAAAAATATAAAAGAAATTATGGAGATGGGGTTATAGTATAGAAACCATGGAAAAATAAAAAATAAAATACTGCTTGAGGGTTAAAAAAAGAACTTGAACTTTTTGATTTTGTTAATGTGCTAATATTCTATAAATTTAATGAAATGTCTTCTGCCCTTTCGTAAAACGAATACAAAGCCAAGAAATAATGGGAAGAGATTAGTATTATTAATAAAACCAAATGAAAATAAAGCTGCTTTGGGAAGATTCTTCTCCACATATTTAATGAGTTCCTCAATCTGCCATATTGAAATTCCACTTTGATGGCCTCTCTTGGAAGATGTTGGACGATACTCCCAAGTGGACACATGACTCAGGATGATGAAGGTCAGCAATTCTGTTACAACTAAAATAGGAATTGGATGTTGAATAATTCACATTCTAAATTTAGGATTACAATGATAGCAATAAATATTGATTGAATGAAAAATCCTTTGTTGGTCAAATTTATTTATTTATTTAAATGATTTAGAGAACTACCCATCAACAGTTATTCTGGAAAATGTACAATTAAAACCACTGTGACAATATATAACCTATGACACCTCAAAAACAAAAAGATACATCACCAAGATATCCAAATATTTTGAGCTTTTGAAGGTCCAAAATCTTGTAAGACATAGAAATATAGCATTCAAGTAGAAGGATATCTTGGCAAAACATTTCTTTCTCTTAGAAAGTTGAGCCAATGTTGAAGTCAAGACTTCTAGTTTTGTACATTCTGCACTGTACCCAAGTATTTGCTAGCAATTGCCTATTAATAAACAACATACTCTTAATGTTCTTTTTATGCTACTATAAATTTTGAAAAATAAATAACTTTTATCCTTAAAAATCCAAAACTAAAAATAAATTTTCTAACATTGAAAAAAATAAATAATGCAACTTAAGTTGTTTTCTTCCCATTGGAGTAACTATTTTTCATGCTAGAATTAAGCAACTTTTAGTTTGCAGAGGAACCAATTTGAAATGCAGACATCAAAGTAAGAAGCAATTTTTCTTCTTACCGGGTAGAATCTCCTTCCATGCAGATTGTTTATTAATGTTAATGAGATTTTCATGGAAGATCTTTTGCCAACTTAAAATTTTATTCTCAATTAGAAAATCCAAAAAGTATGGGAATGCGTTCCAAGTGCCGTTCAGGAGAAGAAAAGAATGCTAACCCTAAACTTTTTACCCCTCAGTTGCAGGCAAATTGGGAAAGGGAAGGTATATATAAAAAGTCAGCTTTCTTAGGGTACCTGCAGCCATAATGAATTTTTACTGCCACTGAAAGCATCCATAACCCAGGCTACAAATATCTTTGCAGTAAGATAATCAAATAATATTAGATTACCTACATGATCATATACACAACTCATCCGAAGCAAGTCCCACTAAATCAAATTCACTTATGCCAATTTATACAATTTAAATGCAGTATAATAAATTTGTGATTAAATACATTTCAACACATGTAAGTTATAATATATTATCTACTGAACCATATGCTTAATATATATTTTTTCCTCACTTCAATGAGAGCCTTCGAAATCCACCTTTCAAACTTGTAACAAACTCATGAATGTGTTATAAAGCAGGGATGAGCAATGGACTCTTTTTCCAAGGAATGGGTAAACTTTAGGCTCTAATTCATCCTTTTTTTTTTTTTGTCTTATTTTGAACTCTGAAAACAGAGCTATTTTCCAGGAGAAATTAACATAAATTTGCTTAGATGATTATTTTCCCATTTTTATGTGTGATTGGTTCTTCACTTAAAAGAAAGATACCTGCCAAGGGAGAGCCACCTACCCTGAGAGACAATCATCTCCTGAAGTAAATGGCTAAAATAAATAGCGTGGTGAAGGATAAGAGTAATTTCTCTTACACAGACACACACACACACACACACACACACACACACACAAACACACTTTCCAATCTCTCCTCTCTAAGTTGCATTTCCCAGTTAAAGTCAGCAAAAAAAATCTCCTGGGATACCTTTGCGAATAGGTATATGTCCTAATTTATGTTCTGAAGGATGCTGCTGTCGACTTTTTAATTGAATATCGTTGGTTGTGATTTAATGTTACTCTATTTTATGGTTTTGTTACAGGATAGCAAGTCACCTTGTCTGTTTGTGCAACGCTCAGACAAATAGAGAACACTGCGGTCTTTAATAGGGCTGGTCCCGGATCAACTTCAGTGATCCCACTGAATCCTGAAGGTTTCGCTCAGAGCAAATGTGGTATAAAATGGTTATCCAAATTTTTTTCCCAGAAAAAAAAAAAAGAGGGAAAACAATTCTGCTGAATATGGCTACCACTTTGTTAGAAAAGAAAAGCTGTGAGTAAGGAGAAAAAGAAGAATAGAAGAACTGAAGAACAGAGTTGAAGGGACATTGGAGATCTTCTAGTCCAAACCTTTGCTCAAGTAAGAGACCCTACAACATTTCAGGGAGGGGGGAAGGATCAAAGTATATAAGTGAAGGCAGGAGTGCGCAATCAGGAAGTAGTCGTGTTTGGTCACTTTCTCCAACAACTATATCTCTGAGCCACAATAAATAAATGGACTGGATGCCCCAGTTTATCCCACAATAATTGGGAGGTGCATTGTTCTATACTAGGGGTGTCAAACTTGCAACTCACAGGCCGGATGTGTCATGTGCTGGCCCCATCCCTGCTTGGATTAGGGGGGGGAAAGTCCCAAATTGTTACGTGACACCACTGTAATGATGTGAGTTTGATACCCCTGGGAGACACTTTTTGGGAGACACTTACAAAAAAAAATCTTTGTGATTTGGTGGTCATAAAGAAGCAGAATTCTAACAATCTTACCAAATGAAGGAGATTTATTAAGTGATATGAGATAAGTAAACCAGAGGTGATATTCAGCAGGTTCTGACCAGTCTGGAGAACCGGCAGCGGAAAATTTGAGTAGTTCAGAGAACCGATAAATATCACCTCTGATTGGTCCCATTCCCATCTATTCTCTGCCTCCCAAGTCCCAGCTGATTGGCTGGGTCTTTTTTGGTTGCCCTGAACAGGAAAACGGGGCTGGAAAGCAGGTTAGTGGGGTGGGGAAGGAATGGAATTTTGCAGTAAACTTCCCCCAGGAGTGGGGAGATAATGGAGATTTTACAGTATCCTTCCCCTGCCACGCCCACCAAGCGATGCCCACAGAACCGGTATTAAAAAAAATGTCTCCCACCACTGAAGTAAATGCTAAATCAGAGGTGAACAATTTGTTCCCTGGGAGTGGAGGGGGGAAGGAAGAGCAAGGAGGACAAGTAGAAAGTAGGAGGAGGGAAGGAGGAGGAGGAAAAAACATCAAGTTGCTTTTAAAGAAAGAACCATTGACCTGGATGATTGAAAATCTCCATAGACTTTTAGTCAAGATCCCATCCCAATTTGCAAATTACAATAGTGATATTTTTTGCTATGTTATATATATATAATATATATATATATATATATATATATATATATATATATATATATATATATATATATATATATATTTATATTTACCTCAGGGTCCTCAACCACGGGCGCGGACGTCCTCGGCACCTACTGGGCAATTTTAAAAAAATGGCTCTTCTATTTATATATGCTAAGAGCGGGTCCTGTCGCAGCTCCCTGAGCGCCGTTTCCCCCCCCCTCCGCGCCGCCGCCGGTGCTCCGTTCTGCTGCCTGCCTGCCTTCGTTAATGGTTGAATCGGAACAGCTTCGGCTGAGTAAAAGAGGCGAATAGTTATTATTCTCAGCCGAAGCTGCTCCCAAACAACCAGAAACTAAGGCAGGCAGGCAGGCAGGCAGAATGGGACACTGTGGATTGAAGCGCGCGCGGTGGGAGTGGGGGTGAAACGGGCGCTTCGGAATAGCTGCGGCGACAGGAAAAGCCCCCGCTTCTTTGAAGCAGTTTCTTCCTTGGATGGTGGAGCAGCGAGAGGAGCGAAGCCTCCTTCTCTTCTCTTCCCCCGTCCTTGCAAAAATTTTCTGCTTGAAACCGGTCCCTGGTACAAAAAGGTTGGGGACCACTGATTTACCTTATAAGTGGTAATAATATTAATAAAAAAAAAGTTCTGAGCTACCCTTATTTTGCTTCAAAGTTTTTATTTAGAAATTTAATTTTTTTCCTGAAATTTCCCTCTTAAAATGAAGATGCGTGTTATACGCCTGTGCGTGTTATACACCGATAATACGGTATATATATATATATATATTGAAATAAGGCTGAAATGTTTTTTTGTGCTTCTCGACATACCTCCATCTTGCTCCCAAAAAAATTCTCCCAAAGTTGGATTTCATGGTTTTGATGCCATCACTGCATTTCCATGACCTTACCCTTAAAGTTTTAAAACAGGGAAGGTGGGATGGCATGGGGGACTGAAAATGAAATCCTTGAGGGGGCAAAAAAAATATCTTCCCCTATTTTAGACCATGAAGATTTTACTGCACTTTAAACATAAAATGTTTGAAACAGACATGGTGTTGAAGAAAAACAAAGTTAGTTTCCCACTGATTCCTTGGGAAATCTGCATACCCTAACAAATCAGTATCATTTCACAATCCTTACCTCACAAATCTGCATGAGTCATTCCTTCCTCTATTTTCTTATTTTCCTTTTTTTTTTCTTCCAAGGCTTTGAAGGAACTGAATTAGCTAGACTATACCTGTACTCCAAGTACTATAGAATGAAGCCTCTAAGATCAGAAGTTGCTTTTGCACTTATATGCTTTGGAGAATAGAAGAGAGATTTGCAAGTGAGATGAGTGAAAAGCAAAATTTGGCCAAGGCAAATCAACTTGCTGACTCCCTGGGACCACAGCCAGTGTGCAGTGGGTGACTGGAGACAAGGAAAAAGTAAGAGCCAGTTCAGAAGCACGAACAGCTGCCAGTTGAGCAGAAAGACAGAACTCCACAGCCATGCTAACTTGTCCAATATGCCGACAGCCAAGAGCGAGAAAATGCCAGGAACAAACTTTTCCTCCCTGTCATCCAGAAATGGAAAGACACCAAAGCCTCTGCAGCAATTCAAGCCAGAGGCAATAGACACCTGGCCCTAAAAGCCTTGAAAACACCAGCCAAAACTGGGGTGTGTGGGGGAGAGTAGAGAAGGAGCTTAGCTTCTCCAGACTCCACAGCTGGGAGACCAGCCAAGCACAGTGTTAGCCAAATCTTACATTAACACAAGATAAGCAATTCAAGTCTATTATGAAAGCAGGGAGAAGGGAGAGGAAGAAACTACTCAAATAGGTACAAGTATGGTAAACAAGGGCAGCCACAGGTGGGCGTACTCCCAAAAGTCAAGATGGAAGCTATGGCTATGCAATAAAGCCATACTTCTTGTTAATGTGTGTGTGAAGACGGATATAAAAAGGAATTCATTTATACAATCATGGCCGCCATGTTGATTTTTATTACCTTCTTCATAAAGGCTCAAAGGTAGACCCCTGGAAATCTATAAGATACATAAAAAAGGGCTAGAAAACTCTAAGAATGAACTCAGAGAATCCTGTAAGCACAACTTACAAGATACAAATTTATAAAAAATACAAGATACAAATTTATAAAAATACTCAAAAATGAGATTATGGGGTAAATAAAATTTACAAAAAGAGATCTCAAAAGAGAGAGAAAATTTAGAAAAGAAGTGGATATATTGTTTTTATACAATAAATTCTCCCCTATAATGAAAGTAGACAACATGGTGGTGACTCAGTGGTTAGAATGCAGTATTGCAAGCTAACTCTGCCAGCAGTTCAATCCTGATCCAATCAAGGTTGACTCAGGTTTCCATCCTTCCAAGGTCAGTAAAATGATGACACAGATTGTTGGGATCAATATGCTGACTCATTAAAGCAAAATAAGAATGAAGTGGTATATAAGTACTATTGCTATGTCATTCCACATGACCCTCAAAAGAGCCTATCAGATCATGCAAATCGAGGAGGGGTGAAACTTTTTTAATGAACAAGAGCATCTCTTCTTTCATCTCATATGCCCAGAATTCCTGCCAGGTTTTAATGTTTGGTCTTTTTCTCATTGGTGTGATGTAAAGAGGAAACAACAACAAAACAAAACCCACTAAACCAGTGTTGTGGTTAGCCAGCAGCAGATGCAGATGGCTGAGGAGAGCAAGGAATCAGATGAGGGGCCAGGACCATTAGGGAGTGAACTGTTGCCTTCAGAGATTGTGGGGGCTGGCAGCAGTGATGATGAGGTTCCCGAGGAGCCTGTGCCAGGTGTGCATGCACGCAGGATTGCTCGTAGGAAAGAGTAGTTACAATGGCATGGGCAACTCAGAAGTAAGGCTGCAAGGTAATGGCCCCTCCTTCAAGAAGATAAAAGTCAGCTGTGAAACTAACCTCCTTTGCAGAAAGCAAAGACATTTTGAAACTCCAGCCTCATGGACATTCCAGTATCCTGAGTTTGATTTTGAAGATTCTTATTTTGCAAATTATTTCTTGTCTGTTATCTTTTGGCAAGTCTCACACAATTTGGTAAGGCTTGTGCTTATCACAGCTAATTATTTTGTAAAAGCATTATAAGGTTTCTGTTCATTTTCAATTGTGTTTGATTTGTTGGAAAAAGGTGTGGGTCAGAACAACCAGTGGTGGGATTCAAAAGTTCCTACCACCAGTTCTGTGGGTGTGGCTTGGTGGGCATGGCTGCAGGGGTAGGATCGCACAACTTGTGTGACTCATGCAATCATGCATGTGCACCAAATGCATGCTTTGTGCACCCGTTAAAACAGTAAAAACTAAGCTACTGCACCTCTCAGCTGTTTAGCACAGCAATCCACTGTGCTGCGCCAAACAGCTAAGAGGTTAAAAATGATCTAGGAGCAGGGGTGGGGTGAGCCCAACTGCAGAGCATTGGAGAGACTAGGAGTGAACTGGTTCTCTGCCAGCTGATCTTTGGCGCTACCAGTACGCCAGAATTGGGCTGAACTGGTAGAATAATACCACGGCACTAAACAAAACCATTTTGAGTCTCAAGTCAACTTTGACTTCTACTTCTCACCTGTGTGAAATCAAATGTTAAATCAGGGAGTTCCAGTCATAAATCCTGAATGTTATGATTTGGAGACCAGTTGTCCTTTAATGTCAGAGAAGATTATTATATCTTCCTCTTTTTATTAAAGTGGAACACTGACTCTGCAAGTTTGCAGTTCCTCTTCCCTCTGCCATGTACCTGCCCAAGAATATCAATCTTAATGTACTTATTTCCCAATATTTATATCACCAACATTATAAAAAAGTCCAGATTCAAGCATAATAAATAAGGTGTGACACAGCCTCCAATTCAGCTCATTAAAATGAAACTCAGATTTAGGATGAAATTTAAAACTAAAACCATCGTTCAAAGACTTGTGCTAAGATCGTGGGTCTCCATGAATCTCCTGGACAAGTCAAGTTTTAATAGCTTTCCTACAGAAAGCTCCAAATTTTAGGGAGGAGCTTATTTCAGAGGGCAGGAGCAACTTAATTAAAGTAGAGCATCGTTTCACCTTACATGCCATTAACAAGAAGAGATCTCTCTTCGTCTGTATGTTCAGATAACTGCTAATTCACTTCCTAATCATGTGTTCTTTGGAAAGCAATGGCTTCATTAGCCATTCCTCCAGCTTCAGCCAGTACCAAAAACATGATCTGACACCACTGATTATTTCATCCCAGACTTTCTTTCATAGGCCTCTAATTACCCTATAATACATACTTCTAGCTACCTATTGTTTAATAGGTAACTCAGGGCATAATTACATCAGCCTGAAGTTTGCCACAAACGCAGAAAAATAAACAGAAAAGTGCAGCCCCTTTTCCTAATGAGAGTGTTATTTCCACTAATCATTGTCAGTTGAGGAGTGCTGCTGACAGTTTGCCTTTGCACCAAGAGTTAAAACGGCTGGAGTTATTTTCAGTAGAGCATTTGCCTGGCTGATCAGAATTCTTAAATATTCATGAAAAATACAGATTTCTCAGCTTTTCTTTTTTATCCAGGCTAATTAGGCAGAAATGTTAGAATTACTTTTGGCTACCTTACATATAGATTCATCTGCCTGGATGTTTTATTTAACATTTAGCCTCCACTCTTCCTCCTTAATCGGTTAAACTTTGTTTCTCTTTGAAAATTATTTCCCTTGTTCGGGCTAGCACAAAACATAGCCCCTGTCTTAAAGCACCAGTTTTGGGTGGAAGAACAGGGTTACTTTTAGTATCTTCTGTATTTTACTGTAAACTATATCCAGCACTGTTTCTCCAGCCTTGGGTGCATCAGTGCTGCCTATCTTTCCAAATGATTTTTAAAATGTGAACTTTTGCATTGGTGGCACCATCTAATTAATATTTGGCCTAGAGGTGCCACATATCTCTGAGCCAGCCCTTTCATGTCACTCACCCTCTAAGTAGTTTTCCTCATGGAGTAACTTCTGCAGTTCCCCCCTGCAGACTGAAGAATCTTGCAGAGTACAGTGCACTTGAAAGATACAGCACAAATGGGTGTTTCATCTAGAACTAAGAACCTAGAACTAAGGAGAAATTTCCAAATGGTGAGAACAATTAAGTAGTGGAATGACTTGCCTTCAGAAATTCAGAAAGTCTCTTCACTGGAGACTTTTAAGAAAAGACTGGACAGCCATTTATCTAAAATAGAATAGGGTCTCCTAGTGGAGCAGGAGACTAAAAGACCTCAAGTACCCTTCAGATCTGTTATTCTATGTTTTATCTCATATGGACAAACAGCTCTAGACTTGAGGGGTCCTTAGCAGTGGTGGGATTCAGCCAGTTCTCACCAGTTCGGGAGAACCAGTTGTTAACTTTCTGAGCAGTTGGGTGAACTGGTTGTTGGAAGAAATCATTAGGGCAGAGAACCGATTGTTAAATTATTTGAATCCCATCACTGGTCCTTAGTGCTCTCTGAACTTGGTTGTTTTTCTTGCAAAGGTTCATTACCCAAACTACATAACATCATCAGTGCTAGTAAAGAGTGGGGTTTACTCCCAGTTTATATTCTAGTGGCTTGCCCTGTCAGTGTTGGTGAGAATGATCTTGGAAGTTCTTTACTTGGGCTGTTTACCGTTACCTTGTTTGGCAGTTCCTTTATTGGGTTATTATTTACTTCTTGATTATTGGTCTGATGTTACTTATAATTAATCTATGCTCATCTGGGTGTTGATTGCTGGTGGGAGGTGTTTTGGTCTTTTTGTAGATATTGTTTATGTCTTTATATATACTGATGGCTAATTTGTCAAAGTTTCAGGCTTCTAGTAATTCGCTTGCTCTAGACCAGGGGTATCAAACTCAGGGCCCATGGCTTGGGTATGTCACATGCTGGCCCTGCCCCAACCCGGTTTAGCACAGGGGAAAAAAGTCCCAATATGTCACATGACAATGCCATGACAACATGAGTTTGACACCCCTGCTCTAGACTGTCTTGGATTGACTCTTCGATGTTTCTCTTCCGTCTCTACACTCAGCAGTTACCAAATCCTGGAATTATAGATAACATGATCCAGGAATTATATTCTGGAGCTATCATTTACTTACTCATAGAAATATCCTGAATCTTTAAGCAAAGCTCATCAGTCCAGAAGTAGAGCGATGTTTTCAATTGTTTTTTTTAACCTTGAAGTTCTTTCTAATTGTCATAAGACAGTCATAAAACGGATGCGCTAAGCATACACATTAATTCTACACACACCTTCTCATGCAGTACCGGAATATTCTGCATCATAAATCTCATTTCCCAGGAAGAGAAAAATTATTTTTGTATTTGTGAGATCTCAGAAAGTGATCCCAGTTTACCCAGCACTGAAGACTGATGACACCATTGTCATAGCTGGAGATGGAGACACAGAGAAAGGGAGACAGACAGAGAGAAAGAGAGAGAGAGAAAGTATAATGAAAAATAGACAGAATGAAGGTAAATATACATGCCCCCAAGTAGAAATGTTGCAGGATCCAATCTGGGTCAATCACGAGGACTAGAGGTTTAATCTTCTGAGCTTTCAGACCTGTGCTGGAACCCATCCTTGGAAATTCTCTCTACCAGTATTTGATAAACATTCTGCTGGAGAGGATGGGCTCCAGCATGAATCTGAAGCTCAAAAACCTAAACCTCTGGTCCCAGTGAATGGCCAAGATTGGAACCTGCAGCATTTCTACTTTACATAGTAAAGACATATTCAAAAATGCATTTTTCTAGCTTTGGCATCCTCTTTTCAAAGCTTCTAGTTTTCTCATGTTTAATTTATCAACATCTGCCAAATTAAATCTGCTGGAAGGGTGTCACAGTCTCCAAACTTCAGAGGATATCTTAGTCAAAATCTCAAAAATGTTCTCCAACCAGCAGGCCAGTGTTCTGTACGAGTCAATTTACATACTCGTAGCCCCGCGTCGCGATTGGTTAGAGCGCGCGCGACTGGATTGGTCGAGCGAGCCGCACTGATTGGCCCGTTGCACGAATCCCCCGCGATTGGTGGAAACTAATCGCGGGAGATTCAAGCGGTGTCATTGGTCAACGAGCCGCCGCGGCTCGAAATAAAAAGCCGCCGTTTTCCCTTCCAAGCTTAAGCTGTTTCAGGAGCCAATAAAGAGCTGAAACCAAGTCACTGACTCCGAGCTTCCTTTCTCACGGACACGACACTGGCGGCGAAGGTGGGATCAGAGAATAACCACCGAGCACGTGTCCCGAGGAAGACAAAGACCGACGAGATGGCCAGCATGACCCCACCAGCACCCTTCAACCCCGCTACCGAGGACTGGGAATCGTACACGGATAGATTCCTGATGTTCCTCGAAAGTAGCAATTTGAAGGATGCGACGGGCAGAAGAAAAGGGCCGTCTTCCTCACACACTGCGGGCCCGCAGTGTTTAAGATGGCCAAAGCCCTCGCGAAGCCCGAGGACGTGAAGGCGATGGACTGGGCCGATCTCGAGCCACTCCTTCGGAACCACTACGCCCCCGCTGTGCCCATCCTCATCCGGCGGGATGAGTTCTATCGGCGAAACCAGCGGCAGGACGAGAGCATTAGCGACTTTATAGCCGCCTTGCGAGACCTAGGGGGATGTGCGAGTTCAGGGACCTGGGCGATATCCTCCGAGACCGCGTGGTCCTAGGCCTCAGGGATCAGGCACTAAAAAGTCGACTGATGGCGAAAGGCAACATCGACCTCGGGACGCCGTGGCGAAGCTTCCGCAGCCGAAGCCACCCGGAAGTCAGCAGCCAGACTTCCGGAGGGCAGACAACGGGGACCACACTGAAAACCCGAGACAAGCCGACGAGAAACCACCACACACCACGGGAACCTGGGCTCCGACTCCGAGACCACGGACGAGGAGGAAGACGCTCCACCGACTACAAACAGGGCGGGACCGGCGAGATCAACGGGTCGTAAGTCGGGAACCAGTGCGCCGGGTGCGGGAAATCACCTTCGATCAGAGTGCCGTTTTATCGACGCGATCTGCCGGCATTGCAACAAGAAGGGCCACATCGCCCGAGTCTGCCGACTCAAAAGACACACAGCCCCGCCGGCGAGAACCAAGCAACCGGGGACGAGACGACACCCCCGAGAACCAGAGATCGCCAAGCCGACTATCGCTGGAACCGAGACAACCGAGGACGGCGGAGCGGAGAAGGCCGCCAGAGAGAAGAAACCCACCAGACGGTCACCATCGGCCATGCCGAAACCACGGATGCCCGGAAGGTCTACGTGGAGGTGAGCATCGAGGGCGAGCCATGCCGGATGGAGGTAGACTCCGGATCCTACCTCTCCATGGTCGCCTGGAAAGAACTCAAGCGCCTGGTGCCGAACATCCAGAAAAGAGGACTGGAGAACCAGAAGCTGATCATCAAGGACTATCAGGGGAACCGCATCCCCGTCATTGGGACCGGACAGTTCGAGGTGACTTTCAAAAACCGCACCGCGAAACTTCCCCTGACTATCGTGGACCAGAACCGACCCAGCCTCTTAGGACTCCAATGGTTCGCGCCACTCGGGATCGAGGTCACGGGAGTAAACCACACCACAGAGGCCGACTGGGAGCAGCAGCTGGCGAGGACTTCCAAGAAGTATTCGACGGCACCCTAGGCAAGTACAAAGGGCCCCCTATCTCTTTTAGCCTAGACCCAAATGTCGTCTCCATACGCCTAAAACCCAGACGGGTGCCTTTGCACTCCGGAAGAAAATAGACGAGCAGATTGACAAGCTCGTCAAACAGGGTTTTGCAGCCAATCGACCACGCCCGGTGGGAGACCCCTATAGTCACCCCAGTCAAACCAGATGGGTCAGTAAGGATCTGCGGGGACTATAAGGCCACCCTCAATTGCGCCCTGCAACAAAGCGCCTACCCGTCCCAGTAGTGCAACACCTATTACACTCGCTGGGGGGCAAGGTCTTTGCGGCTCGACCTGGCGCAAGCATATCAACAACTGCCGGTCGATGAAGAAACCGCCGGCGCAAACAATAGTCACCCACCGGGAGCGTTCCGTTGTAACCGACTCCAGTTTGGAGTCAGCGTAGCCCAGGAATTTTCCAGAGCCTCATGGAGAGACTGCTGCGAGGAATCAAGGGGTGGTTCCCTATTTTGACGATGTATTGGTGTCAGCAGCCAACCAGGAAGAACTAGAGGGTCGCCTAAGGGAGGTACTAGAAAAATTCAAAGGGCCGGGCTAAAGGTGAAGAAAGAGAAATGCCAGCTATACACAGAGCAAGTCGAGTTTCTGGGGTACCTCCTAGACCGACATGGCATCCACCCAACCGGAAGCAAGGTCAAAGCCATAAAGGAAGCCCCCACACCCAAGAACAAAACAGAGCTGCAGGCATTTCTGGGACTGCTAAATTTTTACAATGTGTTCTTGCCCCAAAGGCGACCGCGGCGGAGCCCTTGCATAGGCTCCTGGACAGGACGGCCAAATGGACCTGGGGAAACGGGAGGACACCGCATTCAAAAATACCAAAGACCTGCTCACCTCGGATGCCGTTCTCATTCAGTATAATGAGACCCTACCCATCGCCGTCACATGCGACGCCTCACCATTTGGCGTCGGCGCCGTCCTCAGCCATACACTCCCAGACGGAAAAGAAGCACCCATCGCTTTCTTTTCAAGAACACTCAGCAAACCCGAAAGAAACTACAGCCAATTAGATAAGGAGGCACTGGCCATCGTCGCAGCAGTAAAAAGTTCCACAGAGTACCTCTACGGCCGCCGATTCACCCTCATCACGGACCACAAGCCGCTGCTGGGCATCCTGGCGGGGAACAAGGCCACCCGAACATCCTATCCCCCAGGATGACAAGGTGGTCTGAGTTCCTCGCCGCCTACGACTACCGGCTCACACACAGACCCGGTAAGACGATCTCCCATGCAGACGCGTTGAGCCGCTCGCCGCTTCCCGACCTAGACGACGATCCAGCTCCCACGACGGCCACCCTCAGCATAGAGACATTGCCGGACCTACCCATAACCGCGTCAGACATTGCCCGAGAGACTAATAAAGACAAGCGTCTGGCGCGGGTATTACATTGGGTAGAAAAGGGATGGCCAGAGAAAGACAACGATGAAGCATTCAGGACATTCCGAAACCGGCAAACAGAACTGTCACTACAGAAAGGTTGTTTGCTATGGGGGACAGGGTGGTCATACCAGAAAAACTGCAAGGGAAGGTATTAAAATTATTACACGAAGGGCACCCGGGATTGTGAGGACTAAAGCTTTGGCCAGAAGCTATGCTTGGTGGCCAGGTATGGACAAGGAGATCGAGGCCTGGGTAGCCAAGTGCTCGCGCCCAAGAAACCAGACCAAATCCCCCGCAGCACCAATATTAGAATGGGAAACGCCCAGGGGACCTTGGTCGAGACTCCATATAGATTTTGCCGGGCCCACAAAAGGGAACACATTCCTCATCACGGTGGATGCTTACTCCAACTGGCTGGAGGTAAGCAACATGAAGACCACCACAACAGATGCGGTAACCAAGGTCTTAAACAAACTCTTCGCAACCCACGGTCTCCCGGATGTCATCGTGTCAGACAACGGACCCCAGTTCACCTCGCTGGAATTCGAAAGATTCCTAGCGGAGCGAGGGCATCGACACGCACTGACAGCGACGGCGCATCCGGCGGCCAATGGTAGGGCAGAACGGATGGTTCAATTTACAAAAAGAACCCTCCAAAAGATCGAACACGGGGACATACAAGAAAAAATAAATAAAATGCTCCTAATACAACATATCACCCCAAACACAACGACTAACAAAAGCCCGGCAGAATTACTAATGGGGAGAAAACTAAGGTCACCACTCGACAGACTACACCCCACATACAACCCGGAAAAACCCCGGACTCATCTAGCAAGCACCGGGTTTTTGCACCAGGCGACGCAGTCTATGCAAGAAACCTTACCGGAGACCCATTATGGATACCGCAACTATAACCCAACTGACAGGACCCCACTCCTACCGGTTACAGACAACCGACGGACAAACATGGAAACGCCACATCGATCAAATAAGATCAAGAACAAAAACACAACCGACACGCAACCAAACACAGACGACCCCGACAACACAAACCAAGAGGAGGGAAGATACAGGGGACCAAATAGGAAATAACCAGCAATACTCACCAGTCAACAGCCAGCCCGAAGTCTCACCAGGAAGGAACAGCCAGGCCAGCTCAACCAGCCCGGAAAGACCAGGCAGGAGCGGCGAAAGTCGCAGCTTCGACCAACCGGGTAGACCGGGAGGAGCTGCAACAAGAGGCCCAGCGACACCTTCCAGGGGTTCCATCGACAGGGCCAAGAGAAACAGAAGTCCCGACCGAACCGGCCGGGAACCAAACAACAACTAAGCTGCGCAAGTCGAGTAGACAAGTACGAAGCCCCGCCTACCCTACGGGACTACGTTACGTAGGACCGAACCAAGAGGGAGGGGTGTTCTGTACGAGTCAATTTACATACTCGTAGCCCGCGTCGCGATTGGTTAGAGCGCGCGGCGACCGGATTGGTCGGCGAGCCGCACTGATTGGCCCGTTGCGAATCCCCGCGATTGGTGGAAACTAATCACGGGAGATTCAAGCGGTGTCATTGGCGCGCCGCCGCAGCTCGGAAATAAAAAGCCGCCGTTTTGCTTAAGCTGTTTCATGAAACCAAGTCACTGACTCCGAGCTTCCTTTCTCGACGGACACGACAGCCAGCCTCTCTTAAACCTTAACTCCCTGTGATAAAATACCCAGTCATCTATGTTTGTATATTAGACAGCAGTCTGCTTAGCTATGGTGGCACAGTGGTTAGACTGCAGTACTACAAGCTACTTCTGCTGACTGCCAGGCTGCCTGCAATTTGGCAGTTCAAATGTCACCAGACTCAAGGTTGACTCAGCCTTCCATCCCTTCCGAGGTCAGTAAAAATGAGGACCCAGTTTATTGGGGGCAATATGCTGACTCCATAAACCACTTTAAAGAGAGGGCTTTAAAGCACCGTGAAGCAGTGTACACGGTAAGTCTAAATGCTATTGCTATTATTCTACTCAAAAATGCAGAAATATTAGTGAAATTCATTTGTTTTGTTCCAAACAATTCCATGTTTTGTTTACAAGAGAAAGAGATCTTAAATTTAAATGAAATAATAATATCTGCAACAAAAGCTAAGGTGTATATGGACAAATTATTGTAGTTCTGCCCATATCAATGGAGCGAATATAAATCTATTTCATCCCACTTACAATATCAGCCTGTAGTTTAAATAAAAAATTATGAATACTCACATTTATTGTTATAATGTACAGATTTTTTCCTATTAATTTTTCTTAACTTGTATATGGTTTTTTTCCCCCATTCTTGAAATGTAACCTGAATCACAAACTTTCAGAAAGTTTATAATCCACAGGGTAACCTTGTTTGAATCTGCATATTAATGAAACCATTCAGTTAAAAATATAGTGTAGTTTATTTGTAGGAATTGATTAAATGGGCCAAAAAAGTAGCAGAAAAGCACATTGTGAACCCTGGATGTCTTAAGATCTATAGAATCTCAATGCTAGAGATGAAGGCCTTCACGGTTCCATTAAAAAAGGCAGAATCAATAATCTCAATTTGCTTGTACAGGATACAGTTTAAAACAACAACACTTTACTTGATTTTTCCCTAAGGTTTTATTGCCTGTGGTTCCCATATTCACAATATTGATCAGCTGAGCTTTGGGGAGTTTGATAATGGTTCCGGTAGGACAAAAGTTTCAAGAATAAGAAATAAAAAATGAAACCTGTGAATCTTGTTTTAAAGGGAAATTGTCTATTCTGCACATTTGCAGACATACGCCTGGTTTTAACGAACAGGGATAGTGTGGGTATTTATAATAGTATGGGAAGCCACCACTCCTCCTAGAAGAATGAAATATTTTGAGGAATATTGAAAAAGGCAAAATATTATATTTCCCAAAAGAAGAAACGTGTTCTTTTAGAGGTAAAAAGTAACCCCCAGTTTTTTAACAGCCCCAGCAGATATTTTGTGCCCATTAAAGAAAGATTGAGCCAGCCAATTCAGAAACCAAACTGAGGAGGCCACCTTTTAGAAATGCATATTTGGTAATCCATTCAAGACAGGATATTTTGAAACAAAAGCAGAAGGGTAGGATTAGAAGCAGCCATCACTCAAGATCCATCACAGGACAAAGCCATTAAGCCACAATAGGAATTATTGCATTATCCTCAGAGTGAATGTAGGATCTATGAGTCATTGGTGGGATTCAATTTTTTTTACTACTGGTTCTGTGGGCGTGGCTTGGTGGGCGTGGCTTGATGGGCATGGCAGGGGAAGCATACTGTAAAATCTCCATTCTCTCTACTCCTGGGGGAAGGTTACTGCAAAATCTCCATTCCCTCCCCACCCCACTAACCTGCTTCCCAGCTCCATTCTCCTGTGCAGGGCAACCAAAGAAGACGCAGCCGATCAGCTGGGACTCGGGAGGCAGAGAATAGATGAGGGCGGGGCCAATCAGAGGTGGTGTCTCCAAACTACTCCAAAATTTCCATTACCAGTTCTCCAGAACTGGTCAGAGTCTGCTGAATATCACCTCTGCTATGAGTATTCTTATTTCTTTCCAGCAGCATCAAACTCTCTACTTAGTAAGAGCTGAAATTTTCCTTTTTAAAGATATCCTTAATTTTGTCTTCATTTTGCTGAAGTGTGCACTTTTTAATTGCCCTATTTATTAGAAGTATTGGTCCTAAATGGAATATCTGGTCAATGAATTGGATGGAAAACCACAAGTAGGATATAAAAGTAAGCTAAAAGTGTCTGGCACTGAATATTGCAATCCTGCCATCAATAATTCACACCGTCTTTGTTCTGACACATTAATTGGAGCTTAAGTAACTATAGTGTGTAATCGAAGAGACTTGTTTAGCACATAAGGTCAAGCTCAACCCACATTAGAATTTTAGGAAAGGAGAGGAATGGCCACTGGTTAACTACAGCCACAACCCAAATAACTTCCTCACCGGATAATGTGCAGTGAACTTAATCAGTTGCATGAGAACTGCGGGAACCAAAATTTGCCTTGTGACTTCCTAGCTGTGGATTAGGGCAGGGGTGTGATTCTACCAGTTCGCACCTATTCACTAGAACCGGTTGTTAACATTCTAAGCAGTTCGGAGAACCGGTTGTTAGAAGAAATTACTGGCCTAATCATGTAAGAAAGGCAGGAAGGAAACATTCTGGTGTTGCTTACAGAGACTGCCTCTCCGTTAACCCTTATTACATTCTTGGCAGGACTAGACTTCCTGTCTCTGGAACTTCTCTGGAGTTTTTTTTCCCCTCCTTTGCTGGTACTTTGCTTGTGTGGAGTGACCATTCAAAGTTACACTGGCACTGAAAAAAGTGACTTATGACCATTTTTCACACTTACAACTGTTGCAGCATCCCCACAGTCATGAAAGGCTAGGCGAGGAGATGCGTGCCTCCATGTGAGTGATATTGAGTTGGCCACACCCAGCCAATAGCATGTCCACCAAGCCACGTCCACCCAGTCACATGACCACTGAGCCACGCCCACCAACTAAGCCACGTCTACAGAACCAGTTGTTAAAAAATTTGAATCCCACCCCTGGATGAGGTTAACTTTGTTTCAAGAAAGATGCCACGTGCAATGTGATCCTTTCCCCTATTTGCCATATCTTCACATGTTAAGAAAGGATATCTCAAATTATTACCATCCCCAAGACCCTGGCTGTAAGATGCAGGGATTTATTAATGGATTGCTGTTTTGCCAAGTCTCAGAGTAATGATCAAGTGCCCAGGCAATTGGTTCTTTTGGATCCAGAAAGAATGAGCACATCAGTGAATAAAGAAAGTTTAAGTTTTGTAATTAATTCAAGCAAGCAGATTTAAAAACAAATAAAAAATACATGCATATTAAGCATGGTGATACCCAAAACTCTTACAAGCTGTCAGAAGTTCCTTAGTCACAACAACAGAGATACCCCAAATGTATCCAATTTCCACTGCTTGCTAGGTTTTGTTCAGAAACAAATAACAACCCAAGGTTTTTTTTTAATCACAATCTGCATTACGACTTACATGGCCCTGTTTGTATGGTCAAGAGCAGGGGTCAGCAACCCACGGCTCTGGAGCCACATGTGGCTCTTTCATCTCTCATCTCTCTGCTGCAGCTCCCTGTTGTCAGTCAATTGATAGGGCTTAGGACAGGTAGAAGAAAAAGGATGCCATGCTAGGAGGAGACTCTATGGTAGGGAAACTGGATTTCTGGTCAGCAGAGGAAAAAGGATGCTGTGCTAGGAGGAGACTCTATAGTGGATGAACTGAACTTCTGGATGGCTCCAGAATTGAACAGGAGGCTTCCGGTTAGGACCTTTGTGGCTCTTGTGTTTTAAGGTTGCTGATCCCTGGTCAAGAGACTGCAAGACCTGACCTTGAACTGAGTGGCTGATGACTCTGGAATGGGAACTAAAAGTCTGAGACTTCCACTCCCCCTCTTTTTCTTAATTCAGTAAACAGAAGTTGTTGGGGTTATTTTTTTAAACCAAGCAGGCTATTCAGAATGAGCTTTACACTTCTAGACTTTTCTTAACATGAATGAGAAATCAAAATACATCACTAAACTCCTCAAAATAACAACTATCTTTTGCATTGCCTACAACTGCCCAACATCTTGACTCAGTTGAGAACTCAAGGAAAACTATCACAATAAGCAATAGCATTTCACAGTGTTTTGCAGCCCTCTCTAAGGAGTTTACAGAGTCAGCATATTGCCCCCAACAATCTGGGTCCTCATTTTACCAACCTCGGAAGGATGGAAGGCTGAGTCAACCTTGAGCCAATGAGAATCGAACTGCTGGCAATCAGCAGAATTAGCCTGCAATACTGCCTTCTAACCACTGCACCACCACAGTTCTTACCTAATATCAAAAACATCATCAAAAAAGCACAGCAAAGAATGTTTTTTCTGTGCCAACTCAGAAAGCTTAAACTGCCCAAGAAGCTGCTGATACAGTTCTACAGAGGAATTATTGAGTCTATCATCTGCACTTGTATAACTGTCTGGTTTGGTTCTGCAACCCAACAGGACAGACACAGACTCCAGAGGATAATTAGGACTGCAGAAAAAACAATTACTACCAGCCTCCCTTCCATCAAGGACCAGTATACTGCACAAGTCAAAAAGAGGGCTGTGAAAATATTTAGATTCCTCACATCCCAGACATAAATTGTTTCAACTCCTTCCCTCAAAACAACGCTATAGAGCACTGCACACCAGAACAACTAGACACAAGAACAGTTTTTTCCCACTCTGCTAAACAAATAGTTCCCTCAACACTGTCCAGCTATTTACAAAGTCTGCACTACTATTACTATTAATCTTCTCATAATTCCTTATTGCCCATCCCCTTCCCACTTGTGACTGTATGAGTGTAACTTTGTCGCTTGTATCCTTACGATCTATGTTGACTGTTTTCTAGTATGATTTGATTGCTTATTGTACTCTATGACTATCATTAAGTGTTGTACCTTATGATTCTTGACTCTTGACAAATGTATCTTTTATGTATACTGAGAGCATTTGCACCAAGACAAATTCCTTGTGTGTCCAATCACACTTGGCCAAAAAAGAATTCTTTCTATTAGACTCTCTTAGACTATTAGACCTCAAATTAAAGGATAGAATGCCAAGTACACATATCAACTTTAAATGAAAGCAAAACTTAGTTCAAGCAACTCCAAAGAGATGACTCATTCACCTCCCTCTAGCTTCAGGTATAGGAAGCATCTGCCATAACAAATGGTACCTTCAGGAATGAATCAATAGAAATGCTGAGTCCAGCTTGTTTTATAATAAGGTGCAAGATAGAAAAAATGTCAGAAGTGCAATTTTAGGTATAACTTTTTACATATATAACTTTCGTACATAGGAGCGAGCTTGGGTTGTACTTAATTTCTTTTAGCAAAAAGCTTTGCTCCTCTTCAAGGGGTGACAGATGCATTATTGCAAAGGAATGATAACAAGGTTGTTAGTGCTTGATATTCCATGGCTGTTCTCTGCATTGAGAGGGATGTAAAGAAGGTCAGAAGTGGTCTAGAATGGAGAATTGCCATTTTGCTCTGCATGCTGGCAAAATGGTGTTTACAAGCTTGGCCTTCTCTATTCTTCCTCATGTGCAGCCCTGTATGCAATGACTCACATGCCAAGAAACAATCAACTACCTGGAAAAAAAGACAATATGTCAATCAAGGCTTTAATATATTTCCATGATTGTATGTCCAATCTACCCAGAGATATTATGTTTTTTAAAGGAGTATATTTTTCTTTGTAAATATGTTTTCTATAGCCATAGCACTGAGCCTATGACCATAGCGCTGTTATACTCACAGTTTTGGAAGTTACGCTCAAATATAAAATTCCTTCATCTTACAGATCTAACTTTAACTGACATAATATATGAAATGAGGTGAGCTATGCCTCTTTTACAGGAACACTTTACAATATTTGCTGCCATATTGTCCGGGATTCCGAAAAGATTTTAATAGAATTAAAGAATCGGTTTCTCTTACGCGGCACATTTATACAATGCGGCACATTACGCGGCACATTTATACAATGGAATCAGTGCTAATGATTGATATGTATAAATTATGCCACATGCAGTAATGTAAGCATATTCATAAGAATATAAATATGTAACTAAGGGACATACACCAAACTCTTCTTGATCAGAAAAAGACCCTCAGTTGCCTAGCGCTCATTTTATTATAAATGCATTTAATTTCTTAACAAATGCATGAATGTGTTTTATCTTACTTGAAACATTCTTGTGTGATTTAATATCCCCACATCTTGAGGATATTGGATTGGATTACAACTCCCAGAATTCCTGGTAACAAAACCCAGCATATCTAGACACACAGGGTTTAGGCAGATGGTTTCTCGTATATACATTAATTTTTCCTGCCTTAGTTTGTAAAATGTAGGACATTATATCTTTGGTTTTTTTTTTTAAATATTAAAATGGAAACTGTGTCAAGGAATATGTTATAGCCAGTGGAAAGCAATTTGTTCTCAAATACCTTCTCTATATTTGCCCAATTTTTCATCCAGTACTGACTGCAATTTCAACCTATTTGCTGCTCCTAATATTTCTAAAATCTTTTATCTTATGGCTCAGTATACTCCTGGGAACTTGGCAGAGCCTGCTGTTGCTAATTACTCCCTGCTTTTCAACTTAGCGTGGAAAGAGTAGAGCCAACCAGTTTTTAATCATGATAAGTATACGCTAATGACCCTTGTTTTTTCAAGTGACGTTATGTGGTCCGTGTGCATCCAACAATAATTTGTTTTAATTTAAGTGGTTAATTTTTCCCACATCCACTAACCCATATAATGCAGGCAGTTATGTTTTTATCACTATGGGAAATGTATGTTAGATTATATCTATCATTATCTGATAGACACTCCCTTGATACCTGAAAGTTTGAATGATCTAGAAGTTCTAGTAAGGAAAGTCAAGGTGTACAATAAAAAAAAAACTGGAATAAGATTAAATATGAAGATGGCAACTTCTATTATTCTAAAGGGAGTAACCACCCTTAGAACTGACAGTGAAGACACCAAAGCATGGACAGCTTCTGCCTTTTAGGATTGACTATTAACAATAAAGGAAACAGCAGTCAACAAATATGCTGCAGATTGACGCTTGGTAGGCTGCCAATGATGGCCTTGGGAAAGAAATTCAGATGCTGTGATGCATTTATATCTACAAAGATCAGAACTGTGCAGAAGAGTGGTTGTTCTCTGTGACACTTTCTCTGGGAATGAAAGCTGGATTCTGAAGAAGCTGAAAGAGTATTAAGGCTTTTGAATGTTTCTTTCTTTTTGTTGGAGGAGGCTTCTGAAAATACCATGGGCGACCAAAAATAATAATAAATAAGCAAATGGATCATTAAATAACTCAACCCAGAGTTGACACTTGAACTACAAACACATTATGCAAGGACTTAGTAAAGGGAGGGAGGGAGGGAGGGAGGGAGGAAGGACCAATAAATATCCAAAGGTTTGAAATGTACCAGTTGAGCCAAAACTGCAATCTTCACTTAACAGAGCAGCACCAAATTTGGAGTCACATACAAAATTTAAATTTAAATCTAAGTTTAAATATAGATATTTAAATTCAAATATCTATGTGGGGGAATAGACCTTGGAAATCTTTTCTTTTTCTTTTTCCTGTTTTACTTAACCCTTACCTTATGTGCAGCCAGAATCTGAAAATAACGTTTAAGCAAAATGGTTCGGTTGAGATCTGCATATGTGGGACTGATTGGGATAGATTGTAAGGGTGACACTAAAATATATCATATTTTATTTATATATTAAATTATTGTATTTTATTCCAATTTCATTTTCAACTGTATTTTATTCCAATTTCATTTTCAACTGTATTTTATCCAATTCCATTTTAAATTGTTTCTGTCAGATTTTAGTAATAATTCGTGTCTGGAACTCTGCACTTTGATATGGCTCAATCAATAAAGTAAAGTAAGTAAGTAAATTTAACCCAATGTTTCTTAAAGTATATTTTTTCCTTTCATCCTAAGACTCATTCTTGTTCTCATAAGCCCTGAAGTGACTTTTCCTCCTGCAGAAGAAATACTGCAAAAACTGGCTTAGGCAATGCTTTGTTAATCAGAATTCATAACTTATTCCATTTCCTGTGAAATCCTGGGATTTCTCCTTAGCTACTATACCCATGATACATGGTCCTTGGTTCAAAAGATTTCTGCTCCTCTAATATAATAGCTTCTGGAAGGGAAGGTATCCAGTTGTCTTGCCTTATTGCAAAAACTAAGGACAATGGAGGAGTTTGGAAAGACATGCAAAGAGAAAAGAACAGTCTCCAATACACATCTCAGTATGCACTTCCAACAGGTCTGAGAGGCTGATGGGAGTACAAAAGTGTGGTGAGTATTCCCACTGAGTCAGTGAACAAAGAGAGACAAAAGTAGAACATATTTAACTATGAAAAGTTGGTGAGTTTCAATACTTTTTTCCCCCAATTTCAATGGATTAAGAACAAACAAGAATATGGAACAATGAAAGCTATTCTTCTGGACCCTCACTAGTACTGTACAGTTGTCTTGGAGACACAGAGGTTGCATCTCCCTTCTGTTCATCCCTATTGGATGAACTTTATTTTCACTCATTTAACTTCAAGAGAGGAAAATGTTGCAAAGTCGCATTACTTATATATATAACTTACTGATTAACAATGATTGAACATCTGGATGTGGTGTGAATCAAATCTGCAAAGCATACCCTCAATCACTAAGCTATGTTATTGGAATGGAAAATTCACGATAGAAGAAAAAGGAACAATTGTGCTTCCAGAATGGTGGTTCTATTGAAAAACAAAGAGAGGTTGGAAGTAGGTGTGAGGAGAGATGAGAAGGCTCTGTTAAAACCATGGATGTTAATATGTTATAGGTAAATAAACATGAATTGAAATAATTTGTTGTTTTCTTCAGCTGCAAAAATCTAAGTACAAGTAGTCCTCAATGTATAACTATTCATTTCGTGAGCAAAGTTACCACAGAACCAAAAAAGGGACTTATGATTGTTTTTCACACATATGACCATTGCAACATGCCTGTGGTCATGTGATCAAAATTCTGACTCTTGGCAACTGGCATGTGTTTATGACAATTGTAATGTCCTCGGGTCTGAGTTTGACAGCCCTGATCTACAGAGATCCACATCTGCCTTTCCTCTTGCCAGAGTGGGACTTTAAACAAGCCTCCTCTAGAGGTCCTAACAGGATAGGGCAAAATCATGTTGGGTAATATCTCTGATAAAATCTAAAAGTTGAAATCTTCTTTCCAAAAAGTGCATTAAGTCATTAATTGTTAGTTGTCTGTTTCTTTCCTTCTCTGTTTTTTTTTTTTTTATTCCATGAAAAAGCCAAGCATTGTTTGTAGTTTTCAGTCACAATCTGTCCTAGTAGCGGTTAGCTACAGTAAATAGAGTATCTGCCTTATTAAGAGGCTCTTCATGGGCATAAGCAGAGATGGGATTCAGCCAGTTCGCATTGGCTCAGGCAAACTAGTTATTTATTTTTTGCATAATTTGGAGGACTGGCTGATCCCACCACTGGCTGGTAATTTTGAAAGCATGTGTAATGTGGACTCTGTGGATTTGTTTTTCCAAACTCAGTAAGTGAGATTAAATGTATATAGGTTTAGAAGAGCTCTCTGTGTGTGTGTGTGTGTGTGTGTGTGTGTGTGTGTGTGTGTGTGTTATGTACATACACATACAGTATATATAGTGCCTAATGTACTACATAGAATACAGTGTAATGTATATTATGTAATATGTATGTACATGCGCATATGGCATATATACAAAGCAGTGGTGGGATTCAAATTTTTTTACTGCCGGTTCTGTGGGCATGGCTTGGTGGGCATGGCAGGGGAAGAATACTGTAAAATCTCCAGTCAGAGGTGGTATGTGCAGGTTCTCTGAACTACTCAAAATTTCCACTACCGGTTCTCCAGAACTGGTCAGAACCTGCTGAATACCACCTCTGATACATAGGATTAAATAGTATATTTTGAATGCTCAGTAGTATTAAATAAATAGAGAGGAAAATTGTATCTTGTTGAAGCCTTTGAAGTGAGTGGTTGGGATGTGGTGCCAGGTGTGGTAAGTGACATTGAGTTGGCCACACCCACCCAGTCACATGACCACCTAGCCACACCTACCCAGCTGGTCATTAGGGCAGAGAACCAGTTGTTAAATTATTTGAATCCCACCACATAAGACTACTGCTTCATGTTTTCTTCTGCTGTAATTGCCAAAATTCTCTTAGAACTGAGACTCCTTTAACATCTGAAATTGGAAGCAACCTTCACAATAGCTTAGAATAATGGATAAAGGCTTCTTGTGCTCAGCCAATGTTACTAGGCAACCTGAACACTAATAATGATAGATCATTTCCCAATATTTCAGAATCAAGGAAAACTAATCTGTAACTGGCTATAATCTACAATGTTGGTCCTAGGAGTACTATATTCACCAGGGCTAATTCAATGAAGTAATTATTGGCAACAATCCTAGTGAAATGATCTCCATCTGATCAGGAAGAGTTAGAAACGAAAATAAATCACATATGGTCTGTAGATATCTAGAAAACCACTACATAGTATCCTAGATTTGCAGAAATGTCAGCTCTTTGATAAATATATGTACTAAAAATCAGGCCTCATAGCCAATTTATTATACAAGTTATATTGAATGTTTGGATTGGTTGTCATTTTTTTCTAACAATTTCCTTACTCATTTGACACATGACTTTTGACTAAGTTTTCTCTAAAAAAAATAATAAAACATATTGTGATTGCCCCAGGGGGCATGACTTTTGACATATCCTGTAGAGGTGTGTGGATGTAGCTCTGTCATATTAAAAGTAGGGGTGGGAGATAATTAACAATTGTGGATTGAAAGTAACTGTCTGTAAAATAAAGTTCTCTTTTATCAAATTAATTGAGCCTCTATTGGCAAGTAACATCCATTCTTTCTCACAAGGAGAGGTTTATCTTCGAGTCATTCTTCAAAGACATCCACCTATTTTGGCATATTTTGGCATTTGTACCTCTGGCTGCCATCCAGATAATCAGATGCTTGAAATTTGAGACTAAGACATTTCAAGCTGAAGGTGATTTTCTTAAAAGAAACGAAAAAGTTCCCAATAAATATCATGTTTATAAAATCCTAAATCATTATCATGAAAACAATTTCTACACCTTATAGAACTCTATAGTGTAAGTATGGAATTGATGTTACTATTAGAGACAATCCTATGAGATGTATAATTTTACAGAATTTACAGAATTAATGTCTCTTTTCAAATAAGAACTTGGGACAGCTTAAATATATACATACAGTGATTATTTGGGGCTACTATTTCTAAACCAATTCCTAAACTTCGAGCCAGACATCCTGGAATGTAAAGTCAAATGGGTCTTAGGAAGTCTGAGCAACAACAAAGCTAGCAGAGGTAACATATTCCATCTAAGCTATTCAAAATCTATAATGCAGTAAAAGTGCTACACTCAATTTGCCAGCAAATTTGGAAAACTCAACAGTGGCCAAGGATTGGAAAAGGTCAGTTTACATTCCAATTCCAAAGAAGGGTAATGCCAAAGAATGTTCAAACTACCATACCGTTGCGCTCATTTCACGTGCTAGCAAAGTTATGCTCAAAATCCTACAAGCTAGGTTCCAGCAGTATGTGGTCCGAGAACTACCAGAAGTACAAGCAGGATTTTGAAGAGGCAGAGGAACTAGAGATCAAATTGTCGACATACGCTGGATCATGGAGAAAGCTAGGGAGTTCCAGAAAAAGATCTACTTCATTGACTATGCTAAAGCCTTTGATTGTGGAAGTTCTGAAAGAGATGGGGATACCAGACCATCTTATTTGTCTCTTTAGAAACCTATATGTGGGTCAAGAAGCAACAGTGAGAACTGGACACGGAACCAATGATTGGTTCAAAATTGAGAAAAGAGTTTGGCAAGGCTGTAAGCTGTCGCTCTACCTATTTAACTTATATACATCATGAGAAAGGTGGGGCTAGATGAATCACAAATTGGAATTAAGATTGCCGGGAGAAATATCGACAACCTCGGATATTCAGATGATACCACTCTAATGGCAGAAAATGAAGAGGAACTAAAGAGCCTCTTGATGCGGGTGAAGGTGGAGAGTGCAGAAGTTGGCTTGAAACTCAACATTAAGAAAACTAAGATCATGGCATCCGGCCCTCTCAATTCCTGGCAAATAGATGGGAAAGAAATGGAAGGAGTGACAGATTTTATTTTCCTGGACTCCAAGATCACCACAGATGGGGACTACAGCCAATAAATTAAAAGATGCTTGCTCCTGGGAAGAAAAGCTATGGTAAATCTAGATAGCATACTAAAAAGCAGAGACATCATCCTGCCAACAAAAATACGTATAGTCAAGGCTATGGTTTTCCCAGTTGCAATGTATGGACCATAAGGAAGGCTGAGCACCAAAGAATTGAGGCCTTTGAACTCTGGTGCTGGAGAAGACTCCTGTGAGTCCCTTGGACTGCAAGGCCATCCAACCAGTCAGTCCTAGAGGAGATCAACCCTGACTATTCTTTAGAAGGCCAGATCCTGAAGATGAAACTCAAATACTTTGTCCACCTATTGAGAAGGAAGGACTCACTGGAGAAGAGCCTAATGCTAGGAACGATTGAGGGCAAAAGAAGAAGGGGATGACAGAGAATGAGGTGGATGGATGGAGTTACTGAAGCAGTCAGCGTGAGCTTAAATGGACTTTGGGGGATGGTAGAGAACAGGAAGCCCTGAAGGAATTATGTCCATGGGGTCACGATGGGTTGGATGCAATTTCGCGACTAACAACAAATTCCTAAACCATAAGAGCGTTTTCTTCAGCTAATGATCTCAATAGTTTTTCCTTCAGATAAGATTTTACTAACTACACCCTAGCTTACAGTAGATAATCTCTCACAATCAAGAACTCATATAATAAACTTTATGTATGTTCTCAACTGGCAAATCTCTTCTTGAAATCCTCTTTATTGGTTCTGCCGTCTCAGGATCCCCCAAAGTCATCAATATCAATTTCCAAGTGTTGGTGGGACCATTCAAGGGTTTGATATTGTTCTTATTTGTAGCGCTATTATTTAAAGTAAATGTCAACTCATAAAATATTTCTATGGTCATTTTAGAGTTGCCAACAGAAAGGGAGGGGGAAAAGGGATTTGAAAGTGCAGCAGCTTGGAAATCAAAAGTGCATTCCATACATAGTTTTTCAGAGATAGTAACTAAGTGACTGAAGTTTCTGCCACACAAAAATCTAACTGGAGAACATGATTAATGACTCTTGGCTATGGATGTGTCTCATTGGAGAATATGAATTATGATACACCCAGGGGGTGGGGGGAAACCAGGGTCAAGGGTGACAATGAATTATATGTCTCAGAGTTGGCTACACCCAGGCACTGCCGGCCATGTTAACACCCAATAAATCCTTTGATGTTTTGGAAGTTTGGCTTGAGAGTCATGATTTAATTGGGGTAACTGCCGGAATCCTGACAGTATTATATATTAAATTATTTTGCATAATAAATGTTTGGGGGTTGAAGAACAATCTGAAACATCATGAAAAGGTTGATGAGCGGAAGATTGGAGGACTGTTGTTCTGGCTACCTTAACCTTTGTCACTAACTCACCCACACAGACAGACACACAGACAGACAGACAGACAGACAGACAGACAGACAGACAAATTGGATAGGTAGTCCTTATTTTAGCAACTGCCTCAGATAGGGACTGTTCCCAAATACAGTGGCAATAAGCAGTAATAAAAAATCATTTTCTGACCAATGCACACATTTAGGACAACAAAAACCAGCCATGTGAAACTAATTAAGGTCTGATCAGTTTCAGGCAGCAGCTGTCAGTCCACAGGAGGCTTTTAATCAACTAATTAAGGTCAAAGAGCTCAGCTTGTTAACTTGTGGTTGACACTACAGTACAGAGAAAGCAGATCAGGAGGAGAGAGCTTGGTTTAGCAATCTCTCCACCCTGTGAGTTAGCAACAAAAGGAAAAGATGGGTCAGACAACAGGATACTGTACAGAGAACTTTATCTAAATGAGGCAGCAGTAAACAGTGATTTTACATGTCTCTCTAAGTCATGTGTTTGACTAAGAAACCATTTTGCTTAATGACTGGGTCACTGGAACCAATTGCAGACATTAAAGAAGGACTAGAGAGAGACAAAAAGAGAAATGCTCAAAAGTTTTCTTTGTAGGAACTTATAATCCCTTAATTAGGAGCAGAGTTGGCATGACTGAAATGAGCTAAGATACAGAAGGATCTTGACAGACTTGAACATTGGGCACTATCTAACAAAATGAAATTCAATGGTGAAAAAAAAGTAAGGTTCCACATTTAGGCAAGAAAAACAAAATGCCCAGGTATAGTATATGTAGTATACTGTACCTGGGCATTTACTCAATAGGGGTGAGTGTAAGAGGGATCTTGGAGTCCTAGTCGACAATCATTTAAATATGAGCCAGCAGTGTGCTGCAGCTGCCAAAAAAAACCAACACAGTCCTAGGCTGCATAAACAGAGGGATAGAATCAAGATCACGTGAAGTGTTGATACCACTTTATAATGCCTTGGTAAGGCCACACTTGGAATACTGCATCCAGTTTTGGTCGCCACGATGTAAAAAAGATATTGAGACTCTAGAAAGAGTGTAGATAAGAGCAACAAAGATGATTAGGGGACTGGAGGTTAAAACATACGAAGAACGGTTGCTGGAACTGGGTATGTCTAGTCTGATGAAAAGAAGGACTGGGGTGACATGATAGCAGTGTTCCAATATCTCAGGGGCTGCCACAAAGAAGAGGGAGTCAAGCTATTCTCCAAAGCACCTGAAAGCAGGACAAAGAAGCAAAGGGGGGGAAACTAATTAAGGAGAGAAGCAACTTAGAACTAAGGAGAAACTTCCTGACAGAACAATTAATCAGTGAAACAACTTGCCTCCAGAAGTTGGAAATGCTCCAACACTGGAAGTTTTTAAGAAGAGATTGGATAACCATCTGTCTGAAACCACCTCTATCATTTACTGGCTGGATGCCTTTCTAGATGCCTACATGGACTTTTGTACCCTGCAAGAGAAACATCTGCCGTTACCTAGGATTGAACTCTCAACCTTCCAAGTGGGAGATGAGCGTCTTCACCATTAGGTTATCATGCCTTCCCTTATCACTGAACTACCTTATTCCCATAGCAGTGTGGGTCAAACATTATCATGCATTACTTAAGCTGAAGAAGCCATTGTTGATCAATCAATCAATCAGAATAGATCTGGAATGGACCTCAGGGGTCCAACCCCCTGCTCTATATCATTTCAGTTGGGCGGATGTCCAGTCTTTTCTTAAAAACCTCCTGTGATGAAGAGCCTACAACTTCTACAGAGAGCCTACAACAGGCAAGCGGTTCCACTGGTTAATTGTCCTCACTGTTAGGAAGTTTCTCCTTAATTCCAAGTTGCTTCTCTCTGTGATTAGTTTCCATCCATTGTTTCTTGTTTTGCCTTCTGATGCTTTTGGAAAATAAGTCGACTCTTCTTTGTGGCAGTCCCTCAAATACTACCGTGTTTCTCCAACAATATGACCCCCCCCAACAGGAAGACCCAGCATGTTTTCTAGGCATAACATGAAATTAAGCTCCCCCCCCCCAAATTTAGGCCTAGTTTAAAACATGCGAAATTGGGGAGGGAGGCGGGGGGAACCGTCTCCAATAACAGCGGCAGCAGCAGCGGGAACCGTGGAAGCATTTCAGCCACTTCTTGGGTAGGGGAGCCGCCTCCGTAACTTCCATGGTTCCCGCCACTGCTGCCGCTGTTATTGGAGATGGTGCTGGCGAGAGAGGGACAGCTGCAGCTCGGCCTGGGCGCACTTGGAATGCAGGAACAGGCTGTGCACTGGGACTTTTGCAAACTTGCAGAGCCCGAGGCTGGAGCACCAAGCATAACAGCAGCAGAGACGCTCACTCGGGTCTTCTCACGCCCACCCAGCTGCTTAGGATTAAACCAAAATGCAGCGCGCAGAGCTCCCAAGTACCTCAAAATCTTTTTTTTTCCTGTTGTTACGGGGACAGGGGAAAAGCGGGAGCGACTCAGATGCTGTTGTTGGAGATGGCGCTGGTGCCGGGGGAGAAATTAATTCACCCCGAAAAGACATCCTAGCCATTTTTCGGGCTCAAAAAAATAAGGCCTGGCCTTATTTTGTGAGAAACATGGTAGCATACTGCTATTCAGTGGTGGGATTCAGATATATTTTTTACCGGTTCTGTGGCCGTGGCTTGGTGGGCATGGCATGGCTTGGTGGGCATGGCAGGGGAAGGATACTGCAAATCTCTATTCCCTCCCCACTCCTGGGGAAGATTACTACCAGTTCTCCGAACTACTCAAAATTTCCACTACCGCTTCTCCAGAACTGGTCAGAACCTGCTGAATACTACTTCTGCTGCTATCATGTTGCCTCAATCCTTTTATCTAGACTGGCCATACCCAATTCTTGCAAATGTTCTTCATACATTTTTGCCTCTGGGCCCTTTACCATCTTAGTTGGTCCTTCTTTGTACTTTTTCCAAAGTCTTAATATCCTTTTTTGTAATGTGGTGACCATAACTGGATGCAGTATTCCAGGTGTGATCTTACTAAAGCTTTATGAAGCAGTACTAACACTTCAAATGATTTTGATTCTATGCCTCTCTTTATATAAACAGGGATTGTATTAGTTTTTTCAGCTGCTGCATTAGATTTGGATGTAGAATCTTCCCAAGAATGGCCTGTAATAACCTACATTGAAATAGTCTCTATGATTAAGCAGCAAAGCCTCTTGATATGTTTATAAGACCTCAAAATTAACCAGGAACAACCTGGAATTGTTAATTTTGAAATCATATCAATATATCAATATTTCATAGATAGGTGAGAGAGAGAGGGAGAGGGAGAAAGAGATGAAAGAAAGCTGTTTCCAAGCTATCAGCCTATCAGGCTTTTAAATGTAATCAGTAAGTTGTATGCAGAAAATCTACATTAGAAATTGCTGGACTGGATGGATTCTGAAAAATTCCATGAGAACAACAATTTGGTTTCTAGCCAGGCCTCTCTATTCTCCATTCAGCCTTCATATTGTACTATTTGGCAGAAAATACATCTCTATAACCAGCCTGGATAGAAAGGTATTTGTTTATTGATTTAGTTATTTATCAAATGCATATACTACTACAGTCAAGACTTGGTGGTGGCTTATAAGAAGAGGAAATAAAGCAATGTAATATACTGCATTGTATTTGCACTGTGTTATCTTCAGTTTTCAAATGTACCATGTTCTTGTGTCCCTATATTATTGTACATGCTTAAATCTTAACCAAGAGACGGGGACTTCCGGTTTGAGCTTCTTTAGCGACAGACCGAGACCTCGTCTCTGCGAGGCTTCGATCCGTGCTCACCGCTGGAGCGCCCCGAGCCGGCTGGTTTCAGGTCTAAGCCACCCCGTAGAGGTGGTGAAGAGGGGGGAGACCGCACACAGGGTTGAGGAGAGCCATATCTCTCCTCCCCAGCTGGCCATTACTCCCTTTCCCGAAGGCGGTTGCAGCAGTGGTCAGAAATGGCCACCACAAAGAAGAACTCGACTGGAACAGAATGTGCAGGAGGAAGATAAGAAGAGAAAGTTTTGGTTGACTGGGTCAAACAGCAAAAGCAACAAATAAGGTACCCTGGAATTGAAACTGTTAAAAAACAATAACATTGTTCCCTAAGAAGATTTTTAAGCTGCGAAGGAGAGAGAAAAGGGAAAAGATTTGGTTTTCTCCTTTTCCTATACTGACAGCTAAGAGACTTAAGCAAGAAATTGGAAAAAAATCCACTAGAGTGAAAAATAAGTATAAAATCAGAAAGCAACAGAAGAGAGAAATTCAGAAGAGAGAATTAGAACTAGAGAGACAAGGGGGTAAAAAGGGGAGGAAGAAGATGAGAGGGAAGAAAGAAAGGAAAAGAAGTTATAAAAGACAGAAGCAAAATATAGAGAAACAGGGCCTATTTAGAGATAATGGGTGAAAACTTATTGGAAAAAGGGATTCTGCAAAGGTACATAAGATAGTATGGTTATATTAGAAGCAGAAATAATTTTAGAAAATATGAAACAATGTATGATTAAAATGTCTGATAAAATAGCTATCGTAATTCAGTGGAATGCTTGTCAATAAATAAATGTAACAAAAGGTATATTTAATGATTTATAAAACATATGTGAAGAGAAATAAGGGAAAAATTAATTATGGAGATTATATGTGTTTTTAAGGAAGAATGATATTTAACTGAAAATAAGTGTTAAAGATGTTAAGATTTTAATGATTATTGATAGAACTGAACTGGAATGGAATGAGGGTTTATAATTACATATATTTACAATCTTTCTTTTTTTAAGAATATAGTGTGTATTATAAGAATGTACCAAGCAGAATTCAATTGGAAGTTATGTATTATGTATTATATTGAAGGTCATAAACTTAAGGTATATATTGAAGTTTAAATAAGAGTTGAATGGATGTAATTAAAAGATATAAAGGTGTCATACTCCAATTAGTAACTACAGGAGAAAATTTGTTTAATGAGAAAAGATAATATGAAATTGAAACAGAACAGACAAAAGTATAATGATTTGAATTGAGATGAGATAATCAAAATAAAATTGAAAAAATTAAAAGAGGGGAAAAACTATATAGAAAATGTAAAATAGTATAAGATATGGAATAGAACACAAAAAGGAGCATGAAATTGAGTTTTGTGTCTGTATAGAGAAGTTCAACCTGGAACCATGCTATTTTCAAAAAAGATGTTTTACTTGTATTTTGTGTGTGAAAACCTAAATAAAACTTTATTTTTTTAAAAAAAATCTTAACCAAGAGACTTTGGATTGTGGTGGGATATCATTTTAGCTTTTAGAAACCAAAATGGCAAAATTTGTCCAAGGGAACTGAACTCCATTTTCTGAATGACATACTAGATCCAGGACAGGTTAAATCAAATCATGTTTAAAATGAGTGACTTGAAGCAGTTATTTCTGGAGCTCCAGATCTGACGCTCAGAATGAATTGGACAGATTTTATACAATCCCACTTATACCTTTGTGTCTCACCCTAATGGTGAGATAATTTCCGCCCCCTCAAATTATCCCCTTGAATGGTCTCCTAGCAAACTTCAAGCAGAGCCACAGCTACCTTCCAAAATAGGCTTGTTTTCTTCTGAGTTATAACGTAAGTTGCCTCAGAGCTCTCTGGGTAATACATCATCAAACTGGAAAAAAAATCCTACTGTACTTTCCCCTACCTCCAAATTGCTTTCTAATTCTACCTGAATGCAGCTTTGTATTACTTTTTTTTTTTTACACTAGTTCCCATCTATTACACTTCATGTCCACAGAAAGAGGACGTTCTGGGATTGTTTAGAAGCTAGTGATGCTCTAGATTCAATGATTTCTTAGTGGACTAATACAGTTTCTAAAACTTGGCAACTTTAAAAATGTAGCAACTGGTTCTTTGCCCGGTTGCTGGGTGGGCGTGGCCATGGTGGGCATGGCCTAGTTGGCCTCCTGCACCATGGGAGTGGGGAGGCATTTTCACCCTTCCTGGGCTCTGAAGGCTTTCCCCTAAGCCTCTGGGAGGGCGAAAACATCCTCCCTGGGCTCCAGAGGCTCTCTGGAGGGCAGAAACAGGGCCATTTCCGGCCTTTGGAGCCTCCAGGAGGCCATTTTCTGCCCTCCCCAAGTCTCCACTTGGACCCTGCACTTACCTGGGATCCAAAACAGGCTGTGTGGAGACTCCTGGGAGAGGAGGGGTGGGGTGGGCAGGGCCAGCCAGTCATTGCAACTACCAGTTCAGTGAACTAGATGTAAAATTAATATCTGGTTCGCCCAAACTGTTGTGAACCAGTAGCAGCCCACCCCGACTTTAAGATATTTAGACTTCAGTTACCAGAGTACCCAGAGAATTCTGGGAGTTGACATTGACATTTCTTAAAAGTTTAGAAACACTGGTCTTTTCTCAGGCTTCCTTGATCATTTCAATTGCTACATTAGCTTCAATGCACGATGGTGTTTGGCAATTGAATAGCAATCCTGTAATATTTAACAATGCTTCTGTTCATTCTTGTGAGTGGAACTAGAACTGAAACACCAAATCCTACCAAAAGGTGCTATTGTCAATGTCCATGCAGCCATGATGCCTTTTCAAAGTGCAGAAGGACAGTCCTCTGACCAGTGTTTAATAGCATTAGAATTTAGACTTACCATGTATACTGCTTCACAGTGCTTTACAGCCCTCTCTAAGCGGTTTACAGAGTCAGCATATTGCCCCCAGTAATCTGGCTCCTCATTTTTACCAACCTCAGAAGGGATGGAAGGCTGAGTCAACCTTGAGCCTGGTGAGATTTGAACTGCCAAATTGCAGGCAGCTAGCAGTCAGAAGAAGTAGCCTGCAGTACTGCACTCTAACCACTGCTTCACTGTGGCTCATAATCAATGATAAAATAAGAATCTTAGGAATCACTTTGATAAGAATCAATGTGACCAATGATGTTTCATTTCAGTCCCTGGGAAAATGTGGAGTTCCTTTTCTTTATCATAGAGAATCAGAAAAATGGGAGGGATCATCATAAGCATCCAGCCAATAAATGATAGAGTTGGAAGGGACCTTGGAGGTCTTCCAGTCCAACCCCCTGCTTAGGCAGGAAACCATACACCACTTCAGACAAATGGTTATCCAATCTCTTCTTTAAACCTTTCAGTGTTGAGCATTCACAATTTCTGGAGGCAAGTTGTTCCACTGATTAATTGTTCTAACTGTCAGGAAATTTCTCCTTAGTTCTAAGTTGCTTCTCTCCTTGATTAGTTTCCATCCATTGTTTCTTGCCCTGCCTTCAGGTGCTTTGGAGAATAGCTTGACTCCCTCTTCTTTGTGGCAGCCCCTGAGATATTGGAATACTGATATCATGTCACCCCTAGTCCTTCTTTTCATCAAACTGCACATACCCAATTCTATCAATTATTCCTTATATGTTTTAGCCTCCAGTCCCCTTGTGCTGTCCCAGCCAGTCTATGGGAATTGGATAGTTACTTAGGAATTATGAGCTGTCCCCTTAAGGGAATGCATCATGGTAAATGTAATTAAAGGTATCCTGGGAAATGTAGTTCATGTCATGTGGCCACATTTGTAATCCTGATTGGTCACTAAATTGACCCTCGAGGGGTTTGGGGAGGTTTCCTTCCATTCTTGCCTGGACTCATGAACTGATAGCAGTTTTTCTACTGCTACAAGATGGGTTAGGAGATAACCATCTTTTGGCTGCAAGGCTGATATACAAAGGATTGGTCATTATAGAAGAACTTCATCACAAATGTGAGTTATGAAGATACCTGATGTACCAATAAATGTACTTTGTTATGGATGTTTTATGGAATTTATCTATCTGCATCTGCACAGCTACAAATCCACCTCTGTGCATGAGACAGGAAACCCCTAATCAATTTTGTTGCTCTTCTCTGAAATCAATGTCTTTTTTCCATCATGGCAACCACAGACACAGGCACAAAATACAACTGGAGTATTATTTTGTGAAGACAGGGCAGCACATGTAATATCTAAAAAGGATAGAGACCAAAGCCTAAATCCTAAAAATCTAATTGCACTGCTGCAATTAGGAGACAAGAGTTTTAATATTCAATTCAGTGTATTTTCAAACAGAATAGAGCATTCTCATCTCTTTCAAAAATGCAAATAGTGTGCATCTTGGATTATGCACTATATTAAAGAGGGACGGGGGGGGGGGACCCAGAAAAATCTGCATCTGCTAAATCAGCAGGAGCAGTGAAGACTTTCTAACCCAGTCTTCCCTTTGATGAGTTCGTACTGAATGAGCAGCAGCCAGTATTTGATCCTTCTTCCTTTCATGTAAAGTGGAGCAGCGGCTGCTGATCATCTTGCTCACCTTGAGTAGAGACAAGTTAGACTACGAGAGCTACCAGGGTCATCGGCTTTGGCTTTGATCAGTGAGTTTTCTCCCAGAAATACTTTTGGAACTGTGGGAGATGCTGCTCTTTTCAAGCTGTCTGGAAGTGTTGTTTCTGCTTGCCTTTATTATGTGAGAATGTGAACACTGGAGGGAGTGCCCACTGGGTTTGTTTGAGAAAGCAGGCAGTTCTCTACAGTTTGCCCATTAGGCTTTACTTGAAAAGCAGTGTTTGATCCAATGACTTTTTTTTTAGAAAAAAAAAATGTTTTAGTCTGTTTTGGTCCACACAAAAGATGCTAATAGTTTGATTTCTTATATTTATCCACCCCCTACCAGCCTATGAAGATTTCTCCTACTTCATGAGGGGGGAAATCTACTTCTGTTTAAGAATTTTCTCAGTCTCACTCAAATGTATTTTAAAAACAAGAATGGTTTCCTTTAAAAAAAAAAAATTACTGATGAGGGATGTGGTGGCTCAGTGGCTAAGATGCTGAGCTTGTCGATCAGAAAGGTCAGCAGTTCAGCAGTTTGAATCCCTAGCACCGCGTTAATGGAGTGAGCTCCCATTACTTGTCCCAGCTTCTGCCAACCTAGCAGTTCGAAAGCATGTAAAAATGCAAGTAGAAAAATAGGGACCACTTTGGTGGGAAGATAACAGCGTTCCATGTGCCTTTGGCATTTAGTCATGCCGGTCACATAACCACGGAGACGTCTTTGGACAGCCCTGGCTCTTCGGCTTTGTAACGGAGATGAGCATTGCCCCCTAGAGCTGAAAATGACTAGCACGTATGTGTGAGGGCAACCTTTACCTTTACTATTTTACCGATGTCCTTTGCACATAAGTGAGTGGCTGGTTTGACAGACAATTGATGTTGTTTCATTTCTCAGAATGTTGTCATGTTTTCCATCTACTTTGTTTGTTTGTTTTCCTTGTGCCCGAATGAAGGCTTACATGCTTAAACATGTACCGCATTAAAAAAAATTTTTTTTAAAAAAATAAGCTATTCTGTTCAGCACTTGTGGCTTTGTAATGTAAACATTCCTGAAGACCTTTTCATTATTCCTGTGTGTGCTATATCACAAGACTGAGAGTAAATCAACTGAAATATTTACAATGGAAGCAAATTTTCTACTGCACTGCTCCTACTCTAAAACATACTGGAAGCACGTATGCAAAAAAAGGGACTTTCAGTGAATCTAGTGTGAAAGACAAGTGTCCACCATAGGAAAACTCTTTGCAATAAATATTTTTCAGGAAATGCTAACATAGTTTGAGAAAAGATAATGAACAAAATAAGTTAAAATGAACACAAGAAGAGTTCTCCATTCCTCTACTCGTTGTAGAATACCTTATGCCACCAGACTTGAAATTCTAGAACTAGAAAACCTTGAATTATGCCGTCTTCGGTCTGATTTAAGCATGGTATATAAAATCATACATTGCAATGTCCTACCTGTCAATGAATACTTCAGCTTCAACCATAACAACACAAGGAGCACACAATAGATACAAACTCAAAGTTAACCGCACCAAACTTGATTGCAGGAAATACGACTTCAACAATAGAGTGGTCAATGTCTGGAATACTCTACCCGACTCTGTAGTTTCTTCCCCAAAACCCAAAAACTTTAACCTTAGACTGTCTACTATTGACCTCACCCCTTTCCTAAGAGGTCTGTGGGGCGTGCATAAAGCGCACCAACGTGCCTACCGTCCCTGTCCTATTGTTTCTCTTATTCTTCTTTTATTTTTCTTATATGTACCCATTTCATGTATTCACAACTATGTATACACTTATACTTATTATCTTGTAAACAATTGGCAAATCAAATAAATAAATAAATAAAAATAAATAAATAAATAAGTTCAAATAAGAATTGTGTTGCATGCTTTTAAAACAAGTGGGCAATGACAGCATGTTTAGCTCTTTGCTTTGTTTCCAACCTAGACTTATGTAAAGAAAATCTGAGAAGCTTCCTAGACAATGAATGATCCAGCTTCCCTTGAACTGAAGTGAGAAAAAGGATGAAATTGACAATATAAATAGCCCTTTTCAACTTCTAATTAAAGTTTTTCTAATCAAATTCTATCATTCTGTGTTATACGATTCTATGATTCCATAATAAACTGCAAATTTAAAATTAGAGCACAAATTCATAAGGTAGCAGGAAACAAGATACAGTACACTGTTGATGTAAGATAGCAGTAAAGGAAAAGGGTTAGTTAAACCTGCTAAATTCAAACTAGTTATTAGATGAAAGAACCCATAATTTCATCTAGACAAGATTTCATTGAGAAGATGTCTTCTGTCTTTCATCCTGTCACTTAAGATCAGAGGAAGCTGATGTTTCCCCTTCTATAAATATCTGGGAGGTCAAAATGAATACTTCCTTTCCTTTGGAGTGAACAAAGAGCTTTTATTGTATAAAATGGACTGGAATAAAGAGGATTTTGAAGATCTATCTTTCTCAGCTGGCTACCTCAGATCTTCAGCTTGGTACTTCAGAACTCCATGTTTTCCTTGGCACTTAATAGTAGGGCTTTGTGAGTTTGTGTATTTATGTTTATGTAAAAGGGTATTGTATGAAATGCTAAACCTTTCTTTTCTCATGTCTCTCCTTTATGTTTTTAATCGCTTTGTTCATTTTTTAATCTCCAATTCTTTTGTCCTATCTCCAAATTTGGAGACATTTATGAAGGAAAGTGGTAACAAATAATATTTTTACTCATTCTTAATCGATTAAACACTTTGGTTTTGAGCCATTTCTACTTGTGGCATAATTGGAAGAGTTTCAACTCAATAAATATTCAACCATCAATGATCAAAGCTTCTATTCATGCCTGAGTTTTCTTTAAAGGGCATACAAAAAGTAGCTACATTTTCTGCAAGAAAAATTCTAAAATATTCTACAATGCAATGTCATTTACTGTGATGTTCAATATTATTTTCAGGTGATTAGCAAATGTTAAGAATGAATACGGTGAATGGCTAATGCTATCCTCAAACAATCAAAGGATTAAGCTTAGGATATAATCTTTCCTGAATATAGTCTTTACAATCCATCATTTAAATATGAACAGTAACTGTTCATGTATTGCACAGATTTTTCAGGTCTCCAAATGGACATATTGGTTCACTGCATCCACAAAGAAATGGCAAAGAATAACATTAGTTAAACCTATTATTTTAATACTAACAGATTACATCGTAGTAGAATTTGCTCTGAATTTAATAATCCTTCCTCTCTTTCCCTTTGTTTAGAAAGTTCAACACCGCTGCACCCACTTGATTGTTTTGCATTGTTTTTTTATGTTTAACTGTGTTGCTATGTGCTGTGAAGGGCTAGTTGCTCCAATTTGAACCAAAATTCATGTATTAAAAGCAGTGGTGGAATTCATTTTTTTTTACTACCAGTTCTGTGGGCGTGGCTTGTGGTCATGTGACTGGGTGGGTGTGGCTTAGTGGGCATGTGACTGGGTGGGCATGGCTTGGTGGTCATGTGACCGGGTGGGCATGGCCAACTCAATGTCACTCACATCAAGGGGTGCCTTACCTGGCCCCTCCCCTCCAAGCCATTCCCAGCCACCCAGCCTCAACTTATCTATAGTTCTGCAAAAATGTTGTTTACCTTTTTTGACTTTATTATCTGCATACTATAGGTGTACTTTCATGGACCACTGAAAGGAGGAAATGGCTCACATGCTTTACTGAAGAGTGTGATAGGCAACAAGCTTTTAAGGGGCTGCCACAAAGAAAGGGGGACAATGTATTTTCCAAAGAAGCAGAATGCAAACAAGAAGCAATGGATGGAGAGTGAACAGAGAGAAGCAACCTAAAACTAAGGAGAAACTTCCTGTGAGTGAGAACAATTAACCAGTGGAACTGCCTGTCTCCAGAAGTTCTGGATGCTCAATCACTGGAAGTTTTTAAGAAAAGACTGGACAGCCATTTCTCTGAAATGGTATAGGGTTCACCCCAAGGTCCCTTCTAAGTATTATTCTGACACCTTTCCCGGGATTTCTACTCAGAGTTTGGCATCCTCAGTTTTCTTGCCTGAGCTGAGGGTTGGACTAGAAGACCTCCAAGGTCCCTTCAACTCTTGTTAAACATATGTGTATTTTATGCTTTGGACTATTGACATTGAATGCATGTAAACCCTGAAAAATATGTGGTAGCCCTGGGCAAAAGAAAGGCAGAAAAATCACTCTAGGTGTAGGGACAGTGTAAAATATTAACACATGATAAATAATGAAATAATTAAAAATAATAGCACAGAATTTTATCTCTCTCACTTCCTATTTTTTTCTTTCTTTCTCTACCTTCCTCTTTCTTTCTTTCTTTCTTTCTTTTTCTTTCTTTCTTTCTTTCTTTCTTTCTTTCTTTTTCTTTCTTTCTTTCTTTCTTTCTTTCTTTCTTTCTTTCTTTCTTTCTTTCTTCTTTCTTTCTTTCTTTCTTTCTTTCTCTCATACACACATACACACACAGAGAGAGAGAGATAGAGCACTTAACAGACAAGCATTTTGGAAGCAGCTCCTTTAAATTTCTCCAAGGCTTGAGTGGATTCTTTTACATTTCAAAAGTGCTCCAAGGCTCGATTCACCCCCACCCCCTCTGTCAGACCACACTCCTTCTCACTCCAGGCACTTTACTCACACGGGGAAAGTGATACTTGCAGCGTCCATGCCTTTCTTCCTTTTCCCTGGGGAGAAAGAGGACGTGGGGAATGGAAAGCTAGGAGAGTGATCGCAAGTGAGTGACAGGGCGACTGGGTTGGGGGCATGGCCAGCCAGGGATTGCCACCGGTTCGGCGACCCATGCCAAATAACCGCTACCAGTTCGCCCAAATGGGTGTGAACCGGTCGAATAGCACCTCTGATTAAAAGTAAATAGTATCCAGATCTGGGATAGCACATTGCCCATTTTATATCATTTAATTTAATGCTAAATGTTGACATGATTTTGTTTAATCTAAAAAAGGTTAACAGGATCAGACCTGGCTTGAACTTATATGAGAGACTATCAGGAACCTAGTTCCCTGCACAGGAAATGTTTGGTGGGAAATGAAAAGAAAATAAATGGTGCAGAAGACTTCAGCACCCTATCTCCACAGTGCTGCAAATATAATTGCATGGGCTTATCCATAAAATCACAATAGTCAAAAGAGGCACTGTGGGTCAGTGGCTTAATGATGCTGGAGATGGACTCAGTTCTCATGGTTCGAATCCTTAACTCTGCATGGTGGAGTGAGCTCCCATCACTTGCCTTAGCTTCTGTTCGCCTTGCAATTCGAAATCATGTTCTGTGCGAGTAGATATAATAGGTACAACTTTGGTGTTGAGATGGTCTGGTGCTCTGTGCAGGCAGTCAGATTCCTGATAGCTCTGAACCTTCTCAGTTGCAACACCTGCTTCAGGTAGGCAACTTCAGGTAGGGAGAGAGCCTTGGGTGATGCTGCAGGAAGAGCTGCTCATCTTTCTATGTGGTACAGAGTCAGCTCTCCCTTCTGCAGCACACCTTGGGAAGTGCACAAGCATTTCCTATAATGGGGCTGGTACCTTGGCAAGCCAAACTACTACTGTGCAATAGCATGATGATCTCCTGGCTATTGTAACAACACCATACACTAATAATAATAATAATAATAATCAATAGTCAAGTTCCTTCTCTGCCTTTGTTGAGGTTTCTATAAGATGAGTTTATGAACACGTCTGAATAAAATTGAAAGTGTATTTGCCCTACTTATCTAAACAGCTTATAAAGGAACAGATACATGCTTAACAATTCTAAAACTTTAGTCTGTCATTCAAAATTCAATTTAAATCCTTGCTTCAGGTCAGAAAATTTGACCCAGAATCAAAGGACCAAATTAAGTGGATTTGTCTTGTATGTCTGAATTTACCAGGTAACAGCTTTTTCTGAGCCGGTATCTAAATCAGTGTGGAGAAATTCCGATCAACTCAGTGATTCAAGTTCAATTCAGACTGGAAAGTCAGTTCAGTTCAAGGATTTAATTGAATGGCTTTTGAATCTGATCTCCAGATAGAATAGTTACCCATCTTTCCAGTCACTCTGTGCTAGACTAATGAACTTTGCAAGGATTTTGTTTAAAAAGAGTGGGAACAGGAAAACCCCACACTCAATTCTGATTTTTTTGGGAAGACAACTGGAGAATACATTGTAAAAACATTCAAATAAAATAACCCTACATGCCCAGTGAGATCAAGGCTCGTTTCCTGTATGCTTACACAGAAGTAAATTGAACCTATTAGTGCAAATAGGTATCCATACTGTTATATTACTAGACAGATATACACTGCTCAAAAAAATAAAGGGAACACAAAAATAAGACATCCTAGATCTGAATGAATGAAATATTCTTATTACATACTTTGTTCATTACATAGTTGAATGTGCTGACAACAAAATAACACAAAAATTATCAATGGAAATCAAATTTAGCAACCCATGGAGGTCTGGATTTGGAGTTACACTCAAAGTTAAAGTGAAAAAAAACACTACAGGCTGATCCAACTTTGTCCTTAAAATAAGTCAAAATGAGGCTCAGTAGTGTATGTGGCCTCCACGTGCCTGTATGACCTCCCTACAATGCCTGGGCATGCTCCTGGTGAGGTGGCGGATGGTCTCCTGTGGAATCTCCTCCCACACCTGGACTAAAGCATCCCCCAACTCCTGGACAGTCTGTGGTGCAACGTGGCATTGGTGGATGGAGCGAGACATGATGTCCCAGATGTGCTCAATTGGAGTCAGGTCTGGGGAACGGGCGGGCCAGTCCATAGCATCAATGCCTTCATCCTGCAGGAACTGCTGACACACTCCAGCCACATGAGGTCTAGCATTGTCGTGCATTAGGAGGAACCCAGGGCCAACCGCACCTACATATGGCCTCACAAGAGGTCTGAGGATCTCATCTCGGTACCTAATGGCAGTCAGGCTACCTCTGGCGAGCACATAGAGGGCTGTGCAGCCCCCTAAAGAAATGCCACCCCACACCATTACTGACTCACTGCCAAACTGGTCATGCTGGAGGACGTTGCAGGCAGCATAACATTCTCCACAGCGATTCCAGACCCTGTCACATCTGTCACATGTGCTTAGTGTAACCTGCTTTCATCTGTGAAGAGCACAGGGCGCTAGTGGGGAATTTGCCACTCTTGGTGTTCTCTGGCAAATGCCAAATGTCCTGCACGGTGTTGGGCTGTAAGCACAACCCTCACCTGTGGACGTCGGGCCCTCATATCACCCTCATGGAGTCTGTTTCTGACCGTTTGAGCAGCCACATGCACATTTGTGGCCCGCTGGAGGTCATTTTGCAGGACTCTGGCAGTGCCCCTCCTGTCCCTCCTTGCACAAAGGCAGAGGTAGCAATCCTGATGCTGGTTTGTTGCCCTGCTACGGCCTCCTCCACATCTCCTGATGTACTGGCCTGTCTCCTGGTAGCACCTCCATGCTCTGGACACTACACTGACAGACACAGCAAACCTTTTTGCCACAGCTCGCAATGATGTGCCATCCTGGATAAGCTGCACTACCTGAGCCACTTGTATGGGTTGTAGACTCCGTCTCATGCTACCACTAGAGTGAAAGCACCGCCAGCATTCAAAAGTGACCAAACCATCAGCCAGAAAGCATAGGAACTGAGAAGTGGTCTGTGGTCACCACCTGCAGAACCACTCCTTTATTGGGGATGTCTTGCTAACTGCCTATGCTTTCCACCTGTTGTCTATTCCATTTGTACAACAGCATGTGAAATTGATTGTCAATCAGTGTTGCTACCTAAGTGGACAGTTTGATTTCATGGAAGTGTGATTGACTTGGAGTTACATTGTGTTGTTTAAGTGTTCCCTTTATTTTTTTGAGCAGTGCACTATTTTTAAAATGCGTCTTTTGGCATGGGTAAATGTATCTTGAAATGCACCCTCTCCACATTTAGCAACTGTGTCATGTTCCAATGACTTGGTTCTTAGGCAAAATGGTCGCTAAATGATGATGATGAGAGAGAGAGGGAGGGGGTGTTGCATCTATGGTTGCTGCTATAAAGTTATACAGTGTCCTGTGCAATTTTCCCCCTCTTTTCCCTCTCCCTCCACAGGATGCAGAAATTGCTTAACAAGTTATCTTTTCTTGAGCTGCTTTTCTTCTCAATGCAATTGGCTCCATAAAAAGTGCTAATCACAAGTTAACAAGGAAATCTCTTTGACCTTAGTTAATTAGAACCCTCCTGCCAGCTGCAGTTTTGCCTGAAGCTGACCAGACCCTAATCAGTTCCATACACTGAAGATTTTTGTTGTCAGGAATATGAAATTTGGTCTAAATTACACACATTGATCAGAAAATATTTTTACTGCTGTTTATTACTGTGTTATTTGCAAATGTTCACCAACTGAGATAGTCACCAAATGAGGAATGGCTGAATAAGTGAATTATTAAATATTGAGCTTAAAGTTAAGATTTAGTATGCCAGTGTTTTTGTGATTGAAGAACTGGATTTTAAAAGCTTGTAAATGTCTCCTTAGTAAAAGTATTCTCATAAAATAAATTCAGTCTGCTGATCTTGTTAAAAATAGGGATTGATCTGATCGGTACCTGTTCATGAACATATTAGGAAATTTTTATGATTTCTCAATTACTTGAACCAATCCATGAATTAGGGGGTATTGGTACAATTTCTGCAGAAATGCCACACCACCAAGTTGCACCAGAAATATTCCTTTTCAGCCAGTGTAGTAAAGCTTGAAAAAGAATCTTACTTAAAAAGCACTAGTAATATTTCCATATTCTGCAAAACTGCAATGCTAAATCTGGAATAGGAACAACTGTTATTTTTTTTCTATGAAGATGAATGCATAAAAAAGATATCTGGGGAGGAAAGGTGGATAAGTAGGTTGGTAATTCAAATCTATTGAATATATCTTTGAGAAATCTTAAATCTTTTATCATAGCCACAATATATTTGTAGTCACACATACAAGTTCACAGAGAAAGGTCTTTTGAGGCCAAGCATAGATTAATCTAGCAACTAAAGCCCAACAAAAGGAAACTAAAGTTAGAAATCTCTGAGTTCAGATTCTTAACGCTGGGAAGAAGAAACTACAGGAAGAATTTTAATTTACGAAATACGAACTAAAGAACCCTTTTCCAACAGTGACCACAATATGATTGACTTTTGTCTCAACATATGCCCACACAAAAATCATCACAATGATGTAATCCCCAATTATAACTTCAAAAAAGGCAACTATGATCTTATAGACAACGATCTCTCATTCCTTGATTGGCAATCTCTATTCACTGGATGCAATACTGTTGAAAACCATTATAACATATTTTTACTTGAAATCAAAAGAGTCATCAAAGTATATGTACCAACAACAACTCCCCCCATCACCAAAAAAAAAACAGATTACCCATAACAATAAGGAAACTTCAATCCAAAAAGAGATCATTCTGGCAGAAAAACAAATCTGGTCACGTTGCCAACTTCAAAAGCCGATACAAAAATTTATGCCACCATCTCGGTAGACTGAATGCACCAATGATCACATTAAACAAGAGGAAAACCTTCTACGCACCAATTCCACCCGCGCTTTTTACAATTTTGTAAACAACAAACTAAAAGACTCAAGGTTCATCCCAGCCCTGATAGGACCTAATGGTAAAGACTGCAACAATGACACCATTAAAGCCAACATCTTTAACACATTCTTTGGCTCAGTATTTGTAAACAGCATGTAAACATGCCCAGTATTTCTGAGCCGAACCACAGAAAATTACAATGATCTAATACATATCGATTTTACAGAAGACATTGTTGAAAAAGCACTATGTAATCTAAAACCATCTCTATCTATTGGACTGGATAGAATACGTGCCTACTTCTTAAAAAAGCTATCCACTGCCATAGCAGAACCTCTAAGCATAATCTTTGAAAAATCTTTCAGGACCAGCTCCTTGACAAAACTTTGGTCACAAGCCACGGTCATCCCCATCTTCAAAAAGGGAGACCCCAGCCTAGTTGAAAATTACAGACCAATCTCCTTATGCTGCATCACCTGTAAAGTCATGGAATCAATTATTAACCAATCCGTTATCCTCCAGTTAGAGACAAACAATCTACTCTCTTAATAAACAATTTGGTTTCAGAAAAAAATTATCCTGTAATCTGCAACTCTTGTACTGCAAAAATATATGGACTACACAACTCGATCAGGGCAAAACAATAGATGCAATCCACATAGACTTCTGTAAAGCGTTTGATTCAGTGGTACATGACAAATTACTCCTAACACAAAAATCTTATGGTATCTCTGGACAACTACATAACTGGATAGAAGCATTCCTGTCAAACAGACAACAAATGGTCAAAATTGGGAGCATCCTATCAAATTCTGTACCTGTCATTAGTGGTGTCCCCCAAGGCAGTGTTCTAGGACCAACTCTCTTCATACTTTACATAAATGACCTCTGTGATCATATTAAGAGCAACTGCGTTCTCTTTGCTGATGATGTAAAGCAATACTGCTACCCTTCAAAAAGATTTTGACTCTGTATCAGAATGGTCAAACAAATGGCAACTTCAAATCTCAACAAATAAATGCTCTGTCTTACATATTGGCAAAAAAAAAATCAGAAAATAAAATACAAGCTGAATAGTCAAGACCTTGTTGATGATCCAAGCTCTATAAAGGACCTTGGAATACTCGTCTCTAATGATCTAAGTGCTAGAGCCCACTGTAACTACATAGCCAAAAAGCATTAAAGAGTTGTTAACCTAATCCTATGTAGCTTTTTCTCTGGTAATATCACACTACTAACTAGAGGATACATCTAGCATACATTTGCTAGACCAATACTCAAATACAGGTCATCAGTCTGGAACCCACATTACCTATCTGATATTAGCACAGTTGAGAAAGTCCAGAAAAATTTTACAAGAAGAGTTCTCCACTCCTCTACTCGTTGTAGAATACTTTATGCCACCAGACTTGAAATTCTAGACCTAGAAAACCTTGAATTACGCCGTCTTCGGTCTGATCTAAGCATGGTATATAAAATCATACATTGCAATGACTTACCTGTCAATGAATACTTCAGCTTCAACCATAACAACACAAGAGCACACAATAGATACAAACTCAAGGTTAACCGTACCAAACTTGATTGCAGGAAATACGACTTCAGCAACAGAGGGGTCAATGTCTGGAATACTCTACCTGACTCTGTGGTTTCTTCCCCAAACCCCAAAAACTTTAACCTTAGACTGTCTACTATTGACTCACCCCTTTCCTAAGAGGTCTATAGGGGGCGTGCATAAGCGCACCAATGTGCCTACCATCACTGTCCTATTGTTTCTTTTATTTGCCTTATATGTACCCATTTCATGTATTCATAACTATGTATATACTTATACCTATTATCTTGTAAGCGATTGACAAATCAAATTAATAAAAATAAAATAAAATTTGTTTATTGTTGTACTTGATTTTTCATAATTTGATGAAGAATTACCCACCCCCTCAAAAAAACAGTGTATTGCAAATTGAAATAAGAACTAGTTGAATGTACTTCAAGTTGCTTCTAAAATAGCATTTCTGTCTACCTTAAAATCTATGAAGATATCTCAAGGCAATTCGCGTAGAAAGGAATATCTTCCATTCCCAGAATTCAGAAATGGCTGCAAATTGCTATTCCTATTATACAAAACAAATGAAAGGGTGGAAGCTTTTTTTTAAAAAAAACTCCCTTCTTTTAATTTTTGCCATGAATTACGAAATCCATGGGTCTTTTTAGCTCTAGCCAGTGGTGATATATCAAGATTGAAAGGACAGCTGCTCTCTTTAAGTTCTGTCTTTTCCACTGGAATATCTAAGGCAGTATTTCTCAGCCTTGGCAACTTGATGATCTGCGGACTTTATCTCTCAGAATTCCCCAGTCTGGGAATTGAAGTGTACACTTCTTCAAGTTCCCAAGGTTGAGAAACACTGAAGAGCAGATCAACTTGCTTTAGTCAGAATATTGGAGTTCAGAAAGATCTCAGCAGAACAATTGGATAACACCTATGTGGGTATAGAGACATTGAGGGCACCAGAACAATGACAGGCTAGTGTCCTTGCAAATCCAGGCTAATATTTCAAGGAGTCCTTAATTTTAAAAGGCTTCTATGTTTTCTTCTAGACAATCACAATAATAATTCTGTAGCGCATAGTCTATGAAAGATCATCATCTAGGGAAGAGCATAGTCTATCAAAAACGGGGAGTTTTTGACCTTAAAAAACACAAGTGGACAACCACTTAAATAGTGTGTTGCAGCTGCCAAAAAAGCCAACATAGTTCTAGGCTGCATTAAAAGAGGGATAGAATCAAGAGCACATTAATACCATGTTATAATGCTTGGGTAGGACTACATTTTGAATATTGCATCCAATTTTGGTTGCTATCATATAAAAAATGATGTTAAGACTCTAGAAAGAGTGCAGAGAAAAGCAACAAAGATGATTAGGGGACTGGAAGATAAAACAAAGAACAGTTGCAGGAAGTGGGTATGTCTATTTTAATGAAAAGAAGGACTAAGGGTGATATGATAGCAGTGTTATAATATATAAGGGGCAGCCATGAAGAAGAGAAGGGGGGGTGTCAACCTCTTCTCCAAAGCACCTGAAGGCAGGACAAGAAGCAATGAATGGAAACTAATTATGGAGAGAACCAGCCTAAAACTAAGGACAAATTTCCTGACAGTTAGAATAATTAATCAGTGGAACAAGTTGCCTCCAGAAGTTGTGGGTGCTCCATCGCTGGATGTTTTTAAGAAGTTGGACAATCATTTGAGTGAAATGGCATAGGGCCATGATGGCGAACCTATGGTACGCGTGTGACAAGTGGCATACAGAGCCATTTGTGCCAGCATGCAAGCTGCAGGCAAACTTACCTCACTGCGCATGTGCGCGCCTCACAGCTAATTTTTCTGCTGGTTTGAGGCCTTTTTCTGTCTCCCAGAGGCTTGGAAAAAGCTTCTGCAAGGCTTTTCAAGCCGAATAATATGCCCGTTTTGTCACTTCCAGTAGTACAGGAAGTGACAAAATGGGCCTATAATTTGGCCTAAAAAGCCTTGCAGAGGCTTTTTCCAAGCTTCTGGGAGGCCGAAAAGGCCTAAAACCAGCAGAAAAATCAGCTGTGAGGTACAGTGCAGGTGAGGGGGTGGTGGTGGGTGGATGTGTATGCATGCGCAGGGGGTGTGGAGGGCCACATTACATTATGGCTGCTGGCACCCTAATGCACACACAATTTTTGGCACAGGAGCCCAAAAAGGTTACCCACTATTGGCATAGGCTCTCCTGCTTGAGCAGGAGGTTGGACTATAAAAGATGTTCAAGGTCCCTTCCAATTCTGTTTTTCTTTTATTCTGGTGGTGGTGAGTTGAGGCACCATTGACCACCAGAGACAAACAAATTCAATTAAGCTGGGCAGTGGAGTTATACCAGAAAATATGGCACTGCAGTAAAATCTGCTTCTCCTTCCTTCTCATTTTTAGGCAATGCTTGTGTAGCGTTTGACCAGGTCTATGCCTGGAACTATGCGGGACACTCCTTGTGGATGCCTGGGCAAATTGTGGCAGTAACTGGTCCTAAGTCTTACAGGGTCTTACTGCAAGATGGGCGCATCTGGCGCCGCCATATCGACCAGCTTAGAAGGCGTTGGAGTGGGGTTGCAGATGGCCCTCAAGACGTCCCTGCAACAAAGAAACTGCCGGCGCCCACAGAAACTTCCCTCAGATCCAACAAGCACGCAAGCCTACCTGAACAGCCATCGGTCCCTTGCCCAGAGACGCCTGAAGCTGAGACGCCAGCTTCGTCGGCACCAGAAGTTTCCCAGCAAGTGGAGAAGTTCCTTCGAGCAGCAGCTTCACCAGAACTTAGACGATCCAACCGCCTGCGCAAGCGCCCGAGTTATCTCAAGGACTACGCATGCTCCGTTCTGGGGGAAAGGAGTGTAGCATTCTCAATGGACTAAGCCGAAATCTTCACTCCGGTCCGTGTTTCCAGAGGGAACACGGACCGTTCCTATTGGCTGATGCCATTTGACAGTCGGCTATAAAAGGAGCTGTCAAACGGCATCAGCTGTTGTCCGCCAGCTGGCTGCCTTGTTAGCGCAGCAGCCGCGGCAACCCTTTATTGTTTCAATAAAGTAACAGCTGAAGTTCGCTCCGAGTTTTGCCTCAGGTTTTTTCGCCGCTCTACAACAGCTTGAACATATATATATTTTTTAATTCCAGAAAGCATTTTATGATGTGCTCTGCTCTTTTCATTATGCTTCTACTGTGTTTTATACCATCTTATGCTTTATTTAATTTTTCATACTATATTTTATTGTTCCTTTAGATGCCAGTTCTTTGGAAATGCAAAGCAGGGTACAAATACTTAGTGAAAGAAAATAATGTGTAAAGCAGCAGCCGCAGGGGGAAAAAACTCCCAATACAATTGGATGCATGATTAAACAGACATCTGCACACTAAACAAAGCAAGCCTTCCCCAACTTCTTACTATGAGGAATATGTAATCACAATATTTGCCCATATGTGTAGCTTTAAAGTGTACTAGAATAATAAAAATTTCATATAGACTTCTAAAGAAATCAAAAAAGAAATATAAATAGAAAATTCAAATTGTTCCTTCAAGGCCATCATTTGCCCATATGTAAATCATTAACACATACTGTATCTGCCAACATGTCCGGAAATTGGAAATTGATTTTTACAATATGACATTCAATTTTTAAAAACCCCTCCCTTCTTCTCTCCCTTCCTTCCTTCCTTTCCTACATTTTGTCTTTCAAAGCGAGCATCTTCACTACTAGGCCATCACACGGCTCCTTTGAGGGCTTTTCTATTTCATTAAAAAATAAAATCTCGCCTCTGAAAAACATGGTATGTTTTTATTTGTTTGTTTTGGTTTTCAAGTGGAGTAGCTTTTTTTAAAATGGCAACCATGAAGAAAAAGAAAGAAAGAAAAGCATTGTCCTATATTTTATTGCTGCCAGATGCAATGAATGGTATATGTAGCCAACTCCTCAAAATTTGCCATCACTTATTTTTTTTGCCACAGAAGTTTCAGAACTCAGTTGTACTTGTCAATCTTTATGAAGGCATTGCCTAAGACAAAAATCATACATATCTATAGGTTAAGTCATAAATCAAAAGGCGTATTTCAACTGCAATACTTTCAGTAGCTGAACTAAAGGACTCTTAACAAATTTAGTCAGCCAAAAATAGAATGAAATTTTATTTCTGAATTCATTCATTCTTTCATTCAATCAATCAATCTATACCTGCCACAATAAAAAAACTGTTGATGATAATTGAGGCTATGGAAGCTTCAAATGTGATTTGAAATTAATGCTTTGGACTTTCCATGAACCCAGTACTTAAAAGTTGCATTAACTTCCTAAAAGTAAGAAAAATCATGCTGTGAAGCCTCAGAATATTGGGCTTCCTTCATAAATAATAAAGAGGTGCTGCATTTGTTCTTAGGTAAATTTGGAAGGAATTTTTCCAAATATTTTTTATAGCAAACATGCAAATGGAGTAAAAAAAAAAAAAGTCAAGATGTCAACCTTGAACATTCCCAAACAAACCCATCCCTGTTTCTAATAATCATGACTTTCTCCACAATGCAGCTTTTAAAACCCTTGAATATTTGTTTATTTGTGTCAGAAGCATCACAATTAAAATAAGGCATACTATAAGACATAAAACTTAAAATATAAAATACAAGTTTAAAAAATGTACATATTAAACAGACCTTGCCCAGAAACTAGCAAGATTAATTGCATTGTCACACTGCCATGAGGAAATCCTGGGATAATATCTATAACTACAGACAATGCTGTGATCTCATCCTGAACACCAAATGGCTTCAAAACACCCTTGAGGATCTTTCTCTGCATTCATAATAATCTTTTACAAGACAAGGCTTGTACATGTTTGCCAATTAGAAGAACCAAGACCATACCACAGAACAGGTTAAGCATACTTTAAACAGGTTAAATCAAATCAAATTTGTTAATACAACCAAAGATCGACAATATTAATTTTGAGGTTAGTATTCCATGCTTCAGGCAAGAAAGAAGGTCAGTGTTGAACATGCAGTAAAGAGACAATGTTTCTATGAAAAGGAAAGCAGCTTTGTGCTGGATGCTATCAAATCATTTAAAGTTAAGTCATTGACTTAATGGAGTACACAATTAGCCCCTGGAAACTGTTCAATCTAAATTCATGAGGATCTCCAAGTATATCCCAAATGTCAGACTGCACTGGCAGTTGTCCAACCCAAAGTAGAGACTCATTTGGCTTGTGAGGTTTAATTCAAGGTTACAGCTTAACTTTTATCCAATGGCCCTGGGTCCCTTAATAATTTCTGACAAATTCTATTTAAGCTGGCAGCTGTTTTTTGGGGGGTGGGGATTGGAAACTGTCTTCAGAATTTTTTTGTTGTCCATAGGCTATCATCCATTTAGGGCACTTCTTCTAAAGTGAATCCTGAATTAAAAATGAGTTGAATCCAGTTCCTGACAGCCGGAGGCTTGAATCCCAAACTTGTAGTCCGTGAAATATCTTACTACATTGGAGCAGCCTAAACACCACAGTGTGTCTTCTCAGATTTGATGTACATTCTTATATACACTCTGCTGGAAGACAGACTTAATAGGGCTCCCTACGAAGAACTTATCTGCTATGTCTCAGGGGTCCAAACACTTGAATGTGTATTTTATACTGCAAATATTGTAGGAATCTGTGCAGTAAATTTATTACAGCACTGTTAGTAAACGTTACAGCCTTTAAACAATCCATGCTACAGCAACATTTGGTAGAGCTGCCTATAGATTGAGGCAACAAGGCAGGGTCACTTACAAAATGGGTAAAACTACCCTCTGGGGATATTCACAGGTGTTTGTGCAAAATGGTGATTATGCACTCAGAAAAAGGGCAGAGGTTTGATTCAGTGGTGGTATTCAGCTGGTTTGCAACGGATCGGGCGAACCGGTAGCAAGAATTTGGTGTGGGTCGCTGAACTGGTAGTAAGTTCTGCCTGGCCACGCCCCACACCCGGTCGCCCTCCCGCCCGATGCTCGCTCACCCACCCGCCTGCCTGACATTCACCTAAGGTATTTCTTTTTTTTCCCCTCCCGATCATCAGCTGCAGATAAGATCAGCTGTGCCTGGATTCCCCTTGCTGAGGCCCAGGAAGGCAAAAAATGGAGGGAGGAGCTCAGCCCCCCCCCCTCCATTTTTTGCCTTCCAGAGCCCCAGAGGAGCCTTAGGTGAGCAAAAATGCACACACACACCCCGAGGCTTCTCTGAGGCTAGGAAGCTCCCAAAACGGAGCTTGGAGTAGAGCTGAATGCCCCTCCCATACTCTGTTCTTTTTCCTTCCTGAGCCCCAGAGGAGTTTTAGGGAAGCAAAAACGCCCCCCCGCACCCAGAGGCTCCTCTGTGGCTAAGAAGCTCCCCAAAACAGATGGGGGCTGCAAAAAAAAAAAGCCATGCCCACCCAGTCACATGGCCACACCCACCAAACCACGCCCACAGAACCAGTAGTAAAAGTTTTTGAATACCACCACTGGTTTGATTGTGACACTGTGCCTGCCATCTTACAAACTGGAGCTCTCCTTCCCATCACTTAGCTTTCTCAATAGTTGTAACCATCCTTTATGTTATTACCTGTTTATTCTGTGTTGTCTGTAGCCTGAATACTTTGCCGATTAATGGTTCGAGGCGGTAAATTTCTGGCCTTTGGCAGTTCTGAGACATATACATGCACACTACTCTGGTTTGCAATTTGCAGAGAGGGAGGGGGGAAAGAGAATGGAAGGAAGGAAGGAAGGAAGGAAGGAAGGAAGGAAGGAAGGAAGGAAGGATTTCTTTTGCTCTCTGCCAGCTCCCTACAAGGAAATTCAATGGGGAAGCCAGCAGGAAGTCAGAAATAGCTCTTGTTCAAGGAAGATAGGAAGGAGGGAGGGAGGGAAAGAGAATGGAAAGAAGGAAGGAAGGATTTCTGTTGCTCTCTGCCAGCTCCCTACAAGGAAATTCAATGGGGAAGCCAGCAGGAAGTCGGAAATAGCTCTTGTTCAAGGAAGGAAGGAAGGAGGGAGGGAGGGAGGGAGGGAGGGAAGGTGTTATGAATCAATAAAGTAACTAATATAAAATGCAAAGTAGGTTTTGAAGGCCTGCACACCTGATTGGTCCTCAAACAACGAACGAGGATTGGTCAGGATGAGGCCACTTCTTATTGGTTATTATTTGAATTATCGCAAAGACTATTGGTTAATAGGGCAGCAGCCAACCCTATAAAAGGGTTACTGCTGCCCATAGAGTTGCTCTGTTCTATTCTATTACTGTTATTATTAAAAAGTTGAAGTCACTGATCAGATGTCTGGTCTCCTTATTCTCCAAACTTAACAGAAGGAAAGAGAATGGAAGGAAGGAAGGATTTCTGTTGTTCTCTGCCAGCTCCCTACAAGGAAATTCAATGAAGAAGCCAGCAGGAAGTCAGAAGTAGCTGTTGTTCAAGGAAGGAGGAAGGAAGGAAGGAAGGAAGGAAGGAAGGAAGGAAGGAAGGAAGGAAGGAAGGAAGGAAGGAAGGAAGGAAGGAAGGAAGGAGGGAGGGGGGAGGGAAGGAAGGAAGGAAGGAAGGAAGGAAGGAAGGAAGGAAGGAAGGAAGGAAGGAAGGAAGGAAGGAAGGACGGGCATTTAAACATAGTTTAGGAGACTAGGAGACATGAAAGAAAAAAGTAGAATGGCATGAAAACTATTTCAATGATATACTTCCAACTTTTTATCCTTTGTTTTCTTTTTATTATCATTTGTTTATTTATTTAATCAAATGTATTGGTGGCATCTATTTTTGAACTGGTATCATTTATTTTTCTTGTTTTCAAATATATTTTTGAAATTTTCTTTATTGTCATTTCTATACTTACTGTGCAATCCAGCAGGACACTGAATGGATACCTCATAGTATAGTTTCATGCAATATCCCTTTTCTGCCTATTGACTAGCATTTTTGATATTCTGCAGCTGGAAATGACTGTGCGGTAGAAAATCCGATCATGTTTAAGTACAGTCCTCAAGCCTTATTGCTGCTATGATTTTATTTCATTCTTAGGTGAATGCTCATTGCTCGTTTACATATATCCTTCCCATTTCATAGGAAGACATTTCTGTTAATTCAATACCATGGCAGTCGTTTATTTCTTATTAGAAAATTACAAATCATAAACATGGAAGTAAGAAGGAATTATAGGCAGTGGTTGGGGATACAAATGGAAGGGAAGGATAGAATGTAATCTACTTTTTCTTTTTTTCATTATGGTTTTCTTTTCTGTTTTTTTTTAATGTAAATATAATTGTCTTTTCTTTCTTTCTTTCTTTTTTCTTTCTTTCTTTCTCTCTCTCTCTCTCTCTCTCCCTCCCTCCCTCCCTTTGCATCATCTTCCTTTTTTCTACTTTTTTTGCATTCCAATATTTGCTTTGTATGTATTATTTGAATGTCAATGTTTTAATAATGAATGCATTTATAAAAGAGAAAACATTTCTCTTAATTCAATATCGATGGCCCACATGCTATCTTTGGATATTCTCAATCATCCGGATCATGATTGTCCCAAAGGTGCTTCTCCAAAAGGCAACTGGAATTTTGTGTTTGTTTGTTGTAACCAGACAAAAAGCTTATTCCATTCTGACTGAATGGTGAGGAATGGAAGGATTTATATTCTTTGCAGTCATCTGGTCATTAGCACTCTTTCTGAGAGCCATTGAGGCCATTTAGGGATTTATCTATATCCTCAGAACTAAACCAGATGGATTTTTCTTCCAACACCATCCTGATATGAATATGATTGATTTGATTCAATTTTTATTTTAGTGCCACCCAACTCCAGAGTGATTCTGGATTTAGAAGAGGGTGAAGACTATGGAGAGTAGCTGTATAGAATATGCAAGATGCAAGATATGCTACAATAGTACCTTGCATTGCAGGTTTTTATAAACCAAAAGAGAAATAATTTCTAATTTCAATTTTACTGTTTAGAAATCAATGTGATAAGAAAAAAGAAAACAAGGCAGGAAGGAAGGAAATAATTTAAGAAGGCCATTATCAATGCACCAAACATACAGGTCTTATTAATATTGCATTCAGACTCAGTCATAATAAAAAAGCAATAAAAGGCAAAATGAAAGAAATGCAAATTGTAAACCAGGAAAAAAAAACAAATTGCATTATCACAAATCAATATTTAAATGTGTTCTATGAGAATCATTGCAAAATGGGAATTTAAAAAAAAAATCAGTGAAATATAATTCTCTTGATGTACAGTAATAGTTTTTGCTGTTTTTTATAGAAAAACATTTGAGTATTCTGGACATGATCTTTTTACCTTGACCTTTCCTTTGACTTCGTTTGGCACAAATTCCCTGATTTTCTGAGCCTCATTTATTCCTGTTCCCCAGAAATCTTTGTACTGCTGTGCTTGGTCTGATGTTGCTATGCACTGTCCTCCAAGAAATCAGTTTAAGTTTTTTGAAATCTTTCTTAGGTCTTTGGCAGGATACACCATGGATCCTTCCCATTTACCTATCATCCCATGTTTTCCATTCTGTCAATCAACCAGCTTGTTTTGGGCTGGAACTCAAAATACTAGTTAGCAACTCTAGTAACTTCAGTGTAGCAGTTCTCCAGATCACTGTGGGAAATAAAATGATGACTAGACTTTACCATCCAATGCTGGTTAGAGACATGTTGCTGTTATCCCATGCCACCATTGGGTAATAAAGCCCAGGCAAAGACAGAGGGTTGTTGTTCTCTCAAATATAGAACCTGGCCTGCCCCAAAATACTGTTTTTTAACATTTTTGTGTTTAGGTCCCGTCAGTTTTTTAGCCAATGTATTTACCATTTTATGGTATATCTTTTCATAAGACAGTTAAGGCCAAAAGTGTTCTGCACTGTTCAGTTTGATAGCATCATTCCAAATTGTGTATTTATTTATATTACATTTGAAATACCTGAGAGCACATTTGGATTATGCATCCAATTCTGGTCACACAGTTAAAAACAATGCTAAGGCCCTAGAAAGAGTGCAAAAACAGCAGCAAAGTTGATAAGGAATGTGGACACTAAATCATATGATGAATGGCTAAGGAGCTAGGTATGTTTAGCCTAATAAAGCAAAGCCTCAGGAAACAGGATAGCAGTCTTCTAATATTTGAAGAGTTGTGACAGGGAAGAGTGTGTCAATTTATTCCCCATAGCACCAGAAGAAGCAATGATTGGAAGTTTGATCAGAGGAAGATCCAACCTGGAAATAAGGAAGAATTTCTTGACAGTAAAAACAATTAATCCATGCAATAGTTTATCTCATAGATTTGTTGGGTGCTCCATTGTTGGAGGTTTTCAAGAAAAGATTGGACAACCATTTGTCTGGGATGGTATAATGATTCCTGCCTTGGGCAGGAGGTTGGACTAAGAGGCCTCCAATGATGGTTAATATCACAAGATAATTGTGACAGTAATAAATTAAAATGATCATACAACAACAATTCTTAAAATTTTAACACAGTTCATAAATTATACCCAGACTTCATCATCATAACAATGACAGGTGTGTTGATGACAGATATTTTAACAAATGCTGTTCTGAATAGTTCAGTTTTTTAAGGCTTCTCTAAAGGTCAGGAGTGATGGAGCCATCCAGATTTCTGAAGCTTTTATGTCTCAGACCTTCCTTTGTACCAGAGTAAGTCTGCTTCTTCTGACAATTATTTTAAAGACAATTTTAACTGAATTATTAAAAAAAATGAAAAGGTACCTTGAATTTTCAAAGTCAATTATTTCTGAAGTCTCTTCTTAAAAATGCTAATTCACTGAGCATCTAATCTTTCTTCTGACATTTGTCTGCAGCGGAAAGCAGGAATTCAATGATTTCAATGATAGCTTTAAAGAACATTGGAAATGCTATCATAACATTAGTTTCTTATTATTATGTTCCCAAAATGCCATATACATTCAGGCTTCACTATCGTGTATATATAATTATGTTTTTTACAGTTGATTCCATCTCTATAGGCCCAGGCTAATTGTTTAAATGTGATGTCTGCCATTTTAGAAATTAAGATAAAAATAGCTTCTGGTTACTAATTATCTTAATTTTTCTAACTACTCATTGTACTGAGAAATGAAACTAAGAGTATTTCTAACTAGGCTAATTGAAACAGTGGTTCTGTTTATAACTTCCTGCACTAACACCATTGTGTTTTGATAGTCAGCTGAGTGGAATAGGTGGAATAATCACTTGAGTGATAACCAATGGAACAGTAAACACAAATCTGTGTATTGTATTTGCTCCTGGATTGTCTCACCTAGTTACACTGTACACACTCTGACAGTTTTTCTCCTTGAGTTTGTGGGTGCTGCATTGCTGGAGTAGTTTGAAGAAGGTAACACTGGGAGCTAGGAAATTAGCTTAAATGAAAGCATGTACAATTCCTACACAAGGCAAGATCTTCTCTCATCATTAACTGTCTCCTAGTTCAATTAAAATGTGAATACTCTTTCAAGACAGGGTCAACATGTGACTTGACAGAGATATCTATGTAGCTTTCTTAACAGCAATATGCAAACAATCTGTTTTGCCCTTCCTTTGGAGCAGGGCTGTCAAACTCCCAGTTTAGTGAAGGGGAAAAAAGTCATGTGATGCCACCATGATGTCGTGAGTTTGACACCCCGCTCTGGAGTGTCATTTTGACTTTCAATTCTAACCTGCAGCTCTGGCATTCTGTGAAAGTTTCCCATCCCAACATTGCTCAACTTGTGAGCTTGACAAAGATGACTTGCTACTTGCTTATACTAGTTAAGAAATGCTGATATGCATGAACCAACATTAATATCCCCTCTCATGGTTCAATTTTCCATTTAGTTGTAGGAACATGAGACTTGATTGATTTATTGATTGATTATATGCCATCAAGTCATATCAACTCCTAGTGATTACCTGGCTCTTCAGGACTTATAATGGTGGACATGCTGCAAATGAGTCCATCTACTTTACTTCTGGTTGTTTTCTTCTTTTTCTTTTTATGTCTCCTATAGTTAGAGCTTTCTCCAGGGAGCTAGGTCTTTGAACAATGTATCCGAAAGAATTTTAGTCAGGTAATTTTTGCCTCAAGCAAGAACTCTGGGTTGATTTGTTCAATAATCCTTTGCTTGTTTACTTGGCTAACCATCATATTCTCAGGAGCTTTCTCAAATATCAACTTTTAAAAGTACCAATGCACTTTCTGTACTTCAAAGTCAAACTTTTCCATACAGGAAAACCACTCTCTTCACAATTCTGATCTTCGTAGACCTAAAAACATTGTGATATCTGATGTCTTCTGATGCTTTCACTACTACTTTACTGAGTCATTTATCTGTAATTGTATTTGGAAATGATATTGGGAGACAGAAAGGAGAGCCACAACTAGATTATTGGCATGTAAAAGATATCTCAGGCCACAGAAGGACGGAGGGCATGGGATACCTTTCAAAAGAGACCCAATCTAGTTGACAAAGGAAAGGAGAAATACATTCAGTCTTGTAAGATTCTGTTACTGCAGGGGCATCAAATTTGTGGGCCATGGATGTGTCATGTGCTAGCTCCGCCCCACCAGGTTTAACAAAAGGGGGGGGGGGAGTCCCAATATGTCATGTGATGCTGCTGTGACGTCGCGAGTTTGACATTCCTGTATTACTGTAATCTTACAATGAAGATAGAGCTAGTACACTTAGTTGTTCTTCCTCTCTGGAGTACCTCAAAGGTCTAACATTATCCAATTGACTATTGGTTCCTTTACTGTTGATATTTGATCCTAAAAAGCAGATGCTATTCACCAACTTCAGTATCTTATTTGTAAACTCTAAAGCTCTGGTCCTTATTTTGGTCTTTTTAATTTTTTTTAAATCTCAGTATCATTTTTTCCCACTATGCTCCTTAATTTTCATTACTAGAATTTCAGGCATGAACAACTGGATCCACATGTGAAGAGTTCAATTAGCTACTTTATTGCCCATGCCTATTGCACAGGAATCTTCCCAGACTGGCAATTTGCACCTGGGCCAGACTAAATAAGATGCAGCAGCATTCAAGGGAGGAGTTGAAATTTACCCTCTTCTAATCAATAAATAATCTTAACTGGGACTTAATGTATAGTCCCAATTTCATTGAGCCTGACAAGGCCATTAAAAATAGTATTATACAAATATCCTTCAAAACAGGTTTGTCCATATGTTAATATGGTACTTTTAGTGCCTGTTTTCTTGAAGTTAATAAACCATGTAATGGGTATTTCAGTTGCAAACTGTGCTTCTCAATTTTTTTAGTGGAGTCAATTCCTGGACATATTTCTTTCCACTAGCTGTACTGGCTGTGAAATCTGGATCATCAGAAAGGCTGAACAAAGAAAGGTTGATGTCTCTGAATTATAGTGCTAAAGAAAAAAATGTCGAGAACACTTTGAACTGCAAGAAGAACAAAATATTCAATAATGGATGAGGTAAAATCAGACTGTTCACTTGAAACCCTGATAATCAAACTAAACATTAACTCGTTTGGACAAATAATGCAAAGGCAAGGATCATTGGAGAAAACCTTGGAAAAATTGAAGGCCAATGGAAGACAAGAAGGTGAGAGACTCTCATTGATTGCCCAAGAAAGAGCTTACAAGAATTCAAACAATCATTGACAGAGAATCCTGGCAAAATGCCAACTACAAGAACGAAAGTTTGAGTTGCAGACTAAATATGTAGCTTAGATAGTAGGTACAAGAGCTCCCTCTTCCTCTTCCAGAGTCTATAATGCAAATTTGTGCTGTAAGATATAAGAACATAAAGCTGAATTGTTTTCCCTTACCCCTTTCATCTCATATGCATGAAGGGGTCCTTCCTTGTAAATGTACATTGCAAATAACAGTCATACATTTATTTCAAGTTCCCAATAGGATCCCAACAAATCTCAATCTGCTTTCAGTTTGATCTTGCATGCTATATTATTAGTCCAGTTTCTCTTTATTTAAAAGGAGGAATGTGAATCTAGATATTATCCAGTATTAGCTGACTTTCAAAAGCTAAACAGGATCGTACCCATTTAGAACTTCTGATCAGTGACTACATGGGAAATCCAGAACTGTAGAGTAGATTGAAAAGCCAAGATATAGATAGCTAACTCCTGGAAGAACAGAAGAACAGATCCATAAGATCAAAGAGAATCAAGTTTGACTTGAAGGATGTTTACATTTTAAAAATCACACAATTTGAATATTGTATCAATGGACAGAGCTGGCTCTATTATTAAGAAAAGTAAGGTGATTACTGCAAATGAGAAATGCTGGAAATTGTTAGACTGAGCTCTATGTGTTGTAAAACTCAATCCTTACCTGAAATTACTTGCTACATGTGGTGCAGAGTAAGGTTTTTTTCAATGAGGGAGTCAAAAAGGCAGGACAAGTATGCAATCAAAGTTCTGCTCCTTTTTTATATGCCTTATAAACCACATTAAAAGGCAAAATTTGGATCATATATTGTGGCTGTGATCTTGACCTCTTTGTTTACCTCTTTCCTGCCCTGACCCCTATTAACACTGAACTAAAATTCAGTTTGATCTGATTCAGTTTCCAGACATTCATTAGTTATATCACCTATTCAAAAGCCTGATAAACATGTACTCCTGCCTATTAAATCAGTGCTGTTGTGAATATATAATCTGCACTATGGCAGGTTTGGGTTATGTAAACTATGCCCTATTAATACTAAAAAGCGTAAACAAACATCTGGAGCCAGTGGTGGGATTCAAATTTTTTTACTACCGGTTCTGTGGGCATGGCTTGGTGGGCTTGGCATGGATTGGTGGGTATGGCAGGGGAAGGATACTGTAAAATCTCCATTTCCCCCCCCCCACTAACCTGCTTTCCAGCTCTGTTCTCCTGTCCAGGGCAACAAAAGAAGACCCAGCTGATCAGCTGGGACTCAGGATGCAAAGAATAGATGGGGGTGGGGCCAGTCAGAGGTGGTATTCTGAACTACTCAAAATTTCCACAACTGGTTCTCCAGAACTGGTCAGAACCTGCTGAATACCATCTCTGTCTGGAGGCTGGCTTAATGATGGAAATGCTCCCAATCCTTGAAGGAGTGAAACAAACTTCTGAGGCAAATCCATTCATGATCCATCATGCCATTAGCCAATCCATTCTTCCCTATTCCCTAAGCTCCAACTTTTGTATTCTTAATAGAACTATTTGTTTGGAAACATCCATCATCATACCATGCCTCCACTTCATGTTTCAAGAAGCAAGGTCCATTGCTCTTCTGTAATGTTAGTGTAAGCAAAAGTTAAGTTCTGAAGAAGCTTCTTGGATGAGAACCAAAATGTCTTCAAGGAAAAACAAAGAAAGTCCAGTTGAAAAAGCTACCTTTGGGACAATCATGACCTCAATGACTGAGAATCTCCATAGACTGTTAGTGTAAGCATTTAAGGATTATTGCTTTGTCTTTCACTTAACAGTAGCAGTTCAAGTTTGGACTCATCCCATTCACTCAGAGCTGTGATTGTATTTGATTGTACATATATTCCTGTCACACCAAAGAAAGCTTTCCCCCCCTAACTATGGACTGTGCCAAGCCTTTTTTTAAGTAAGAAAAAGTAAAGTAAATAATAATTGTATACTATAGTAAATTCATGTTCAAATTATCCAGCCAACTTCATCTTGGCCTGAAATTTCCATTCAGAGAAGTGAAGGGATTAGCTTTCTTCCAAAATACTATTGTGACATTTTATCAATAACTATTTTGAGCAACAGCAAGCTCCCGCCTCCAGTATCTTCCATGTCATTTCTACAGAAACAGGTGATCATTTGTATATCAAAGAGGCTATACAGCTGCCATTGGCACCAAGAGTTTATAGTGACACTTAAATTGTTTAGGACTTCGGTATATGAAGAAGAACCTCTCCCTGCATGCATCAGTCTGTAGTCCAGGGGTCCCCAAATTTAGCAACTTTAAGACTTGTGGATTTCAACTCCCAGAATTCTCCACTCAGCATAGCTGATGTTGCTAAGTTTGGAGACCTCTGCTGTAGACATTTGTTTGAATTACTCAACTATGAAATATTAGGACTTGTAGCATAGATGCTCCTTACCAACCATTTATTGGAACAGGGTGCTCAATTCTTCAACTACTGCCTACAGCTAAAGATTGCTATTTCCAAAAGCACAGTTTTCATGGAGCTTTCTTTAGCAAGATTGATTGACGTGAACAGAATGAGGTTACAAGAATTCTAGCAAGTTGACATTTTCCTGTTTAGAAGCCACAAACTCTCAGGTAGGGTGAAGATTCTCTGATTCTCTTTCTTACACCTTCCTGTGATCCAGCAAGGAGGCAGCAAAACTCTTCACTGATAACGGAGAAGCTTGTTCTTGTCTGCTTACATAACAGTCTCCTGAATCTTTATCAGACTGAGAACAGGCTTTTTCAGGTGTATTGTATGGGGAGGACTTCTCAGTTATGAAATCCAGCACTGGAATGCTCTTCCCTTGAACAGCATTCGCTGTTTTTTCAACACCACATAAAACTCTGGATTTTATTTAGCATTCAGGACCTCACAAATACTATCTTACCACACTGAATAGTCCTTTCTGAAAATGTGCACCACTTTATTATAAATATTATGGTTGCCACTGCTTTAATCTTTTTTTCCCCCTCCCATTTTAGTTTTCTATCCTTTTATGGAGGGTAACATCCTCTGGAAACTTAGGAGTCTCTAAATATTTTAAATGACTAAATAAAGGATCATTAAAGCACAGACAAAAGGGCAAGACATAAAAGCCAAGAGATACTCCATTTTAACCTTTAACTACTTCACAAGATGACATTAGCTGTTGATACATTGTGAGAAAATTAGCTTACAAAATAGAAAAGGGCTTAACAGTGGAAACCTTTTATTTTTTAAAAAAGCATGTATTTATTTATTCATGTAATTATTTAAAATTATTATTAGTTATATCTTGCAAGCAAATTCCTACATAGTTACATGTTGGCTGGGGTGCCTGTGAAAGGGTGATATTGTTTTGTTTTAATATATGAAAGAACCAAGAACCAGAAGTAGAAATTGCATTCTTGTAGCATGTTACTTATGATTCTCTTTTTAGTCTCACTTTATTTTGGTGATTAAAACCTCTATGAACATTAAACATTGGTGCATAAATACAGTGGTTTTTGGAAATCTCATAAACCCGCATGAAGTACATGCTGCCTAAATGTTTATTTCAGGTAAAGAGGTGTAGAACTTCCTGTGTCTACATGGTTACCTTTGAGAAGCTTCATCCACAAAAATTATTTCAACAAGCACATGGGCTATAAGAGCACTCCTAAAATAAAATTGTACAAATTAAGAGAGGAATATTTAGAGCTGTACAAAACTCTTCCCTTGTGAGGTTTGGATGTTCTCCTCACAATTGTGTACAAATATATTAGGTGATTTGGTTTGTGTATGGCATCCTTTAAAAGTTCAAGAAACTTGACTGATCTTAAATGGCCAAACAAGTCCAAATCTGGCTACTATTTTCATGGAAGGCCACTAAGAAATAGCTATATAGTCGACTAGGAAATTGAAAAATGTCTTCATAAAAGACAATAAGTCCTTGCATTCATAGGCATCATATATACACTTACTTGTATATTCTTTAGATTTTACTATTTATCATTAATTATCATCAATTGAGGACCTGTATACTGCACGAGTCAAAAAGAGGGCTGTGAAAATATTTGCAGATCCCTCACATCCCGGACACAAACTGTTTCAACTCCTTCCCTCAAAACCATGCTATAGAGCACTGCACACCAGAACAACTAGACACAAGAACAGTTTTTTTCCTGAAAGCCATCACTCTGCTAAACAAATAATTCCCTCAACACTGTTCAACTATTTACAAAGTGTGCACTACTATTACTGTTAATCTTCTCACCACTCCTTATCACCCATCCCCTCCCACTTGACTGTTTCCTAGTATGATTTGATTGTTGATTGTACCCTATGACTATCATTAAGTGTTGTACGTTATGATTCTTGATTCTTAATGAATGTACCTTTTCTTTATGTATACTGAGAGTATTTACACCAAGACAAATTCCTTGTGTGTCCAATCACACTTGGCCAATAAAGTATACTATTCTATTCTATTCTATTCTGTTCTGTTCTGTTCTGTGCTGTGCTGTGCTGTGCTGTGCTGTTCTGTTCTATTATTTTCTGAATACCGTGACTTACTACTGAAAAATGGCAATTGGTTCTTAAGCATGCTACCATCATGTGGGTTGACTCATCTTACCATTCCTCTGAGGTCGATAAATGAGGACCCAGATTGTTGGGGGGCAATATGCTGACTCTATAACATAAGTTGACACTTAGAGAGGTGTCAACTTCAAATTGAATCTCGCCACAGCCATCTTTCTGTTCCTCAGTTGCCACACAGAGTGGGAAGTTGGGGGGGGAGGTTGGAATGCATTAGTAGGCACAACAGAGAGCTTTCTCATGAGAACCAAGGTCATCTCTACTGGCAACCAATAAGGAGCAAGCCAATTGTCTAAAGAGCAAGCCAATTAACCTAATTGGTCAACATGACCTGCGACACTTGGGGATGAGGTTATTTCCTAGTTTAATTATACTGAAACCGTGGGAAAGATTTAGAATTGGTTTTCCTTTGAAGCTGTGCCGATATGACGCACTCAATAAAGAGGAGCTTTGAGAAGGAGCCAAATCTCAGAATTCTGATTTGCTTGAGTTCATTAGTCAGAGCCTTGACAAGAGGTCTGTAAAGCATATGAAGCAGTATATAAGTCTAACTGATATTGCTATTGCTATCAACAAAGAGAAATCTTGTGTACAATATAGAATCAAGAAAGGCAAGGAATGAGCAGTTATACAATCACTATGGTTGTGATTTGATTAATCTCTTTTCTATCATGAAACGAGAACAATTTTAAACACAATCAGTAAGGCCAACTAAACAAGCAAAAGGTAAATCTTGCCTCATTCAGATGCAATCACTATATTTTAGAGGATGATGGGGGATACCAAAGATGTGACAAATATTTTCTCTGTTAGTAAAGAAATTGCAAGCCGTGGGAGGGTGGAGCTGGCGTCGCGATGATACGGCATGCGATCTTGGAGATCTGAGATCTCAGTCGATATCTTTGCTCCTGGACGGTCCAAGTGGATCTAAACCATCCCGAAGAGATGGTGAATGTAAAGAGCGCATCTTATTGATCCCAGGGATATCGCAAAGTCTCTGGTAGATCCAGGAGAAGCTCTTTTTGCCAGCAGCAAAGAGGCAGCCATTAAAGCTGCTGAAGTTGGGACAGCTCCGAAACGAAAGAGAACGGAAAGAGAGAGTGTGCCGGTTTGGTGAGCACTTTTTCTTTATTTTAAGACTTGAAAGGACACCCTAAGGGAAAGAAAGAATCTGTAAAAGTTTTGACAGAAGTGATTAAGCGGCGATTTTAAACAGGAATGTCAAAGTTTTTGTTTTTTTCCTCATTGCTGGATTTTCTACACATGATCTTATATTTTGAAACTGGACTGTTTTTTTTTCTTCTTTTTATATATTCTTCTTCTCTCCTTTTTGATTTTATAATATTCTAAGCCAGAGACTCCCTTTTAGTTATTTTTTAAATATCTTTTTCTTTTATTTTTTTAATTAATTCTTATTATATTTTGCTTGGAAAAGGAGGGGGAAAGTGAAAGCTAAAGAAACTTTGTAACACTGCCAACTAGAGGCTTTGAAATATTCTATTTTTCTTTTGACCAGACAAAGCTGAGAAAGAACTGAGACTTTGTTTCAAGGACATTGCCTGTTTGATAAAATAGAGGGAAGAGCACAGGAGAGTATTATTACAGGTGATCTTCTGGGTTTCTATCAACAGCTGGAGTCTGGTGTCGAAGCTTAGGAAATAAAAGGTGATAAGTCTTTGGAGAAGAGAGTTATAACAAGAGCCTTGGATAATTAACCAAAGTGCAGTGTGCTCTTTTGATTTTTTCTAAGCTGCGCTACCCCTCCTCATCAGTTTACTTTTTGTAATAGCTATTTGGATTTTTGGCTCTTCAGAACTTGTCTTTCTTTTTTTCTTGTTTTTGGAAGTTAAATTTCTATGCTTGCTTTTTATTTTAAAGGAAAAGCTTTAGTATTAATGCTTTCCTTCCTTTTCTTTTTAAGGGAGTAGCCTTTTTCTTCTCTTTCCCTTCTTGGTATTTTTGTCTTTCCATCTACCTTCCATATTGGGTTTTTTCTTTTTCTTTTTTGGTTCATTTTTATGCAAACTTTTATATTTGAGACCTCTTAATTGGATTAAAGTGTTGAAGAACCTGAAGAATTTTTCCTTTCTTTTTTAGCCTTTTTCTTCACCTTTTCACCTTTTTTAGGATTTTACAACTTTTTCTTTTTTGTGTATGTTCATGGTGTGTTTATGGTCTTTTCCATCATTTTTGAATTTTTACTGTTATCTAACCAACCGATTGGATTAAGGTATACAAGAACCTGAAGAAATTTTTTTCTTCTTTTTCTATTATTATTACTATTTGGCTTCTCTTTTCTTACTATTCTCCTACTTTTTTCCTACTATTTTAATTTGGAACTGCAATTGGTTATTTTACAACTGGATTAAGGTCTAGAAGAACCTGAAGATCTTGAACTCCTCAAAATGAGTAGGAAATTAACAGCTCCTGGTTCTTCAACTTCCACTTCTTCCACTCCACCATCTGGAGGACAACGTTCAATACAGACAATATTAAGGCAAGAAAAAGAACAAGAAAAAGTGATTCTGCAGATGATTATGCAAGGAATTCAAAATATTCAGACAAGATCAGAGAATATTGAAAAGAGAATAGAGAACATTGAACAAAGAACAGAGAACATTGAACAAACAACAGGGAAAACCGATGAAAAAGTGGAGAACATTCAACAAATGATGATGAAGTATGATGAGAGACTCCAAAAAATTGAAGAAGAAGATAAACAAAGAGACAAGAAGATTGGAGACATTGATAACAGATTAACTGTGGTTGAACAAGATAAAAGTGGTATGCTGAGATGGGAGATGGACAGATCAGAATTTTATCTCAGATTCCAAAGAGGAAGAAAAAGGACAAAATCTAGCTGAGATAATGATAGAAATATTGGCTGAAGCTTTGGAAATAACTGAAGAGAAGATGATGGATGGAATAGATGAGGTTTATCGAGTCTTTACAAGATATGCGATGAGAAATAGCTTACCAAGAGAAGTTTACATCAGATTTACAAAGAAAGCCATTAAAACGCAAATATTGCAAGTGGCAAGAGAGAAAACATTGAAATACAAAGATAAGGAGATTGTGGTCTTGAAACAAGTACCCAGAAGAGTGAGAGAGATGAGAAGAGAATACCAATTCTTGACCAAATTGTTACTTTAAAAAGAGGTGAATTATAGATGGCTGATTCCAGAAGGTTTAATGTTTACATGGTAAGAACAGAGATATAGAATTGACTCAATTGAGAAAGTTGAATCATTTTACACATAATTTTTCAGAGGGGAGGAAGAGGCAGAAAAAGAAATTTCACTAATTGAATTCCAAGAGGATTCCCAAATGACGACTGAAAAAGAAGAAGGTGAAGTAGGTGGAAAGGAGGAAGCCAAAGAACAATGTGAACCAAGATCCACGAGAGCTGTCAAACCTAACTACAAAATATAACCATGGAAGAGAAAAAATTGATTACAATTAATATAAATGGACTTAACTCAGCCGTTAAAAGAAGGAAAACCTTCCATAAATTAGAGAAATTAAAATTTGATATAATCTGCCTACAAGAAGTACATATTAAAAAACAATATGAACAATTGTTGATACAGCCAAAATTAGGGAAAATATTCACTTCCTTGACACAATGTAAGAAAAGAGGAGTGGTTTTATATATTAAAGAAACCATCTTGGCGAAATTGATTTATACTGATGACAACGGAAGAATATTAATGGTGGAAATAGTGGGCAATAATATGAAAACACTCCTGATTGCAATCTATGCTCCGAATGACAATCAAGAAGAATTCTATTAAAAAATACATATGAAAATAGTTGAACTGGACTATGTTAATATAGTTATGATGGGAGATTTTAATGGAATTGTAGACAATAAACTGGACTACATAGCACAGAAAACAATAAAGCAAAATAGAAAGACTCTCCCTAAATCTTATTTTAAAATGGTAGATGAAATAAACTTAAAAGATACATGGAGAGAAAGAAATGCTAAAATTAAACAATACACCTTCTACTCAAATAGACACTTATCATGGTCCAGAATAGATATGATATGGATGTCAACCGAATTGTTAACTAATATTCAAGAAATAAATATTGAAACAAGTAGTTGGGCAGATCACAATCCAATGACAATTAAATGGAAAGGACAAAGAAGAAGATCTGGATGGACGATAAATAATAATATTTTATAGGGAAAAGACTTCACACAGTGGATGGAGAAAGAATTGGCCTTTTTCTTTGGAGAAAACAAAAAAGAAGATACATCAATCCAGAATGCATGGGATACAATGAAGGCATATGCCAGAGGCTTGATAATAGACTATACAAGGAAAAAAAATACCATGAAAAGATTAGCCTCTAAGGCATTAGAAGATGAGTATAAAGGACTTGAAAAAGAGCTACAGAAAATGCCACAGAGAAAGGACATTAAGTTAAAAATGGATATAATCAAACATAAAATGGGTCTAATAGAAAAAGAAGAATTAGCACAAAAAATTAGAGGTGCCAAACCGAACTATTTTGAAGATGCAGATAAACCAGGTAGATGGTTAGCATATAAATTGAGAAAGGAGAAAGAATCAAGGAAAATATTGCAATTAATAGATGACCAAGGCCAAGTTTGCTATGGTAGTAAAGAGAAGAAGGAAATTATTTGAGATTTTTATGGGAAACTATACACACAAGAGAATATTGATGAGGAAAGAGTTAAACAGTATTTACAGAATGCTAATTTACCCCAGATACCTCAAGAGATTGAAACAATGTTAGAAAGCAATATAACGATGATGGAGTTAACTGAAACACTTAAGAAACAAAATAACGGAAAGGCACCAGGCCCAGATGGACTTTAGGTAGAATTTTACAAAACATTACAAGAATCATTGAATTTTCCATTGCTAGAAGTTATGAATGAAGTTATGTTAAAGAAGAGGATACCTAAATCATGGTCAGAAGCTTATATCACACTTGTTCCAAAAGAGGAGACTGATCCATTACAAATCAAAAACTATAGACCTATCTCCCTACTAAACACAGATTATAAAATCTTTTCTTCAATATTGGCAGAAAGACTTAAAAAATATTTAAATAATTTTATCCATCCTGACCAAAATGGATTTCTGCCAAAGAGACAAATCAAAGACAATATGAGAGTAATCTTGGACACTTTGGAATACTACGAGGCACATCCCGAAAAACAAGTGGCTTTGATATTTCTAGATGCACAGAAGGCATTTGATAATGTGAATTAGAGATTCATGTTATTACTGCTCGAACAGATGGGCTTTGCTAGAAAATTTATTCAAGCAATAGAAGCTATATATCATAAGCAGACGGCAAAGGTAATGATAGAGGGAGAACTGACAGAATTTATCGATATAAGAAAAGGAACAAGACAAGGGTGTCCACTATCACCTTTGTTGTTTGTGTTAACTTTGGAAATGCTAAACAGAAATATTAGAGATGAAAAGAATATAAAAGGGATGAAAATTAAAAAGGAAGAATTTAAGTTGCAAGCATTTGCAGATGATCTGGTTTTTATTTTAGAAGACCCACTAGAAACAGCATCAAAATTGATAGAAAAGATAGAGACATATGGAAAGGTGGCTGGTTTGAAAATAAATAAAGATAAGACAAAGATCTTGACAAAGAATATGCTATCAAGACAAAAGGAAGAATTGGCAGACCTATTGAAAATTCAGGTCACGAATAAGATCAAGTACTTGGGGATATATTTGACAGCAAGATGCAGTACACTAAAAGAGAATAATTATATCAAAATTAAACAGCAGATAGGGCTAGATTTGGCGAAATGGGAAAATTTACAACTGTCACTAATAGGGAGAATCTCAACAATCAAGATGAATATATTACCCAGAATTTTATATTTGTTTCAAACAATTCTAATTAGGCTCGGAAAAGACTATTTTGAAGACTTAAATAAAATTGTGCTGAAGTATATATGGCAAGGTAAGAAAGCGAGAATAAAGCTAAAACTCTTACAAGATGCTAGAATTAGAGGAGGTTTTGGTTTGCCTAATTGGGAGTTGTATTACCAAGCTACAAATTTGATGTGGGTTAAGGAATGGATAACATTAAGAAATACTAGATTGTTGACATTAGAAGGACATGACCTGTTGTTGGGGTGGTATGGTTTTTATGGTATAAAGGAACTAAAACACAGGGGTACTTTAGAACAGGGATCCCCAACCTTTTGACGCCGCGGCCCGGTACCGGCACCAGCTGGGTGCCGCGCCCGGTACGGCATCAACTGGCACCGCCATCTTTTTGACGAAAAAGTACTTCCGGTGACCTCACCGGAAGCACTTTTTCATCAAAAAGATGGTGGCGCCATGCTTCCGTGAGCTTTTTCGGTAGAAATTGCTTTCTACCCGGAAAAGCTCACCGAAGCGTATGCCCGCCATCTTTTTATGAAAAAGTGCTTCTGGTGAGCTTTCTACCGGAAAAGCTCACCGGAAGCACTTTTTTACCAAAAAGATGGCAGCACCAGCAACCAGCGGCCCGTAAGAGTTGTTCCGCGGTACCAGTCCGCGACGCGTTGGGACCCTGGTCCGTTGACATGGAATGACCGGCGTGGTTTTATGGGGACCCCTGCTTTAGAAGACATTATATATGGGAGTCTCTGTGGTTAAATTGGGAGAAGATTAAAAGACAATGTTATTTGAAAATTCCAGTCTGGCTATAGACTATTGAAGCATTTTCTTATCCTATAATATACAAAAAGGAACAAACAGTTAGATATGGTGAAATATTGAATGAAAAGGGTGAACTCAAATCTATACAAAAACTAGAGGAACAAAGTATAAAGATGAATTGGTTTTCATATGCGCAAATACATTCAAGGTATGATAAAGATTCTAAAACAGAAGGTTTCTATGATAAACTGACTGACTTAGATAAGATTTTGACAGGTACTGATGAAAAGGTGATTAAAAATTGTATGGATATTTATTAGAAATTAGACTAGAAGAAGAACAAGTCAAATAAACTATGATTGCTTGGGGGAAGAATTTTGGATATGGGATTGATCTAGAGAAATGGCAAAAAAATGTGGTCTCAAAATTATAAAATGACAATGTCAACAGCATATAAAGAAAATTTGTATAAGATGTTTTACAGGTGGCACTTTCCCCCGACAAGAATAGCAAGAATGTTCAAGAATAAATCCGAAAAATGTTGGAAATGTCATCAGATACCTGGCTCATATTACCATATGTGGTGGACTTGTGCGGATGCTAAAAAATACTGGACTAAAATCCACATGTGGTTGGAAAAAATGACAAAAAAGCATATAGATTTGAAACCAGAAATATTTTTATTGGGAATTTTACCTGAAATATATAGTAAAGACTTGAAATACCTGATTGTAAATGTATTAACAGCAGCTAGGATTGTATTTGCTAAAAACTTGAAAAATGAGAAAATACCATCACAGGAGGAAATCATTAAGAAAATATTGGAATGTGTTGAAATGAGTAGATTGACATTTGAAATCAGAGAACAAGATGATAAACAATTTTATAAAATTTGGGATCTGTTCTATCAATGGTTAGACAATAAAACATGGTAATGAAATATGTAGATTCTTAGAAAATGATAAATATATAAAGATGTATTCTTTTCTTATTACATCTACAAAATGATTGTAGGATAGATTTGAGATGATAATATGAACTGTCATAAAACAAATTAAGTAAAATATGATTATTTCGTGAAACATGAATGAATAAAAGTATAGTCAAATGATTGATTAATAATGATATTAATGTATATAATATATTGATTGAAAATACGAGATTATATACAATGTAATTATAATTGAAGACTATGAAATGGAAGCACAAAACAATTTGTAAACCAACCGGCACACTGTATGTACATATATGGAAGATGATTTGATGTTTTTATGTTTTGTTTATGTTTGTTTTAAAAACCAATATTTTTTTTAAGAAATTGCAAGCCGCCATTGTGATCATATAAACATCTCTGAACTCTTCAATAAGTCAATACAATTTTCTTTACAGAAAATGGTTCACAAACACTCTCCTTTGCAACAGAATATTTGGAATTCATTTTGCAGAAAATATCAGGGCAGGGAAGAAATACAAGGCATCGCCAAGTACCTTTTGGCAGAGACAGAGATTTCTTCCCTTTTTCTGAATATCCTTTAGTGCCATTTTGATTCTCAACCATGAAAGATTAGCCTGCTAGAGCTGAATGTGAATTAAGGAATATCCTATCTTTCGGCAGTCAGTAGGATCGTTCTTTGTGACAGAGCATAGCCTCTCCATATAAACCAGACTTAAAAAGTCAGAAAATAGTCTGTAAGTTCTCTAGGACAGCCAATCAATCCCATAGTGCTTCTCACACAAGCCAAAATCGTGTTTGGTTTACAGATGAGTCCCACGGCATCTCTGTTTTAAACTGTTACTGCTCCCCACCTCAAAAAATCCAAATCAACACAAAGTGACAGTTCAAAATTCCGTCTTCTTGAACAGAACAATATTTTCAGAATAAGAGAAATCTGCTTTGATATCCTTAAAAATCATCACTTTAGGAAGAGTGAACACCTGGTTTTTGCATACATGAGATGACTCAGCTAGTGCTCTGACCCAAACCCTTGTCCAATAAAACCAACATGAACCAAAAGGAACAGAAACCTTTTAATGATTCTTACCAATCCCCAGTTAAAAGGCTGCTGCAAATTAATTAACTTTGATAAGCATGAGCCTCGCCAAAACTGTGAGAGGCTGCCAAAAATAATAGACAAGGTTACCTAGAAATATTTTACAACACAAGAGTCTTCAAATACTGCAACGTCCACGAGGCTCGAGTTTCAAAATGTCTTTGTTTCCTGCAAAGAACATCCGATTCACAGCTGGCTTTTATCTTCTTGAAGGAGGGGCCTTGCAGCCTTACTCCCAAGTCGCCCATGCTGATGCAGCTGCTCTCTCCTGCAAGCAGCCCTGTGCTCAGGCTCCTCCTCGGGAACCTCCTCATCACTGCTGTCAGCCCCCACAATCTCTGAAGGCGGCATTCCACTCCCTAATGGTCCTGGCCCCTCATCTGCGTCCTCACTCTCCCCATCCATCAGCACCTGCTGCCAGCTAACTACAACAGCTAGATGTGAGAAAACATTGTGGCTTACCATAACTGTCAGGGATGTGACTTAAGGAACAAAACAAAATAAGAATGTAACAAAGGCTGCACATAGGACCATCAATTCTGAGAAAACTGTGTACAATTTCAGACATAACCAGAACAGAGACTTTCTATTATATATACAATACACGGAGGTGTGTTGTATACCTGTGTGTGAGAGAGAAAGATGGGAGGATGGGGAAAAGAGAGAGATAAATTATATGATAATAATCTCTATATATAATCTTAGAATCATATTGTGGGAAGGGACCTTTGGAGGTCTTCTAGTCCAACCCTCTGCATCCCAGACAAATGCCTGTCCAATTTTTTTTCTTGAAGACTTCCATTCAATCTAGTTCTGAGTATATGCTTTCTATAAACCCTTTAGATCGGGGTGTCAAACTCAAGGTCCATAGGCTGGATTCAGCCCATGGGGTGCATAAATCTGGCCCACAGGGCCTGCCAGGAAATAGCAAAGGACTGGCCTCTAGTAACCAAAATGAGGCATGGAGGGGCGCACCTCATTTTTGGCCTGGACGGCCTCCTGCAGCACTCTGCCAGCCAAAATGGGGCATGGGGGACGGGAGGCCATTCAGGCTGAAAATGGGGCACAGAAGGCCCCCTGTGCCCCTTTTTGGCCAGTAGGGTGTGGCAGGAGACATCCATCCCATTCCCCCCTCCAGGCGGGCCGCAGAGGAGAACTACAATGCTGATCCAGTCGTCGAAGAAATCCATTTTGACACCCCTGCTTCTGATGGAATGAAGTAATCGGATTAAGGTATTGCTCCCTCTTTAAATAATGTTATTATTGTTGTAATGTGTATTTGTATTGTATTTGATATGTATTTCACTGGAGATTTACTCTGAAATTCACTAGGAGTGTTTTTACTGTAGTTCACAGTGGCCTAAGCTTCAGAGACAATGTAATGCAGCATGTAAGTGTGAGCCTTGGACTGAAGAGATCCAACTTCAAGGTCTCACACAACTGTGTAATACACTGGGTCCTGTTGGGTTACCCTCTTCTCAGTTCAATCTTCCTTGCCAAAATTTTGTTGGGAGGCTAGAATGATGGAAGTCCTGCTTCCCCATTCTGCCATGATGCAGACTGAGCTCTCTGAGGAAAGTTGGATTGTATAAAAATAAAAGAAAAATATTAAGAGTCTGTGTCTCAACAACCTGCCAGTTTCCTTCCACAATGTCCCCTGATAGTAGTTGGCCCTTCTAAAGTTCCCATTCAATGCTATACAAAAATAATTATTCAAATCATTCCCTCATTTCTCCCCTTTTTGTTAACAGAAACCTAGTCTCTTTTCCCCAAGCTGTGCCTTCTAAATATTTTGGTGCAACAGCTCTTATACTGGTTTGGTTTTCTTGCAGACATTTCATTACCAAACTAGATAACATTATCAATGCTAGGAGCACTGGTGATGTTACATAGTTTGCAAATGAGCTCTCTGAGCTGGTGGTTTTCTTGAAGATGTTTTATTACCTAACTAGGTAACATCATCAATGCTAGGTACACTGATGTGTTACCTAGTTTGGTAATGAAATGCTGCAAGAAAACCACTAAGTTCAGAGAGCCCAAGTACCAGTGGTGGGATTCAAATTTTTTTACTACCAGTTCTGTGGGCATGGCTTGGTGGGCATGGTGTGGCTTGGTGGGCATGGCTTGGTGGGTGTGGCAAGGGAAGGATACTGTAAAATCTCCATTCCCTCCCTAATCTTGGGGGAAGGTTACTGCAAAATCCCCATTCCCTCCCCACCCCACTAACCTGCTTTCCAGCTCCGTTCTCCTGTGCAGGGCAACAAAGATCAGCTGGGACTTGGGAGGCAGAGAATAGATGGGTGGGGCCAGTCAGAGGTGGTATTTGCCAGTTCTCTGAACTACTCAACATTTCCACTACCGGTTCTCCAGAACTGGTCAGAACCTGCTGAATACCACCTCTGCCAAGCACCCCATAGTTTAACCCTGACCTACAAATATTTTCTTCTATTGTTAGCTCTTACACTTTCTTCCATGAAACCCAAGCAAGATCATGTGAGTTGAAGCAAACCACTGGTGCAAACTCATCTTGAGTCAAGTACATTGCCCTTATCTAACAGTCACTTTTTTAAAAAATTAGGTATATACTTCTAAATCAGTGGATTTCATTAAGTAATACTCATGTAAGCACTGATATTATTTTCCTTCAAGAATGGATTGTGTAATCTCCTTCAAAAGTCATGCAAGATGATTAGCAGCAGATAGAGAGGTGGTATTCAGCAGGTTCTGACCAGTTCTGGAGAACCGGTAGCAGAAATTTTGTGTAGTTTGGGAAACCGACAAATACCACCTCTGACTGGCCCCGCCCCCATCTATTCTCTGCCTCCTGAGTCCCAGCTGATCAGTTGGGTCTTCTTTTGTTGCCCTGCACAGGAAAATGGAGCTGGAAAGCAAGTTAGTGGGGTGAGGAGGGAATGGGATTTTGCAGTAACCTTCCCCCAGGAGTGGAGAGGGGATGGAGATTTTACAGTATCATTCCCCTGCCACACCCACCAAGCCATGCCACACCCACCAAGCTATGCCCACAGAACCAGTAGTAAAAAAAAATCTGAATTCCTCCACTGAGCAGATATGATTACTAGCTTCTTGACTTGAAGCAACAGTCAATCTAGCAGATCTCTCCTGCCACTTTTCATGGACTGTTAGCAAGATCTCTCCTTTTCACCTCACTCCCACAACAAAACAAATAGAAAGGCTTTTAACATCTTCCAGGTTGTTAGCACCTTGTTAATATTTCAGAAATGGCTGGCTGCTTTTTCATAAGCACTGTGAATTATATCAGAAAAAAAAATATTCTCTTTGTGTCTCAATGCTGCTTTGATTCTCTACTGTCCACAAGAAATTGGTCTCACTTTCAAACCACCCCTAGAAATCAAAGTCTATTTTGACTGTGGGAGAAATAGAAGAAAAATAGTCCTTTTCATTAGCTTTAGTTTCAACAATCCAGCTCTAGTTATGGCAACAATCCAATCCAATTATCAGGGTGTCAGAAATAATAGCCATGAATTCAGTGATCTAATCTTTTGGGAGATGTTACATGCTTTAAAAGAAAACTGCCCAAAAAGAATCAAAGCAAAGGGGATAGTTTCTTTAGAAAGATCAGGATAGACTGGGTAAAAACCCACAAGCCATATGTGAAATCAAACATTGTAAATCATTATAGCATGTGAACAGGATCCTCTGGTTAGCTAACAAAACATGGTTTAAACAAATCCTCGCAAACTTTTATGCATGAACTCAGTTTAGCCTATGATCTTATATTATAGTCAGCATGACCATGCTAGCTTTTCCTTCCTTCACATCAGCAATATGGAAATAAGAGCTGCTAAATTAGGTGTATATTCTTAGAAGGCTTCCGTGATTGTGCATGGCTTACACTTACAGCAATGAATAAACCCATCCTGGCAAAGTCACTGCTGTAGACTGTGAGTTTATCAACCTATCCACTTATAAAATATGTATATCTCTAGTCTGAGAGCTTAAGAGAAGGTAAACTGCATGTGCCATTCAGAGAATTATTCCTTTACCCCAGGAGAAAACTACATCCGCATGAGAGCCAGTTTGATCTAGTGATTAAAGCACCAGGCTAGAAAATGGGATACCTTGAATTCAAGTCCCACCTTAGCCATGGAAAACAAATGGGTAACTTTGAGCCAGTCATTCTCTCTCAGCCCAATCCATGTCACATGGTCATTGTTGTGGGGAAAATAGGAGGAGGAAGTTGTGTTGGATATGTTCACCATCTTGAGTTATTTGTAAAAAATAATGAAGGCAGAATACAAATAAATAAATAACAGCAAGTGCAAAACTCGTCAACCAAAGCAAATCCATGGACAACATTGGAAGAACTGACACACAAAAATGAAGGGCAATTAGAGGTTATATATCAATTATATGGTCCTCACCAACATATAATTCAAATCAAATATTATTTTTTCAGCTTGGGAGTTGTTGTTCTGGCCAACAAAGCCCATCCATCCCTTCTTTCATTTGGGGTAGAAATTGTGTCCCTCACTAATTCAAATGCTGTTTGCATATCATACTTTCCATCAGAGAGCATGAGGGATAATTGTCAGAGTAAGTGACAGTTTGGGAGGAGATTGTTTCCATCATTTCTTGAATGATCCTTCACATTTCATTATGTGGCTGGCCCATCTCAGTCTGAAAGGACATTTAAGATTGTTATCAATTGGATGTGCAATATTTTGTAATTTTCCAATTGTAATATTTTACATCTTCCTTTGTAAAACACATTTACTTCAAATCTGTCACATTTCCAATGATGAAGCGACTAGTGTACTGTCTGCAGTCCACCTAGTAATCAAGGCTGTAATTCTGCTCTTCTGCGTGTAAAAACTTTTCCAAAGTCAATAATGCAGATGCATTATTAGAGGGTACAGATTGGCTCCAAACCATTTCAAACTGTCAGTTCAATTTGGTTTTTCAATACACCATTACTCAATTATTTAAATCAACTTGGTGCATTTAATTGATTCACTTCCATGCTTTGCTTTGAATCCCATGCACAACCCCTTCCAAGCTGTCTGATTTGTTCACTCAACCCAAATTGCAAGTTCCGTTTGGAGTGTCAGTTCAATTCAGAAATTGGATCAATCACTTCTGAATCCAGTCTTCATAGAATCCTGTTAATTCTCATTTCATTTTTATAAACCTTTTCAATTACAGTGGCATAAAAATATACAAAGGCCTTGACATATCTCACACATTGTCTCACTGTTTAGTTTGCCTCATCTAATAAAAATGTGTCTACTGGTTTTTTTCTGTGTTTATTTTTCACAATTATTTGGTCTTGTCCAGAGTTTATTTTCAATATTAATAAAGTCAGAGAATCAAATTGGCCTTTCTGTCCAGAGTTGACAATTACCACCATTCCTTTTATATGAGTTGTAGAGATATTTGCTGAAAGTAATGATCTTAAAACTTTGCGGCCCTCTCTCTTTAAAAAAACAAAAAAAAACATTTTATTTATTGTTAAAGATATTTAAAACTAGAACCAAACAAGAAAAAGAATAAAAAAAGAAATAGTGAGATTTACAAAGAGTAAAAATTAGATGATTTTCAAAATGTTAGGTTGGTTGGTTGGGATGGGATGGGTTGGGTTGGGTTGGGTTAGGTTGGGTTGGGTTGGGTTGAATTGGGTTGGGTTGTTTATCTATCTCATATATGAGACTCTGGATGGCTCACAATATTAAAAATAATAAAAACAGACACAACAGTCTAAAACCATATCGGTCAATCAAAAATGATTGCAAGATTATTATTAGATTATTGTCCATCTTTATTTTCGAATAACTTGAGGTGATGTATATAATTTATCACAATAAAAAATAGATTGAGTTAAAAGACAATTATTATCTGGAGTTACACACTGGCTTTTACCACTAAAGGAAAACTAGAATTCATACTCTCCCTATTAATTCAGCACATTAACAACAACATAAAATAAGAATAGACAATAATCTGAAATAATTCATCCTTAAATTTATGTTCAATAAGACATAATTCAGTGCTTTAAATTTTGATTTGTTAAAATAAACACAAATATCTAGCAGAAATCTATAGCAGAATTCCTCCCATTTTAAACTATGCTCACTTTTTTCCAATCCAGCTTCTCTTAATATATATTCAGCATATTCAATATATATTTAGCATATAGGTGAAATAAATAAGTCTTGTCACACTGCTTTGCCAACCTGGAGCCAGTTGCTTTGCCTAGTTCTGTTCATATCATGGCTTCCTGTCATGTATATAAATTTCTTATGAGGAAAGACATGTTCTGAGATTCCCATTTTTCTAAGCACAAAGTGTCCTAGCAGGTATTATTGTGAACAAAATAAACTACAATACTTTGCAGAAATATAAGGCTTAGTGATATTTCATTCAGAAAATGTTGGCAGAAAGGGAAAGTCAACATTTAAAATCTATTTCATTCTATGACACATCATCTTCCCAAATTTCGGATTTATTACATTGACATTAAATGTGGAAAAAGTGACCCAAACTGATTATTACATTGACAGTAATTTTTGGAATACATATTACATATTTTAGCAATCAACACTGGCATAGTATTCCATTTACAAAATGTGTACGAGAGATTTGTATTACTTACAAGAGCTAGCAAATTAAGAGACATATAATATCATTTCTCAATGTAGTTAGTTCTGAGTAAGTTTATTCTTTCAAACAGTTTGCAAATAATGATGGCTATAAGAATGGCCAATTGAGCACTGTTGAGGTAATTCCCCGTTAGGAGAATGAGTGCACACAGGGAGATGTAGTGAAAGTGATGTTGAATAATACACGACCAGCACACAGATACACTGAATAGTAAAATGTAAGTTTTTACTTCCAGTAAACGGTTAAGCAAAGTCCAAAACAAGCAGTCCAAGTCATACAGGGTTAAAGCAGTCAGTTTTCAGTCCAGGGATAATCCAAATAACAAAGTCTAGTATCATACACAGTTCAGTAACAGACTTACAACAATCCAAGAAGAACGACGATCAGCAACAGTCAATAGGGAAAAATGCAGGAACCAAAAACAGCAACCATCAGAACATCTAGCAACTAGCAACTACCAACAACAGAACAGAACTAACAACTCAGGTTTCTGGCTCCATCTTATGGCTGTTTGAGGAAACACACCCAATTACAATTTTAGCATTCTCTTAAAGAGACAGTATTAAATATCTATCCTGGTTTATATATTTCCAACCCAACTGTTAGGTGACTATCAATTCCTAACAAGCACTAGCCCAGAATTCTGCATCTGACGAGGCTTCCAATTTTGGCAGAATTTCCCCAAACAAAAAAGGAAACCTAGTATGAACATTTTGGTGCTTAGAACAGGAAATATCAGGCACATCAAAATGAAGACATTTATAAATGGAATTATTTGTTATTCAGGAAAAAGTTCAGCATATTTGTAGCTAAATCAGGAGTCCCCAAGCTAATTGCCCCTTTCTTAAAATTGCAGACTTATTGTTCAACCTTTATTATATGAAAACAATTTATTTATTTATTTTATTTATTTATTTATTTATTTATTTGATTTGCCAATTGTTTACAAGATAATAAGTATAAGTGTATACATAGTTGTGAATACATGAAATGGGTACATATAAGAAAAATAAAAGAAGAATAAGAGAAACAATAGGACAGGGACGGTAGGCACGTTGGTGCGCTTTATGCACGCCCCCTACAGACCTCTTAGGAAAGGGGTGAGGTCAATAGTAGACAGTCTAAGGTTAAAGTTTTTGGGGTTTGGGGAAGAAACTACAGAGTCGGGTAGAGTATTCCAGACATTGACCACTCTATTGCTGAAGTCGTATTTCCTGCAATCAAGTTTGGTGCGGTTAACTTTGAGTTTGTATCTATTGTGTGCTCTTGTGTTGTTATGGTTGAAGCTGAAGTATTCATTGACAGGTAGGACATTGCAATGTATGATTTTATATACCATGCTTAAATCAGACCCAAGACGGCGTAATTCAAGGTTTTCTAGTTCTAGAATTTCAAGTCTGGTGGCATAAGGTATTCTACAACGAGTAGAGGAGTGGAGAACTCTTCTTGTGAAATATTTCTGGACTTTCTCAATTGTGCTAATATCAGATACGTAATGTGGGTTCCAGACTGATGAACTGTATTCGAGTATTGGTCTAGCAAATGTTTTGTATGCTCTGGTTAGTAGTGTGATATTACCAGAGAAAAAGCTACGTAGGATTAGGTTAACAACTCTTAATGCCTTTTTGGCTATGTAGTTGCAGTGGGCTCTAGCACTCAGATCATTAGAGGTGAGTATTCCAAGGTCCTTTACAGAGCTTGGGTCATCAACAAGATCTTGACTATTCAGCTTGTATTTTATTTTCTGATTTTTTTGCCAATATGTAAGACAGAGCATTTATTTGTTGAGATTTGAAGTTGCCATTTGTTTGACCATTCTGATACATAGTCAAGATCTTTTTGTAGGGTAGCAGTATTGTCTGTGGTATTGAACAGCTTTACATCATCAGCGAAAAGAACACAATTGCTCTTAATATGATCACAGAGGTCATTTATGTAGAGTATGAAGAGAGTTGGTCCTAGAACACTGCCTTGGGGACACCACTATTGACAGGTACAGAATTTGATAGGACGCTCCCAATTTTGACCATTTGTTGTCTGTTTGCCAGGAATGCTTCTATCCAGTTATTCAGTTGTCCAGAGATACCATAGGATTTTATTTTTAGGAGTAGTTTGTCGTGTACCACTGAATCAAAGGCTTTACAGAAGTCTATGTAGATTGCGTCTATTGCTTTGCCCTGGTCGAGTTGTGTCGTCCATATGTTTTTGCAGTGTAAGAGTTGCAGATTACAGGATAGTTTTTGTGAAACCAAATTGTTTATTGGCGAGTAGGTTGTTTGTCTCTAAGTGGAGGATGATGGATTGGTTAATAATTGATTCCATGACTTTACATGATTTAATGACTATTGTTTCAAATAATGTTTTATGAATAATAATAATAATAATAAAAACCACCAATAATGGATAGTTCCATTGACTTCTCAGGTTTGATATTGACCACTTTCGAGAATTCTGCTCCCAGACTGAAATCAGAAAGGCAGATGACATTTATCTTTTACTAAGTCAAAGCTGAAGACACTGAACTTGTGGCTAAAGAGCACTTTGTAGCAATAGTAATAGTACTTAGATGTATATACCATACCATAGTACTTTACAGCATTCTCTAGGTCAGGGGCATCAAACTCGTGGCATCATGTTATTCTCATATGATCTATCGTGACTTTTTTCTCCTTCACTAAACCAGGGCAGGGGTGGCCAGAGTGTGACACATCTGGCCCACGGGCTTTGAATTTGACATCCCTGACCTAGGTGATTTACAACGTCAGCATTATTTGCATATTGCCCCCAATAATCTGGATCCTCATTTTATTGACCTCAGAAGGACAGAAGGGCTGAGTCAACCTTGAGCCCCATCAGGATCAAACTCCAGGCTGTGGGCAGAGTTTGCCTGCAATAACCACTGCACATAACCACTACATCACCATTCTTATTTTATAGGATATATAAATACAAGAACTTCTAGTGGTGCTATATTAACAAAATAGTTATTTTTATGAGTCAAAGACAGGGTAGCAGTTCATAATGAACAAAAAGCATATTGGTGTGCAAAGAGACTTTTACAAAGGATTCAAAACTCAGACAAACAAGCTAACAGTAAACAACAGCACAATAAAGGAACTGCCAAGATCACTCTCACCAACACTGACAAGCCACTAATATATAAAATGAAACTCTACTCCCTGATAAAGTTACTAGTTTGTTAATGAAACTTCTGCAATGAAACAATCAAGCTCAGAGAGCATCAAGGACTCCACAGACTTTTATAAATCCTAATCATTTATATTCCCAGTGGATGCTGTGACTTAAAACTTGGTTTTATGTAATACAGCTAAATCGTGCATCAACTTATTCTAGAAATTGATACAGAGTTTACCATTGCTTTGCTTCTTCAGCTAAAATATGGAATTTTGTGACTACTTGAAGTGAAATTGCCTTCAGGTGTTTGATAGGAAAGTTGCATTGCTAGTGGGAAAGTTATATATTTTGAAGTTTCTGACATTTGTAATGCAATTACTGAAGTTTTGAATATCCTTGCCCCTGACAGCCTCACTTGTGTTGAGCTGACAGTCTTACGGCTGAGCTACAATGATTCAAAATCCTTCTTTGTACAGTGATCTGCTAAGACATCTTGTCACAAATGAATAAAATAAGGAAGCTCATAAAAGCATAGTTATACAATTAGATGTTGCAGCAGATCTGTTGTAAGATACTTCAGGAATATATGACTGAGTATCAAGGTTAATAAACATTGCTGAAAGTATTAATGAAACATTTGAAGATTTCATTCATGTGACATATCCCGAACAACACATGAAAAAAGGGAGCAAGAGGAAAGAAGAATGAAATCTACAATGTCTAATGCAGCAAAAATGGCTGACATGTACTCACCCAATTACTTTCCTGAACTCCTGGTACCATCATTTTAGTTAATTCAGTCAAGGATGATGGGACTCCTAGATGAATGGATCTAGAGCAGGGGTGTCAAACTAAAGCCCACAAGCTGGATCCAGTCCATGGGGTGCTTAGATCTGGCCCATGGGCCTGCCCTGGAAACAGTGAAGGACCAACCTGCAGTGCCTCTGCCAGCAAAAACCATGTGGCCATCCTGGGCTCCATTTTTGGCCATGATAGCCTCCTGTAATCTTCTGCCAGTGAAAACACAGCCTGGGCAGGTGCACACAGCCTCCCTGAGCTCCATTTTTGCTGGCAAACAGTTGCCGGAGGCTGTTGCTGCTGAAAATGGAGCCCGGGCGGGCCATCACAGCCAAAAACTGAGCCATGATGAGTTATGTCGAACTGGCCATGTCCACCCTGGCCATGACCACTCAGCCACCTGAGGTCAAACAAAACCCCGATGCGGCCCTCAATGAAATCAAGTTTGACACTCCTGACCTAGAGAATGCACATTGCTGCACTCTGTCTTTGAGCTTTAATGAAGTTATCTCATTAATAGGGGAGCCTTATTTGTTTCATTTAAATAAATTTAACAGCACTATACAGCTGATTAACAATGGGCTCAGCTTTTAAGGGAAACAAGTGACAACCTGATCAAGCAGAAATTAATTTTAAAATAGGAGTTCGATAATAGGCACAGCTATCTTGGAAAAGAAGAAAGATATGAATAGAAGTGGGATAGTTACAGTGAACCACCTTCCTCTTCCTTGTTCCTTCAGTTTGGCCTTTATTTTCAGCAAAAAAAAACAACCATGGAAAATGATGACTTTTTATAATATATTTTTCCTTGTTCCCATACTGTTCAGGAACTCAATCTGATTGTATCAATAGAAAATTAGATCTGAAAACAGCTCGTGATCTGGAAGGGAAGCAATTTCTATCTCTCCCTCCAGGCCTCCTGGCTGCCCAATCGTGCAGGGTTGAATTTTATTCTGAAACAGAAAGAAAGAGGAGGCTTATTGGGTGCTGGAGGGCATTTCCCATTCCCCGAGACTAACATGAGCAATAACTTTCCCCAGCAAAAAGGACAGAGTTTGCTTTCACAATTGATGGCTACTCCTTAATTGAGAGAGAACTTTCAAGGTTCGCGATCTCTATTTGGTTTCAATTACATATAAACTTAATGATTCCAGCAGTCACCGAACCACATCTAATTAACATATTGGAAGAAAATTGTTGCGTATTGCAAGCATGTTTTCTAATACCCTTGACATATTGGACTGCCATATATTAAATTCACAATCAGACAATGAGGACATTGGCTTCGATATTTAAGTTTTCCCTCTGTTTCTATCTGTTCTTGGCTGGGGCTAATGCTCTCGAGTAATGAGCCAGAAACCAAAAACCGGTATTATGAATTAATTATTTCATTCATTTTCTATATAGCTTTTCCTCCCAGAGGAATCCAGAGATTTTTTTCCCAGGCAGAGGGAAGGAGGAATTTAAATAAAATTATCCCAATTAAATCAACAATCCTTAAAAACAATAAATGCATCTTTTTTAGAAAAAGAAAGAAAGAAAGAAAAAGGTGCTTCTTACTTTGTAAGCTACTTTTCTTCTTCTTTTGTTTGCATTGCAAAAAAACCGAATGCATGGCCTAAGGCCTAGCTTTGAGAAACTTGGCTACCGCCTGTACAGGAGAATCTGTGTGAGAAAAAAATATTTACTCTCTAGTGCAAAACTTCATGTTGTCCAGGACAGCCATTGGGAAGATAGTGATGTGCTAGTAGTTTTAATCCTACCCTTTATTGTTTTTGCTTCTCTTTCCTTGATATCCTGGAATTAAATCTATTAAGTCCTTATCTTTAGCAAAATTGTATTGTTGTCCAAGAAGTACTTTATCTCAGTTGCTGGTGGTTATCAATAGTTATCCTATAATCTCTAACACAAAAGGCATAGAATTGTAAATGTTTCCAAAGGTAAATTTAGATTAAAAGAGAAATTGATGGCAATTGATGGCAATGTAAAGCTGACTAGCTCAATTTGTTTAGATGAGAATGGAATAATATCATCACACGACAGCATATAAAGAGCTTCATTCTGTTGCTAGTGTTGCAAATATAGTTATGAACAGTTCCTGCAGTTCAAAACATACACTAAAAAAGCTTATTGCAATAACCATTTGATATATCTAAACTGAATCAGTGGTGGGATTCAAAAAAAATTACTACTGGTTCTGTGGGCATGGCTTGGTGGGCGTGGCAGAGGAAGGATACTGTATAATCTCCAGTCAGAGGTGGTATTTGCCGGTTCTCCGAACTACTCAAAATTTCCGCTACCAGTTCTCCAGAACTGGTCAGAACCTGCTGAATACCCCCTCTGAAACTGATATATAACAATGGTAGCTTTCATGTGATAATTCCATGAATTAGTTCTCAGACATCACTAGATCAGATTATAGTAATCCAGTTAGGCAAACTCAACCAATTTGTTTCCTTTATTTAAAAAGGGACTTATATCCTGTGTAAAGGGGAAAAAATCTGACAAGCCTTCTTTTTTAAAACACACAGACACACACACTTTTAAACCAAGGTCAGTAAAAACTGGCATAATCTGAACTTCCTGATACTTCTTAGGAATCCTTTGAAAATTCTGGCAGTCATACTCAAATGCCACATGGCTCCTATGAATTTTTAATGGAACACACTTGAACACAGTTCAATTTGTGTCATTCTTTTTTTTTTTAATAGGAGCAGGAGGTGTTTTTGTGAAGTTTGCATTTTTGCAATGATTTAATCCTCTTGTCTCAAACTATCTGCTAACAAACTCGGCAAAATTCATATCCAGAACCATTTAAATGTGTGTGCCATAAAACCATATTTGAATGCAGCAGTGGGCAAAAAAATGCACTTATGGAAAAACCATAGAAAAACACGTGTTTTGCTTGCATAAAATATTACGTTCAGACTAAATCTCATTTTAAAAGGATCAGACAGAAGATGCTGGGGGAAAAACTCCAGTGAAACTCAACAGAAAGTCACTGACAATCAAATTCCAGAGGGACAATAAGTTGGGAATATACATTATGTTGCTAATGTACAATAATATATGTTACTAAATCATACAACATACAGAATAACAGAGTTGGGAGCTACTTTGGAGGTCTTCTACACCAGGGCTGTCAAACTCATGGCCCATGGGCTAGATGCATTACGTGCTGTACACGGCCACGCCCAGTTTAGTGAAGAGGAAAAAAGTTGCACTATGTCAAGTGATGCCACTGTGACGCCATGTGTTTGATACCCCTGCCCTACACCATTTAAAACAAATGGTTGTCCAATTTTTTCTTATAATCCTCTACTGATGGAGCACCCACACTTTCTGAAGATAAGCTATTCCGCTGACTAATTATTTTCACTGTCAGGAAATTTCTCATTTCTAAATTGGTCCTCTCCTTGATTAGTTTCCATCCATTGGTTCTATCCTTCCTTCAGGTGCTTTGGATAATAGGTTGACACTCTCTTTTTTCTGGCATGATTTACATAATGGTAGAATATAAACTGTAAATGGCTGCATTCACACAACATACTATGCTATGAATACTATTAATGGACCACAATAACTGAGCTCACACAACTTGGCAAACTAAAAACAAATAAATTGCCTTATGGCTCAGCAGTATAATGTGTAAATGGTATTTTAATATGAAAAGTAGCTTCTTATGCACCTCCGAGGTGGCGCAGTGGTTAGAGTGCAGTACTTCAGACTAATTCTGCTGACTGATTGTGACCTACAATTGGGCAGTTTGAATCTGACCAGGCCCAAGGTTGACTCAGCCTTCCATCTTTCCAAGGTTGGTAAAAGGAGGACCCAGATTGTTGGGGACAATATGCTGACTCCGTAAACTGCTTAGAGAGGGCTGTAAAGCACTGTGAAGCAGTATATCATCTAAGTGCTATTGCTATTGCTAATTCCATATACAGTAGTATTTTAATTCTAATGCTTCCTGCTCTGTGCCACTCTAGATTTCAGTGTCTGGCCTCCTTTCTTCTTAGGCTGCAATCTTTTCTAAGGTATGAAGATAAATATGGAGGTGGACCAACCTATTTATGGGATCTGTTTTAAACATCTATTTAGTTGCTAAGAAAACATCTACTCCTGGATTTAATCCTGGATTAAAACAGTGACAGAGAATTAGATGAGAATTCAACAGTGTTTTATGGCAAGGAATGGAAAAGTAATCCACTATACAAGATCAACCCAGCACACAATCTATTTATTATTTAGTCATGGCGTTTTTCATGATTGGTGACATTACAATATCAGCCAGGGAAAACTACCAGTAATCACCATTATCTCAAATGGTACAACTCTATTGGCAACAACTGCACTACATAGTTTTATTCCAGATGCACAATATTTTTTTTAAGACCCATAGTGGCGTAGTGGTTAGAATGCAGCATTGCAGGCTAAGTCTGCCCACATCCTGGAGTTCGATCTCGATGGGCTCCAGGTTGGTTCATCCTTCCATCCTTCCAAGATTGTAAAATGAGGATCCAGGTTGTTGGGAGCAACATGTTGACATTGTAAACCACCCAGAGAGCGCTATAAAGAACTATGGGGTAGGATATAAGCCTAACTGCTACTGCTATTGTTATTGCTAAATTTTGTGGTGGGGACGTCGCCTTACTCCAAGGCAGGATGAAAGCATGGCAAAACATGTTGCATTGATGAACCAAATGCTTCTGCCACTTCATCTCCATTAGGGGAAAAATGCATTATTTGTTTTGCTAGAAGAGCAGCAATGAATTAGCAGCACAATTTGTCAATTTACATCAAGATCTCAGTTTAACATACAACATTTAATTATCCTAAAATCTAATGTGATTCACAAATAATATAAATTGTCATGTCAAAATTGCTAAGTAGGTAAATAAAAAGATGAGATCTTGAGCTTCATTAGATACTTACAAAAGGTGGAAGCTTCCTGACTAAAATTAACTTGTTTCTATTTGTTTACTTATTTATTTGAAATATTTATATTGGCACCCATCTTTTACAGAACTGTTGTTTTTTTCTTTCCCCTCTCATGGCCATTCTATTTCTCTGTTTATATCTCTAAAATGATATAACCCAATAGGGCATGGGCTGTCTATTTTGCATATATATAATTTCTAAGCTCAGTTGATGTGGGATGGCTTCACCCTGCAAAAGTACTTTGGGACACACAATCAATGAACTTCTCCTTAACAAGGTTGGCAATCAACATAATTTCCTTTGATGAAGCACTTCTCATTGTGCAGAAAGGTGACAAAAACAAGGTGAAATGAAGCAACAAGGGCACTTTGCTTTTAGAAGTGAGGGGACTCTGCTGTTTGCTAAAGCAACATCAAAAAGCATCTTTGTACTGATTATCTGATAAAGAAAGCATCCATTCAAAGCTTGAGCAAATAAACAGGAACATGAAAGAACTCAAGGAAAGGAAAATAGTGACAGATGCAACTAGAAAAAAAAATCATTCATTGGAGTAAAGCAACCAGTAACTATGATCATGTCATATGTAATTTCAGAAGTCCAGTAGCAATGCCATCCATTAAAATGCTTCATATGTTGAGAATTTAATCTTGGGTATACAGTATAAAGTTGCGGGTAATACATTCCAGAATAACTTAGTCTGATTAAAATAATGTAGCTATTTAACTGTTGCATAGAACAGGTTTATAACAGGTACTGACTTCGCTATTGAGAGACAATTCTAAAAGCACAATAAAATTTCCCATTGGGTGATTAAAATCTCAACACACACTTTGAACGCATGTTATTACTATGTTTGAATATTACATTGGAAATTTTTTCTGGGTGAATTCAAGTTTCATGTTCTGCCATCACCTTCTCTGAATTTTTTTCTTCCTTACTCTTTGCAACTTTTGCACATGTAGAAAATACAGATTGCCTGAATATAAATCTTACACCAACTCTCCCTCAAACCAATGTTCTGGGAATGTTTTGAACAGCAACTCTTTCATCCCCAATCACTGGCCATACTGATTGGTCCTCATGGACTTTCTGGGCTCAATATCTGAAGAGTTCCAGATGGGCAAAACACTTTAAAACCATAATTTAATTTAGCTCTGGTTTAATGAGTCACAGACTGCCTTGGTTCATTTTCTTCTGACATGGCTGTAGACACTTTTTCACAAACTGGTGTGCCTTGTTACATCTGGAATTGGGAAGTTTTAACTAAATAATCATGAGTCATAAATAATTACAGAGGCTGTAACCAAACCTCAGTTTAAACTAACCACTGTTCTCAAAGTCTACATGCTCCAGAGGATCTTAATTTCAGTGTACATGATTTTAATGTTATTTTGTAGCACTGCTAGAGAGGAATATAGGAGAAAAGCAACACACAAGACTGAAAATCTCCAAATTTTAACCATGTAGTGTTCAAGATTACGTATATTTTAGCTTTAGGACTGAACCAAAAAATTATTGTTATTTTACTACTGGTTCTGTGGGCATGGTGTGGTAAGGTGGGTGTTGCTTGGCGGGCGTGGCTTGGTGAGCATGGCAGGGGAAGGATACCATAAAATCTCCATTCCCTTCCCACTCCAGGGGGAAGATTACTGCAAAATCCCATTTCCTCCCCACCCCACTAACCTGCTTTCCAGCTCCGTTCTCCTGTGCAGGGCAACAAAAGAAGACCCAGCCAATCAGCTGGGACTCGTGGGGCCAGTCAGAGGTGGTATTTGCCAGTTCTCTGAACTACTCAACATTTCTGCTACAGGTTCTCCAGAACTGGTCAGAACATGCTGAATGCTACGTCTGATCGTGATGATTATATATTTTTGTCATTAGGATAAATATGGACTAAACAACATTAGTTTAAGATTTGGAATTGCTAAACACCACTACTTCCTTTGTCCCAAATCAATAAAATGCATTCCCCGTCCCATTGTGGTCATAATATTAAACTAGTCAAAACACTGAGGACCTCCCCACACTAAAGGTAATTCCAGAGTCAATTATGCACATAGACCTGCAACAGAAATGCAGGGTAAATCATTGCTAAAAGGTATATGTGGATGGATACATAGCACAATGAGAGTCTAATATCAGTGGTGTGGAAAGAGGCTGGAAGCAAAAGAGAGACAGAATTTTTTTTCCTCATCTTTAATGAAAAAAATCTTCATGTTTCCTGCTTATTCCTCGGGACCATTTTATCTCCCAGCATCTCTAAAATTCAGCTGAAGCATCCTCCTAGCCCACTAGCTAACAATAAATCAAGGGGTAGAAATCCATTGAGAATTGAAAATCAAAGATGTGACATGCTGGCTCCCCCCTTTCTGATTTGCACTGTGTTCCAGTAACAGAACAATTCATCATATGACCCCCGAAGTTCGAATTCTTATAGCAGTAAGATTAAAACCTCAGCCTACGCAGATGGCAATTTTACAACCTTAAACTTTACCTCCAAGTTTAAATTAAGGGAATAATGTTCAAAGGGCTCTAATAAGCAAAATAAATTCATTACTGCTGCTTCATAACCACACTGCTTTCACAGGGAATTACTGATAACAAAACATGAAAGTTCTTTTTAAAAAAAAGAAGCAGCAAAATAGTTACGGTGAAATACCAACCAGCTGCATTGTCATTTCACCAGACAATGAACTACGATCCTAATTATCTTTATGTCAATCAAAGCAACAGATACAAATCTGTTTCAAGCAAACTGGAACACATGCCATTCAACATGTGTATGCACAATCAAGGATATATCACCCATAAACAATCAGAGATAAGATGCACTTATTCTAAAGCAGTAATTTTATAAAAAGGTGTTCCAAGATGTTTTTATATCAACCATTTCCTAGTTATCAGTTGCACATCAATGTGACGCTATGTGGAATTTAGTGGCTCTCCTCCTGCAGCACACCAAACCTACTAAAACTCTTTTCTATTTGTTTTGATGTACATAACTTGCTTAAAGTTATCACCCTGAGCTAATCCTGCTTCACTTTTTCATGTATATCATGATCCCTTGGCCTAAGAGAATATTGAAATCTCAATAGTCAATATAATATAATATAGTATTGAAACCTCAAGATGTTGACATTTTGGAAAGAGTTCAGAGAACAGCAACAAAGATGATTAGGGGCATAGAAGCTATAATATATGAAGAATGATTGCAGGAACTGAATATACCTAGTGAAAAGAAGGACCAGGGGTGACATGATAGTAGTCTTCCAATACTTGAAGTGCTGCCACAATGCAGAGAGGGTCAATTTATTTACCAAAGTACCTGAAGGCAAGACAAGAAACAATGGGTGGAAACTAATCAAGGAGAGGAGCAACCTAGAACTAAGGAGAAAATTCCTAACAGTGAGAATAATCAACCAATGGAACAAATTGTCTTTGGAAGTCATGGGTGCCCCATCATTGGAGGCTTTTAAAAACAATTTATCAGAAATGGTATAAGTCTCCTGTGTAAGCAGGGTGTTGAACTAGATGACCTGTAAAGTCCCTTCCAACTCTCAATAAAATATAACTGTTACTGTAGAATATTAGTAAGGCTTGAAAGTATTACTGGTAATTTCTACACTGACCAGGCAGGTGACACTTGGTATCAAAGGGAAAAGGAGAATAGAAACAGTAAGAAATGTTACTTACAGTACATTAAAAAAAAAACATGTCCATTTTGGTTTCTTGTCCTTTCAATCAACTCCCTTCTTCCAATCCAATCTTTTCCATCTATAGGATATGCATTCCATATCATCCTCAATGTAAAGTAAGAGACAAGTAGCAATAAAATTTTTGATTCCCCGATATGACAACATAAATTCTACAGTGTTACTATTGTTATTATTACTATTATTTAAATTCATATACCACCACCCTCCAATTCCCAATGATTCTGTATGGTTTACTACTAATAATTATTAATAAATATTATTAATAAATAGTTCAACATGGAAGGCTATTTATTATGAAGGGTTATTATAGCCAAAACTATATGAGAACCAGTTTTGAAAACAAAGTGACAACTATCAGATATTTTCCTTATCACCAATTCTACATGTAAAATTTGTTTGTATACAGTAGTCCCCATGCTTCATCATTAAAACTATCCACTGTGGAAGAATCCTATATTTTAGCATACATTTCAGCAATCTCTGTGTTACTATCCTGGTAATTATTTATCTATTCTTTAATTTGATTTCTTTTTTTTTTTTTGAAACCTAAAACAAATGAATCAAATCGTTCTTTGTGCTATTGGAAGAGATTTGATTGATGATTGCTTGGATAGCCCTGAAGGGAAAAAAAAAAATTCGCTACTTCCTTCATCTGCCACAGCTTTGATAAAGAAGAAGAAAGATATTTGTCTGTACTTTATATGTTAAAACTATTGTTAATGTAAGTGTGATATTAGATACTGTTAAGAACAGAATACATTCAGTGGAGAATTGTGAGAAGTCTCTTGACAACTTTAATTTAATGAAAAGCAGTATGATTATTCATAGTCATGTAGTTAGAGTTTCTGTCTTGTCAGTTAAAAGTCTGTATGGCTGAAATTCTAGAGCAATTGAAAAGCTTTTGTTTTTTTCTGGAAGCACCAATATCTAAGGGAATTGTTCTGTCAGCTAGATTTTGAAAATTCTCATCCTATTTTAGCCTTTCATTTTCATAAAACTGAGAACTTCCACTATTTATATGCTACTTCTCCAATCTAAAGGACACTTACTCCAAGACCAATCCACCGGTATTATTAGTTTGTTTGTTTATTAAATATATTCACCACCCATCTTGCGGCTAATGTGACTTTGAACCCCTTACATCATAATAAAACAAACATTCAATGCTTATAAATTTAAAAATGGATTAAAATTATAAAAGTTAAAACAAGTTAAAAAACAATGATTGAATAATAACTCTGAAATTGTTCTTTTTCAGATTATACTTAAAGAGTTTAACAATAATTAATATTTTATCAAATTACAAGTTTTCTTAGTGGTTTTTCCATTTCCTCCTCCTCCTTCTCCTCTCCTACCTACCTCCATGATTTTTTCCCCCTTTTAATTAATCTTTCTTCAAAACACAAAATACAGTATTCCAGTAGATTAACCAATAAGAAGAAAAGTCCTTTTGCTATATTGGTTTGTCCAAAACAATATCAAAAAGCCAAAACAAGATATTTATTAAACTATACAGAGGATGTTGTATATTCTTGAAGTAGCATAATTGTTGCAGATTTTGAAGTCCTATAATGGCTTCAGTGACCCGTAAGTTTTAAGTGGACTTTAAATATTCATACATTTTTATTAAATTTTTAAAAAGATTAAAAACTAATATAAACTAATATAAAGTTAAGAAGAAAAGAGAAAACAAAGCAAAGAGAAAGTAAAAAGTGCAAGAAAAGAAGAAAAAAGTTATACAAAACTAGAAAAGAAATACTAAGAAGAAAAACACTAAAATGTACTACAATTAAATTGTAACATCTCTCTATGATTACATCTTAATATTCATTTGTATAAACCATTCTGTCTAATCATTAAAGCCTTAAATCATAGATTCATTTTTCCCCATTTTTAGGCAAAAAAACCCCATCCATAAGAGCTTTTCAGGGATCACTATGTGTAGATGGTATCTTTTCTCTAAAAGAAAAGGTTAATTTATTCATTTCAGCAATATCTGAGATTTCACCAGACATTCTTCCATTGAGGGTAGCATCAAATCTTTCCATCTTTATAAGTGACCTTTAAATATTCTGAAGGCACAGTATACTCTTCTCCAATGAGGGGTAGAGAGAAGAAGTTAAAACTTTCTTTGATCTACAAAACTTTGGATTAAAGGCTGCCATAGAAAGTGGGTACTTAAAGAAACCTTAAGCTATGGATTCAAAGTTATGAAACCTACCCCTAAAGTCTAAAACAGGGCTATTAAATTCAAGTGTGTTTATATCTGGCCTGCAGGGCTGGCCTGGAAACAGCAAAGGACCAGCTCACTGCCAGCAAAAACAGAGCATGGGGGGAGAGAAAAGGAAGGAAGGAAGGAAGGAAGGAAGGAAGGAAGGAAGGAAGGAAGGAAGGAAGGAAGGAAGGAAGGAAGGAGATTATGAGAGTGAGGGTGGGTCTTAAAGAAGTCCTGCATTAGCACTTGGCCACCACTGGTGCCCCCAACATGAGTCTTGTGTCATACTCACCATGCCCAACCCCCAGTCCTCTGAGGTCAAACACAACCCTGATGCTGCCCTTAATGTTTGACACCCCTAGTCTAGAATAATCTGGGGAAATAGGAATCAGAAGGCAATTTTTATTCATTATTATGGTCCATTGCACAGCCAGTCAGATGTGTAGATTCATTTTGGCATTTTTATCCAACTATCCAGCCTTTTCCAAGGATCTGGGATAGGCAGATGTTTGATGCTGTTAAAAGTATTGTCGCAGGATGTAAGGTGTTTGAAGTAAAGCTGCCTTTTGCAATTGACTGATGGTGTCAATGCCAGTAGAATTCAAGTGGTGCTCCAGTTGTTTGGGGATTACATTCAAGATGCCTATTACCACTTTTATTTATTTATTTAAGTTTATTTAATCATGTGGGTGAGTTGTTTTCATTTCTGTTCAGTGCTATGTTCTCAGTTTTAGTTGATTCTCTGCTCCAGCTTTTTGACTCTATCTTTGTTTGCTCAAAACTGTTTATGGATTATTATTCATTTCAAAAGCAGATCTCACTGTCAGGCATACCATGTACTTCTAAGAACAATTCAAAGTGCTGATCTTAACCTTAATGTTCTACATGACTTGGCACTGAAGTATTTGCAGAATTGTCTTTTCCAACCAGTTTTGACTGCCCAGTTTGTATAACCCATGAGGCCCATTAATGGTACACCACTTTTAGGAAGAGAAGAGTATCGTTTGGTTGTTACTACACTTATGCATTGGAATATCTTTAACCAGAAATTTGATCAGCTTCTATATTGTTGGCTTTCCAAAATCTGTTAGATACAATATTATTCCAAAGAGGATTTGAGTATGAAATCTTACCATCAGTTTTATTACTTCTGTAATTGTGGGATTATTTTTAGATTTTTACTTTATTTTTTTATACAAAGACTTTTCCTCCTTCTATTTTTTCAGCAACAACCCTGTGAGGTGAGTTGTGGTGAGAGAGCAATGAACCAATGACTGAGCTCCAGCTATGGGTCAAGGCATCTCTCTCTCTCTCTCTCTCTCTCTCTCTCTCTCCCTCCCTCCCTCCCTCCCCCCCTCTCTTTTCCAAACAGGAAATCACAATTGATGAAGTGAAATCTTTGTGGGATGTCTCATCAGAAGAATTCAACAGCATATGAATTTGCTTAAAATAGTATAGAGAAATAAAAATACGGAGTGTTCTTGAAATATAAATGAACTCCAGAATCCATCATAATCATATAATTACATAATCACTACAACTTACCTTAAACACTCTTTGATTTCTAGACCATCTGTCTGGTTCTTTTTTCATTTGCATCAAAATACGAGATAATTTCAAATTCCCCAGATTAGAGACTCTGATTTACTACAATTTTAAACTGAATTGGATATGTGTTCATGAAATGAGATCAGAATGAAAGTGTCCGTAAAAACATAATAAGCAATATATACATAACATCATTTTATACTCTGTTTTTCTTACAATAATATATTTGCTGTTAAAAACAAAGGTTTTAATATTGCCAAAAGTATGTAAAGCAAAAGGAGCACATCTTTACTATGATATACCAACACGAAATGTGTCAGTTCAAAATGTAAGATTTTGAAGAAAGTCTTTCTTTGCAATAAATGTATTCAACATTATATTGTATGGGTAAAACTGAGAGCTGCATAATGCTTTTTATATACATTTAAAAAGTTAAATCAAAGGTCTAAGAAAAAAGGAAAGAAAAAGAACGATCCACCCACCCTTCATCCTCAGCAAATAAAATCAACATTAACAATTTATCACTATATCTTAAAATGCAACCAAATATATCTTCATTTCATATCTGAGCACATTCTCTATAACCCCATCTTTAAAGCCTAATCTCTACATATTAATCAGCAAAATTACAATAAGGGTTGCTAGAAATAACAAGTATTGCAAACTTTATCTGTTACACCCAATTTGAATCTTTCCTTTGGTATTTATAGCTCCATTTATATTTAACAGAACCCTCCTTTTTCCCCTCTTCAAATAGTCAATATATATTTTTTAAAAACAGTCCCAATCCAAAAAAAATTCATTAACATCAACAGAAATGTTAACCTGGTATTTTAACCTTGATCAAATAAACCGATCTTATATTTTTTCTCCCAACAATCTTTACATTCCTCAAAGAAAGTTCTAACTTCTGATTTTTAATCCACCCTTGTGTGTATGTTTTGTTTTTACATGATTAGAAAATCTCTAAGGAGCATGGATTATTCTTTTTAGCTAGATTTTTTAAATGTATTTTATGCTGTGTTTGTTTATTTATTTAGTTTATATGCTCTCATCTCACTGTCAGGCAACTCTGGGCAGCTTATGATAACATTTAGATTTTTGTTACCTCTTCAAGTTAAGATGGTGCCCATATAAATTTGCTAAATTTTAAAATAACTATTCTCTTAACCTGTTTAACTGATTTAATCCTGTGTCTTGGCTCAAAGGATATCCTGAACAATAAACTTACCAGGTTTTCTATTCATATAACATGCTAAACTGCCAAAGAACCTAACTAAACTTAATGTTTGCTTTTAACTAAGCTTTTAACATGGCTTAAATGAGCTGTTTTGAGCACATAGGAAGAACACACAGCCATTCACTACATAGCAGTTTGAAATGCTGGTTCCTGTTCTACCAGAAGATAAAATTAATTAATTAAATTAAAACAAAGTAGACTAATTGTATTGAGGTGTAATGTATGCATGATGGCTTTGTACATGTTATGTCTCTCAGTCATTTGAAGTTCACAATCTACAGTTCACGTGTAACGGCAGTGCAGAAGACCACTGTTATTCCAGAGAGTTTAGTGACATATTTTTCTCTTCATATTAAGAAAAGTCTAGACATTTTGAACTCATTTTGAGCTATCTGACTTGTTGAACAAAAGTAAAGAAAAAAAAAAGAAAAGAAAAGGGGGGCAGAATTTCCATGTAGATTCAATGCTTTTCCCATTGTGAAAGTTTCAGATTTTCAGTTTCCATCCCAAAGTCATGTGCCAGCCAATCAAGATCAGATTTTTAAGGGGGATCCGGAGGAAGGGTTTGGGGGTGTTGCAGACACTTTTCTATTTCTAGAAATGGCGCTGGTCAATTACCAACAGACAATGGAACAGATGGAAACGGAAGAAGAACAACAAGGAAGAGACGAAGACGCCATCTTCATTGAATCCCAAAACTTATCTAAGGAAGAAGGAAGGAAGAGAGCAAGGAAAATGAAGGACTTAAGATCTAAAAAACACATTTGAGAAAGAGAAAAATATGATTCAAAGTAAATATAATGATAACAAACAAGAGAAAAGGGAACACAACAGAGAAGGGATCCCAGCAAGGTAGAGGTTAGAAGAAGAAGGGGGTAGGAAGATTTGGTGGGGGAAGAAAGAAAGGGGAAAGGCGGAGAAAAGCCTCAAAGCTTTAAAATTGGATGGGAGAAGAGGGATTTTTTTAGAGACAAAGGATGAAATATAATTTTCTGTAAGAAAGATTCTGCTAAGGTACAGAAGATGGTATTGTAACATTTATATTTGAAATAGTAAATTAGAATGGTTTAAGATTTAATAAGAAATTAAAATGTTGAAGTTTTTAATAATGATTGATTTTTAAAATGTAATAAAATATCGAAGGAAAGGAGGATACAATGTATTTAAACATTTTTGGTGGATAGAATGTACCAAGCAGAACCAAATTGGGTATTTGTTATGCTGAATGTTAATTTTACTAACTTAGGGGGAGGATAGAAAGGCATCATACTCTGATTAGTGATTTCAGGAGAAATTTTTTTTATTATAAGAAGAGATAGAGAGATAAATGAATGGGCAAAAGATACAAATTTAATGATTTAATTAAGATGGATTAAATAAGATAGAAATGTGAAGAGTGATATGTGCTATTATTTTAGCCCATGCAAAGAGAGGTAACTGGGGCCAAGGTACTTTACTAAAAGATTTTTTTTATGTTTGTTTGTGTTTGTTTGTGTTTTATGAGAATACTGGGGAAATTATTGTAGAAAGACAGGGAAAGACTTAATATGTAATGATTTGTTTGTTGTTGAAACTTTTAATAAAACTTGTTTTAAAAAAAAAAAAAAAAAAGGAAGAGACGAAGACGCCATATTCATTGAATCCCAAAACTTATCTAAGGAAGAAGGAAGGAAGAGGAGTAAGGAAAATGAAGGACTTAAGATTTAAAAAAACATTTGAGAAAGAGAAAATATGATGCAAAATAAATATAATGATAATAAACAAGAGAAAAAGGGAACAAAACAGAGAAGGGATCCCAGCAAGGCAGAGGTTAGAAGAAGAAGGGGGGAGGAAGATTTGGTGGGGGAAGAAAGAAAGGGGAAAGGCGGAGAAAAGCCTCAAAGCTTTAAAATTGGATGGGAGAAAAGGGATTTTTTTAGAGACAAAGGATGAAATATAAATTTCTGTAAGAAAGATTCTGCTAAGGTACAGAAGATGGTATTGTAACATTTATATTTGAAATAGTAAATTAGAATGGTTTAAGATTTAATAAGAAATTAAAATGTTGAAGTTTAAAATTGAAATGTTGAAGTTTTTAATAATGATTGATTTAATAATGATTGATTTTAGAAATGTAATAAAATATCGAAGGAAAGGAGGATACAATGTATTTAAACATTTTTGGTGGATAGAATGTACCAAGCAGAACCAAATTGGGTATTTGTTATGTTGAATGTTAATTTTACTAACTTAGGGGAGGATAGAAAGGCATCATACTCTGATTAGTGATTTCAGGAGAAATTCTTTTTATTATAAGAAGAGGTAGAGGGATAATGAATGGGCAAAAGATACAAATTTAATGATTTAATTAAGATGGATTAAATAAGATAGAATTGTGAAGAGTGATATGTGCTATTATTTTAGCCCATGCAAAGAGAGGTAACTGGGGCCAAGGTACTTTACTAAAAGATTTTTTTATGTTTGTTTGTGTTTGTTTGTGTTTTATGAGAATATTGGGGAAATTATTGTAGAAAGACAGGGAAAGATTTAATATGTAATGATTTGTTTGTTGTTGAAACTTTTAATAAAACTTGTTTTAAAAAAAAAAAAAAAAGATCAGATTTTGCAGTCTTCTGACCATAGCAGGTCTATGAAGTCATGGTGCCAGGTTTTAATCATCATCATCATCCTTGGGGTTGTTGCTGTTTATGGAGATCTTCTGCATGGAACCTAGCACTGGCTACTGTGGAAACAACACCCCCTTGGTGCTTCTCTGCTGTCATCATTAAGGAGCTCCTGACAGCCCATATGAGATTTGGTTATAATCATATATGCTTTTCATGTTTTGCTTTTAAATCTGCTTGCTTAAACTAATAATAAAGCTTAAAATTCCTCCATTCTATTCACTGGTGTGCTCATTGTCTGATCCAAAAAGAACCTATTGCCCCTGTGCCTGATCACATCCCTGACAACATGAAACAAAACTTTGGCTACCTTTAACCTCTACTGTTATAAAATAATTACAGAACACAAATTTGGGCTCATTGGTTCAGAATACTTTGGTAGGATTTGATCCAGTGCACACAAAATAGATTGATCAGACCTCAGTGTTCTTGGGAAGCACTTTTGCACAATAGTTTTACAAAAAGATTAGAGCAGATAAGTCAGCACTTTTCCCATTTGGAACTTGACATTTTAATTGCAATATAAAAACAGTGTGTTTCTTTACAAAAAAAATATTGAAAGAGGGCTGAATCCAGCCAGCCTGAGGCAGGAGTTCTTTACAGTATTGTACAGCATAGTTTAATAGAAGCTTGTTTCAGAAGTTTGTGTTTTAATCGTTCAACTCCCACATCTATCAGTCCATATCTTTTGTGTTACAGAACATAGAATATTGGAGTTGGAAGGGATCTTGGAGGAGTTCTACTTCAGCCCCCTACTTAAGAGGAGACCCTATAGCATTTCAGATAAATGGCTGTCCAATCTCTTCTTAAAAGCTTTGAGTGATGGAGCACCCACAACTTTTGAAGGCAAGTTGTTCCACTTGTTGATTGTTGTCATTGTCAAGAAATTTCTCCTTAGTTCTAGGCTGCTTCTCTCTTTACTTAGTTTCCATCCATTGCTTCTTGTCTTGTCTTTTGGTGCTTTGGAAAATAAGTGGACCCCCCTCTTCTTTGTGGCAGCCCCTCAATTATTGGAATACTGCTATCATGTCACCCCCTAGTCCTTCTTTTTACTAGACTAGATCAGGGGTGAGATTCTACCGGTTCGGACCGGTTCCGGTGAACGAGATGTTAAAGTTACATTTGGTTGGCCGAATTGGTATTTCAACCAACTAGCTGGCCCTGCCTGCCCTGCCCCACCTGTCCCAGGAGTCTCCACATGGCCAATTTTTGATGAAAGTAAGTGCAGGGTCCCTGCTGAGGCTCTGGGAAGGGGAAAAATGGGCCTTCTGAAAAAACTTGAAGTCATAAAATGGGCCTTTTTCTGGCTTCCATGGGCCTCCAGAGCCCGGGGAAGGCTGTTTTCAACCTTCCTAGAGGCTCAGGAGAGGCCTTCAGACCATTGGGAGGGTGAAAATGGCCTCCCCCAGGCTCTGGAGGCCCACTGGAAGCCAGAAACAGGAAGTTCTGGTAGGCCGTGCCCATCCTGGCCATGCACACTGTGCTGTCCCTTGAAAGATGGGAAGTTTGCTTTCCCTCTTGTTATGTAAAATGAGTCTTTGAAATAGCAAGAAGACACAAGTGGAAGGGGGGCAATCTCTACCCTGCCTGCCGGTTCAAATTGTCTTTGAAAGTCAGAGGGGGCCTAAGGCATAAAGACATTCCACGTTCATTCCTGGCTTCAACATATCTTTGTCTTTAACACAGAAATTCAAATTTCACATCCAGATACATCCTTTTACTTTTTAATCCTCTTTGGTGTCAGGAATTCAAATTAAGCAATCCTTTTGCCATTTTTGGGCTTCAGGACTACAAATAACCATCTTTTATTTTTCCATATTCTGCACAGTGGTGGATTTGTATGCTGTGCAGATGCAGATAGATAAACTCAACAAGGCATCCATAACAAAGTACATTTATTAGTGCATCAGGTATCCTCATAACTCACATTTGTGATGAAGTTCTTCTTTAACGACCAATCTTTTGTATATTTGCCTTGTAGGTAAAAGATGATTATCTCCTAACCCATCTCGTAATGATAGAAAGCAGCTGCCGTTAGTTAGAGAATTCAGGCAAAGTGAGAAAAACTCCCACAACCCATCGAGGGTCAAATTAGTGACCAATCGGGATTACAGATGTGGCCATGTGACATGAACTACATTTCCCAGGATACCTTTAACTACATTTACCATGATGCATTCCCTTAAGGGGACAGCTCCTAATTCCTAAATAAGTATCCAATTCCCATAGACTGGCTGGGACAGCACACACGCCCAGCAACTGGGCAGCGAAGTTGTTGCTGGGATTTTTGAATCCCACCCCTGGACTAGACATACTCAATTCCTGTAAACGTTCTTCATATGTTTTAGCCTCCAGCCTCCTAATCATCTTCGTTGCTCTTCTTTCTACTCTTTCCATAGTCTCAACATCTTTTTTATATTGTGCTGACCAAATCTATATGATCAACCCCTCCTAACTTTTCACATTATAAGGATTTAATGAGAGATCTAATTTTCATATATAAATCAACTAGAGTTATGGAGAAATCAGAAGTCCTCATTTCCTGAGTGAGAGAGGAGGGACACTGGGCATATATTCAGCTTTGCAAATACATTTTGGGCATTGTTACAAAATGATTGTTGTGGTGAGCTTGGGCAAACCAGCTATTACTCATTTATTACAAAGCAAAATGGAAGAGCTCCTCTAGCTTCCAAAGATGTTTTCAATGCTGAGCCCAGTTTTGATTGGTTTTGGTATTGTCTTTGCAGAAGGCTGCCAATTTAAAAAGAAAAAAAGAACAAGAAAATTTACTAGAGGTATGGAGCCAACCAAAGTGTCATATGATATCCTGAGGACTAAGTTGAAATCTAGGAAGTAGTATTGCAGTACTGGAAATGTCTGTCATTCAGTGGATTGAGATGCTTACTTTGTTTCCGTATTTCAACATGTTGTTCACAATCACTAGTAGTGAATGGACAGTTATTTATACATGTAGATTATATATGATCCATATTTTTTTTCCTACAACTGCACAGTTGGTAAAGGTTTTTTTTTTCATTTTTCCAGACTTCCACCCTCATGATTCATTTTTTTTCTTTTGTCTAACCATAAATAGGAAAAATTAATTTAAAAATTTATAAATTAGAAAAATGGCCAATACAGTCTTTGAGTTATGAATTAAACCCATTATTAATCTACAGACATGGTTAAGGTTAAGTCAATGAGCATATCAAACAAGGAGATATAACCTTTTCAGATTAAAAGGCTGCAGCTTTTCTTTGACTGACTTGTTGATGGCTGTTTAAAAATAGTATATAATTTTATTTTACTTAATGAGATCTAATTAATATGATTGTCGCAGGAAGAAGCAGCACATAGTTGGTTTATGCCTTAGCTGATCTTGGGGGGAAAAACCTGAAGTAAGACAGAGCAGCGCTACAATGGGAATATCAGGACTGCTCTCTAGATTGGAAACCAAATAAATAAATAGTAGTAGCAATAGCACTTAGGATTATATATCACTTTACAGTGCTTTACAGCCCTCTCTAAGCAGTTTACAGAATCAGCATATTGCCCCCAACAATTTGGGCCCTTATTTTATCCTCCTCAGAAGGATGGAAGGCTGAGTCAACCTTGAGCCTGGTGAGATTTGAATTGCCAAATTGCAGACAGCCAGTAGTCAGCAGAAGTAGCCTGCAATACTGCACTCTGACCACTGCATCACCGTGGCTCAGAGGAAAGCAAATAATGTTTGTACTGCTGCCAAGAAAATTACATGGATATTCATAGAGAAACCAGGTGCTAAATTTGAATTTGTTCATGGAATTTTACTTGAATGTTTCATTGACACACACAAACCCGCATTGCCAATTTCTCATAATAACTGTAATCCTATTGATTGTCAAGGTTAACCTGGCTGAGGTGATTAGCTAGACAAGTATCTTTTTGAAGGGTCCTTGGTGCTCTCTGAGCTTGCTTGTTTTCTTGTAGACATTTCATTCCCCTAACTTGCTACTCCAGGAAGGGTAGCAAGTTGTTGTTTTCAACCTTCCTGGGCATTCTGATCAGTAGAGACCACAATGGCAAACTAGAAACACAGGTCTACAGAAAAACCACCCATACTAACACACAACACATTCCAACAAAGTGGATACCCTCACAAAAAAAAATATATCAAAAAGGTCCACTCAACCCAATACAGCACAACCAATACAAATCCTAAAAAGAATTACACTGCCATACATCAAGAATGCCTCAGAAACCACCAACAGACTACTACAACCACATAGAATCACTGTAGCACACAAGCCAACTAAAGCTCTTCAAAACATTCTAAGCAAACCAAAAGACCCAGCAACCTCAGTAGAAAAAAATAGGAGTCATATACAACAGGCAGAAGACTGGCAGAATGCATTTATGAACACCAACTGGCAGTCAGAAGACATGATGAAAATTCTTTAATTTCACAACTTATAGACACATTTAACCATAGTTTCAATTAGGAAAATGTTACAATCTTAGAACAAACCAAATCCAAAAATGCCAGGGAATTTCTAAAAGCCTGGAACTCTGACAAATCGGCTATCAATAGATACATAGAAATTAACAACATATATAGACTATGCAAAGAGACAATCAACCAAAAGAGAACAAAAGACTTCTGTCGCGTCGAGCGACCGATCCTTTATTTCGATCTTCTGGTTGATTGCTGAATTCCTCTCAGAATGGGACCCGCAAGAGTGAGATACAGAGAGCCCGCAAGGGCGAAGTTTGGCAAAAGCAGGACCCTATCCAGGGTGAGATTGAGCGTCTGCTGGACACTATCCAGGGTGAGATTGAGCAGCAGCGTTCAGCGTAGAAAAGCTTTAAGAGTAAGCGCTTCAGCGGAACCCTAGCCAGGGTGATTGCGGGACTCGCAAGAGTGATTGCAAAAGCGGAAAGAAAAAAGAACACAAGACAAAGATTTCTTTAGGTGAGGCAGCGCATCGCCTGGGGCAGATGGAATTGTCCCGGCTGAGCCTGAGACAGATGGATTGTTCAGGCTGCCAGCTTGCTCTGCGCTGTCCCCTTTTATTGTACTGAATCAAAGAGAGGGGTGAGGGGGATTGCAGGAAGACAAAGAAGTTACAAACTTTATCTTTGAGACCAGGCTACGTGATACAAGTAACGAACTTTTTGACTGTTACTGATAAACATGTTTTTCCTGAATATACATCTTTTATCTGACACAAGCTTCTGTGATGATACTTCATGACTGATACCGAATACACATCTTTTATCCGACAGACTTTTGTAAAGTTAATCTTATCAACTTCAGCTTCTTCCTGTCAGTTCTTTTCCTGTCAGCTTAGTGAACTTTGCTCTGTGCTAAGCAAGATTTTGTTTCATGGAAATTTACCAAGACAGAATAGCCACAGACTTCAGCAGTAATCAGCCCGCAGATCAGCATAGATTAACTCCAAGATTAACTTCAGACCGACTATCAAGTAAACAATATCCCAATCAAGAAACTACCAAAGAACCATCAATAAACGGCCCACCCAAAGAATCTCTAAGACAACCTCCACCCACACAGGCAGCAAGGCACCAAAATATAAACTGACAGTAAACAGCACTCATTACTGGCACTGATTATATTATCTAGTTATGGTAATGAAACATTTGCAAAAAAAACAAGCAAGCTCAGAGAGTACCAAGGACCCCTCATTTCAACCCTGTGCTACAGATATTTTCCATTATAATAAGTGTCATCTTTTTCCATTACTGTTCCATGCCCATCCCATCCAAAGCTGTGTGCTTAGAAGAGGATGATCATACCAAATGAGTATACCATTCCTCAGTTAAGGGTATACAAGAGCTGTGCCCTCCGTGGCACCTGTGCATTTTGTCACAATAGAAAGCAGATGCCATTTCTTAGCTGCCTGGAATCCAGCAGATGCCATTTCTTAGCTGCCTGGAATGCTTCCCATTCAATTAGACATTTCCCAAGACAAAGCATCACACCTAAAATAGGCAATTTAACTGTGGGAAGCTGCCAAAAACACGAAACTCTAAAGGAGGAGAGAACACAGGGGTGGGATTCAATTTTTTAACAAATAGTTCTGTGGGCGTGGCTTAGGTGGTGGGTATGGCTTGGTGGCCTTGTGACTGGGTGGACATGGCTTGGTGGTCTTGTTATTGGCTGGGTGTGGCCAACTCAATATCATTCACATCGAGGCATGCATCTCCTCGTCTGGCCTCTCATGACTGTGGGGATGCTGCAACAGTCGTATGTGAAAAATGGTCATAAGTCATTTTTTTCAGTGCCATTGTAAATTTGAATGGTCACTCCACACAAGCAAAGTTCCAGCAAAGGAGGGGAAAAAACCTCCAGAGAAGTTCCTGAGACAGGAAGTCTAGTCCTGCCAAGAATGTAATAAGGGTTAATGGAGAGACCGTTTCTGTAAGCAACACCAGAATGTTTCCTTCCTGCCTTCCTTACAGGATTAGGCCAGTGATTCCTTCTAATAAACGGTTCTCCGAACTGCTTAGAATGTTAACAACCGATTCTAGAGAATAGGTGCAAACTGGTAGAATCCCACCCCTGAGAGAACAGTTTGAGCCTAAAACACCTAAAACTATCCCTGAGATAGTGAAACATAAATGTGGAAATTCCTTCTACATTTCTCTGCACATCCCTATATTTCAAAGTACTTAGGGAGCTGCAATTCTTCTTGACTTGCAGATAATCATATGACTGCAAACACATTAGGCATGGGATGATGGACAATGCTGACAGTCCACTGAGAACATTGAATTGCCACTATCGTTAAAAATGGCATCTTCAGGCCTAGCTGCCTGTCAACCAGAATTCCACTACAAAGATTGAATGCATAAGGGAGCCAAACTTCTTTCCAAGAGATTTAGACGATTTTGCAGAGTTGCATAAGCAGAACATCCGGGGTGGCCTAACTTTGTGCATACCATTTGGTGCATTGTGCATGTAATTTCTTCCCCGGAACCTGGGATGGTGTCTTCTCAGGGACAATGCTCAGATGTGAAACTATAGATGTCTGTAGGGGAGACAAAGGGAGAAAACGATGACTCATCCATTATGACATTGAAGGATAATAAATAAAGAAATGTAGTAAAATAGCATTAAGTAGAGAGTTACTCTATAGGCATGTCTTATCTTGATGTTAGGCAGTTGTTTTCTTATATATGTAGAAGTATTTATCACTCTATAGGCATTTCTTATTTTGCTGTTGTAGAAAATATTTATTTAACTTTTCACATGTTATAAAACAAGTAATAACACATGCCTGCAATCAGTTACATCCCTCTCCTATGAAGACACATGATTGTCCCATCTAAATCAATCTGAATTCATCTGTTTTCCTAGATTGATATGTTTCACCCCAACATCACCCCCTGAGAAGGTAACGTACTTCTCTGGGAATGTAACTACCTACATCTGGAGGAATCCACACCTTTGAAGTATGCTGTTAATAGCCTCCTTAAGTAGTCAATTGTGATCAATTAGTAGGACAATAGGAGAAGACATAATGAAAGGTAAACATTGCTGGAAAGACATTTGTCTTTTACAAGAAAGATGTAAATCTAAGTTAGGGTGTTTTACAATGCAGTTACTCTGCTTCTAAAGAATCTTAAAGGTATAAGAAGGCTTTACTTTTCTATATGCTTTTGTAACCTTCTTCACATATCTATCTTGTGTGTATGTGAGGATAGGTCTTGCCCTAACCTTGTTGATCAATTAAAGTTAGATTTTGTTCTTCAAAGCCTCTGCTTAAGTTCATTTTTGGCACATCGTGATCTTAAATTATAGCCGAACTTTACAATATCATCATGCAAATGCCATGATGGGTGTAGTTGAAGCCATCACATCATCAGAGTTGCTTGTGGAGCATGTTCCCTGGTCTTTGAACAATACACCTTATTGTAATGTTATATTTCTATTTTTGTTTTAAACTGTTGTGTAATCATGCTGCTTTTCCTTTATGTGCAATACTAATGGTATGATTTCTTTTCTTGTTGACCTGCACAATTAGTTCTGAATCAGGACTAGAAGAAAAAGCCTTTAATTAAGCAGACCCTTGGGTGCCAAACAGCAAGTCCACATGTGAAAGTTCAATTAAACTAATTTATTGCTTAAAAGCCTATGCACAAGAATATTCTCAACTAATGGTCAGCACTGTAGAGTCAGATGAGTATCAACATTTCTCAAGTGGATTTAGTTCTTTTGTGGCTATGTAGGGATTCCAAGCTGATCCACTTTTCTATTCCAGCCCCAAGTTCTGCCATGCCTTCTCCTACACATAAATTTGCATACCATAACTATTCCCTAAACTTCTTTAGAACAGGATCAGAGTGCCCCGCAGAATATTATTTTCATCATGCGGGGCTATCTTGGACTGTTGCCAGTGAATCTGGAAGCCATGATCATATTATGATCCTCTTTTCATCCTCTTTTAACAACCCCATGATCCCTTGCAGGCTGGAGTCTAGGCAACTGAATGAAGCTGAGTGTTTACTGGCCAGATGCCTTTCCTGTCGCCAATGCTGAATTTTATTCAGCAGATATATTCTCAATGTGCCCGGAGAGAGAAATATTTGCCTCTACCTAAAGATCATATTATGAGGGTTTGTAAAAATGACCTTGGGAGACAAGAGCAAAACCTGCAGCTTAGGCAACAGTCTGATAAGAGGCAGTTCTGTCTGCAGGTGGGTGAAAAGCATGGGAAGCATTTCAGAAGAGATCTTACCATAAAGATGGTGCTAATGTTCCTGGGTGTGTTTCTTGTCTGGACTACCTAGAAGGGTAACATATACAGATATACTGGAGCTGCATTTCAAGCAGAATAACCCTCTCTTTTGGTTTTACCTAGAAACTCCAGTTTTTAGCCCTTTGTATCTAGGCTAAACCACAAATCTAGTACATGTTGAGTATTTGTCTTGTATTATATAAACACAGCCTATTCCTCAGGCTAATTTTAAACACAAACTTAGAATTTGTTCAGGAAAGTGCTAAACTTTTAAAAGTAACACACAAAACAGCTGACAGAATAGCTATAATGAGTTGGGAAACCAGAATCTCCCTGTTTTCTTGAAAACCTTAAATCCATTCCCCATTCCCATCCTTCTCCTACGTCTGCCAAACATCAAGCTTAGCTGTAGACTCTTTTCTTTTTAGAAATTCTGCTTCACATTCAGTTTTGTCTAAATAATAATATGTAGAGACCCAAGAGTTTGATACTGATATTCAACTTGGTTTTTTGCAGACAATAAAGAAGCCTCGTGTACACCAAAAACAGCTTTCTTTTACACCAATAAGACAATAATATCTTCCACCACACTTGAAGCCAATGGGCTAGATTAATGGGCTGTAGGACAGGCCATCTGGCATGTAGGTCTTTCATCTAGCCATCTTCCACAATGTCTATGGAGATTCTCAATCACCCAGATCATGGTTGTCCCAAAAGTGCTTTTTCTTGTTTATTTCTTTGAAAACATTTAGTTTCTCATCAAAGAAACTTATTCAGTTCTTCTGCATCTTCCACAATCTTCTTCCAGAGGTTATCACCTTACTTTGTCCAGTGGCAGGATTGACCCTGTGAAGTATTATATTGAGATTACCATACTCAGAACTTCTAGTGAAACAATAAAACCATGAAATAACTAATTTTTCATAAGGGATACTGGAAGTTCTAGAGGAAGAGGTTTCATCTGAGCCTTGGAATGGAATAGAATAGAATAGAATAGAATAGAATAGAATAGAATAGAATAGAATAGAATAGAATAGAATAGAATAGAATAGAATAGAATAGAATAGAATAGAATAGAATAGAATAGAATAGAATAGATGGAAAGGACCTTGGAGGTTTCTAGACCAACTCGCCTGCTTAGCCAGGAAATCCTATACCATTTCAGACAAATACTATCTCTTCTATTGTCTTCACCTTGGAAGATCTTGGTTTTAAAGATCCACTCTTAGCTATTTTTTAAATATATTTTTGTCCCAGATGAATTTTATAAGTGTGAAAAATGAGTCTCTTCACACTGACAGCAACCCTAAACATTTTCTCCAGGCTATCTCCAAAGCTCTCCCTGTTAGAATTTTTTAAAAAGGCAAGAGAATATTCATTATCCCTTCTGTATAACACTGTTCATAATTTCAAAATCAATGTTCCAGAGGTACTGTATATAATTTCCATCTTGTCCAAGCATTTCTGTAACTTCACTGAGACCTTTTGTCCCACTCTGGCTCCAATGAATAATATATATCTGTGGTTTAGAGGTAGTGGAGGGTGAGGGGCTGTTCTCTTCTGATTCCAGCTCTTCTGTTTCTACTAATATCCTTTTGCCTCTGGGGGCAGTTGCATAAAAGTCATTTAAAATATGTCCCCTAAAAAGCAGTGTGAACTAATAAAGCAAGTGCAACCTTGCAAAGCAGAGATATTTTGCATTCCTAGAACATGACAATCCTTCTCTGCTTCTTCAGTTGGAAAATTAAGCTGAGAACTTCAAGCCTAGGATTGGGGAAATTTCAATATTTATGCAACAGTGTAAAAAGCAACTGTCTTAAATATTGCTGCAATATTGGGAACAGAAGAAAACAAAGCTTTAACCAAAGTAAAAAAAAGGTAGTTTGGGAGGAGGAGGAGGAAGGAAGAGGAGGAGGAAGAAAGAGGAGGAGGAAGAGGAGGAGGAATTATATATATTACAGAGGGAAGAAAGGGGAGGATGTTGATTATTTATATTGCCTTAGGCATTTTTTGAAAAAAGAAAGACTAGCTTTTTCCAATTGTAACAGGGAATTTGAGGCACTTTTACTAGCACCATCCAAGTCCTCAAAATGGAATAACTCAAGTTTAATCTGAACAGATGTGGTGTGCTTCATTTCCCCGTCCTCTGAAAGTTATGTCTGTAACTTATTTTAAAATCAAATTAACTTTTATTATTACAGCCAAAGGCCAGAGAAATAAAATTCTTAACCATAGCAAGTGAGGCTTCCAAGTGGAGAAAATGGCTGACTAATGCATCTGTGAAGAGTAGGAACAATGCTGAATGAAGAACTACAACCAAACAATGAGTGCAGACTGGCAGGGCTCTCTGGATAAGGAGAAACTGAAGAGATTGTGCCTATGTGCTATGGAAAGCACATCCCTGCAAGGAAACTGTAGGAACTCTGCAGGTAACTTGAAAGTAAAAGTGCCAAAGCCAAGGAAGAGAGATGGTGCTCATAGCCTCAGTGGATAGCGGTGCCCATAGCCTCAGGGACCTGCAATGGACATTGAATTTCATCTAAACTCCACATTCTAAACCACATTTGCATTACAAGTATGTAAAAGTTACAGAGATCTTTAGAGCAGCATAGCAATTTGACTGCTTGGTAAGTGTTCCTACACTCTATAGGAGCATGGATAAAGAGAAATGGAAATAAATTAGATTTTGGACTATGAACATTTTAAATAGATAGAGTTTGACTGAATTGGATTTTGCTCATTTTAAACTATTTTCAAACTAATTAAACACATTAATTAAATAAACAGCACATGTCTTCATAGGAAAAAGGACTATTTGGGCATTCCAAGTTAAATAATTGGGAGATTTTTCTAAACAAAAAAAGTCAAATGCACTTGTTAAAGAATACAGATTGCAGTATGTGTCAAATGGGGCTAATGAGTTAAGAACATTGAGAAAGGACAAAAAGGAAGGACAAAAAGACAAGTTATTGCTTTCACTTGTTGGAAATGATTCAAGAAATACACCCATGCATTCTATCAAGAAGATGACATGACACTAAATTATACAGCAAGACTTCAATATCAACTTAATTGTGTCCAAACAAACATCTATTAGAAGATTGATTACAAGAAAAAATACAAAATAGATTTATTTGATCAAGGGTAAAATGCAGCTGGTCCTTGACTTACAACCGTAATGGAGCACAAATTTCTGTCCTATGTCATGAGGGTTGTAAGTTGAGGCATCCACACAAATGACCTCATTTTATGACATTTTTTGTAGTGATTGTCAAGCAAATGCTGTGGTCATTAAATGAACTCATTCTCTGCAAACATCATAATTTGCAGTCAAGTGAGTTGGTTATCAAACACCCAAAATGCAATCACATGACCACAAAGTAAATGGCAGCCTCAGAACTTTGAATCCAGGTTGTACATATCTTTTGGGAGGTCCATATTCACTTCAAATGGTTGTCAAGCAACCAGTCGTAAGGACTACTTGTAGTACACAGGTTTATAAAAAAAATAAAAACTCTTGACAGACTTTTTTCTGAAAATGGTTAAAATGACTTGAGTGATTTTTGTTTTTGCTAATTAAAAGGGGTTGAATATGGGGAGAAGGAAATATATATAAATATATATTTCCATATATATATATATATATATATATATATATATATATATATTATATATATATATATATATATATATATATATGAAATTTGAAAGTGAAGATGAGGGGAAGTAAGCACATTTGTAACTGCTGTAAAAATAGCAAGCCATTTCTTTTTTCTAATACCCGTTTCTTTTTTCTTTCCTGCACTCTTTCTCTTATCCTTTTCTTTTAATTTTCCATCTTTCATGTTATTTTTATCCACATATCTTTAATAAAAATCTTTAATAAAATGCATATGTATAAAGCCTGATAAACAATCATATAAAATAAGAAATCATATGTTGGAGATTTCTCCAATAGGATCAAGCATAAGCACATCAATTTCCACTGACACTCTAACACCACTCCAAGACTGACAAGATAACAGTTAAATTGGAATCAGCTAATAGTCAAATGGCCATTCACCAAAGTGTCCTATATGTTCTCTTGTTTCTATGTATTTATTTAGCATGAATGCTTTTATGCTACTCCAATCATTTTGACTCTAATGACTCTAATCTCATGCCAGACTCTACATGCTATCACACACAATTTTGCAATATTATATGTGATGGAGTCATTTCAGTCTGCTAGCAATAGGGAATCGGAAAATTGCTCAGACTAACCTGGAAATTGCAACAGAAAAAATGTGATATGATTTGTGCAATAATCTTTATCAAAGGTACAGCTGAGTAAAATATGGCCAGCATTTTCTTTCATTCCTAGTCCACAAAGGCAGGTATAGTACATTCACTATATAGAATACTAGCTCAATACCTGTGCTTTGCTATAAAACTATGTGGTCTGGCTTAGTTTTTGGGCAGAAAAATAAGGTGGGGGGGGAATTCTGCCTCTGACTACCAGCATCCATCGGTATTCATCTGGCTAGCATCCTGTCAGTGTGTGAGAGAGTTGAGGGCTGTTTGGAAACTGAAACAGTATTTGCTGTGTGAGCAAGAAGAAGACAGCAAGGAGCCTGAGTGTGCTTAGCTCAACTGTTCTGTACTAAAGCTGGTTGCTGCTGTGAAACTAAAACTGAAACTGAAATTCCTCTCCTCTGCTTGTGTTTTGCATTTGGAACAGATTTTTTTTCAGGTGGGGAGGGGGAGTAGAACTCCTTAGCATCAGAGTGTGTTAATAATAATATACGAAATACTAATGCTTTGATGGTCATATCAAAAAATCCTTTCTTGGTGAGCACCTAGAAGCCAAGAGGAACATACATGCCAAATTTCAAGTTTGTAGGCTTTACGGTTCTGGAGATTTTGTGATGATGTGTGAGTGGTATTTGACTTTTATATATACAGTATATAGATTTTAGAAACCCGTCCAATCTTATTTCTCTAAGGTTCTCCTAGGTTAGGAGAGTAGACAAGAGGAAAAATAGTTGCAGATTATCCTGGGAGAGATGTAAACCATTTTCTACCTTCCTTTCTTTGTGAGCCTAGTTCTTATTGATGACCTATCATCCTGATTTGCATCCTTAGTGAGGTTGTTTTGGCCTGCTCATAACTCAAGAAAACTATTACACAAAAAAGGGAGAAAAAATACAGAAATATGGATCAAAAATTACTACAGAATGCATGTGACCAACCTGTAAGAAAGAATTTATTCTTCAACCAGTTGTTGGCAATTACCAGACCAAACTTTTGTTTTTATACCCTCTGAAGTTCAACCTTTAGTCTTAAGGCTGCATTTGAGTAATTGTGGAATTGCTTTACTAAATGTACTTTGCACCAATTCAAATAATTGGTCATTGGGGATTTATCTGAAAGACAGTAGTAGACCTGCATGCAGTGGTTAAAATAGAGAGTACTGGTCGTCTCCAAAGAATTGTGTGTTATGCTGCCATCGCATATTAAGAGCACTGGCGTTTGTGAAAGATGGTGTGATATATTGTACCTGATAATTTAAGAAGCAAGCTGAGTTTGTCCTCTCCTAGCTGGCAGGTAGTATGTTATCTTCTGATCTGATTAAAACCAGCTCTGATCTATTATAGGCATATAAATGTGAATAGCTTTATTACATTCAATGAACTTTTTTTTGTAACTCCAGGGCTCATTTCAGAAAAAAAAAAATCATGTTCACATAATGAGTACATATGTGCTTTGGAAGGCAGCTCCCTGCAAGGAACTCTGCAGGTAGCTTGAAAGTAAAAGTGCCAAAAGCCAAAGAAGAAAGATGGTACTCATAAGCCTCAGCAGACCCTGTAATGGACACTGAATCTGACCTAAACTCCACTTTCTAAACCACCTTTGCATTATAAGGATGTAAAAATTGCAAATATCTTCGGAGCAGCAAAGCAATTAGACTGCTTGGTAAGTGTTCCTACAATCTATAGGGGTATGGATAAAGGGAAATGGAAATAAATAAGCACAAGGATTCACAAATAATCTACAGTAAAAGGAAAAAGGAAACTTGCTAAGAGTTTGGACTATGACCTTTTAAAATGAATAAAGACTTTGGCTGAATCTGGATTTTGCTTATTTTGAAGTATTTTCAAACTAATTTAGCACATTAAATAAATAAACAGTCCTGCATGCAGTGGTTAAAATACAGAGTATTGGTCCTCTACAAAGAATTGTGTGTGTAACCATCACATATTGAGAGCACTGGTGTTTGTAAAATATGATGTGATACCTGATACCTGATAGTTTAAGAAGCAAGTTGAGTGTTGTCCTCTCCTAGCTGGCAGGTATGATTTTATCTTCTGGTGTGATTAAAACCAGCTCTGATCTATTATAGGCACATAAATGTGAAAAGCTTTATTGCATTCAATGAACTTTTAAAAAAAACACTCCAGGCCTCACTTCAGCAAAAAAAAAAAATCATTATGTTCACATAATGAATACAAATGGACATACCCACACAAGACAGAGTACCCCAGTTTGTAAGTGAACCCATAAAATTTCCTATCCTATGCTTCAGCTATACTTTAGTAGCTACTCATGTTTAGATGTCATTTTGAATGGATGCATATGCCAGTGGACCATATAATAATATAGGCATGTTTGGCAGATGCTGCTTTACATAATCTACTTTTGTTGGAAAAATACAACTATGGATAGTCTCCAGTTTGGTTTGCACTCAGCACCCAATATCCAGATCAGAAGAAGCACAATCAGTGTTTGTTTATTACTTATTAAACCTCAGGAAACATAAAAAACTATAACACTAAAAACGAGAGCAAAGGTAGGTAAAAAATAGATGTATGAACATTAAACAAAAATTTACTTTTACTATAATGAAACTTTTCAGAGTAATGGAAAATAATATATAATAACAGAGTTGGAAGATACTTGGAGGTCTTCTAGCCCAAGTGCTGCTCAAGCAGGAGGCCCTATACCATTCCCAATAAACTGCTGTTCGATAGCTTTTTAAAAAACCTCCAGTGATGAAACACCCATGACTTCTGGGGGCAAGCTGTTCAGTGATTAATTGTTTTCAGTGTCAAGAGATTTCTGCTTAGTTCTAGATTGGATCACTCCTCAATACATTTCAATCTGTTACTTCTTGCCCTGCCCTCAAATGCATCAGGGGTCTGCAACCTTAAACACTCGAAGAGCCATTTGGACCTGTTTCCCACAGAAAAGAAAACACTGGGAGCCAATAATTTAACAACCAATGTGACTGGATGGGCATGGTCAATTTGACATCACTCACTCCCACCCTGTCACCTCCTCCTCTGGAATATGAAACGAATCTCCATCTCCCACCATCACCTTTACCTTCTCAGACCAGGTGAGGAGTGATGGGGAACGGAGGGGCCAGCCAATGGTGGCATCAGCCAACAGGGAGCCACAGCAGCGGGCCAAAAGAGCCGCATGTGGCTCTAGAGCCGCAGGTTGCAAGCCCCTAGTATAGGTTGACTCCCTGTGACAGCCCCTTAAACATTGGAAGACTGCTATCATGTCACCCTTAGTACTTCTCTTCATTAGACTAAACATATCCAATTCCTACAACCATTCATCATATATTTTAGCCTCCAGCCCCCCCAATCATCTTTATTGCTGTTCTCTGGATTTTTCCCGAGAATCTCATCATATTTTTTGTATCATGGTGACCAAAACTGGATACCAAGCAGAGGTGGTATTCAGCAGGTTCTGACCAGTTCTGGAGAACTGGTAGCAGAAATTTTGGGTAGTGTGGAGAACTGGCAAATACCACCTCTGACAGGAGATTTTACAGTAGCCTTCCCCTGCCACGCCCACCAAGCCACGCCCACAGAACCGGTAGTAAAAAAAATTGAATCCCACCACTGATGCCAAGCATGCTGTTACCAATGCAGTATAAAGTGATACTAACACGACCTGTGACCTTGATGCTACCTTCTGTTGTTGCACCCTAGAATCACATTGGCTTTTTTTGGAACTGCTGGTAATTAGCATGGACAGTCCCAAAGAGAGTAGCTTTCAATTCTCCAGCTTTAATTCTTGTCTCTTCCCACTCAGAACCTTCCATAATGTTGTGTTTAGTTATTCATATTTTCCTTTGCAGTATTTTAAAATGTTCCATTGGAGGAATAGCTTCCTCCTCCTGCCAAACCTTAAGGGGGAAAATGGCTTTTCAGATTTGCAATTCTTCAGGTTGCAGGAGAAAGCATGAAATTGACTTGTCTTTCACAGACAATTAGAATGCAAAGCTCCATTCTGTTTGGACTCTTTCCCCTTCTTACACTTTCTTGCTCCTTTCCTTTCCCAATAAAAGGTGAGCTACTTTTGTTGCTATTAGATCTGCACTCTTGTTCCTGGCCCCAAAACTTTCTATTTTGCTATTGTGAACATTTTGCAGTATACATAAATAAGTACCTTTAGCTTACCCACTCATAGCACACAACTCCAACTTTAGGCTTAAAAGCTCAATGGGAAATAAGCTTCAGCTCATTTTATTCTCCAGCATGTGTCAAGATTATCACATTAATGGCTGGAATTGTGGAGTTCAGCAAATTTCCAAACTGAGTAGTAAAGAGCTGGAGAAGACAATCATTATGGCACAATTAGGAGCAGAAAACATGAGTATTTAGTTTTCACTTTCTCACTTTCATGCATGGATTCATTCACAGCAAAACTAAAAATATGTTAACCTAAGATAAAATCCCATAAAAGCAATTTGGAGTCAGAAATCATAGTTTAAGCCTCTGCTTCTATCACTAAAATGTTCTGTTAAAACCCAACGAAAGTACTATTTCGGTTGCTCAAACCATTGCATATATTTGCTTCAGTGGTGGAATTCAAATTTTTTTACTACTGGTTCTGTGGGCATGGCTTGGTGGGCATGGCCTGGGAAGGATACTGTGAAATCTCTATTCTCACCCCGTTCCAGGGGAAGGTTACTGCAAAATCTGCATTCCCTCCCCACTCCTGGGGGAAGGTTACTGCAAAATCTCATTCCCTCCCCACCCCACTAACTTGCTTTCCAGCTCTGTTCTCCTGTGCAGGGCAACAAAAGAAGACCCAGCCAATCAGCTGGGACTTGGGAGGCAGATCAGGGCGCGGCCAGTGAGAGGTGGTATTTGCCGGTTCTCTGAACTACTCAAAATTTCCACTACCAGTTCTCCAGAACTGGTCAGAACTTGATGAATACTTTGATTTGCTTGTTATTTTACTTTGGGACAACATAACTGAAGACACCTCAGTTAAAAGCACCATAGATAACTGGCATTTGTATGACTGTTACGACCCAGGTGGTCATGGTTAGGTAAGCCTCCCGAGAGATCTTTATTTCTCTTGGGAATGATTAAACCAATGACCCTCCACCAACCAGTAAGGCTCCACCAAACCACAGTTCATAGATTACCCAGCCAGGCCACAAGGCAAAAGTCCAGGTATAAGACAAGGGGAATTTTGAAGGCAGAGTCTTCAAGGCTAGGACAAAACAGGAACAGTCCTCAAAGCAAGGCAAAAGCAGTCTTCACAGTAAGGCAAAAGGTCTGAGTCAAAGCCGGGGGAGTGTAATCTGAAGAGAAAAAAAAAACACTTGTTCCTGCCAAAAGCCCTTTCCTCATGGCACCTTCCTAAATACTATTCCCCAGATGAGAGAGTGAAGAGCGCTCTCATAAAACTGGTAGGGAAAGAAATTGGAATCCCACCACTGATAGGTTTCCATTAGCTATAAAGATACTAGACAGTCTTACATTACTTCTTTCAACCCTAGATTCAGTGATTATGCTCATAGTAAGATCCTTAACCTTAACTTCCCACTTTGTACGATGGTTTTTGATATAGAACAGTGATGGAGTCTAAGATCTGGAATCAATATCCACAAATCTCTTGTACTTTCCTAAATGCATTTTTAATGGAGATCGGCAGTCTGAGTCATTCCTAAGAATCATATCTGTGCAATAATTGATCAGTGGCACAATAGTTCAATCATTAGATACTTATGAAAATTTATAAGGACACACAAAAAGCATGAACTGAAATTGTAGCTCTTCAACTTCTTCTTTTATGTTGTAGCTTTTGCAGGCCTGTGCAATTTATGGGTTTAAATGAATGAAGACTTGACTTTATGGAAAGTTATAAAACATTAAGCTTTCCTCTGTTATCTTATGCATGCTTACACAAAATACAGTATGTTCCAGTTCATAATGGGTTATATGAAGGAGGTTTATTTGTAAGCATGTATGTCACCTCATCCAACAATACATCTATTTTAAGAGAACATAATGCCCTTATCTGGTTGAGCAATGTCTCTAGAGAGGACTATCTAATACCTGCAGTGAATTCTTTTCAGCGCTTCTTTCATCTAAGCCATCCAATGTTGTATCACAATAAAATATTACACTATAAACACTGACAATATATTTAGATATTATATTTAGACATTGACATATTGGCTTTTTTAACCTAGCCTAATATTGCCTAATAGTACCAACAGTAAAATTAGTACTGATTCTTCAGTACCTCAGGCAGAGAAATTTTGTCTAATCCCTACACCTAAGAGCTTTGAAAACACCAATGAAAGTCTCTAAAATTTTGATATTGAAAATGTATACCACCGAAAGTATATTTTTCATACCATACTTTATTTTAAATGCCAATTTCACCTCAGACAAAATCTTACAAAGGAGTGATATGCTGTTTTCATGTCAGATAATACCCAAGCAGAAAGAGCTGTCTTAAAGTGCCACATTAATGGAATAAATACAAGAAAGTATAGAAATAATGCATCTATTTGAAAATCAAGCATTTTCCAACTCTGAAGGTTGTCAGTGGCAGATTTTTTTTTTAATAGTACAATCTTCAAATTGCCTCACAGGTCTCCAAGCACATAGGGATCAGACCCTTAAAAATGCATTTAAGTTCATTCAAAGCTCTATAAAAAGCAGTTTTCTTCAAGTAAAACTCTAAGGTTGGATGGGTTTGCTAGCCATTTTTAAAATTAAATATTGATTTACTTGTTACAATTGTACTTGACATCTTTTGTCATGCTCCAATGAAAAGGAGAGTCTTAAGGACAATAGTCTGCTGTCTTTTTCAGTTCTGAGTTGAGTGAAAGGTCAGATAAATTTGTAATGGGGTCAATTGTACAAAGGATATGAGTTCCCTTCCCCACTTCATCAGTGTAGGGCCACTGTCCTTGTTAACTCTCTCCCGGACAAGGGTAGAAAATGGGAAAGCTACATCTGTTGAATTTTTGAACATTTGCATCTGGGAAAGCACGGGATTTTTGCCAAGAAAAAGGTAATAAGCAATTTGCAACCCTAGTAACTGCCTTTTAGTATTGGGTCCAAAGATTATTATATTCTTGTTATCAGTCCTTGTGCCTGAGTATGAGTGATTACAGTTGTGACTACTGGAACCAATTTTATAGCATGCAGACGAGTCAGGTCTGGAATAAAATAGAAAGAAAATTATACATGACATCTGTAAACCTGATCCATAAAGTGCATCCTGATGTGCCAATTTTTATTTGTTTGTTGTTATGTTCAGCCTATAAACAAGACAGTGTTACAGATTGGAGTGATTACTCCAACTAGGACTTGGCATAATATAAATGGTTTTAAGAATACTGCTAGTTCTCTTTATCCATTTTCTGCAGATGGGTTCAACTGTTTAAATCATCTAATATCAATCATTGCAGCAAATGTCATCACAGATCATTACTTCTGATCGCCTCCCCGTTTGGATCCTATTTGCCTTCAGTGGTAAATATAAACCAACGCTCTACGGCAATTTATCATATGATGATTGATATTGAGCTGTTTCAGTTAACTGACAACATCTTTTTCAGGTGAATAATGCAGAAAGACAGATCATCCTTTATTGGGGTTGCCAAATCATAAACTTGCAACTATCATAATAGCTGACAACAGTGGATGGACAGGGCTGATAGATTTCAAAACTCTTTTGCCTTTGCATCCCTCTGCACTCATCTGATGTAGCAATCAGGAATCCCATCCTGCCTTGCAGCAAAGGGAGGATGAAGATTAACACAGAACACCATTTGGGAGCCCATTGTAGAACTATAATTCCAATCAGTTTTAGCCAATAAGGCAGAGGTGTGAGAACTTCTGGGAACCCTAGTTCAGCAGCATAACAACTATAGGTTCTCCATGTTTGGAATAGAGCAAATAAAAATGATTTGACTAATTCATTATGCTCTGTTTTCTTGGCCCCTAAAAGTCTTCAAAATCACATATGGTATCCATAGGTTATAATATATTTTTCTTTAACAGATTTTCACAGTGCATTTTTACAACCCTTTCTTGGCTACTTTTCTTCATATTTTAAAACTATCTTCTATAACAGGGGTTGCCAACCTTTTGGATCTCAGGGACCACCAAACTCATAATTTTAAATCCTGCAGACCAGGGACCCTGGGAAAATCCCCCAAAAAGTCTGCAGGAAAATTCCCCATCCCGTTTTCCTACAGATTGATCGTTCTTTATTTGGGATCGCAGGATACCAAACTCTGCCAGAAATGAGTCTTTGTGAGACTTGTCGCAGCCTCTTGGAGCAGGATGCCTTGCAGGGTCCCAAAGACTCATTTCTGGCAGAGTTTGGAGGAGACAAAGAAAGACTTTTGCTGCTTTCCCTGTGTGCAGCCAAAAGCAGAAGAAGAAAGAAGAGGAAGGAAGCAGCCTGGTGGCCAGGCCAGGCAAGTGGGCGTGTGGGCCACCAAAATTTTCTTTCGGATCACCAGTGGTCCCCGGTTGGCAACCGCTGCTCTATAACAATGTAGATGTGCCTCTTTTATTTACTTATAATTTTTAAAGGCCTTTATACTGTACTGATATTCTGATAATACAAAAGAAACATTAACAGAAAACAAAGTTTTCCTTAGCATTTTCTAGATGCCTTGTATTTTGCGCATCCTGATGAAAAATTGAAAAAAGCTGTAATAAAATTTTTACAACTAGTTTTGGTCTCTAGTTTTGGTCTCTATGTATTCACCATCTTATCTTTGTGATTGTGGAAATAGACTAACAAACTGAGACAAGCTGGTTACATAGTTTAGCCTGACCATCTCTATATCTGTGAATGAGTGGTGTCTCTCATATTATTAACTAAGCCTGGAGTGGGGACAGGGATTATAAAGACAGCAACCTCCTGAAGAACAGTTACTTGGAGGGCAGAAGCATCATTCTTTTTGACCAAACAGTCAAGAAGAGAAAAGAAGAGAACTATTTGCTTTTGTTTCCCTGTCAGGAAACAAGAATCTATTGGGGTATTCAGGGTGTTAAGAAGTAAATGTGTAAAAAGATAACCGGGGCATGGCACATTATCTCCAACTTTGCCCCCAATGTCCAGGTTACCTTCGGCTGGAAAAAAACTCTCCCAGGAACAGTCTTTAAGTGGAGGAAATTCATCCCGAAAAGAAAGTACATACAGACTGTAACTAATCCAAACAAACAAAGCTACAGTAATTAACTTGATAGGGCAAGAGAAGGAATTGAAACCTTGAAAGTCCAGCAACACACACAGCTGGGAAGATGCCAGGAACACAGATAAGCCACGATGATACCAGATAAATTCACGATTTGCTTCCAACAACTTACTACGTGCAGCTTCCCTTTTTAAACACTGTGTTCCCAGCTTCAGCTAATGAAAGGAATCAGGGCCCTTTCCTCCCCCGTAAGCCACACAACTCACATTGCTCCCTTCTCTGTTCCTCCTTGTGTGCCCTAGGATGAAGAAGGGGTGGGCCTGGGTCTTCCTCTGAATTCCCTCTCCTTTGCTCTACCTCTCCCCTGCTCTGCCCAGCCGGACTGTGCTCTTCCCCAGTTTCTTCCACAGCCAACAGAGCCACGCTTCCACTCCCTGTCAGCTGTTTGGCCTCCCCCCTCCAAATCAGATTCCGACAGGGGCATGACACTAACATTCTCCCTCAAACTGATCTTAGCTCCTAGAGAATACATAGAGATGTCCACATTATTTTTCTGTTTTTAACTTCCCAGGCCAGTCTACATTGCTGAGATAATTTGTTTATCTCCCATCTATCAGGATTGACTCTATTTAGCTTTTTAAAGATTGTTCAAAGTACTGGTAAGTGTGCTATAACATCCTAAGAATGTATATTCATAAATACCATAAGCCTTCATTTACATTATTCCAAGAAAAAAAAAGTCTGATAGCCAATAAGATCTCAATTGAGTATAGATGCTTAACAGTAGTTTTCAAAATTCTATATTGCTTTTCTCAAGTCCCTGAAATAATTTATGTTGGTTCATTAAAAATACAAAATGTTCAGCCAGAATCTAACATAAGATTGTGGGTATTTTGGGTCCCAGTGTCAATAAGATGGCGATAACATTGCAGCTTAGGTGTTATTGCTCTCCATGGGTTACAGCAAGTTGAAGTTCTCCAATATCAGCATTTGGTAAAAGTGTAAACAAAGGACTTGGAAGCAGCACATAGACGCATCCTCACTTTTGAAAATCATAAATACCCTCTGTCAAGTCTTCCAGATCATGTATTACTTGATTGTGTCACTTTACAGGACCAGGAATGGATAATAGTAAAGTTCAGCTTTCTTTGTAGAGAGAAATTAAAAACTCTAATTTACATTCTGCCAGAAAGTGACAAGTTAGATTTTTCTTTGGGACAAAGTTACTACTCTTATTCTTAATCCTCAAAGTTATGAAATATATTTCATGACTATATTTCATAACTATATTTCACCTTTCCTTTTTTTTCTGAGTTTTAAAATGAACTTTATTTGCAATGGATTAAAAAGATATAAACCTACGAGTATACAGAAATAAAAAACAGTAAACATACTAATAGGACAGTAAACATACATGTGTTACTTATTTGTTAATATGTTATCTATAAGACAAGGAATACTTGCCAATTATTATTTATTATTGTTTATTATGAACTATCAAACCTATTATCAAATGTAATAAAAAGAAATATGTTTCTATTTCACCTTTCATGCTCAAGTTTGGGGGATTGTTTAAAAGGAGTTGCTTCTTCTCCTTCTCCTTCTCCTTCCTAGGTCAAACTTTAAACTGCCACAATATAGCCACTTTCTTGGCTTTGTCATTGGCCAAAAATAAGTCATTATGGGTGCATGTTTCTTCTGATAGTACAGGGGTCTTCAAACTTGGGAGCTTTAAGACTTGTGGACTTCAACTCCCAGAATTCCTCTTCCAGTCATATTAGTTCAGGAATTCAAGAGAGTTGAAGTCCACAAGTCTTAAACTTGTCAAGTTTGAAGACCCTTGTGATAGCAGCTGACATACCAGCAAATGGGCAGAGCTTTGTGTCTCTCCACATTCACATAGAATGTTGTTACCCACTAAGGACCTCCACCTGAAGGTTTTAAATTTAGGCACTCCAACTCTCACCCAGTTCAGCAACCTCCAAGTAGTATAAAGGAGGTCAAATCCTTTAGCTATATCCTTCTTTAATGTGATTCCTTGCTCAATGGTCACCTTCCTCCATCTTTTAATTCAATTTTGAGTCACTACTCAAGACGCAGTAGCCATAAAAATGAAAGGTGCTTAATTCTCACTGGTATTAATTATGAACTTGAATTAGATAATTCAATGGGTCCTAAGGCTAGATAACTTTATCTAGGTTGTATAGTGTATATTAAAAAATCAAATTAATTTTTAGTGAAATAAGGCTTGCTCAGACTTCAATATTCATCACTTCATTTCTCATTACATGATGATCCACAGGTGAAAAACTGCAAACAGCAACTCTTCAAAAATTCAAGATAATGCTTATACTCTCCATGGAAATCAATTGGTAGAATCCAGAGTTATGCAGCAGAAACTTATGGAAATCAATAGAACTAGATTTCACCTGTTCAAATCTTAACCTGGGGAATAAGTAAGATGTCTGAGTTATTGCAAAACAACTAAAACGCAACATGCTCTATAGATAGCAAACCTTGCTGATCATACTGTAAAACCCAATATAAAACTAGAAGGCTGCAAAACAATGTACTAAAAGTGTAAGAAAATCCAAAATCACAAATCAGTGACATACTAATGAAAACAATAGCCGTTTGCATTTCCTATAAACCAGAGGTAATTGTAATATACAAGCAATTTCATAGATAAAAAACATTGTAATGTAAAACAGATCTTTTTAAGGAAAAATATTTTCACTGGGGCCACATAGCTTGCAACATTTTTCTTAAACAAGATACCAATATTTGATTCTATTTTTCAGTTTATATATATTTATCATTTTTGCAAGGTCATAACTAATTCATTCCGCTAAAAAGAAACCAAATCTTCTCCCTCCCTCCATCCCTCCCTCTCTCTCTCTCTCTCTCTTTCTCTTTCTCTTTCTCTTTCTCTTTCTCTTTCTCTTTCTCTTTCTCTTTCTCTCCCTCCCTCCCTCTCTCTCCCTCCCTCCCTCCCTCCTGGGTAAACACATCTTTGTTTCCTCCACTTTCCCTTTCTCTGCACTCATCTTGCCAGGCAAAGGATGTTCTTTCTTTGCCTAGGAGAGAGATTTCAATTGCTTTTTCACTTCTTCCTCCAGTATAGAGGCTCTCATGAAGGAGAGGTCAGATTCAGCCCTCTTTCCTTGGAGAGACCCAGCCTCTCATCCCTGGCCAAGCATCAGCCCCTTCTCCTGCCTGGAAGCATGATACGATCTCATAAGCAGCACCTTTTATGGACAGCAACAGTAGATAGGAGTTACTGGAGAACAACATTGTTTGGCATAACAGATCTTGGCTTGCCTACTTCATGGGCTTTCCAACCAGGTTCCAATATTGTGAGCAGCCCACTGGATTGTGAAGATGCTGACACCAGGCCACTGATCCTCCTAAAGCACTTCTCAAAACCAAGCCTACATAACTACATGCTTTTGAGGTTTTGCTGCCTATCCTATTCAGCAATGAGGGCCACAAAAGATTCATTGGAGTGCTACATGTGGGCTTTAGATTTGAGACCTTTACTAAAGACATTATGGAAGAATATTTCACTGGTTGTCAGGGTTCCAAGTAATAAATCCCTAGGAAGCAAGACCCCGAGGCAGGTAGATTCCTCAAAGGATACTTTTATTGGAAATATCATATTGGCACATATTTGGTGAAAACCAACTCTGAAAACTCCAATTTCATCTAATTAAAAATAAAAGATTTTCTACTTTCTCAAAACAATCAGTCAAATAGTCCAATCACTGTGTGGTCTGGCAACCAGGTAGCATCACTCTGCCTTCCTCTGACCAGGTGTGAGAATGACTTTGGTTCCCAAGAGAAAATATTTTGTTTGGGTTACAAAATCTCCTCTATCTCAAGTCCACTCTCCCTGTCCCTCAGCTCCAGTGTGGCAACACTGAAGCAGTCAAAATGGCTTCCGTCAGGCCAGTTTCAAGGTTGACATTAGTCTTGAGACAGAAAGAAAATCTTGATTTGTGAAAACAAAGTGGCTGACTTTATAAACATTCCCCGACAACCAATTCTGATAAAAATGGTCCATGTTTTAGAAAAATCTCTGAACTACAAAGTGGAAAGTCTTCTATAGCTATCAAAAGCAGCTTCCTACATCTGTTTCCTCTGCTAACCTATCTCACCATGGGAGCAATCAGTACTGAACAGACATCATCTCACCTGATGTAACTTTTCAGTGAATATAAGGGAAAACTAGAACCACTGCTGAATATTATCTGATTAACTTTCCTTTAAAAATATCCAGAGAAAAGCATACTTTTTGTTTCTTTTTCTTTTTTTAAAGCTATATCCTAGAAATTAAATAGCAAAATAAGCATGGGAAATAATAAGCATGTTATCTGAATAAAATACAAGTCTAGTTATTGATCTTGTTTAAAAAATTGAATCTGTGTGAGTAATAAAAGTGATTCTCTTCCGAATTACGGAAACTTGTATCTTCTAAATCCTCTAAATACACTCTGGAAGATAATAGGTTTCTTATTCCTATTGAGAAAGCTCTACATAACCTCTATATATTTTACCCTTTAGAATTATATAATTGCTATTATACTTGCATTATATGAATACAATATCATTTTCACCAGATAATGAATTGAACAAGATATATATTGATCTGTGCACACAACTTTAATAAAAGACTAACAATTTACACAATGCAATTTCTCTACTGATTGTATTACTGCAGCTTATTATTGGCTAAGGGCTGTGATTTATGCCAGCTAGTAGAACTAGCATTAAATGCTTTCATTTTATAGGCATTTATCTCCACCCTTAATTGAGATAAGAGGATAAGCATCCCTTACCAAATGAGATTCCAAAAAAAAAAAAAAAAAAGGTATTTAAGATGACTTTCCCTGGTCCATTATGGAATTATCTAAGATTGGCATTTTTGATAAAACAATACAGTACAAAGATATCTTAAACTCCTATCCACTGGATTATAATAAATCCTATGTTTTGGGTTGATATTTGTATTCATCTATGTTCCACTAGTACTAGAGAAAATTTTACCTAGCATCCCTGCTGCTTTAGAGGGACAGAAGAGTTTTAACAAAGATGGTTAAATGTATTGGGAGAATTAATCTAGCAATCTATCTATACTCTACTAAAACTCTTATCATCGTGATTTTTACCTAAGCAAACTGGCATGTCATAGGAGAACTATTTTTGAACTAAGGTACATCAAATGGACTAACAGAATGTGCTCAAAATCTAGGACCCGTAACTCCCAGGGGTGTAAAATTTGGGAAACTTGTGGCTGCCTAAACGCTACTGACTGTTGCTGGGCTGCTGCTGTGATCATGTGACTTTAATTTTCAACATTCCATTACAGTTTCCCAGCCAATCTCACAATCCCTTGCTCTCTGGTTCCTCCCACCCACCCCACAGCAGCAAGAATTGACTCGTCACATGGCTGTTAAAGAAGCAACTTTAAGGGGAAAAAAGAAAGGCTTAAATATTTTTTATTGCTTTATCTGCCTCTACAAATATGTATGTGTATCTCTATTGTTTAAGCTCTCTTTCTCTTGTAAAATATAGGAACAAAACAAATGAATTTTACTAATATTACTGCATCTTTGAGTAGAATAATAGCAATAGCATTACCATTTAGACTTACCATGTATACTGCTTCACAGTGCTTTAAAGCCCTCTCTAAGTGGTTTACAAAGTCAGCATATTGCCCCCAATAATCTGGGTCCTCATTTTACCGACATTGGAAGGATGGAAGGCTGAGTCAACCATGAACCTGGTGAGATTCGAACTGCCAAATTGCAGGCAGCCAGCAGAAGTAGCCTGCAATACTGTATTCTAACCACTGCACCACCATGGCGCTTTGTCATAAAATAGCAATAACACTTATATACTGCTTCACAGTGCTTTACAGGCCTCTCTAAGCAGTTTACAGAGTCAGCATATTGCCCTCAACAATCTAGGTCCTCATTTTACCAACTTGGGAAGGAAAATGTCATAAAATGTCATAACATGGGCCAAAACTCACTTTAATGACTAACTTAACAACAGAAATGCTGGGCTCAATTGTGGTCATAAGTCAAGGCCTACCTGTATTTCTTCACAACAACCCTGTGAAGATAGCTTGAGCTGAAAGATACCAAATAAGCTGCTGTTGTAGTTGGAGTAGAAACTGGATGTCTCTGGTAGCAGTCACTATACCTTAGATAAGGAAATATCTGTGAAAGGATGGCCCAAAGGATCATGGGTTATCTAGTGTCTACTAAATACAATATACCTTTCATTATGTATGACCAGCTTTTTGTTCTACCCACATTTTGGCTTGTAGAAGCTAACATGCCCTACAAGAACCAGTGGCTCTAAGGGAGCCGTCTTCTCTGCAATAGGAAAGAAATATTGTGCACAGGATCCTTACTTCTCACATAATTAGGTGAGTTAACTTATCTGTCTCTCTCTCTCCCACCCATCAAGGTCATCTTACATTGTTTATTGCAGTTTCCCCCTTTTTCCTTAGTTTTAATTAACAGCCAGAGAAATCCTAGAAACAGGAGAAAATGCTTTTGGTCATTTATAAGTAAAATAAATTAGAACAGGTACAACAATTCTACAATGATAGTTCCACCCAAAATCTCCCTTTCTATTACTGCTAGATATTATGAAGCTGGTATAACCTATGTACTTGTACTAAAGGTATTGTTATTTAAAGAAGCTGGATTCCAAAAAATCATTAATCATTTTCTCTCTTTAAAAATTCTTTTTTTCCCGCACAAAAAAAAAAAAAAAAGAAGAAGAAGGAGAAGAATGTTAAATGGAAAAATCTAACCTTATGTAAAATCAAAAACTTCTAAGAAAACAGGGGATTTTTTTTTTTTTGCAGTTCCATTTTACACACCAGAACAAATTTAGCTTTGAAATTAAATAGGTAGAATTGATTAATATAGAATGGGATACTATGAAAGTTAAACTTGGCAGAACCTACACTTATCATCCAATCTTCACTCAATGGTGTATTCACATAAGTTAGTTTATTAATTATTTTCACCTCCTTAACTTATAGGGACTTATTTCTTAACATGTCAATTAATTTCCTTAACTGAAACCAGTAAATGAAGGAAGATATTTGCCTCAGTCTTTCCCATCTGATCGTCAAACAAGGATATTATCTATTTGTGTAGTCTGTCATTTCCTTTTAAAGAACTCCATCTAGTCAGAAATTGAGCTCACCCAAGTCCATTATGATGCCAGTATGCAGCTGCCAAATACCTTCATTGTTCTTGTTGTATTGGTCGAACGGACACACCAGGCAGACACAGGAGCTGAAGAATAACGTTTTTTATTCAAGTAGTAACAGATTAACGTGGCTGCCCAGCTGGGCTGGCAGCCGGCTGGCTGGAGCCGGAGCCCCAAAGCCCAGTTGATGCCGTTTGACAGCTCCTTATATAGTCTGCTGTCAAACGGCACCAACCAATGGGAACAGTCAGATGGTCCCGCCAAAATGCGGACCAGGTTGAAGACTTAGCTAGTCAGGGACACAACACCCCTTTCCCCTAGCTAAGGGCATGCGCTGCCCAGCCTTTTGGGAATACCATGGTATAAACAAGGAAATTGAACTAGTGGCCAGGGAGGAGCACCTGGCCTGGGAAGGAGGCCCTGACAAGCGTGGCAAGCAACCCTGCCCAGGTGACCTCCCGCCTGTGGCGGAGTAGGGGCCCCACATCCCAAGGGTTGTGGGTCAAATACTGACAGCTGCCTGCCTGGAACCAACGCTGCAGAGATGGCAGGTCTAGCTGTGGCTTGCGTGAAGGGGTATGTGGGGACCACTGAGTTAGGGAGCTGACTATGATGGTCAAGGCCTAAGGCTGAAAAAGGGAGCAGGCCTTCGTGCTCTCCTGCCCCCCCTAGGGTAGTGACAATCCAACCTCCCACCCACCTAGCTTGAGACCCCCCTTGGGGACATATAGACAATCTAACACATAGCTACTACCAAGAATTGCAAGACCAGGTGGAAGGACCCTAATGGTGGGTGCATGGAAGGACTCTAATGGTGGGTGCGCTTGTCGTTCAGCCTCTGCCACCCACCACCCCTAAATATGGGTTCCATCCCCCAGAGTCATTGGGAAGGGGGGCAGAGGGAATTTTTATTTAACAACCTGAGAGAACGAAGAAAGGTCTCAAACAGTTCAGTGAACCCGTAACAACGCCAGCCATGCTCAAAACTACGAAGGGACTGCAGATCTGCCGAGCAAATGGCTGCACCGAGTCCACGATGGAGAAAGGCCTGGAGCTGAAACGCAGCAGGCCCACGAAGAGCTGCACCCGCAGTAGGCACAGCCCCACGACGTATATCGAGCAGCGCCAACAGCACCGGCAGTGGCCCGTCGCTTGGCAGCCGGTGGAAGATCGGCGGTCAGGACAGGTGGCGGCTGCGGCGGAACGGCAGCGGCGGAACGGCAGCGGCGGCCGGGACAGAAGGCGGCTGTGGCGGGATGCGGCAGCGGCGGGAACGGCAGCGGCGGCCAGGACAGGCAGCGGAGGCCGCGGCGGCGGCAGAGGAGGCCGCGCAGCGGTGGCGGAAGGCCCTCCAGCGGCTGAAGAGGCAGCGGCGCCCAGACGGGCGGCTGCCAGCGGGCGAATAGGCCGCCGCAGTGGCGGCGGAGGCCGCGCGGGCGCGGGCGGAGCGAGGCGGCGGCTGCGGAGGGCGCGCGGCGGCGGCTGAAGAAACGGAGGCTGCGGCGGCGGCAGCGAAGCGGCGGCGGCAGCGGAGGCTGCGGCGGCGGCAGAACGGAGGCGCGGCTGAAGAGCGGAGGCCGCAGCGGCGGCAGCAGAGGCCGCAGCGGCGGCAGAAGAGCGGAGGCGCGGTGGCGGCAGAAGAGCGGAGGCGCGGCGGGCGGCAGCGGAGGCCGCAGCGGCGGCAGAAGAGCGGAGGCGCGGCGGCGGCGGTAGCAGAGGCAGCGGGCGGCAGAAGAGCGGAGGCCGCGGTGGCGGCAGAGAGCGGAGGCGCGCGGCGGCGGTAGCGGAGGCCGCAGCGGCGGCAGAAGAGCGGAGGCAGCGGCGGCAGCAGAGGCGCCGCAGCGGCGGCAGAAGAGCGGAGGCTGGCGGCGGCGGCAGCGGAGGCCGCAGCGGCATCCTCGGCGGGAGCGGCTGCAGCGGAGGCGCTCGGCGTCCTTGGCGGGAGCGGCTGTCGGGGTCGCGGCGGATCGAGGAGGCAGAGGCGACAGCTCGAAACCACGGCGGCGGCAGCGACGGTAACGGCGGCCGGATCGGTGGGGGGTGGAAGCGTAGTCTCGCCGGCCTTCACGGCCTTGAGGCGAAGTCTGGACCTCTGCTAGAGGCTGTAGGCTTTTGCGCTCTTGTAGCGCCCACGGGTGGGGGTTTTCGCCAGCCTTGCAGGGCCTTGAGGCGACGCTGTTCCTCGGCTGGGGAGGCTTTTCAGACTTCTGCGCTTTTGGTAGCGCCAACGGGGTTTCGCCAGCCTTCACGGGCCTTGAGGCGACGTCTGTTCCTCGGCTGGGGAGGCTTTCAGACTTCTGCGCTTTTGGTAGCGCCAACGGGGTGCCTTTCGCATGGGAGGCTAGGAGTGCCTGTCAGGCAGTGACTTTCTCCTCAGCTCAGGGAGACTTTCTTTTCCTCAGCTCAGGGAGACTTTCTCCTCAGTTCAGGGAGACTTTCTTTTCCTCAGCTCAGGGAGACTTTCTCCTCAGCTCAGGAGACTTTCTTTCCTCAGCTCAGGGAGACTTTCTCCTCAGCTCAGGGAGACTTTCTCCTCAGCTCAGGGAGACTTTCTTTTCCTCAGCTGAGGAGGCTCTTTAAATTTGGCGCGCGCGAGAGCAGACCATCTGCGGCTCCAGACATGCTGTGGCTTCAGCTCTATCTTCAGTGACTTAGCTTCTTGCCTGGGTGTCTCTTCTGACATCCCATCCTCGTCGCCAGTGTTGTATTTGTCGGACGGACACACCAGGCAGACACAGGAGCTGAAGAATAACGTTTCTTTATTCAAGTAGTAACAGATTAACGTGGCTGCCCAGCTGGGCTGGCAGCCGGCTGGCTGGAGTCGGAGCCCCAAAAGCCCAGTTGATGCCGCTTTGACAGCTCCTTATATAGTCTGCTGTCAAACGGCACCAACCAATGGGAACAGTCAGATGGTCCCGCTCAAAATGCGGACCAGGTTGAAGACTTAGCTAGTCAGGGACACAACAGTTCTGATTTTGAAGAAACGTCTGGATCTTTGCAGGATATCTGCATAGCTTCACCTGGCACTATGATTGCCACCTATGGTGGCAAGTTCTGCTTTATTCTTCTTTCTGCTACTCTTTTCCAACTTCTACAATTTAGAAGCCTAGAGTGGCCTCTTCTGCAGCAAACAGCTCCCACTTAGCTCTCTTTGCTTCTGCCCATAGCATTTTTCTAATGCTGAGATCTTCCAAATCAACAGATGCTACTAATTCTACCTCCAGTTCATCAGATCACAACAGCTTCTTCCTTCCCGGCCATCCTGTTGCATACTTGTAGGAAACAAATACATTGTTGTTGTTGTTGTTATTGCTGCTGCTGCTGTCATGGCCACTTCCAGGAATGGTATTCCTCTGGCTGTGACCCAACTTCCTATAACTTGGCTCAGCCTCTTTGTCAGAAGGCAAACCAAATTTGCCTAATTTAAATAACACACCTGTCCTGAACCACTGAAACTTATGCATGGTTATCAACTATGATGATGTTTCCACACCATCAATTTTATTAGGGCAGAGCAAGTCAAATCAGGATTGTAGTTGGTGTAGATTGGGATGTCAAACTCACGACGACTTGTCATCATGTGATGTATCGCAACTTTGCCCCCGTTCGTTAAACCAGGGGTGGGCATGGCCACATCCGGCCCAAGGGCTGCAAGTTTGACACCCCTGGTATAGGTGAAGCCAAAGTGACAATTTAACCATGAAAGAGTAAAGATTGATCCTGGGGCAATAGAATGATGCCTGCATCTTTAATTCTTACGGTAGAAACTTCTCCAGAACTGTGGTATGTTTGGTGCTCTCCGAGTGGGGTTGTTTTCTAGCAGATGTGTCAGATAGTGCTCCATTCAAAATCCAAGAAAGACACCCTTAGACTCCATTGTTATAGAGAAAAGAACTTTTACTGGAAATCAAGTGGTAGCATCAAAAGAATTCTAGATCTGAGAATTTACGCATGGAAATCACATATACAAAGTTATGGCAACGTTCCCACCCACAATAGTTCAAATGGTTCATCCAATCGAAGATGTCTATAATGTCATGTGGGGCATCTTCAGGTGGTGATGCAGACATCTGGCCATTGACCTTGGCCTGGTTTGATAAAGAGCTGCAGTTGCACAGTAAGCAAGTAAGCATAAACAATAAAGTTTTCCCTAAGTTATACAAATCATCCTCTAAAGCAGTGGTCCCCAATCTTTTTTGTACCAGGGACCAGTTTCATGCAGAAACACTTTTTCAAGGACCGGGTAGGGGGGGTGGAGTCCGAGTTTGGTGGTTTGCTTGCAGACGTTTCATTACCTGACTAGGTAACATCTGATGTTGTTACCTAGTCGGGTAATAAAACGTCTGCCAGCAAACCACCAAGTTCAGGGAGCACCAATGCCTCCTCATTGCAACCCTGAGCGACAGATATTCTCTTCTATTTGGACATTTAAAACGGAGGGTTTCAGCTGCAGATTCAGGAACTGCGCCTGGCTGAGGAGCGCCTTCAAAACTGAGCGCTGGGTGGCGGCTCAGGACAAGTCCCTGCAGGACTTGCTCAGGACAAGTCCCCGCCTCTCGGCCCTGCCTTCCTCAGCCTCATCCCTCAGGTGTCTCCCTCCCTTTAATAACTATTTGCCTCTTTTTCTCAGCTGAAGCTGCTCCGAAACAACCAGAAATGAAGGCAGGCAGGCAGGCAGAACAGAGCACTGGATTAAACCGCGGGTGGCTGTGTGGGGGTGAACGGGCGCTTCGAAGGAGCTGCGCCGACAGGAAAAGCCACCCTGCCGGCTTTTTGAAGCAGTTTCTTCCTGGGCTGGTGGAGGAGCGAGAGAGCGACTGAGAGAGGAACGAGGCGGGAGGAAACCGAAGCCACTGAGCCAGAGAGCAGGACAGGCTTTGGTTGCTTCCTCCCTCCCCTTCTTTCATTTGTGTTCTTGATCCCTGATCCCAGCAGCATTCACCGAAGGCGAAGAAAGCCGCCATTTTTATTTTATTTTTATTTTCTTTGTGGCCTGGTACAAAATGATCCACGGACCGGTACCGGTCCGGGGCCCGTTGGTTGGGGACCCCTGCTCTAAAGCCTCCAGCACACTTCCCATCCCACAATTGATTCACCCTCCCCCCATTACTATGGCAGCCGAAGAGATAAGCAGCAGAAAGGAGTCTGGAAGGTTGACAAGATTTTTCATTACTCAGCTAGGTAACATGATCAGTGCTACAAGAAAATGGGGTTCACTGCCTGTTTATATAGTAACCATATAAACAGAAAGCAAACTTAACTTCCTTCTAACACTGATGATGTTACCTAGTTGGTAATGAAACATCAATAAACAATTTGGTTTCAGAAAAAAACTATCCTGTAATCTGCAACTCTTACACTGCAAAAACATATGGACGACACAACTCGACCAGGGCAAAGCAATAGACGCAATCTACATAGACTTCTGTAAAGCCTTTGATTCAGTGGTACACGACAAACTACTCCTAAAAATAAAATCCTATGGTATCTCTGGACAACTGAATAACTGGATAGAAGCATTCCTGTCAAACAGACAACAAATGGTCAAAATCGGGAGCGTCCTATCAAATCCAGTACCTGTCAATAGTGGTGTCCCCCAGGGCAGTGTTCTAGGACCAACTCTCTTCATACTCTACATAAACGACCTCTGTGATCATATTAAGAGCAATTGCGTTCTCTTCGCTGATGATGTAAAGCTGTTCAATACCACAGACAATACTGCTACCCTACAAAAAGATCTTGACTATGTATCTGAATGGTCAAACAAATGGCAACTTCAAATCTCAACAAATAAATGCTCTATCTTACATATTGGCAAAAAAATCAGAAAATAAAATACAAGCTGAATAGTCAAGATCTTGTTGATGACCCAAGCTCTGTAAAGGACCTTGGAATACTCACCTCTAATGATCTAAGTGCTAGAGCCCACTGCAACTACATAGCCAAAAAGGCATTAAGAGTTGTTAACCTAATCCTACGTAGTTTTTCTCTGGTAATATCACACTACTAACCAGAGCATACAAAACATTTGCTAGACCAATACTCGAATACAGTTCATCAGTCTGGAACCCTCATTACGTATCTGATATTAGCACAATTGAGAAAGTCCAGAAATATTTCACAAGAAGAGTTCTCCACTCTTCTACTCGTTGTAGAATACCTTATGCCACCAGACTTGAAATTCTAAAACTAGAAAACCTTGAATTACGCCGCCTTCAGTCTGACTTAAGCATGGTATATAAAATCATACATTGCAATGTCCTACCTGTCAATGAATACTTCAGCTTCAACCATAACAACACAAGAGCACACAATAGATACAAACTCAAAGTAAACCGCACCAAACTTGATTGCAGGAAATACGACTTCAGCAATAGAGTGGTCAATGTCTGGAATACTCTACCCGACTCTGTAGTCTTTTCCCCAAACCCCAAAAACTTTAACCTTAGACTGTCTACTATTGACCTCACCCTTTCCTAAGAGGTCTGTAGGGGGCGTGCATAAGCGCACCATCATGCCTACCGTCCCTGTCCTATTGTTTCTCTTATTCTTTTATTTTCTTATATGTACCCATTTCATGTATTCACAACTATGTATACACTTATACTTATTATCTTGTAAACAATTGGCAAATCAAATAAATAAATAAATAAAAATCTGCTAGAAAACAACCACACTCTAAGAGCACCAAACAACCCACAGTACAGCTCTGACCTACAAATATTCTCTTGTTTTGGTATTGTTCTAGAAACCCAATAGCTCCAAACTCACCTGAAAGAGGGCCAAGGAATTGAAACAGCTTGCTGACATCACAGGATAAAGATGATGAGATGGAATGTGGGGAGCTAGTAATCCTACAGCTAAGGAACAAACAAATTAATACACAACTAATCATGAGGCACAACTAGAATTTTACAATGCAGATTGAAGAGGCTTCTATGAATTATGCTTTCTTAAATGTATACATATAGCATCCTTCTGTACTGTTAAAAGATGTATAATGTTGTACTGAGGAGCTGTTTTTTCTGCTCAATATGTTTCCTTTCAACCAACTCCAACATAAAAGGTTAACATAATTTATAGAAAAGAAAGAAGAAAAGAAAATGTTGTGAGTCAATGCATTTACTGGTTTGCACAAAATTTTAAGAATATGTCAATATCTGAAGCATGGAATTCAGCTCCAGACTGAAGTAGTCCCTACTTCTTCATTTGGTCAGGAGTTTAAAAAAATAATCTAAAAGATACATGTTAGCTACTACCCCAAACTAAAGAAGAATTTCTATTCAGTTCTATGGACAAAGTGCTCCCTGAGGTATATATTGAGGCAACATATAATCATTATTTCATTTTCTTTGGTTTTCTAAGTTCCTCTGCCCCAAAGCACAGACAACTTAAGAGAAGTTCTGTACAAACAGGGCACTGATATCTTTGTGTTTCTACTATAGTTTTTTGTCACAATTTCATTTTCCAAATATTCTCATAGTTCATTGCTTTGAATCTCTTCTAATTTTTCAGTAGTCCAAGACTAAAATGGACCATTGCATTATTTTCAATTTATGAGGCTTTTGGCTGTTTAACAATAACTGATCCCCTAAAACAATGTTTTTAAGCTTTTGCAAAACATAGATTAAACTTTCATTTTTCATCACCCTTACTTTTGATTCAGTACAAATTAACTCATTAATGATGAACTGAAGGTAATAATGGATTAATAATTTTATGTTGTTATAGAACTGTATATATTTTTGTTTCAGTCTTGTGCTAGATGATATTCTATACAAAACAGGATAATTATATTTTAATTAATAACAATGCGCCAATATGTATGGACAATGCAGCAGGAATCACACACAAACACACATACATACACACATGCACACACCTATACAATACCTATAAATCTAAACCCTGAATGATAAAAATGCTAAGAATATATTGGGTTCTCCTCTTCCCTCATATTTATTACTATTACAGATAGTAATGGATATTATATTTTCTTAAAAGATGGCAAATACAAAAATATTTTCATTTCAGCTGTAGAATAAACTAAGCAGACTAAATGAACATTCCACTTCCTGGGTAAGGCAATGTTATCCAATGAATTAGTTTTACCTTTATTTATAGTAATGTCTGGGGTTAGACCTAGTTAACATTAAGTGTAATTAAAGCAAGTGAGGATGAAATATGCAATGATTAGATCTATTCCGTGACAGTTACAAATGTGCCCCAAATATGTAATACCAACAAAAGGAACATTGAGATGTTTTGGGGTTTTTTTTAAGTATACTATATGATTACTGAAGGTATATCTGATTGAAAAACAATTTTTGTTCAATGAAACCAAATCAGGGAACTTAGTAGAACAGAAATACTGTTTAGTATTTGGCTAAATATCCATTGAAGGTTCTTCATCTGAATTAGGATTCTGTCCTTAATATTGCTACACATTTTAGTATTTTCATTTAATAAGGATCATAGGTTACTAGTGCATAGCTTCAGAACAGAGGTATGGATTTTAGAATACTCTGAGGCACACAAGTTATACCTTAAGGCTGTTTCTGACTTGTGTTCATCCCAGCTTAAAGTAGAAAGGTTTCTGTTTGGAACTGAGATACAATCCTTCTACCTTGAGCATCTGGAAAAATTATGAACTGGGGTATAGCTGTAATTATTAAAAACAAAACACTGGGAAAAGACGGTAGATCAGAGAAAGAAAAGCAATTATATTTTAAAAGTTCCTGGTTAGTTTTAAACCAGCAATCTTCTGTTTGCAAGGTAAGCATTATAACACACATTACTATTAGATTAGTGGATTGTCATATCTAAAACTAATCCAAATAGTTTAGCTAGTTAAAGATTTTTTTTTACTAGGACTTAGGGGATATACAAATCTAATCTATCCCAGAATATCATGCATATAAATACCAGCCCATTCTATTAAACTTTCAAAAAATATTTTGAGAAATTGTTTGTTTTGTTGCATTTTACTTCCTTAAACTTTTTATACATTTTCTAACAAATCCATTTTCTGCAACATTCGTATGCTAGTCTCTTTGTTCTGCATCTTATTATTTGCAAGTTTCTCCAATATATGTTTTTTCTTAAGCCACTTTACAAAATTTAATTCTTCCTTTCTATGCAATTGGCACCATTTATTCATAATTGTTCAAGCAAATCTTTTAAAGAGTAATTTTTTGATTGTATGTCTTTAATGCTATGGCAGAATCCAGTTTGGCAGATCTTGTGATATAGTCTAAAAAGAAACCCATAACATTTTTTAAATCAGTGTTAGGACTGAAATATTAACCCTCAAATGATAAGCAAGAATGCATATATCTTCATAGATGCAATTGTATTTATAATGGCATCATTTCTAAGACCACATAGGATGCTTGCATTATTTTCTTGTTGGGGGTTTTCAATCCACTTCTCTCTATATCTCCAACCTTAGGCTTATTATATTTAATAAGAAACCTATATTCATGAAATAGGGGATGTAATTATTTTAACTGGAAAATTGGGAGGTGTCACTTCCTTTCACAGTATATTTAGATTGTATTTTTTTAATAAAATCAAACTACTGGTAAAGGGTTTTCATATTATGCCTCATTTTGTTAGAATTTAAAACATACAGGTTAAATAAAAGCTTTCTTCAAAAATTCTGACACTTACATACTCAGCTAAATAAATTTTCTGACTCTGCACTTTGGATAATTTTAATAGAGTCTTTGATCTCTGGATGAATAGATATAACAGTCAAATAAATCCAAAATTTTCAACACCTTCAAAAGTATGAAATGTTCATAGCATAGTATGGTTTTAGAGACATCTGGTCCTGAGGAGAAAAATCAGCAGTGTCATTATTCAGCATCAGTTTTTGCTTTCAGCATAAATGTGTTCTAAAAATAAAAGATTATTGTGTGTCATGTTATCTATATAACTAGGCCAATAAGTTCTGAATAGTAGTCCTGGTTTCTTTTGCCTATTCTAAGAACAAACTATAAAGAGACCTACCAGGCTAAGAAAACAGACATTTCCCAAGGCACCAAGCAATTTATTTAGTGATTAAATCAAGATTTGATCTTGGATATTCTGATTTTTTTTCTTGGTAGCTGCTTGCACTCTTCTTTCTTTGTTACTTTAAATTGCTTATAATTTCATCTTTTAGCTTTTTAATTTATACAATTCTCTGTATACTAATTCAAGTACTGTAGCTTTCTCCTAGTTTGATGAATCAATTATTAAGTAGGATTTTTAAACCATATGCATTTTACTCATTTTTATTGACCTATAAAAATATTTCTATACATTTCAGTGGTTTTATTTGTTGTACTTAACCTGTTATACAAGGTTTTTTTTTCTGTAGTGGAAGGAATATTACATTTATGTCATCATTTAAATGTTATTATGTGTGAATGTTGGAGGGCAGGCAATGTTTGTTTGAATTCTCAGTTGTTGTTTTCCTTTATGGACATTGCAATACATCAATTATTAGAAAGTAAGATTTGTAAACTCAATTGGATTTCTGAATTTCCTCTTATATTGGTTTTCCCTCACTCCAGCAAGCATCAGTGCATACCTTCACACATCTATATACAGTATATAAAAGTGAAATACCACTCATGCATCATCACAAAATCTCCACAACTGTAAAGCCTACAAACTTGAAATTTGGCATGTACATTCCTCTTGGCTTCTAAGTGCTCACTAAGAAAGGATTTTTTGAAATGACCATCAGAGCATTAGTATTTCATATATTATTATTAACACAGTCTGATGCAAAGGAGTTCTACTCCCCCTCCCCACCTGAAAAGAAATCTGTCCCAAATGCAAAACACAAGCAGAGGAGAGGAGTTTCAGTGTCAGTGTTAGGTTCACAGTAGCAACCAGCTTTAGTACAGAACAGTTGAGCTAAACCATGCCCAGGCTCCTTGCTGTCTTCTTCTTGCTCACACAGCAAATACTATTTCAATTTCCAAACTGAACAACTCTCTCACACACTGACAGGATGCTAGCCAGATGAATATCAATGGATGCTGATAGGCAGAGGCAGAATTTTTTTCTCCTTATTTTTCTCCCAAAAAACTAGCCCGATCACATAGTTTCGTAGCAAAGCACAGGTATCGAGCTAGTATTCTAACATACAAATCCAAAGAGAAATAATCTAATATATGTATATTTCTAATCACCAATTCTCCTGATCACAAAGATCAAATCTAATATCATCCTTTTAAGAAGTCATCATTTTCCAAGCTTATTTAAAGCATCCAATAAAAGATATCTAAGTCTATCAGATTTGGGCTGTCAACCGGGGACCATTAGATGACAACCAAAGGTAACCCTTTTGGTATCACCCAGTAGTCAGGTGAAGTTTTACAGCTTAGATGTAGTAAACGTAGTTACGGTTTTCCTAATCTCTTTCTCTGTAATGAGATTCTTAATGGTTAGGATGGTGGCTCTATTTTTAATTCCACCATAACAAGTCTGTGCATAGCTTAGTGAATTCAGATCACAAAGCTGTTCCTTCAGATCTCTGCTTATTTTTGAAGTGTTCCTGCTAGATTCACACAAAAAAAACACTGTCAGAGTCATGCAGAAGAGCTGTAAGAATTCTCTTCCACAGGGGCATGCACACCTTTGATCAAATTATCTTATCAAAGTGAATTCCCAAATTGAAGTGGGTATCAGCATCAAAGTAACAAATGGAATCAGGTGATTTTGAAATACATTTTGTAGATTTGACAATTTTCATTTTTGTTGTTCCTTTCACAATATCCCAAAGGGATTTTTTTCAGGAGGCAACTGGACTTTCTTGCTTTTTCTTTTGAAGTCATTTCACTTCTCATCCAAGAAGCTTCTTCAACTCTGACAGGACAGTGGGGAATGGAATCCAGTTGCCTTCTGAAAAAGCACCTTTGGGACAACCATGACCTGGATGACTGAGAATCTCTTCAAACTTCCACAATATCAAACATTATTGCAACTTTACTTCCATATGTCAAGAATTAAGAAGGGGCTTCAGTGGTGTGATGGGCTCTCCAAAATTGATATGAGTAGCTAGCCAATGCATTTTATCACCTCATTAAACTCTTGTGCTTTTCAGAGCTCTTTTAGAGTAGAAGACTCACATTGCTGTAGGCTTCATTAACTTTCTCATCTCTTATCTTTTTAAATGTGGCCAGCCAGAAACTTTGCTTCTGTGCTTTCTTTTGCTAATGCATTTCCATCCCACTCCTCCAAACACAAAAGGGTTTTCACCCTTTGCTTTTGGCACTCTGAATATGGGTTCAAGGCTGAGCAGACTGGTACCCACTCTTGGGTCCAAACTTAGATTCTCTCCAATGGAGCCACATTTAAATCTCTCAAAAATAGGTTTAATGTCTGTCAGGCTAACGTTTATAGCTCTAAACATGCCCTATTATAGAATAGTAAGTATCAAGAAGAGAACAGTTTATAGTGAGAGTACAAAGCTCATTTTTCTTGTCCCTGTATTATGTCAAGTCTGCCATCACAGGAAAACAATTGAAAAGAGCTTAGATTTTTGATAGTTTATAGAATACATGCTTAAATTGCAGAAGGACCCCTTCTGCCAGCTTCTCTGTTTTATCATTAATAAATGTTTTGGGGGTTGCTAAGGCTTTCTGCCTTTAAAATAAGCACGGGAGGAATATTTTAATGCTAAGTTGCAGTAAAAACCTTGGAAATCACAACCATAAATCACACCATGTCTTCTTTGAATCCTGGATTTCCAGTTTGAATCAAATCGGGACAGGTTCATGGGGGTCTACTGGTGCTAATTATCATGTTTCAAAATTTGCTTGGAACTAGTTACAAAATTCTGCTACCAACTGCTACCTGCTCTTTATCCTGCTGTTTTCTCATAGGAAACCATTTCTTTGTCACGGTAACATAGGAATGCAATGCCCTTAAGAATGAGTTCTACTTTATAGAACAGAAGCAAACCATTACCTTTAAAGTTTAAACAATATTTTGGTGATCTAGAGTGCATATAAATGATATTATTGCCCCTGAACAAAGCTTGCAGGTGAGACACCTCTATTAAAAGCTGCTATGTTTTTAATGTGCAGGTGTGTTTTTTATCTCTTCCCAGAATTCAGAAGTATTTTAATAAATTTATATTTAGCTCCCGTAAGTTTTCAGGAAATGGTACATGTTTTTATTCTGTAATTCCAACTGGATTGGATTCACTCCCATTGAAAATGAATAAAAAGAAGCCATTTCTTGCATCTTCCAGGCATACAGCAATCATCTCAAGTTTACCTGTTGCTTATAAATTTTTACGTAAATTATCATTGTTTTCCTACTTACAGATTCTGGTCTGAGCAAATCCATTATTAATCATAATAAATAATCTGCTGAGAGTCTGTTTACAGTGTTAGATGGTGTGTAATAAAAACACATTCCCACATGCTTTTTCACATCAAGGCATCTAAAAGTCATTTGTAATGGCTTCAGAATTGCTTCAATATCAGTATTCATATTATGAGAGGCGTATGATTTAAATCTGCCTATTTGTATGCAATGACTAGAGTTACAGATAAATGTGCATTTCTTGGGGAAGAGAAATTACCTGGTTTTGCACACCTCATGAGACAAGTTTGCATCTGCAGTTAGAATTTGTGTAGATGTACATAACAATCCAAGAAGCTTAACTTTAGTTCAGTCTGACTTCCTTGAGCTGTTAAGGGATGGATTCAAGGGAAACAAAGGTTAGTACAGTTAACAAGACCCTTAGAGTATATAGTCTCTCCTTTGCCTGTGTGTTCTGAGTACAACTGGCAAAACAGCTCAGCAACATCTGTAATTGAAGAAGCTGAGAACACAACCATAATCACAGCAGCCAAACCTTAGATAATGGCCATTCCTTCAAGAGACTGTTAGTCTCCACAACAACAAAAATAGGACTATTATGGCAATTCCTTCTCATACAGGAAATACATACATCTGTCACTGATAGAATGTGCAGAACAGAAATGCTTGTTGCATCAGGACTATTGTTATCACTATGATGGTACTTATCATTAGTACCTTCTTCTTCTTGTGCCATATCAGTCATTGGACATTGGCAATCATGTTGGTGATCCTATTTTTATCAACAGCCGCACAAAAAAGTGCTGTTGAGTTTTGTCCAAACCTGTCCCTTAGATTTTGAAGCCATGATGTTCTTCTTCTGCCTGGACCTCGTTTGCCTTCAATCTTTCCCTGGAGGATTAAATGAAGCATGCCATATTTTTCCAGGTGTTGAATCACATGTCCGAAATATTCTAACTTTCACTTTTTTATGGTTTTGATTATTTCCCTTGGCTTTCCCAGGCAGCTTATCACCTTCTATAGGTGGATTGATCATTAAATGTACACTGACAGCATATATGCACCAAGACAAATTCCTTGTGTGTCCAATCACACTTGGCCAATAAAGAATTCTATTCTATTCTGTTCTGTTCTGTTCTGTTCTGTTCTGTTCTGTCTGTCCTGTCCTGTCCTGTCCTGTTCTATTCTATTCTATTCTATTCTATTCTATTCTAAAATATAACCAGGTGTGAATTACCAGTGTGTTGAAATGGTTTTGGTTTTGGATGAGAACTGGAGAGAAATAGGTTCCTCATAGGATTAAATGAAGCATGCCATATTTTTCTGGATGTTGCATCACATGTCCAAAATATTCTTTAGTACCTAGCATTGTAAATGAGAGTTTTGTTTTCAGGATGATAAGTGGAAGCATAACTGAAGAGTGGATTGAGTTCTGTAGTTTCCTTCAGCACCTATTTCTTTTTTATAAGCATACTTTTTATTGATATTTTTAACATCAACAATAAGAACTAAAGCAAATTAAAATTGAGCAGCAAAATTAAAAAGAGAGAAATAAGAGGAAAAGTTAAAAGTGCAATGAGAAAAAGAATAGAACAAAGGAAATGGTGAAACTGTTTCTGAGGCCTGAGTTAGCATAGTATGATGTAGCCTCAGCTACTTTTTGCTGTCTGTCCTCTGCCATCTGTTCGCTTGTTAAGGCTGATTAATCATTCCCAGTAAAATAGAAAAAAACTCACCCATTTCATTTAGCCGTCTTCAAAAAAAAATGAGTAGAGATCTTTTTTTAAAAAAAAATGACATAAAAATGCTTAATGTATCCACTTGAAAATCCCCTTGAAACATATGAATTTTCAAAATAACACAAAGGAAACATATTTTGTGTTTCTGTGAAATTGATACCACTGTCAATATGTATATTCTGACTGACAATTACAACTGAAATCTAATTTGTACCAAATTTTGTTGTCTTATTCAGTTAATTTATATGGTGCCATTCCCAAATAAAGGTTGTGTATGTACACACTCACATTAAAACCATACAATCATCAGCTGAAAAAAAAAAATAGGCAGGAAAGCAACATGTTGGGAATACAATATTCTTCCAATGTGGTAATAGAACTTCCAGATTCAATACTTGATCATCATACCTGCAGCTACTTCCAAATAAAATAGTATTAAGATGAATAGATGTGCCCCAATCCTGGATTTTGTGCATTCATATTGGATCAAATCAATTCAAAATGTCAAAGGGAGCTTGATCTAAGAACAGGAGAAACAGAACATTTAATCATAATTTTACTTAAAGTACATCAGAAATATCTGCTGATCTTACCAGTATTTCCCATACTTTCTATTATAATATTGCCATTCCCGTTACAAAACTGAGTTAGAAATGAGCAGATTCTCTATCTATCTATCTATCTATCTATCTATCTATCTATCTATCTATCTATCTATCTATCTATCTATCTATCTATCTATCTCTCTATCTCTATCTCTATCTCTATCTCTATCTCTATCTATCTATCTATCTATCTATCTATCTATCTATCTATCTATCTATCTATTTTCTTAAGTTTTTGCGGGTACTTACATGTATGGTATTCAGCTTTGTTCGGGTATTTTCCCACATCATTGTAGTTGTGCTTTTAAAGTTGTAGCAACGTTTCGGCAGAATCTCATCTGCCATCATCAGACTTCTCTATTGTGTTTGTCTGTGAGTCAGACTTTCACAGCCATTTCTGTTTTAAATTTGGGGCTGGCCTACTGCTGTGCCAGAATGTTTTTTTCTTCATCCTGATTGGTTGGGACTCTTGGTCTGTGTTTATTGGTCTTGGAGTTTGCTGTGTTCTGTTTGATTGGTGTTTCTAATATCTTCTGTCTGTTTTGTGGCTTTTTTTGTCTTGATTGGTTGGCAACACTGTGTTTCCTGTATTGGAGGCTTTTAGTGTGGCTTGGCTCTGAGTAAATGGACGGCTATCATTTATTAGGAAGCTAGGTTTCATCTGGGTGCCTGGTTGGGGTGTGTTTGAGCTGGAGGTATCAGGGGGGATCTGTTTGTGCCCAGGTGTTTGCCTGGCTTGTGGTGTGGAGATTTTTTTGTTTGTGAGTGCAGGCTTCCAAATGCTTGACAGCCTGGTGGAATCATCTCTTCTGTTCATGCTTTCTGATATTTTTTTCAATCTCTATGGCTTCTCTGATGATTCTGTGGCTAGGGTTTTCTATAGTGGCTAGGGTTTTGGTGCCATTGAAATTGATGCTATGACCTGTGGCTTCCATGTGTTGGACTAGTGAGGAAGTGTGTTCCAGCTTTTTGACTGCATTTTTGTGTTCATCCAGGCGGGTACTTATTCTTCTATTGGTCTGTCCAATGTATGTGGCCGGGCATGATGCACAGGGGACTTCGTATATGCCTTGGTTTTCCAGGTCAATTTTGTCTTTGGGGTTTCTGAGGATGGCTGCTATTTTCTGTCTGTTTTGAAGGCAGTCTTGATGTGGTGTCTGTATAGTATCTTACTAATTTTGTCTGTAGTGCCTCTTATGTAGGGCAGGACAGCTGTTCCATGGGTCTGTTCATCTTCTGGGTCTCTATTATGTCTCAGTGTGTTTTTGTGGATCAAGTTGGTGATTTTGCTTTTGTGGAAGCCGTTGGCTGTCAATATTTTAGTCAGGGTGCATAGTTCAGTCTTAATGTGTGTCTTGTCTGCCAGGCGTTTGGTTCTAGTAATTAGTGTTTTAGCCACGGAGTTTATCTGTGCTGGGTGGTGGTGGGATTGGGCATTGAGGTAGCGGTTGGTGTGTGTTTTCTTCTGGTATATGGTGTGTCCTAGTGTGCCATCTGTTCTTTTGTAGATTAGTACATCTAGGAATGGTAGTTGTTTGTTTGTTTCTGTTTCCATGGTGAACTTGATTTTGGGGCGTGCGCTGTTTAGGTGTGTTAGGAAATTGTTTAGGTTTTCTTGTCCATGGGGCCAAATCATGAATGTGTCATCGATGTATCTTAACCATAGTTTGGGTTTGAGGATGGCATTGGCCAGGGCTCTGGATTCGAATTCTTCCATGAACAGGTTTGCAATGACAGGTGACAGTGGTGATCCCATGGGAGCTCCTTCTATTTGTTTGTATCTTTGTCCTTTGTATATGAAATATGTGTTGGTTAAGCAGTGTTCTGTTAGTTCCATGAGGTGTTTAGCTGGTTGGTATTTATTTTTGATGATTTCAAGGGTCTCTTTTATCGGGACTTGAGTGAATAGTGAAACCACGTCAAAACTTACAAGCAGATCTTCTTGCTCCACTTTGTTTTTACATGAGAAGCTGCTGTTTCAGCATGGGGCTGTAGCTCTTTTGTTAGGTGTTTAGCTAGGTTTTGTAGTGGTGCTCCTCTGGAGCTGACTATGGGTCTGAGAGGTATGCCTTCTTTGTGTATTTTTGGGAGGCCGTATAGTTTGGGGCATCTGGAAGATTTCTCTCTGGGTATGATCGTGTGTTGGATCTCTTTGCTTATGTGGCTGGTTATAATTTTCTTCTTGGTTAATTTTTCACTAGTCCAACACATGGAAGCCACAGGTCATAGCATCAACTTCAATGGCACCAAAACCCTAGCCACTATAGAAAACCCTAGCCACAGAATCATCAGAGAAGCCATAGAGATTGAAAAAAGACCAGAAAGCATGAACAGAAGAGATGATTCCACCAGGCTGTCAAGCATTTGGAAGCCTGCACTCACAAACAAAAAAATCTCCACACCACAAGCCAGGCAAACACCTGGGCACAAACAGATCCCCCCTTACCTCCAGCTCAAACACATCCCAACCAGGCACCCAGATGAAACCCAGCTTCCTAACTAATGATAGCCGTCCATTTACCCAAAGCCAAGCTGCACTAAAGGCCTCCAATAAAGTAACACAATGCTGCCAGCCAATCAAGATACAAAAAGAGCCAAAAAACAGACAGAAGATATTAGAGACACCAATCAAGCAGAACACAGCAAACTCCGAGACCAATAAACACAGACCAAGACTCCCAACCAATCAGGATGAAGAAAAAACCATTCTGGCACAGCAATAGGCTGCCCCAAATTTAAATCTGAAACCACTGTAAAAGTCTGACTCACAGACGGACACAATACAGAAGCCTGATGATGGCAGATGAGATTCTGCTGAAACGTTGCTACAACTTTAAAAGCACCACTACTATGACGTGGGAAAATACCCGAACAAAGCTGAAGAATATATATATATATATATATATATATATATATATATATATATATATATATATATATATATATGTATATGTATGTATGTATGTATGTATGTATGTATATATGTATATATGTATATATGTATATATATATGTATATATATATGTATATATATATATATATATGTATATATATGTATATATATGTATATATGTATGTATATATATATGTATATATGTATATATATGTATATATGTATTCATTTGTTATGTATATTTATATCATGTAGTTGTGCTATATATATATAGTATATATATCATCTGCCATCATCCATATATGATGATGGCAGATGAGATTCTGCCAAACGCGCTACAACTTTAAAAGCACAACTACTATGACGTGGAAAATACCCGAACAAAGCTGAATGCCATATATGTAAGTACCATAAAACTTAAGAAATATATATATATATATATATATATATATATATATATATATATATATATATATATAGAGAGAGAGAGAGAGAGAGAGAGAGAGAGAGAGAGAGAGATAGATATAGATATAGATATGAGATATAGATATATATAGATATAGATAGATATAGATAGATATAGATAGATATAGATAGATATAGATAGATATAGATAGATATAGATATATATAGATATAGATATACACACACACACACACACACACACACACACACATACAAAGAGAGAGAGAGAGAGTTAGAAATGAGCAGATTCTCTATGTGTGTATACATACATATGTGTGTGTGTGTGTGTATGTAGCTATATAACAATTTCACTTTGAGAGAGAGAAAGATGCAGAGAGAGAGAGAGAATTTTGTACCACTTATCTTACAGAGTGATGTGAAACCAATGGACTTCCAGGAACCTAGCCATGATTAAGATTTCAGTTGGGCCATGTGACAGAGCTTTGGGAACAACCTCAAGTTCCTGGAATCCTTCTGGATCCAATAATCTCTTGGGGAGGACCAATCAAACCCATCCTTTCTTCCTGCATAGTGGAGTTAGCTACAGAGAACTGCTAAACTAGGAGGGCAGAAAGTTAGGAAGAAGTGACCCATCCACGACAAGGAATGCATGTTTGCATTCTCTAATTTCAGATCAGATTGCCACTGCAAATACCAAATCTAGTGAATGATCTCCTCCCCATGACTAGAGACCCCAATAGTCTTAATCAAATCCATGGTTGCGATGGTGGTCATGAACTTTCAAGCCACCTCTGACCCAGTGCACAGACAAAGTAGTTTGCCATTTCCCAACCACTGATTGGAGTAGCACAGACAAAGAAGATGCTAGACAGCAGGAATGCTGGTACAGTATAGCAATCCCAATTGATCCCTTTATTATTTTCATGAAAGATTATGTCTGGTGGAGCACTCTGAAAATCTGTCCCTGATTAGTTTATGAATGAGGGAAGTCTTATTACAGGTCAGTAGCACTAGGAGATCAGAATCATGATCAGAGGTGGTATTCAGTAGGTTCTGACCTGTTCTGGAGAACCAGTAGCAGAAATTTTGAGTAGTTTAGAGAACTGGCAAATGCCACCTCTGACTGGAGATTTTACAGTATCCTTCCCCTGCCACACCCACCAAGCCATGCCCACATAACCGGTAGTAAAAAAAATTGAATCCCATCACTGATCACAATAATTATGTTTCTCGGGACTGGCTGGATTGTGGTCTCAGAATTAACTCTCCACCAGAACAGCCTGACCAACACTATCTGAGCTAACTGTCCCCAGTCAATACTTTTGACAGTCCTCTGTTACAACCGAAGGAATTTGTAAAATTATTTTTGGAATTAGCACATGCTAATTTGTGCTTCAATTCTCCATTGTAATCATCTAGTTATATTAGTATTTCATGCAATGTGTTTGAACTAAGTTTCTCAGGTGAAAGTTTCCTGGAAATGCCATTAAATAATTTTAACATACATACATACACATACAAACTTATTGGATCAATGATCAGAACAATAAAACAGCTAGACAGCAAAATTATATTACAATAACATAGCATATTAAAACCAATTTAAAACCATATGTAAAATTCTAAGGACATGGCATGTAACATAACTTACCCTGGGCATATTTATTCTTCATTACTGCAGGTATAATTTTGTATTATTATTTTTTTTGCATGCTTTAATAGCTGTAACACAAAATCATGATGTTAGGATTGGCTGACACAAGAAAAAAATATCTAATCTTCCTGGCATATGTTTCAACAAGGAGAGTTGACAGATTGATAGCTACTTTGATTATATGAGCAGTACAACAAAACCTGTTGAGTTGTTTCTATCCAATGTTAATTGCAGGGACCAGTTCTTACAGCAAAAGGAATTTTGACTAATCTAAAATCTACCCTGTTTCTCCAACAATACGGCCTCCCCAATAGAAAGTCCCAGCATGTTTTATAGGCATGAAATGAAATTAAGCCCCTCCCCTAAATTAAGGCCAATATTAAAACATGCGAAATGGGGGGATGGTGGGGGCTTGCCGTTAGGAAGTACTTTTGTTGCACACCCGGATATGGTGCTGCCTGCGTTGACCCCGATACTAAGTACCCCACCAACGCTGAGGTCAACATCCAAGCCGTCGCCGCCCGCCTGCCCAAAGATGCAAGGGGGAATTAAGTCACCCCGAAAAGACAGCCTAGCCATTTTTTCGGGGCTCAAAAAAAAAAAAGACCCGGCCTTATTATATGAGAAACACGATAGCTTCATGGAGGAAAGCTATCTACAGTATGTGATTGCTAAGAGTCTATAACAATTTGATGCTGCACTATTGATGAATCATTATTGATAACTGCTGTAGGTAAAATATCATGTCGGTCTCCAAAAAAGGCTCCTGCTAAGCAAGGAGGTTGTAAGGTTAGTTCAATATTTGCTTGGTTCCCATCTAAGATATCCTAAATGTCCACTGATATGACATTAAATTAAATTAAATTCATTCTGTTGGTTAATGTCAAGTAATCTGGTCTTAATCATTTGAATGGCTTGTTTATATTTTAAGAGCCATTTGAACAAAGTCCCAATTTCAAAGGCAGAAGAATGATAGACCACTAAAATATAAAATCTGTATGTTCAAGGAAGTGGTAGGATTCAAAAAATTTTACTACCAGTTCTGTGGGCATGGCTTGGTGGGCATGATGTGGTGTGGTAGGCATGGCTTGGTGGATGTGGCAGGGAAGGATACTGAAAATCTCCATTCCCACCCTAGTCCAGGGGAAGGATACTGCAAAATCCCCATTCCATCTCCACCCCACTAACCTGCTTTCCAGCTCCATTCTCCTGTGCAGGGCAACAAAAGAAGACCGAGCCGATCAGCTGGGACTCGGGAGGCAGAAAATAGATGGGGGCGGAGCCAATCTGAAGTGGTATTTGCTGGTTCTCCAAACTATTCAAAATTTCCACTACCGGTTCTCCACAACTGGTCAGAACCTGCTGAATAGCACCTCTGATTAAAGGACCTTAAGAATCTCTGAATCCAAGGGGAAGTTCACTGGGAAATATTTAGTAAGGCTGGAATTATGGTTACTAAAGCCCTAACTAAATTTATGATTTGGGTTGAAATAAATGTTAAACTGGAAGCTCCGTGATTCACAGAAGACCTTGACTGCCATTACATTTCATTTGCTCAATTCAGATGCCAAAAGCAGTATGAAGTATTTTTCCATGTAATATATGATTTGTTCAACTTTTGCATTAGTTCAAAGATCTATCAAGACTAACATTCCTTTCCCACAATAATGAAGTAAATGCTTATTTTAAAAGTCCATCAGCTGCCTATCGATATAACATCATATTCTCTGTTGGGTTCCCCAGCAGTTCTTAAGAGGGAGAGGGTGCAACAGAGAGAAAGGATATATAAGGTGGACACAGTTATATAGATGACAGAGAGAGAGAGAGATGAGAGAGAGATGAGAGAGAGAGAAGGGGAAAGGTGGAAATTCCGCCTCTGTTGCTATTTTTATTTTTATTTTATTTGGTTTGTCAATTGCTTACAAGATAATAGGTATAAGTAAAACATAGTTATGAATACATGAGTGTGTGTGTGTGTTATTCAGCTTTGTTCGGGTATTTTCCCACATCATTATAGTTGTGCTTTTAAAGTTGTAGTGACGTTTCGGCAGAATCTCATCTGCCATCATCAGGCTTCTGTATTGTGTCCGTCTGTGAGTCAGACTTTTACAGTGGTTTCAGATTTAAATTTGGGGCAGCCTATTGCTGTGCCAGAATGGTTTTTTCTTTATCCTGATTGGTTGGGAGTCTTGGTCTGTGTTTATTGGTCTTCTGTTAGTTTGTCCAATGTATGTGGTGAGGCAGGCAGTGCAGGGGATTTCATATACTCCTTGGTTTTCTAACTCGATTTTGTCTTTAGGGTTTCTTAGGATGGTGGATATTTTTCTGTTTGTGCAGAATGCTGTTTTAATGTTGTGTTTTTGGAGGATCTTGCTGATTTTGTCTGTAGTGCCTTTTATATATGGGAGGAGGGCTTTGCCGTTCTCTTGTTCTCTGTCTTGGATTTTGGTTGGGGTTTCTTTTTGGATTAGGTGGGTGATCTTCTTTCTTTGAAATCCATTGGCTGTTAGTACGTTGGTGAGAGTGTTTAGTTCGGTTTTTAGGTGTTGTTCATCAGCTAAGCATTTTGTTCTGGAGATGAGTGTCTCAGCTTCTTTAGAGCATATTTCAGCCATTGGATTCACTTTTACTAGCATATTGGGAATTGCCAATATAATGGGATTAGACAAATTTGTGGGAGGTTGGTGGTGTGGGGGGGGGGGGGGGGGGGGGGGGGGGGGGGGGGTGGGGGGGGGGTGGGGGGGGGGGGGGGGGGGGGGGGGGTTTGGGGGGGAAAAAAACCAAAAAAAAACCCCACACCCTCCCACAACCATGCACACCACCAAAAAACCACGAGGCCATGGGGGGGGGAACAACCACAACAGCATATATCTCTTAAAAAAAAACATTTCACTGACTGGTCCCAAGATCAACTCCATCAACCAATCAAGAGGCTGCAGCACAGCCAACCAGCCCAGCACACCATCCCCCACCACTTGTATATATAGAGAGATGGCAGCTCCGGTCACACACTGCTTGCACTGGCACTAAGCCGAAAGCACCAGCCTGAAGATGGCGAGTGGGACCTCGCCCGAAACGTTGCCTAGATACTTTGAATCTTACGCGGGAGAAAACCCGAATAACCAAAGATCCACATACAAATACCCATGAGAACCTCAGAAAACAAATATTGCACCTCTACGGG